>NC_036436.1:2789128-3484243 GCF_000184455.2 Aspergillus oryzae RIB40
AATACAGCCGACACAATCTCAGAACGAGTAGAATTATATTTACAACCACATATTTCTCCGAATGCAACCCAGCCAGGAGAAAATTTCAGAATGTCCCAGACGAAATAAAAACATCAGTAGTAAACATGGGTCAAAAGTACTTGGAAGGCTGTGCTATTTTCCTTCCCCCTCATTTTTAACTTGTCCACTCCACCTTTTGTCCGGGGTTTGTGGTACGCTATTTCTCCGAGGTATTTCTCCGGGGAATCTTCTGGACTGTGTGACGAATATGGGTAAAGACTGACTTAGGGGCAGGTATTGGTTCTTACATGGTGAATGATTCGTTTGAAGGTATGTAGGGGTGCAAAGATAGATCAGAGGTGATTTCTGAAATTTGGTTGTCATATAGCCCTAAAGTCCCGCAGAGCTTGGTATTTTGAGACTTGTTTCTCCAGTTGGATGGAGCTCCTACTTTAGTCCTTTCTTTCTCATTTTCTGGGTTATCCTTATCCTTACGTTTGGATTGTTTCTAAATTCCTGACGCATGTGAGGAGATACAGGACCCCTGCAGTCTTCATTTTTGTATGTATGTATATACAGAACCTTTGACTGAATAAGTATATTTATCACCGACCGCAGAACAAAGCGGCTCAAAGATTACTTATTCCAACAACCCAGCTGCAACGGTATCACCTCCAGCCCGAAGAACAACCCTCGTAGGCGCCTCTAAAGGCACTGCGTGATCCATTTCCACAACGATTCGTGCCACTGAGCCTGGTGCAACGATTTTTGGCTTCTTCTTGATGGAAGCGCCAGAACCTTTATCCAACGTTGCGACGAGTCGACTAATCCGGCCAGGTACGTGAAGGCGTCCCCGATGAACATCAACCATGCTGGGCATCAGATGCTCAAATGCCAGCACCTTGGCTGTGAATGATGTGATATTGGCGATAGGCGCAGAGGCACGACAGATCACGTCGCCAGAACGTAGATGGATGGGGTCAATGTTTGCAAGGTTGAGAACCACATTTTGGCCCGCAACAGCCCAGTCGCTCGGTTCACTGTCCACTTCCAAGCTTCGTACCAAGGCCGTTTCGCCACTAGGCATCGTGAGAATTTGGTCACCCACTTGCAAGCTGCCAGCATCGAGTCGACCAGAGATCGAAAGGGGGTTCTGCACACTTCCACGGAAGACATCACCAATGGTCATTCGCAATGGCTTGTCGAGGGCATGAGAGTAAGGCTCGGTAGCTTCAAGTTCCTCAATTAGGGTGCGACCTGTATACCATGACACATTTGGATCCTCGCTTCGCTTTGTGACATTGTCACCACTGATGCCTGAGCATGGCACAAATGCGATGTTTTTGGCTTGGAATCCCGCAGTGGTCAAGAAAGCTGAAACCTGCTGCTCGATCTCGTCATAGCGATCCTTGTTCCACTGAACCGAGTCCATCTTATTCACAGCAACAATAATCCTTTGAACACCCATACTCCGCACTAGAAGAGCGTGTTCCTTAGTCTGACCCTTCAAACCAGACTCAAAGTTCCCCGTGCCTGAATCAATAACAAGAACAGCAAAATCAGCCTGGCTAGCACCAGCTATCATATTCGGCACAAAATCTCTGTGGCCGGGAGCATCTACAATGGTGAAGACGGTCTTCTCTGTCTCAAACTTGTTAGTCGCGATATCGATAGTGACACCGCGTGCTCTCTCCTCGGAACCTTGATCCAACACCCAGGCAAGAGCAAAAGAGCCTTTGCCTATCTTCTCAGCTTCTCGCCGATATTTGTCAAGGGTACGTTGGTCTATTGCCTTCAGATCAGCAAGTAAGCGGCCCATGAGCGTACTTTTTCCGGCATCGACATGACCTGAGCGACCATTAACAACACAACTCTGTGGTTATAAACACGTGTGAAAACAAACCGATGACTGCGAAATTCATGGCATTTTTCCGCTTCGACTTTTGGTATTCAGATAAAACGTCCAGGTTCTTGCTCTTAACGGTCACCTTCTCTGCAACACTTAGATTGTTCATGCCACCCGCTAAGTCGGTTTGGTTTTTCTTATCGCCAGCCGGCTTAGAAGCAGGTTGTTTCGACTTGAAGCCTGCATATCTATTAGGGAGAGAGGTCCTAGATCTTGCGCCGAATAGCCAAACCTTTTGCAGAGCTCTGTGCGTTTAAGACGACATCATCTGGGCTTGGGCCTGTGAAATCAAAGGGTTCAGTAAGATTTTGTCCGTATATCTCCATCAGATCCAAAGAAGTTGAGAACAAGGGACTGGGCTCGGTCAGTTTTGGCCGCGTAACATCCCCAACGATAGTGCTAGCGAAAGTAGAAGGCGAGGCGCGAATATTGACAGTAGGCTGCTCTTTTTCTTCCTTTTTGACCAAAGGCTCTGCAGTAAGCTCTTGTTGTACATTTGCTGAGTTAACCTGCGACGCCCCATTCTGCTTGACTAGTTCAGGAGATGGCTTCTTCTGAGGTGAATGGCTCCCGGGGTGGGACAACTTTCCCAAAGGACGCGGCGACTGGGCACCCTCAGGCTTTAATATTTTTCCATTGCCAGCGAGCCTTTCGCGGAGAGATAACGAAGCGCCTTTCTGTTCCGTTGAAGGCACTGGTGTTTTATTCACCTCAGCATTCTGCGCAGGGGCTGCAGTTGAAGCCTTGTCACCCTCCTTTTTCTTGCGGGCAGCGGCCAAAGCAGCCAGTTTCGAAACTTTTCCGCCAGATTCAGGAGCCCCTCCAAGTAGCCCAAGCCGAGGGTAAAGAGGCTCTATGAGAATATCGGCCTTACGATGCGCCGGGACATTGAGCCACGGCGAGTCGCGGAAGAAGTCTGCGGCGGAGAAGTGTGGAGGCTCTTGCAGAACCAGATCGGGAGGCAAAGGGTATGCAGGCACTGAAAACCTGTTAGAACATTCTTGAGCTTCCATTTGGAGTCAGTTACCAGTCAAAAACGAGGGACAGGTTACACTCACCACTATCGCAAAGGTGCGACAAAGGGGATTCCGCTGGAGACTCGAGCCCGCCCATGGGAATTGGGGAAAGCTGTAGAACCAAAAGTGATCATGCTTACCTTTCGCCTTCGCCGCCGGAGCGGGCGCGCTCTCCTTTTTCTTCGTTTCCTTAGCTTTCTTATCTAACCAAGCCAGCGCAATTAGCGTCCATGCCACCTAATCGATTTATCTTGTTGAACGGCAACACCCGTTCGCTGATCTGCGCAGTTTTTGCCTACTCACTTCTTAAGTAGTTCACAGACTTTTCCACGTCGTTATAGTAATGCCATAGTGCTTCCTGAACTTCGTCCCGCGTGGCTGTCACAGAAGGCGACCCCGCGAGGAGCTGACTCAACACCTCTGCAGTACACTGTTCGAGAAATTCCTGTTCTTCGGGATCCGGGGAGTCATATCCATCGTCGAAGTCATCCTCATCGTAAGCCACAGCCTTTACGCGATGGCGCGACATGGTGATTGCTGTGATTGTTGAGGGAGGGGCAGGTGGACTCGGAGGGGTTCAGCCGCACAAGGCTGGTGTGTGGGAGGGAAGTAAGATGATATGAGGGCAAGTACTCCAGCACGTTACGTCTCTCAGGGGAGTCTTCCAATTACCCAAATGCCAACTATCCGGAGCAGCGGATCAGGAGAATAATGCTGTCGAATTGTCAAGGAAGAGATGAACTTCCACACGTCATTCCCTCATTTATTGTCCCCGCTCCGCAGACCGCTTTCCACCCTAATATCTAAAACGAACCCTCTCATTGGCTCTGGGTAAAGCATAGATCCCCGAAGAATATAGACTGTAAACAAACCGTATAGTAGATGCAAATGTTACAGTTAAGTTGTATTGTTTTCTAAGAATGGCTCTAAGCAACTAATGACTAAAACCAAGTGTCGTGTCTGTCTGCAGAGCAATTACTACTTACAGCAACACTAACGTATCTCTATCCATCCCTACGACAAGTCATACCATCATGAATAATCGTCAGTGCGAAAATCTTTCTAAGTGGGTGGTTATTTCAGTGGACTTCCGCCGAAAAAGTCTCCTGTTCCCGGAGCAAAGCTGCCATTGCTCGGGGTCAGGGCAACCGAGCGTCGGAAACCCTGTCTAGGCGTGGTGGGCGCACTGGCAGTAGGGGCGGTCACTTCAGGAGTGCTGGGGGTGTTTCTACCGCTATTATTCTGCATCGTCACTGCAGTTCCAGGCCGTGATAGAACGGCTGTAGCGCCGTTTCGAGCTGGTGGTCGGAATCCTAGTTTAGATCCCTCGCGGAATAGCTCCTCGAGTATTTGCGAAACCACCCCTGCGTCTTCATACTCCTGGAACTTCTTCCAAAGACGAAGGGCCATACGTGCGTCTTCAATAGAGTCATGCCCTTGGTTGTTGTCGGTGGGTTCTTCTTGGATGTATTCTTTGAACACAGCCCAGGCTAAGTATCGGAGACTGAGACGCCGATTCTTACCGGGGTGGAAGAACAGATATTGGGTATCGACTGTCTGACATTTGGGGACCTGGATATTGATTTTGCGGAAATCGGAGGCCAGCCCGTGCCCGACAAAAACGCATCCCAAATTGAGGAGAAGCCACAACTTCTTATATGCGACTTTAAGTGGGACAAGATTGTGCTGACTAGTCCTCGGGTCCAAGTCACCGGGTTTAATGCCAGAGTATTGAGTGACATAGTCAACGATCGTCTCTTTGATAGTGATATAATCATCGATAAAAGGCACGCCTTCTCGAGTCCCGGACCCTCTGAGAACGGAAACTCGAGCAAGGCCACTCTTGCTAGGTCGTACGATTTCTTGAGAACCATCGGCTTTCACGTCGATCTCTGCTTTTTCGAGATCAACAAATTCGGTATCGAGGGCAACAGGGGTACCAGGAGTCGGTTTCTCTTCCTCTGAAAGAGTTGCAAGTGATTCCACGGAGCGACCGCCACTAAAAGAAATAGTCAGCATGGAATTACCTAGGATTTGTGGCACAGATTCAACCCACTTAAGTGACCAATCGCGGTAAAGAAGCGTCGTGTCAAGGACGTTCTTCCAGTTATCATCCATGGCGTGGCGAGCATCCTTCACCTGATATGCCAGCACACACGGCACTTTCCACGGTTGATTGAATCGGAGGGCTTCATCCTTGTCTACCTCCGTGACCAGGAAGTCATTGAACAGATGCCATTTATTTGTAGTCTCCGGTTCGCGTGAGGAAATGGACACATTGATAAATGAGACTAGATGAGCTTTCTGATGTTCAGGAATATCGATTTCTGAAACCACGCCCACCAATTCATATACCACAAGGCCCGGCATGTTGTTCTGCATCCGCATTCGAAGGTCTTCTCCTTCAAAGCACAAAATCTGGCCAGCATCAACCACAAGGCCAACCGCTTCTGGTAACCATCCGGGAATTGCCCAAAGGCGTCTGTAGATGGGATTGTTTAGTGCAGTGTTGAGCATCATCACGAGCGGCATGCGATGTACTGTCTTCCGAATAGCCACCTGCTGGTAACGTCGGCAGTAATTGCACCACCCTCTGTTTTGAGTCTCGCGCTCAATGCTTGCCCGCAAAATGTTTGAGAAACGGTAAGCAGGGTTCCTACGGATCTGTTTTATATCAATCGCTGGATAAATTAACTCATTAACCAGCGAGTTCCCTGGTCGGACGATTTCCTTCTGGCAAAACATGCAGCGAATAGACTCGGAAGCAACGGTTGCTAACTTGTGGTCGAGATCATCTGAGCTCGGGAGGATCATGCGAAAATCATGAGAAATTTGGCCAAGAAAGAATCTGTTCACAGACTGAATTGAAGTAGACAACGACTTATTCGTCAAATTCTCTTCCAGCAGCCCTAAACTGGAGGCTTCCCGAAAACTGCCGAAAGTTTTTAGAAGATTCGTCGCTTGACAGTTCTGACCGTCTGCTTTCTCTAGCATATCGAATAGATAGCCCATCTCACATAGAAGGCAGTTTTCAAATATGCAGGCGCTTGCGGCGTGCTGGAGAGCTACATTTCGTATCAATGGAATGAACTTGAATAGCTGGAGGAGAGCATTCGTGAAGGAGTTTGCAATGTGTGTCTCTAGACCAGAGAATTTGGTCTGGTTATAGAATCTATATCAAATGTCAACTAATTTGTTTCGGATCGAAGAGCTCAGAGTATGTCTTACCTAAAGTCGAAATCATCGACACCAAACCGGCTGTATTTGATCTCGACATTACTGTATTTGAGAAGAGGGTCGTCCTCTGCTTCGCCGTTAAGCTTCGTTCCCGCAAGTGTCTCTGCCGCATCAGTAACGAGTCCATCCGACTTCGCCTTACTTTGTTCTCTTGCCTTTTCGCTCAAGAACTTCGGCGCAATAAGAGCAGGTTCAGAATTGGCCAATGCGCGAGTATTTTCTACTTGATTTCGTCTAGTCTTCTTCGGGTTTGGTGCATAGTGCCCAATCTCCGCGGGACGGAGGTAGGGAATTAGTGCTTGATCAATAGGGGCCGGCGGGCTGCCAATCTCAAAAACAAGGTGGCTAGGCCATGCAGAAAACAAGCGCTCGTGGTAATATGGCATACCAATCATGCTCAGGGGCGTATCAGGAGACCAGTCAAGCGGTGGAGGTCGGGCAGGTACATCTGCAAATTCAACTTCCTTGCTCATCTCGTTGAAGTGTACCTTCGATGGAGAACCCCACAAGTGTATTGCACACTCTGCATCGTTTATGGCTAATGCCTCCCCAGAAGGCGACAAATCGATACCGAGCATGAATGAAACATTGGCCTGACGGAGGTTGATTGCGTTAGGGTTCATAAGGTCAACCACCTGTAGCTGACCGGTCTGAGACGCAACAAAACTAGTGGTATGCAGCTTAGGATGCATGCGCACATATGCAGCGCCGGCATGAAAAGGTATAGGAGGTAATGGTGACAGTGTTTTGAGATCATAAACGTTGGCCAAGGGATCGACGATGGGTGATCCCAGATGTCTAACCGAAAATCCACAGGTGACCAGAAGGTCATTCCTAGCATCCATATCATTGACAGCTGTTCCATGGGCCTTCCAAGACTTAACGACACGAAAATCGGTGAGACTCAAGGCGTTCACTGATCCGGTGTCTGTCGCAGCACAAAGATATCGGCTCTTTTTCATCATAGTGTAATTATATTCCGTCGGCAGCTTGTCGACTATGTGTCCCTTATCGATATCAATCGTAAACATTGCCTTCTGACATCCGGCCACTATAACTTTGTTCAATTGTGCCGTGAAGCTCATGCAACGTAGATCCGTCATGTCCTCATGGGTAATGTGCCATTGCGTCAGGCCACGCCGGGTTATCATATGAACACTCTTCGAAGACAATGATATCACGCCTCTATCATGAAAAAGTATCTGCCGCACGGGGCCTTCGGAGACTGGGTGTGCCCGGACGGAGGTATACCTCTGTAATTCTGGACCGCAAAAGGAAGTGATTCGGCCCTGCCGAGGAAGCAGACGCAGATCAGCACATAGTCAACTTCCACAATGGAAGACCTTACATATTCATTCCCTACCCACAGCAGTTCCATCACATCGTCAAAAGCTATTGCTGTCGCAATCGTTGGCATGCCATGTGGGCTTGGAGGTGGCACCTGAATGCGCGACAGTTCATCCCAATCGGCCTCCATGGTGCTAACATTGCACCCGGGTCTTCACCCGAGCTTCTCTTATCTTTAAATCAGATGCAGGCGACGTGGTTATTCCTAAAGACTGAAACGGTCCTGTCCATTCGGAAAGAGAGCGAAATCGGGCATTGTTCGGCGTAGACGCGATTGCGGGGGGAGCTATCAGAGGTCGTTTTCGAGGGTCACAGCACACGGTCTTGAAGGGGTAGAAGCCGAGCCAAACTCTCCCATTCACCAGTAATATTGCCCGTCTCTGTTCGAAAATATACTTGGAAAGCCCCCCAAGCGTGCTATCTGCAAAGATGAGGCGGTAATACTGATGAGGTACCGACACGTCGTCACGTGAAAGCTAGAGCGGGGGACATGCTGTATCGCCTCAGGCAGCGATCAGGTAGCCAAAAGAGAAAAACAAGTACGGAGTACGGAGTACTTCCTCGAGTTATAGTATACACCTGTACTGCTTGCCCTAATGCTACTAACCTAGGCCCATAATTACACCAGAAACCAAGGTAGTTTGGTCATATGTATTAATTATTAATTTGATCTATCAAGTGTCCTAGTTATACATTCTTGAGTATAGACTCACATCAAAAAATCAGAACACACTAATATCCAATTCCAATTCAGTATGGAGATAAATACACACTCATTACACGTAAAGCTTTCGAGACTTAAACTTTATTGCAAGTACTTATATTGAATATTAACCCAGCTCATATCTAGTATCACTTAAACTGCGATTAATCGCACTTTATACCATTTCATAGGACAGCCAAAAGGGATGAAGGTCAGATGACTTAGCTCAGTGGAAAGATTTCGCAAACTTCGTTGCGTGCACATTGCAGGATTAATGACTCCGCAAAAAGAGGTCATGTAAGTTTGGAATTTTCTCTGATTATGCATTATACAGTTAGCCATTTTATTAAATTTTTATTCGAAATTACAATTGCTTCTGATGACGTAATAAGCTTGAGATCTTGACCCTCGAGAAGATACAGGATTCTATTCCACCCCTGATGGACTGTATAAAATCAGGGTTTAGCCCTTTCTCCATCCCAATGTAGTAATAGTGCGCTTTCAAGTAGTCAGTAATAGTGTACCTATATACTGATCTCTATTGACCATCTGAGGAACTTAACCGTCTTCATTGAGCGTACGTTTGAGGGCCGTTGCCGATTCTATCGGTTGCGACTAATCTAAAGGCTTTCCACCTAATGCCTGTACTAGTAAGTACTTGGATATACTGGGACGAAGATCAGTGTGGCTATATCGATCATTCCTGAGCTATTGCGATTACGCGGGTTCCATTTACATATTCAAACGAAGTGTATCGACCACATGACGAAAGTCCATATTCGTCTCTCGACTAGGCACATAACAGAGCGCAAGTGAAATGAGCAAATGGCTACCAAGATCGACAAAGCAGGCTAATGTAACAGAACAAGAAAAAGCAATCCCGGCACTCGCCTAAACCCGAGACCAAGCATCAAACCCTCATCGCGTTACACAAACCTGAATGGGAAAATGGTGCCAATACGCCGGTTCATTAAGTGAAATCATGATATTCAGATCTTGTAAGCCTCGCCACTAGTATTAGCGATAAAATGAAGCTGGGTTTGAGTTAGGTGCCGTTCCTTGCGATGGGTTGTATGCTTGATAGCCTGCTGCTCCGGGGGTTAAAGAAGGGTAAGGTGTCGGTGTTGACGTTGTGCCCGGGACAGGGGGCGGTTGATGCATTGGTGGTTGCTGATTGGAAGCTGGGCCTATAGGGTAGGGGGGTTGTGGCTTAGCTGCATCCTCAGGGGCATAAGGTGGGTATTCCTGCTGCTGCTGTTGCTGCTGCTGCTGGAAGGGGGGCTGTGCAGCCGGCGGGGCTTGTCCACTGGCAGGATATGGAAGTCGTTGGCTTGCGGAAGGATGCTCGACAGGGGAGTCATAAACAGATGTTCCTAGTTCTTGCGGGTGTTCATATGTGGATTCTGGTCGATGATGCACAGGCTGATAGGATGCTCCAGCTGGGGGTGTGCGGTTGCGCGGATCGGGGGATTGAGACGTGGGAGGGTACATAGGCGCTTGGTCTGCACCGTAGTAAGGGGATGTATTGGGCTGGTGCGACTGGGTTTCTTCTCGTGACATTAGAGTTATGTTAGATGATAATATCCGCTGGGGGTCACAAACCTTGAGGCCGAGGGCTGAAATATCTTTGAGGCTCAGATTGCGGAGGGCCCTGAGGATAGCCCATGGATGCCGCGGGCCCAGGATACCCATACTGAGATGGACCAGGCCTGCCATACGGAGGCTGGGCGGGGTGCGACATGGATGCCTCCAGGAGAGATTCATAGTCCCGTCTCGCTTTAATGAACTTCTCATTGAGTTGGGTGAATTCATCTTGATACGCATCAGCTAACGAACTGAAACGTAGTTTCCAGCGATTATACCTTTTTTCTGAGAATATTTGCCGATGAGCTCAATCAGCTTAGGTCGAATTGCCAAAGTGGAGTGGTACAGGGCCGTGATTTCCTCATTATCCTGAACGTTTGGTTCGGTACTACGCGTGCTGAGGAGTGTCAATAGCTTCTCAACGTTCTTTATCTGGCCGAACACCTCGCCTTCCATCTGAGCTTCGCGCTGTAACTCTTCAACTGTGGGGTCAGGTAGCTTTTCAACATAGTTGAGGGGGAAGATGCCTGTTTGCCCTCTTAGAGAGCCCTTCCACCAATCCTTATACACGGACTCGAGCACTGCAATGACGTCGCCTCTGCGAAATTGTAGTTCGCCTGGTTCTGAAGGCTGGAAGTCATAGAGCGCCCTGACTCGTGAGACAGTGGCAGCAGAGGTACCAGAAGGAACCGCCTGATGTGCTGGGGCTTGTGCCTGGCTGGCAGGGGCAGCGCTGGAAGTACTTGACTCCGGCTGTGGCTCAGGAGCCACAGGATTCTTTTCTCTAATCGAGAGCGCCAGCGCCATTTGCAATTCCTCTTCTTCCTTCTGGCGATCCGCGTCCGTTATCTCTGTCTTCACGGGCTTTGAAGGGGGCTGCAGGTTCGGGTCTACGCGATTAGAACGTTAGTAATGAGTCCTTCAATGCAACTCTCCATCGGTGACTTACTCTGTGTCTTTAACTTCATGTATGCTTGCTCCATGATGCCGAAGTCTGGGTTACTTGAAAACATCTCAGTCCACTCTTGCATACGCTCTAGAATCTTTGCCTTGACCTGCTGGTGGGTGTTCTGCAGGGAATGTTGTCAGAGCCTCCGTCAGATGCAGTACTGCGACGATACGTACTCTGTCACTAGCGAGGCGGAGTAAGGCATCCGTGAAACTTCGCGAAGCTAGTTCGCGGTGTATCTTCGGGCCACAATTCTGTGCCAAAGCATTGCCCAGCTATGAGATATATGAGAATTTGTCCCGAGGATTTTCTAGGTCTTTCGAACGGGGGTACGAACCTCCAACGTATAGAGTTGCACATTGGCGTTTCTATGCGCAAGCCTCTTGATCAGGGCGGCAACGGCATCTTTTGCACTATATCCAGGAATCCATATTAATACAGATTCGTACATACCAAAGCTAAGAGAGACCAAAGGATCAGACTTACCCGGACTCCTCCGCCGCAACTTTATCGCACACATCCTAATAGATGAAGGCATCAGATAAGCACTACCAAGTCTGATTGCGGTATATTGAAGTGTTTAAAAAAGCTCCCATACAAGAATATATTCCCAGTTTTCCGATGTCAGATTCTCATCAGTCGCCTTGGCTAATTGCGCAAAAGAAGTCACGTCAGCAAGCTCTACAAAACAACGGGTCTGGTATCTCGTCCCCACGCATTGCATGCCAGTATGAAAGAAGTGTAACTGGGATATCGTACCGACTGCGTCATCAAAAGCGTTCTGCTGTGCGCGGAACATCGTGATTGTTCCTCCTCAAGCTAATCTAACCGACAGCGTAATGTCTGGATTAACGGTGACAGGTAGGATGATCTTTCGCTCAAGAGAATACGAGGCTTGTGGTTGGGCTAGGGAATCTGATCGCCTGCAGGGTATTGACTGGGCTAGATGTTAGCCACTGAACCTCCTGATGGCCACCAGGTTCCTGATCAACGTCCGATGCGGGGAACCGGTCGACGGTATCGAGACGTAAGGCTGAAGTCGGCTAGTTGTTAAGCAGTGTCTATTGGCTTGAAGATAATTAAGGGGAAACTGACTCCCGCTTCGAATTGGAAGGGATCTCAGGAATAACGAAGGAACGTGGAGATCTCGGGCATTCAGTGGAAGGCTGCAACTGATACTGCCTTACGGTCCTTAGTAGCACTAGTATCCTCCTAAACAGGTGATCGCGCAGGCGGAGAGCTGCGCCTCTGACGCTGACTGGCCGCGCACTACTCCCGAATAAGCGAGTCCGGGCCCTATGACGATATTACCAACTATGACAGAAACTTATCAGGCAGGTACCACCAGCCCACATAGAATACGTACTGTACTCCTGGTGCCTAGGGAGATAACTTACTGGATAATAAAAGATATATATATATCCGTATTCGTTCCATTCACTTGAATTGGCATACATACGTTCCGAAATATATACAACTGCCTAGCCAGTACCCAGAATTTCAAGTGGATAAAAATACATGTTACCATGATTTTACGTGCCCCGTAGTAGAGGCATGACCTTCCTAAGCTATTTAAAGCACAATGGCCCCTCGCCGAGCTACAGAGAACTGAAACGCCACGCAAAGAATACCGCGGAGGAATATATAGCGAATTTGTAGTACGAATACCGAAGATCGTACAGAAGAAATATACATACAACCTCAATAGCTTTTCAGTAGCAGATTGATTCAGCGCGGTTCAGCTCATTATGAATCCATCGTGAAGTATGTTAACAGGCGAGACATCAGGAAAAGACTGTGCTCTTTTCTTTTCAACTAAGATCTAAACAGCCAAGGGAATTTGCGAACGTCATGAGGATAGTGAAAAAGAAGTCATATATTAAACCGGGAAGAGACCCAGCCGTGCCTTCGTATGTGCCGCTCAAGTCTGGGTTATTCTTCCCACATGAAGGCTCATTCATTACGAAGGGTCATATCCCGCTAGCTCCAACTTTCAATCCCGCCGGCCTAGAAAGCAGAATTACCGGCGAATAACAATAAACGAAGGGAACCCCATATAGGATTTACAGTATTTTCCATCATCCCAAACATCGGTGATGATACAAATAAAAGGAGTGAGGTGTGTGAGGCAACATCATCACAGTAAGAGGATATATTTGAACGTGAAGAAAGGTGGTGAAGTTTTTGTTTTCGTAAGCCCTGTCACAGCAGGAAAGCAGGAATTGCAAAGCCATCAATCATCGCCATCTATGAGATTTAGATCCAGAAGAAGAGAAACACGGGCATGGGAGGTCATCATGAGAGATTGTGCCATTATGCAGTAGCAGCATATCATGGCCCAGCAAGATATAAGAAAACATCAGGAGCAATGGGTATCTGGAGAAGACAGAAGACATCGACGTATATAGAGACAATTAAGTGCGAAGAGGCTCAATGACCCCCTTTTTGAGCTTTCTCCTGGGCCCTGCTGAGCCGCGCGGCTTTTACAAGGGGTGCTAGATGGGATAGAGGGGCACAAAAAGACATGAAAGGGTGCTGTTTACAATGCGTCAGCACAGCTTCCGTCAACTGGAGTCAGGAACATACCTTCAGCAAGTCGTGGGCCGAGGCTCTCTTTTCAGGATCGACCTTCAATGCAAGATGCAAGAAGTCTCGGAAAACCGGTGTCAAGCTCTGCTCATCCTTGATCGTGGGAGTCCCATTCGTTGCGATCAAGTACAGCGCCCGCAGAGGTGACTCGGTGAGATATGGAGGCTCGCCCTCAATCATCTCGATAGCCATAATCCCCAAACTCCAAATGTCAACTTTACGACCATACTCTTTTCTCGTAACGACTTCCGGAGCCATCCAGTACGGGGTGCCGACCATCGTGTTTCGCTTATTGTGCGAGTCGTTGATTTGGGCGCAGAATCCAAAATCGGCTATGTGATGTTAATAAATATAAGGTGAAACATGAGTCAAAGGAGCCTTACTCAATTTTATATTGCCATCCAATGAGAGGAGAATGTTGTCTGACTTGATATCACGATGGATTACACCTTTGGAATGAAGGTGTTGTAGGCCATTAAGAGTCTTTACAGGAAATAGTCAGGATCCGGCCCACATATGAACAAGGATTATTTTGGGAAACTCACTTCTCTGCAGACGGCAGCAATCTGCCCTTCGCTCATGATATTGAAAGTGACCACATCGGTAAGACTGCCACCTTCCATATATTCCATCACCACCCAGAGGTCCAGACCATGAAGATAACTGTCCAAGAAATTGACTATGTTCTTGTGCTTGCTATCTTTCATGACGATGATCTCATTTATGATAAGATCCTTCTTTGGCTGCAGATCAAGATTCATCTGCTTTATGGCAACACAGCTGCCTGTTCCATTGTGGTACGCGGTGAATACGCCACCAGAAGCACCCTGACCAATCTTATTCAAGTTGTAGTACATCTTAGTTGGATCGCCAGGAGTGCAAATGGCGACCAATCGTGACCGTATATCCATGGCATTGCTCTGGCGAGCTCGTTGCCGTGGGCGCGCAGCAGGTACGGCACGAGCACTTTGTTGAAGCGCAGCAGATGGATCCTCCACAGGCGACACCTGTTGTGGAGTTGGGTGCGTTGCTTGTTTTTGTTTTGGCTGCTGTGCCTGCTGTTGGCGTAGGCTTTGGCTGCGGTCAAGCTGCTTGCTTGCAATTGCCTGCTGGGCTGTAGCCATTGCTTGCTCCTGCTGTTGTTGATACTGTGTTGGCGAGGGAGTAACAGCTGGTGACACCCATGGAGCCGTTGCGCCGTTAGCCTTGGAGTTTGATCTGCTCAGCTGCGGCCCAGACGGCAAGGGCTCGGATTCCGGGATGGGTGGTGTGCCGAACGGCTGAGCATTCTCCGGGATCGTTCCGAACTGAGGCCAGGGATCCTGTACTGGCCTTGTCGTAGCGTATGAAGCAGTAGTTGGGGGCTGAGGAGCAGGGCGGGCGGGCGTCATATTAGCGGCAGCTGGGGGTCTTGGAGGGGCCCGATTGGGTACAAGGCCACCGACAGGGGGTGACATAGCCTGGGTTGCCGCTGGAGCACCCCGAGGGATCGGAGGTGGCGCTCTTGGGTTTTCAAAACTCCCCTCATGGTTTTGTGGAAAACGTGGACTCGTGGGAGATGAGGCTCGCTGACCCACAGTGCCATAGGGAGTTGAGCCACCAGAGCTGGGCTGCGACGAGGAAGTGGTAACCGGGTGATGATGGGCATACGCATGGTCAAACTTGTGCCAGACCTCATCATCTCCTTGCGCATTTTTTTCGTAGAATCTCATAATATCAACCATAGTTTGCGGATGTTCTTCCTGTTCCTTCTTTGAGATACCACTTTCCTGTAACAGCCGCTGCCATTCTTTAGGCAGGCCCGTGAACTGGCCCGTCTGGTTATCATAGCCGACATGTGTGACATGGACGGGATTTTCCGGTGCAGAAATCTTGATACCGCGAGGAGAACCTAGCATGCTGTTGACAAAGCTGGAAAAGCTGGCCTTCTTACTTCTCCCCACCGGTTTAGTGCCATTTCCCTCATCGGAATATCGCTTAGTGTTCGTCGAGCGATCGCTATCCGTTCTATTAACTAGGGCATCCATACGGTTGTGTAGAGCGGTGAAGCTAGCGGATTGTCTAAGTCCTCGAGTGTCGGGGGTTGTCTGAGACCGCAACGTCGGGGGTTTCTGGATCGGTTGCCTGTCGGATTCGGCAGTATTTTCTTGCAAAGCACTTAGCATACCCCGAGAATCAAACGGTGAACCGATCAATTCATCTGAGCTTTGATCGTTGAGTGAGAACCGTCCCGAGTGGGGTGGACGGGATTTGGTGGTGTTGTGGTTACCAGAGAAATAGCCAGATTCGTTGTTTGCAAGAACTGGGGATGGCCCGCCACTATTCTGATCAAGAGAGGATGTAGAAGAGCCGTATGCGTTAGATCTCGTGCGCGAATGTTCTCGGCTTCTGCTGGCAGAAGAACGCGGATACACGGGCGCTGAGGGGTGCCGTTTGAGTGACGTGTTGCTCTGCTGACTCTTAAGCATGCGGGAACCAATACTAGGAGGGTCCTTGTGAAGCTTGCTTGACGGTCGTCGAAATTTGAGGGAAGAAAAACTATCGTGATTCATGACGTGCGGATTTTAGGGGGGGTTGTTCCAGCAGGTCGGGCGGTTTGGTGGTCGCAGGGTAAGTGCCGCTAGGCTCAGTGATGGGCTTGATTGGAGGGACTGGAGGGGGGGGAAAGCCACCTGTGGTGAGGCGGTGCTTTCTGGCTGGGCAGCCCAGTCCGTCAATATCGATTGTGGAACTATGTACTTCCGGGGGGTGCGTGATGCTGTATGGTAGGATGTGTCCACTAAGAGGAAGGCTGTCGTTGGAGCAATGAGGGGATCGGGGATGCGAGAAGATCCAGATAGCGATGCAAGGGAGGGCGCGAGAAGAAGCTGCCGCGGGCTACCGTCAACCAGTGGTTAGCACGTGGAGAGCCGCTCGCTGGATGGATCAGAAACAAAAGTGTCCAAACGATTAATTTGATAAAGTAGACTTTAAAGGCGGTGACGGGCTTTCCACTCCGAGGGGGGACGAAAGGGGAACCCAAAAAAAGGAAAAAATAAAATAAAAAATAATATATAATAAAATGAGCAAATTTATGAATGGAGAACAACAAGATAAAAAGCAAGAAACGAGAGAGGGAGAAAGACAGATGTGATTAACCGACAGCTCAGCACACAGATCTGCAACCCATGGGGTGGAAAAGCAGAATGGGTAAAAAAAGAAAAAGCAATACCAATGCTATGACGGTGACAACTCGAGGCGAAGAGGAGGACGGAGAATAATTAATCAACCTCAGTAGGGGAACCAGTGATTTAGTTAGATTGGAGGCTGGACCAGCTACGGGGGACAAGCGAGTGCCAAACGGCCCGCCCAGCGTCATTACTTGCAATAATAATATTATTAACAATGGTACGGAGTACATGCAGCACTTATGGGGAAGGATAATTTCTTTTCACGGGCCAGCCACTGGGGTTGTTGACTTGGCTTGATCTTATCGTTACCGATAGAAAAAATGAAAAAAAAAAAAAATAATAATATTAATAAGGGCGGTCAATGGAAATAAATGCTATTTAACTTTTTACAGTTTATCTACTCCATATTGATTTTTATTTATTAGTTTTTTAATTCTTCCTTTTGTTTTTATTATCTTTTTCTTCCGATCCTTCTATAAGGTCGTTGCATAATGAACCCGATGATTGGTACTTTTGGTATGATACATACGAGAACTACACAGGTTACAAACTTCTGGTAACTACTTACTAGTATAGACTTGGAAAGTCCGTCACTCTGTACTAGGGTATACATCATCTGTCTCAGATAATCCCATCCTCTAAGCAAAAGAAAAATTCTAGACTCCATCCCAATGGGGTCGTTGACTTGTTGGATCCGAACTGTTCCCGTACGCCCACCCTGACTTTTGGGAAATTACAATCCGAGTCCACACGGTCTGTTAGTCGGAGAAGATATCCTTCAGATCGGTGTGGCTCCATTTTCATTTCATTTCATTTTATTTAGGACTCCCCTTTTCCTTATCCAAGGTGCTCCGGTAAAGTGGTTTCAGTTATCTCTGTCGACCTTTTCCGATCGTCCCCCAACCTAAATCTCGAGGCGCAATGTGAAGCTAACAACATCCTTCGAAACATTCTTGAGCTCCACTTGAAGGCGGGGCTAAAAGTTCCATGACACGGCCGGCCTATGGTTGGATAGAAAGTTCCAACCCGTCAACCAGACTTTCCCTGAACCATAATCCGAATTGACATATTTGCCAACCCTGAGCTTCAGACTCGCCTCTCCGGGAATGGTTCGGTTGGAATCAGATAGTGCCTTAATTTCCACCGTCTCGACTGCCGGAGACAATCACCGTCTTACCATATTGCTTATTATGTTCGATTCGGTCTTTCCTGATGCTGTGTAGCCCTAATCAGCAATCTAGAAAATCGAGAAGGGCAATTTAGTGAATCTTCACACCTCGGGAGCTCAGGTCTCTTCTTCCTCCACCCACCAACAAAAGTTAATTAGAGAGAGTACCACGCAAACCACATATTAAAATAAAATCAAATTTAAAAAAAGGGAGGAGCAGTAAAAAGTGAAGACGTAATTACTGCTGTCAACCTCCTACCCAACCGTTTTGTTCCCTGGCCTCAGAATTCTTTACATATTATCCTGCAGGTACAATACCAACCAACTACTACCAACATCATCCTCGGTCGACCGGATGAGTAAATTCCTACTCGTCCCCTGCAGTCAGGACACAGCCCAGTCGCACAAATGTTTCTCATTCCCAACTAGTCAGGCAATCAGTCTATCTACGCCAATTCGCAGGTATTATAATCCCTGTGGGCTATCATATGTGACTGGTAGTCGGTTAGAGTCTTCCAGAAACGCGGGACGAGACAGCCAATCCACCCAGTCCTCCTTCATCGGTGCTGCTGTGACGATCCTTATGACGGTGTACGATTCCTCCCTAAAGCATGCTCATGGGTCATTTTAGGAACTCGGGTTGCTCCACTTGCATGAATCATGTGTTCCTCTCTCTTTTTCTATTTTCCCCCACCTCTTTAGTTTGTTATATCGTAGCAAAAGCAGTAACACGAATAGGTCCGATTCAATTAATTTGCGACCTGTGGCTGTCATCCTAGCCCCAGAACAGACTAAGTGAAAAAAATGATCCATTTCTAAGGGGAGGGAGCTCTGCTGAGTCATCTGCTATACACGTGACTATCACTCCATGGAAAGGAAGCTCCAATGACCTAGCTATATACACTTCCAGGAACGGTAATATTGTGCCCAATCTAGCTAATGGATGCGATCGTGTTAGTTCCCAATCTCTTCTCAGCTAAGCATATACACAATCAGTCGCTGTCCACTATGATACAGAGTCCATATCCTGTAAACATTCACCTATTTTGTCGTCTTCGAATAAGCTAGATATATCCTTTGCTAATGTTAGGGATACATTGTCTGATTCTTATTTATCTGATTTAGTAGTTAGTATTCCTTTTACTGCTTCAGAGTAGTGTGGTAATTCCTGCGCAGTGAGTTCATTGTTTTGCGCGTTCTACGTAGCTTATCGCAATCTCTTGAAATCAAATATATATTGCGTGTACCACTTCCCAAAACGAAACGTCTAGGTATGGGATACTAGTTATAATTCAGTCTCTATGAAGTTGGATCAAACTGACCATCAATATTCGGACCCGTGTAACTGCAGTAATACACATATTGAATTACAGCGTCCCATACTTTGCCTGCAGCCCGCCCTAGAGAATCCACCACTATAAACCCACTTAACCCACCATTTCTCTATTTTAAGATCTCTCGTTTGGAATAAAAGTAAAGTGAGATGAATATGTAACTCGAAGAAGTCGACCTTCGCATTGTGATTCTTTTTGGGCATGCCTAAACTCTAACTTTCCATTGATACCCTTGCCAGCGGACTATCTGCACACGAGGGTATTCTAGGTTCGGCCCGCTGCATGAAAGGAGTTACCGTCCGATATACTTCAACTCCAACTTCCTCAACGGTATATACGAAACACTCGTGAAAACCAATGCTAGCTCATTGGCTATATCTCCCCCATCCGCGCCGATCAATTTTGCGATAACACCGACATAATATGTCTCGACCATGCCTACGATCCACCCCGCAGCACCGCAAAGAAAGGCAGTGAGGCCAGCAAACCCGATAGGCATTTTCGATGGCGTGTTCCAGGCGTCAAGGTCGTAGTTTGCTACGTTACCGCCCCGGAAAACGTAGTGTTCGCAGAACAATATGACGAAGAATGAGGTATTCCAGTAGCCCAGCAAGGAGAGGAAATTTTCTAGTACGTCTAGCAAGTGATCTCGGCCGGCGATGCCCAGGGCTAGGATGCAGCCGAAGACAAGTGTGGACCAGATCGCTCTAGGTACCTTTTCGCATGGCTTGGCGAAGAGCTGGGCTGAGAGTGCACCGGAGTAGATGGCGATGCAGTTGACGCCAACTGTGCAAGAGAAGCGTCAGCGGGAGCCCTTTTTTATAGCTGAGAGTGGCTTATACTAGGGTTCACTTACTTCCGGAAAGGACTAGAAGAACTAATAGAAATTTGGCGAATCCGTTGGGATAGATGATTTCTTGTAAAATTTCGCCTATGCCTCTGTCATAGGCGGCAGCCCATTCTGGATTCGTATCTAAGGCTGAGCTGATGCAAGCTCCGAGTAACATTCCGATGCAGGTTGGGATCGTGATTCCGAGGGTGGTGTAGAGGAATACTTTGACCTTGGAGATATTCACCGGGTAGTGCACGTAGAAGTCTGAGACGATCGAGCTCCATGACGCACTTGAGCCATACACAACGCTGATTAGGCTCAGAACATTACCAGATCTCGTGATACCCGATACCGTTGCAGGCGCGGCGAGATTTGCCCGATGCGCTGACTCGCCGTAAATAATCATAAAAATGACGAAGAACACCATCCATGCATATTGCTCGTACATCAGAACACCTTTCAACCCGATAAAACTGAAAAGAAAACTGATGCAGGCAACAATGACTACTCCCACGGCGATCGAGACACGCCCGTCCGAAACAGCACTCAATGCGAGACCACCAGTAATGCAATTAACGGATGCCCATCCTAGCTGTTCAATGACGTTTAAAAGAGCAATGATAGATGATGGGTAAAATCCTAATGAGTACCTCGAGATGGCAACCTGACGGAGACCGGTCTCAGGTCCCATCGTCGCACACCAACCCTATAGATAAATGTGAGCTCTCAGATACCAAAAACATCAGAACCCTCGACAAGCCGTAGTAGAGTAGGAAAGGGTATCCGAACCGTCACAGCGGCCCCCATTAATGTCGAACATATTATGATAGGAATGGTCTGCCCCAAAGATAGACCGAATTGCTTCCCCAAAAATCCAGTACTGAAACAGCTGATGTTCATTGTCGCAGACGCCCACATAAAAGCCATCGCTAGCGAATTGGGAGGATTACGGCCTTCGGGGAGCACCCTGTCGAGACTGTGGGACTCAATACCCAACTTCCTATCTAAATATTCTTCATAATATCTGATTCGCGCGAAGAGTCCTCGTGGCTTCGTTGGGGTCTCTTCCTCGAATGGAGCGGCAGAAAGCTCAGCCTGAGCTTCTTTCCCAGCTTCAAGAGTGTAGGTCTCCATGTTGCGAATGGTCATGTACTAACAAGCATAATGTGTAAAGAGTTTTAGGCAAAAGCACTTGACTTAACTGGCCGAGTCGTGTATTTATAAGATTAAGTTCTTATGGTGCTAAGCTCGAACTAAAGTAGGGGTACAGCCCTCATTCGCTGTGGTGAAATTCTTTTATCTTCAATTTTTTCCGGTAGCGCCACCCATGTGTGGAACGGAAGGTCTCTTATCAAGGTCATATGTTCTTCTTCAGTTTAGCTCAATGCTGGAGGGGTCAAAGTGCAAAGAGCAGACTACACATCCCAGAGGATAAGGGTAAGTATTTAATGCCTCACGCTATTTGCTAGTACTATGTTCAATTTAACTGGCGTCACCAAGCAGTGTCTTTGCATTTATTATCCATTAATGCAGACCATTTGAGCCGTGATCAAGGAAAAATTTGCGAAAATGCGTATCTCAATCAAGCTTTGGGTCCACTTCGGCCCAAGCTTAGCCTGTGCCTTTTACATGGGTGGTGGGTCGGATGTCCGAACCTTCGGTAGTCCTTCTCTAATTGTCTAGAGTTACCTTGAACCCAGGCATTATTGATACAATATATGCTCGTTTTGTTACTTATTCTTTGAATTATGTCCTAGCATTCATGTGACAATGAATATGTGTCAGCGTTCTGCCAAATATGGCTCTTTCAAGTAACTTGTATTTTCTTCCATACACCTACTATGCTGCCCTGTAAACGCCTCCATGGCTCAAAACCTTGGTTAATTGATCAATATGAACCATGGAACCTTCATCTTTCGGGCTCAAATCAGTACTCAATAAGCTTAATGGTATAACATGTGGCATGAGCCAAACGAAGGGATGCAACAATCTTGTTTGTGATTCTAGAAGCTTACGGTAGTTCGGTGTTTTTCTTGTACCTCATTCTCTCGTTGATACTCTTTGTCTCTCCAGAACTACCGACTATATTATATTTTAGCGACATAGGTTCAACTGGATAGATCTTATACACTAGGATGATATCCAGACTCAGACTTAGGTAGCCACCGTGGATGATTACCCAAATTGGAAACTCAATTTAGGGTCGGTGCAAGGAATACTTGAGTTCGCCGTGGCATTAATGTGCTACAGACCTCAAATTGTATCTACGGATGATGATGTATTCTATGATTGCAAACTATATATTAATTGTTGTAAATTTAAAGGCCTCAATTCGTGTTCACCTAGAATGTACAGTTACATGCTGACCGGTATATATTTGGATACGATGTAAGATAAGAGTCAACAAAGTCTATCGTCTCGTATGCTTATGAAGCCTCAATGATGTAGTATATCCTTTTCTCTACTAGCAAATGTATTGTTTGATCGCTTGTCATTTCGCTGATCTGGTACGTTCAAAGCTTAGTTTAAATAAGAATTAAAGTCAATGACTTATCACAGACTGCGACCGATCGGGATTGATGAGGTCCTAACAAACGATTGAAGACAGTGGAAGCCCTAAGACAATACTCACCTGAAAATCTTTGCTGGTGGGATTTGCCTACCGGTATGGGGCTGCATAGAAATATATTAGAAGCGATGTACTGGCATTTTGCTTTGTTAGTATGATATTCCTATACTTGTGGCTAGACATATCGATTGAGTAAGCTGGCTGGTTATGAGAAATCATTAAAATTATTAAGATGCTTCTAAAGTTGAGATTAGCGCTTTCGATACTTTGGAGTGTACTAGTAGATCAAATGCCTTTCTTAAGTTGACACATCTGGGTGGACTTGCAGAACTTAGTAAGGGATTAGGAACAGAATAATAAAGAAAAAATACATCAATGCCACGCTCAAGATTCATTTCACACATTATTTAGCAAAAAGGTCCAAGCAAAAAGCTATTGTTTGTTCAATCTATAACACCTAACCTCCACATTATATGTCAATCTGCGCGTATGGCTACTGAGCATCTTGTACATCTATGGTGACGCTTTCGTGCATGATTTGAGGTTGGTAGTAGACATATCCCAATGAGAATTTAAGTCTAAGTTAAATGTGATTAATTAATGATCCTTGAGATTACCTCAAATGAAGTCAAGCTGAAGGAAACTTTTGTGGCAAGCCCCGTGCTGACAGTGCTATTAATAGCTACATGATATCGCCCTTTTCATAAGGTATGCATGTTCCTCGCCAGAATGGTCACAACTTGACTAGCAATGCAATGAGAAAATGAAGGTAGTTTTTAGGTGCTGATCATCGGGGTGAAGAAGTACTGAGTAGGTTGAGGCTCCGACGGCAGTGGATGGTTTTGATGGTTCGGCTCCGCCGTCGAATCGCCCAAAGAGGAATAAGCACACCCCGGTCTTTGCTCTCCGACCACTCGGACTGTCTTGTCTGTCCTCTTCGCTCTTCTTCCTTTCCCCATCGTCACCACTGCACATCAATTATCATTCCTTCTTTGTCAACGGTCGATTTCCGACATCTTCACCCCCCATCCTCTCTTCCCTCTCCCTTATCCTACCCCCCTTCCCTCCGCTTTTGCGGAATTTCTCCTCAATTCCTCTTCACTCTTCTTTTAATCCTGTTATGCACTGATTATATCTTAATCTCAGCCGCCATTTCTTATTGCCCACCTCTGGAATTTTGAGTTGTCAACCTCAGTGACAATTCGCCGTCAATTTTTTCCATTGTATAGGGCTGTTCCAACTTGAACAGCATCCTTTCATTGCTTCTAGGGTTCCGGGTATGAGTGACTGGCAGCCTAATATATCTCAAGCTCGAATCAATTGACGAAATAGTGCCCTAGGTTGATTCGCCTTCCACCCTCCCCATCGCATATAAATTATACGTCTATTATTCCGAGGTCAAGCAGTTTTAATTACGGTCCCCCGGCAGAATGGCTTCTGATCTGTCTAATGCCGACGTTAACGGCGGAATCCCCAAATCTCGGGCTGCTATGCTAGAGGAACAGCATGCACGTGATGAGGTCCATAAGCCGACTGTGGAGGATGTTGTGGATGAAGAAGATCTCAAACACCCTCCCCCATCGTCTTCAGTGCAGGACCAGAAGGTGGATGCCCCAGCGCAGAGCCCGGCACCTACGGAAGTCCCCGCCCCCAAGGCTGCCCCTAAGAAGGCTCCCGCCTTTGATGTACAATCGGAGGAGTTATTCCCTGCTTTGGGAAGTGGTCCAAAGCCCAAAGCGCCTGCTGCATCTGCATGGGGCGCTAGAGGTCCTTCAGCGGCCGCCGCCGTTGCCAACGGCATTCCTGGTGGTTCCCCGGCAGGTAAGTTTTTCAACATTCGTTTTCGAACACTTGGACATGGCTGACTGGCCATGAAATAGCACAAGGCCCCCGCATCATGAGCCTTCCTGGCAAGCACGTCGAGCAGCTCCGACTAGCGCCCTCCCAGATGCTTCCCCGAGGACAATTGAAGAAACCCCTGCGGGATATTTTGCGGGATATCTCGAGGCGGTCGAAGGCCAACGTTGACATGCGTGGTGGCCCCGGTGGCTCTATAATCTTCGAGGGTAAGGGCTCAGTAGATGCCGTCAGACAAGCTCTGAAGGAGGTCGCACAACAAGTCGGCTCCAAGGTATGTTTATGACCCCCATGATTTTTGATCGGTCTGGATTAACTTTGAGTTCAGCAATCGGTCCGCGTCCCAATTCCTACTTCTGCCCGTCCTCACATCATCGGTAGACAAGGTGCTGTTGTACAGGATATGCAGCAGCGGACCGGTGCACGTGTGCAGGTTCCCCGCGTCGATGAGTCTGCGGGACAGGTCGAGGATGACGAGGATACCATTGATGTCCTCATTGAAGGCGATGCTGTTGCAGCTGAAATGGCTCGAAGGGAAATTGAGGCCATTGTGAAGGAGAGAGCTTCGAACATGAGTCTGCGGCTCAAGTCTATCCCTCCTGAATTCTTTCCTTTCATTGCAGGAGCGCACAATGCGAACCTCAGAGATATCGAGCAGCGCACTAATGCCCAAGTACATGTTCCTCGGTATGATACATGGCAAAGCCAGCCTCCACCTCAGGAGGCTGATCCGGGTCATGTTCAGTTTGTCGCAATCCCTGAAAAGCACATCCATATCAGCGGAGAGCGTGCTGCAGCCCAGGAAGCCCGTGCAGAAATTGAGAGGCTTGCTGCTGATCTCCAGCGCCAGTTGACTCTTCGTCAACTTGCTATCAACCGTGGCCAGCATCAATTCATCCTTGGTGATAACGCTGATGCTCTGCATGAGTTCCTTGCTGACACTGGCTGTGCGATCGTTCTTCCACCTGCGTCGGATGACAGCGAATTCCTTACGATTACTGGTCCATTGGACTCTATTGAGAATGGTATTAACCGGGCAATGGATCTTGCCACGAGTATGCAAATGGCAAGCATTGATCTGTCACGTCAGCATCCGAATGCTCCCAGTGGAGCCCACGCCCATGCGCGTGCGCTTACTCGTTACCTGAGGCAGCGACAGATCATCAAAGAATTGGAGAGCATGTACGACGCTCGTATCGCACTTCCCCCAAGTTCTGATGGCCCGGTCACTTGGGAGGTTTATTCTAGGGACGGCAAAAACACTATTCGGGCGCGGTCCGATATTATGAACCTTGTTCATGCTCATCCTCCAGCAAGGCTTCGCCACATCTCTGTTGACCCCTATTTCCACCCGTACATTCGGTCTCGGGCTATCCCGAAACTACAGGAGGAGTATGGCGTCCATGTTCTCACCCCCGAAGAGCTCGATTGCCCAGACGTAGTGCTCGTTTACGAAGGACCGTCAGCTACGGCTTCCCAGTTCGAAGTCCCGCGCCAGCGACCAACTACTGCTGAACTCGCCGCTTTCGAGAAGGCTCTTCAAGAAGCTCAGGAGTATCTCTCTAGCGTGTTGGGTGACCAGAATGATATCGTGGCAAAGTCTGTGACTGTGCCGGCCAAGTATCAAGAGAAGGTAAGAAAGTTCATCGCTCGTGAAGAGCAGGCGAAGGGTGAGGATTTGATACCCGTTCGTGCTCTCGTCGCAGAGCCGAGTGGCCGTGGTGCTGAATGCGAGGTCGCACTGCGCGGTCCTTCTCGTCTCGTGGAAGAGTTGATCTCAAAGTTGCAAGCGTTTGTTACCGAGCAAGAGAAAGATGACCTGGAGAGGGGGTACACAACTTCGTTTGACTTCCCTCAGAAATTCGCCAACTTCCTCATCGGTAAAAAGGGTGAAAACATCAACAAGCTCCGCGAGGAGTTTGATGTGGATATTAAGGTGGAGAACGGCAAGGTTGAGGTTAAGGGCCCCAAGGCCAAGGCCGATGCCGCTAAAGCTAGAATCATCAACTTGGGAAAGAAGCTGGAAGATGAAACTACGCATATCTTGAAGATCCCCGCCCAATACCACCGTGAGCTTATCGGTCAGCAGGGTAGCCAGGTCAACAGGCTTCAAGACCGTTATCATGTCCGAGTTCAGTTTCCCCGCGCGGCACCCATTGTTGCGGACGACCAGTCTGTCGAAGCATCTAGCGAAGCGGGCGGATCCCGGCCTAGCCGACCTCAGCAGGGTGCTGATGAAGTTATTGTGAAGGGTCCTAGCAAGGGTGCCGATGCCACCCGCGATGAACTTCTTAGCTTGCTGCAGTGGGTCGTTGACCACTCTCACTCTGGCTCGGTGTCTGTTGCTCAAAGCCAGATCCCATCATTGATCGGTCAACGCGGTCGCGAAATGGATAAGCTCCGCGCTGACACTGGTGCCCGAATTGATGTACCTGGGGCCGATGATACTCCAGATGCCTCGGGTCGGGTGCAGATCAAGATTAAAGGAACGAAGAAGCAAGTCGAAGAAGCCAAGAAGATCCTGGAGCAACGGTCTAACGAATTCGACGCCACTGTCACCAAGACTATTGACATTGACAAGAAGTACCACAAATCCCTGATTGGTGGCGGTGGTAAGTTTGCTCATTTATTTTCATCCTCTTTCAATTGCTAATTATGGCCAGGTGCGAACATTCGTAAGATTGTGGCTGATGCTGGTGGACCTACTGATGGTGGCGCATCCCGTATTGTCAGGTTCCCACGCCCTGAAAGCGCTGAGACTACTATTAAGCTTGAAGGAAACGGCCAAGTCGTTGACAAGATTATTGCCGCCATTGAGGAGTTTGTGAAAGAACGCGCAGATCAGGTGACGGCGAACGTCGAAGTTCCTTCTACTCAACATCGACTGCTCATTGGACGCGGTGGAGAAACACGACGTGGTATTGAGTCGAAGTTCAACATTACGCTCGATATCCCTAAGCAAGGCTCTGGACGTTCCGATATCAAACTCAAGGGTCCTAGCAATGCTGTTGCAGAGGCCAAGGAGCACATCCTTTCCATGCTTAAGGACCAACAAGGGGAGACCGTGGAGGTCCCTCGGCATTTGCATCATGCTATTTCCGACAATGGCTCTTTCTTCCGTCGGCTTCGTAACGACTACCAAGTGACCGTGGATCATGCTGGCCAGCAAGTGCCATCCAAGCCCTCCTCGGAAGACACCCGCGGCGCAGCCAACGGCGGTTCATCTCTCCCATTGATTACCGATGAGCCTGACCAAGCCGCTGATGCTCACTCATGGAAGGTTGTTGAAAACGCCCCTGCAGCCAATGACCCAACCCAGCCGGCTACCATCCCATGGGTGTTGGCAGGAAATCGTGATAACGTGGCGAAGGCGAAGGCGGCTCTTGAAAAGGCCATTGCCAATGCATCGCAACAGTCTGCGACTGGCTACCTAATCTTGCCCGACCCCAAGACATACCGCTTCGTTGTTGGACAAGGAGGTAGCCAGATCAACGCTATCCGTAAGCAGACTGGTTGCCGAATCAATGTGCCCAAGGATCAGGCTAAGGGTGAAGCGATCGAGGTCAAGGGAAACAAGGAAAGCTTGGAGCAGGCCAAGGACATGATCCTGGAGGCTGTCCGGGCTGGACTGGAAGGTAACTCCCGGTGATGCCCGGAGGCTTAATTTTTCACATATTGGTGATGAAATGAGGCTCTGGCGAACAGAAAGCCAAAAATTCTATTCTTCTTGTGTCTTATGTCCGTGAAAAAATTGTGTTATATACTTTTATTACTTGCATTGGAGGCACTCGCCGACTTGGATATTCTGTACTTAAGCATTCCATTCTTC
The DNA here is from genome assembly GCF_000184455.2 of Aspergillus oryzae RIB40. NCBI lineage: Eukaryota > Fungi > Ascomycota > Eurotiomycetes > Eurotiales > Aspergillaceae > Aspergillus > Aspergillus oryzae. The sequence goes on from NC_036436.1 coordinate 2,817,219, forward strand.
TCACGAGTATATACCTATTTCTGAGTAATATGCTTTTTTGTTCTTAATTCTATTATAAGACATAAAGTTAAACTGTAGTTCTATATGGTTATTGTGGTAGGGACATTGACTGGTCCGCTTTGTGCACGAGTAAGAAAAAAAGGCCGGACTAATAAGATAGAGCGCGATCTATTATTTAAAGTAAATGATAAAATAAAGAAGCAATCGGAGCCTCCTCTTCTACTACATCGCAGAGGCACGAAATGGTTATTGTCATAACAGTTCCAAAAGTCTTCGGTCTTCCTTGATTTCGCAAATCCCAAGATAACAAACAATTAAAGCAGTATCTGCAGTGGATATCACCAAGCAACCCACCCGATGCCGAACGGAAAGCACACCGAGATGGTCGTACGTTTAAAAAAACGCAAGGTCGTATTGAAAAGTTCGTTCTTAATTATTTTTATTTCTTTTTTATTTTTCTTGTTCCCCGTCATCTACCTTTCTCTACTGGGCTTCAGAAGCGGCGTTCAGGTACTGGTAAGCACCGTAAGCGACGGCACCACCGATGAGAAGGAAGGCGTAGAGGCCAACACCGAGGCCGGTAGAGCTGCCGGAGTTGGAGGAGGCGTTGGTAGTAGCCTGGGCGTGAGAACGGGGAGCAGGGTCGCCGGGCTGTTAAGCAAAGCGAAAGTGGTTAGCGGTAGGCGACTTTTTATGTTTCCTTGTTTAAGTGAAGCCATTAACATACCACGCGCTTGAGGTTACCGACGAGGAGACCGTCCAGGATCTCGCGAGCCTCGTCACTGTGACCAACGTCCTCGAAAGCCTCAGTGGCATCCTGACCACCAACATCGAGCAGGACTTCCTCACCACCGCTATATGCAATGTCAGTTTATGGACCGATATGAGACTCGCACTGGTTGAGGGTTCATATGATGGGGAGTGTCGGGAACGTACGGGTGCTCATCGACGAAAGAGGTGCAGTCGTAGACCTTGTCGTGGATGACCATGTAAAGATCCTTCTTGGTGTTGTGGCCGGACACCTCCTGGAAGGTGAATTCCTTGTTCTCAGACATCTTGTTTGGGGGGGTATGAAGACTGCAGGAACGGGAAATTGTTAGCGATAGCACTTTTAGGGTTATAGGCGTGAAATTAATAGACAGATAAGGAGTATGGCTCGCGGGACGATTAAAAGATATCATCCAGGGGTGGTAGCGTTCACCAACGAAGTACCGAGAACCTGCCCCGGGTGAATTACTGCGCAGGGAATCGATGGCGGCATGAACAGGGAAGAAGAGGTTCTCCTCATCATGCGCCCCCGTGTATGTATTACATGTGTCTAGCCCGAAGGGTCGGAATGCGAAAAAGGACAGAGTATAACTTACCAAAAATCTAAACTAAAACACAGACAGAAGCGCTGGGTGGGAAACCGCGAGGAAGGTCGGGAATTGATAGGATGGGAAGACCGGTGAGAGGAAAGGAGGAGGAGAAAAGTCGAGGCTGACGCTCAGGGAAAAGAAGAAGAGAAGAGGAGTGGAAGATGATGAGAGAAAGTTGGGGGAGACTGCGGCTAACGTGATTCGACAGCGACTCCGCCTAAGGCCCTCAGGTACCTCAGGCCGTTTGTTGGTTTGCTCTGTTTTTTAACTTGCCGTGAATCTCTCCCGTCACAGGTCTTTATGTGCTTTATCCTCGGGGAAGGTCTACTTGAGGCACTTTCTGGCTAGCCATTCGGTATACTGGATTATTATTGACCACGGTATCTCTAATTCCTGGTTTTGAGGTCACTCCCTCCTTCCATCTAGGGAGTTCCCTGTATGCCGTACCCATAGTAGTCCCGGTACCTATCTCGACGCCGACAAGTGGCCTGATAGGGACCATGGGTCAGCGCGCCAATGAGCGGTGGCTTATTAGGAGTCTTAGTCAGAGGTACTTTAGGTTTCCGACCGCCCAAGTGCAAACTAACCAGACCGAGTCAAGCGCCTTAGTGAATCCTTCATGTGCGGAGGATCTGAAGCCTTGAGGGCTGGACTCGGAACTTACTTAATCGATCGATTACTTTCGAGTTTGAGTGAGGGGATCTGCTTATGGAATAAATTGCCTATTCTGGTCTACAGCCCCCAATCAGGAAATTACCCTGCCCACGTATCGATCCCATTTCAACTTCAAGTACTGAAAAGAACATTCTTATGGCTTTTCTAAAATAATCCAGGATCAACAGGATCAGCTAGCTTTCTCGCTATTTGGTTCCACCATAGATCAAATTTCATGACATCTAGCATAATCTAAACCTGTTCATTGTATTGTGCCTTGTTTTTCTTTTTCACATGCGGAACTATTATAATTCAGATACGAAGGATATTCATCACATGGGAAGCAAAAGCCCTAGGTAGAAAACCTATGCTACCTAGGTATATGCCACATTCGAGGGAATTTCTCATCAAGCGGAACCGTTGATCGTAGAAGCCGTTATAGAACGTCTAATTCCGCGTTCTTGATCACTTTATCAAGACCCGCTGCCCGGTATCAGCGCCGCCCTTCGAAGGATAACCGCAATAACCTCGGGGGACACCGTCTCCACGCTTGTCGGGTACCGCTCTCGGGTTCGTTTGCCCGAGATGGATGGTCTTCCCCGCTCTCCGCTGCGGAGATGGTTTTTGAATTAGGTAGATGTGATCTTCCGTCGGGGTTGGATGTTGATTGATCCGGCTATGCAGATAGTCTTTGAGCTGTACAATATGATAATCTGCTATTTGAGGATCATCGTACATACATACATTGGAGGTTTGTTACAACGATGTGTATTTGGTGCACTGATCACGTTGTGTCGATCTGAGTGGTTAGACAATACGGATACTAGACCAAAATAAAGCGGCACATATGTCTCTGCCTGTACTCTACACACCGTGAAGCAAGGCTTAAAAACAGCCATGGCACCATGCTTTCATACACGGGTCTTTCGAATTGGTCTAATGCTATCTATAAAACCTAGTGTAACAACTGCCCTTGTCATTCCCATGTTCAATGACTTCGTTCAACAACCGAAGGAGACCTATATACAGACGCATCCAAAATCAACCACAATCAAAACAAAAACTCGCTGAAGGACTCATAATGGCTCAACACGCTCAACATGCTTGCCGTGAAACGTAAAGAGGAAATGCTCGTTATATGCTCATATCACGTGTCCACCATAACAACGGCAATGCCAACTGGGATATAGAACTGATGCTCTCAGTCCGAAACCAAAAAGAGAAGGAAAGTCTCATCGCTCATTTCGCGGGAACGCGCTCATAGAATACAATGTATGCTTGTTCGTTCTGCAGTCGGTCTTTGTTTCGCAGATCGCGAGGATTGAAATCGACAGTTCGCTCATCATCGAATCTCCGCCAACACTGCCGCGCACCGTCTCGCACCAAAGATATGTAATGTCCGCTGCTCATAGACGACCCAATATGGCGTAGCACACCATATGCATCGTACGTAAACGGGGGTACAGTCGCCAGGGTAGTATCGTGTGGCATCGTTGCCTTGGGATCACCATTCGACTCCGGGCTTGGCGGTGAATAAACAAAATCATCCATCCGCAGACCATGTAAAGGAAATTCAATAGGAGTGTGAATCTTCCGAGCGGTTTGTGTCTTCGACGCTGAGAATCTCTTGAAATGAATCACCAAGATTTGCGGAGCCCGCGTGATAATAATCTGCTTCGTTGCAACCCTTTCGCATTTGCAGTAAGGACACTTCCACACCTCGTCGCCACTCAACATCTCTTCTTTACAATAGCTGCGCAGACATTGATAGATATCACCAGTCCCGGACGACGGAATTTCAACGCTAATGCTGTAGAAAGCCTCGTACGTCGTGGATGTCCGCTTGCACGTTGTACAACGGAGCCGGCTAGCATGTTGACCAGCAAAAAGCGAAGAAATGAAGGACTCTTCTCGGTGACAGTACCGATCCCATTCAATCTTTGAGACTTTGGCAACAGGCATTCTCTCCCGCTGCATCTCCTCTTCAAATGTCAGCGGCCTCAATGGGCTTCTCTGCCAATTAATGTTTAAATCCTCGTGTAGACAATCAACAGTGAAGTCAAAGAATTCTTTGGCATCCTGCTGTCGATCGATGGCCCATTCCTGGTTTAGCCTTCCGCAGAAGTTTCGAAACGAAGTAGGAACAATGACTTCCACATCACCCTTCCACAAGGACCTTATGAGATTGGCAAAAAGCCCCGGCATGACTCCCTGTGAGCCTTTCCAGTTCTTCTGCACATAGTATCGAAATCTGTTATCAACAAAAAATCTACTCAACATCATCGTCGCATTCAAGCATTGTATTGTTGAGTTCATATAGCAAGTTACACCAAAATTAGCAAGACCAGTTCTCGGCAACTTTGCGCGATATATTGAACTTGGAGTGTAGAGGGCAGTCTTGGTAGCAGAATTCTGCCGCGCCAATGTAGGCTGGATTTGCCGGCCATCGGTAACACCGCTATAACTTGGCCGTGGAACCGCAGGTGGAGGTCGGGAGGGAGCAACAGGGACAGGAGCAGCATAGTTAGGCATAGGCGGTACTGGTGGCCGGGCATGTGGCGTCACCATTGATTCTTGGATAGCATGGGGCTCCGGGAAGCGCCGTAGGAAGTCTTCATAGGTATGCACGAATGGCGTAGGAGGCTCATTTGTCTCTTGTCCCTCGGGCTCCTCGGCCATTGGCTCCTCTTCGATATATGTCGTGGTGTCAATTTCTTCGTTCTTTGACTTTTCCATCCATGCGGTGAGCTCGTCTGGATTCAAGGGTTTATATTCGCGTAGCCGTCTCTTCCTCACTTCCAAGCTAGAATTAGCGCTCACCATAGTAGGAACTCTCCCAAGAGGTCGGCCGGGTCTCGCGACTGGGCGCTTTTTCTGGAGCGAACCTAGCACAGTAGCTGTGGAGGATGTGGCAAGGGATTGTTGCCCAAGGAGATCGATCCATGCATCAAGGCCACCCAGCAAAAGAGCCGGAGGACGACCGTCCTTCAAAGGTTTATAGGCATTAAATTCATATAGTGTATCATAGAGAGCCCTAAGATGTGGCGCTGTTGTTCCAACAGGGGATCCGGCGAGGTAGCTGACTGAATCGGTGGACTGGTCATAGTAGACTATCATGTCAAATTCGTTCCGTTTCTCGAATAGAGACTGTTCATGCTCAGGCGACACTACTAAACGCTCCTCAAGCTCCTCCGCCGATACGTTTTCTTTCAGGGCCACTGGTTCGATGCAGATGATTGATTTCGCGTACACATGTCCACTATCGTACTGATCCCGGGGGCGCACGTCGATCAATAACACGTTATATCTTCGGAGATAGTCGAGTAGGTCTTGGGCGCTGATGGCAGTGCTGTGTGGCAAATCGGCAGTGTTACTTCTGTCTTCCTTCAACTGGTGAATTCCATTCGGGGTCCGTGACCTATAAGGATTGTCGTCGAAGCCATTACGACTTGGGCTGCCCCGGGGTGAATTAGCGAGATGGGAGTATCGGGGGTTGACTGGACGGGAGATTTCGGTTGAGGTCCTAGGCGGGTTTGAAGGCGGCTGAGATGGGACTGTCCAGATTGGACTATAAGCTGGATCTGGTGCACGAGGAAGCGACGTATCGAGGGGGACTTTGGGAGGCAGGACCGGACCATTATGTGATGGCCCCATGCTTCGGGGCCCTAGAGGCCGCCGCGAGGGTGAAGCAAGGTTGGGGCTATACGGCGACCCTTGAGGCATATAAGACAACGGCCGTCTAGGAATATCGCCATTATGGCTCTGCGTAGTATTTTGACCTTTAATTGTTGAGAACGAGTCATTCGTAGCGGGCGGTGATGCTCTTAGTTTGGCGAACCGCTGGGCCAACATATCTTCTGCAGGCGCCGAGTATCTATTCGGTCTCTCTTGTAAACCCAACGACCGCTGAAACTCCGACGGGCTAGGCATTCGTGTTGACTTATCACCTTGTTCGGTTTGACGACCTCTTGGACTGAGGCTTCGAAGCGTACCAGCAGGTATTAGCTCTGAAGCAGGTCTTGAATAATTATGTTCGGTTACAGTCGTAGGCTGTACATTGCTTCTGAGATTGTCTTCCAAGATTTGTTGCTTGATATCGTCCATAGTCCCTTGCTTTGTCCGCACAGCCTATGATCTTGCGGTCAATCAAAAGCGCGTGGAACAATGCGAACCAAAGATTGCTGTAACCAATTGAATAAACACGACTGGGATCCATACCATCATTAAATTTGCGAACTGCTTGTACCAATCTGAGCGCTGGCTGGCAGTCGTTCGATAATCTGGGTGGTGAGGTATGATGTTGATAGTGATCTCGGAAGCCCGAAGGTACTGAACGTAAGCTTTGTCCGGTTGGTCGTTATCAGCAAATCTCCTAGCATTTTCTATTGCGTCTTGGGCTCTGTTGAGAAGGAGGTTGAGCTGTAGAGAGTTAGCAATCTTGCCTGGGTGTTTCACGGAATCTTGTGTGGGGTAGCATACTGAAGAATCCTCATTCACATCCAGGGCCGCTGCTTCGTCTTGAAGGTCCTTGATATTAGAAAATCGTGGAGATTGATAACCGGCTGGAGTGGCATGGTTGCTGCTCGAAAGCGAATCTGGTCTGCTAATTTGGCCCCCAGGGTGGCCGATATTTTCCCACGGCGCAAAACCCGGTGGAGAGGGCAAAGCGGCTGCATCTGAGGACATTATACAACGGTTGGTAAAAGCATTTCAATCGATACTATACATAACCAAGAGCGCTTCGAAAAGCTCGGCGGGGAAGCGTCGAGGAATCAGTCGGTCTTTGGAGGCGGTAACTGGCTCTGAGACACGTTTGGGCAATTATCGGGGAACGTTAGGCACAAAACGAAGGAAAGGATGAGACGTGAAAGAATGTATGAGATATCAAAGAAAACTGGACGGCTGAGGATTAGGTATAAAGGAGAACGAGATCCTCAGTAGGAAGGCAGACAGATTGCGGGATGTTTCTGGGGTAAAAACTGTAAGTTACACCTGACAACATCAGAAGGATAAGAAGGATAAGGCGGCACAATAACGGTATCGATACTCACCGCCCACAACTATGACGCCACATGCGTATGCTTAAGAGTTGAGTCAGCGCAGGCCTTACCTAACGAAGCTTAGCCGTCACTTACTCCGTTAGGCAAGTTGGTACCTCAGTCGATAGGTATCGATGGATCTGCCTGGAGCTTGTATCAACTCCTCCCTCTCTTCCCCTCCCAGACCTGGTATTTCTTTAGAACACTTCCTCGAACGCCGAGAGAAATCAGTTTTATCCTGTCGCCTTCGCAGCACATAGTCTACGGTCACGATTCCCACATTTCCCCGTCATTTAACGCCGCTACCCAACGTCATAACTATTCGTCGCTGGACCATCCTTCGACTACCAATCGCGCCCTTCTGATAACAATACCGTCGCCATGGCGGGCTGGTTTTCCTCATCCTCTCCCATTGATGATCAGGTGGAGAAGGCCACCTCATCTTCTTTGTATGTTTACGCACGATGTTTTCTCATCCCTAGGATTCATTGTCGAATGGCAAAGTCGATCGAATCCCGGTTCTAACCACTACACTAGGGAGGATATTGCCCTCAACTTAGAGGTTTCAGACCTCATTCGGTCAAAGAGTGTTCAACCTAAAGATGCGATGAGGTCTCTGAAACGACGACTGGAAAATAAAAACCCGAATGTTCAGTTAGCGACATTGAAGGTCAGTTCCCCGCCACTAACTCGGAAGCGCTCATTCGCTTTCCAATGTGTACTGATATATTCTATACTGTAGTTGACAGATACTTGCGTTAAGAATGGCGGAACACATTTCCTCGCCGAAATCGCTTCTCGCGAGTTCATGGACAACCTCGTCTCCCTTCTGAAAGCGGAGGGTTCTCCGCTTAACACGGAGGTGAAAGAGAAAATGTTAGAATTGATACAGGACTGGGCGATGGCGGCTCAGGGCCGTATGGACCTAAGTTATGTCGGAGAAACATATCGCAAGTTACAAGATGAGGGTTTCCGATTTCCACCAAAGACCCAAATCAGCGGGAGTATGCTTGAGAGTAGCGCGGTAAGTGTAACCTGTTCTTCAGCTACAGCGACCTTGGATTTACTAACATTAGACGCTGTATGGAGCCCCCGGAATGGATTGACTCAGACGTCTGTATGCGCTGCCGTACGCCGTTCAGTTTCATGAATCGCAAGCACCACTGCCGGAACTGTGGTAACGTCTTCGACGCTCAATGTTCCAGCAAAAACCTTCCTCTACCTCACCTGGGAATATTACAGCCTGTGCGTGTTGATGATGGGTGCTACGCAAAACTGACCTCGAAACCATTCACATCCTCTGGATTGTCGGACCGATCCGCCTTCAAGAATAACTCTATCACAAAGTCTAGCGTAATGGAACCGCGTACGGCGCGAGCGGAGGGCGGTTTTGATGATGACCTACGTCGGGCTTTGCAGATGAGTTTAGAGGAGGCGCAGGGTAAAGGATCTACTGGTTACGTCCCACAGCCGAAGGTTGCCCAAGAGCCGCCTCGGGCTTTCAGCCAATCCAGGATCGAAGAGGAGGAGGATGCAGACTTAAAGGCCGCTATTGAGGCATCCCTACGCGATATGGAACAGCATAAGCAAAAGCACGCAGCCGCTCTGAAAAACACCCCTACTACTGAACCTTCCACATCTCGAGATGCACCTGGCACGACATCGTTACCCAAGAATCCTTATGAGCTAAGCCCTGTGGAAGTGGAGAATATCCACCTCTTTGCCACTCTCGTTGACCGACTACAACACCAGCCACCCGGTACTATTCTACGCGAGCCTCAGATTCAGGAGTTGTATGAGAGCATCGGCACCCTTCGACCAAAATTGGCTCGGAGCTATGGTGAGACTATGAGCAAACATGGTATGTTCCTATTTAGGTTTTGAGAATGATGGTATTAACCATGAACGTATAGACACTCTACTTGATCTTCATTCTAAACTATCGACGGTTGTCCGGTATTACGATCGCATGCTGGAGGAGCGTCTCTCAAGTGCATATTCGCAGCATTCACTAGGATATGGGACCGTCCCTAGCGGCCCGCGGTATCCTAATGTGTACCCCTCGATGCCGCCGCATGCTCCCGAAGGGAAGAGTGGAGTTGAGAACTTCTACTATGGGAATCCAAGCGCGGAAAAGCCACCAATTTCTGGGACCCCTTATACCCAGCAGCAACCGGAGGGGGAAGGACTCGATAGAGCTGGAATGCGCGGCGGCACCATGAGCCCCAGCATGTACTCACAGCCCCCTCAGGCTATGCCGCAAAACACATCCTGGAATGGAAACACACAGGCTGCGTCTCCCCAGATATCAGCCGCCAATACACCTTACCCTCAGAGTCCCTCTGCGTATCCTGCCCCAGGCGCACCGACACATTTCTATACAGCCCCCAATCAGCCAGACCAAGATGTGAACCCTTATCAATCTCCCCGACAAAGCGAGGTGGACCCCTCTTATATGCCGTCGCCTGTGACACGGCGCGATTCCTTGTACCAACCAGCTGCACATTCCAACGTTCCAGCACCGAGCGTACCGGAACAGCCACCGTCAGCTGAGAAAATGGCATATCTACAACTGTCAGAGTCTCACCCTATGCAGCCCGGAAGCCAGCCTGCACTTCACCGCCAGCCCACCGACCCAGCAGCCCAGTCTTATTACTACCAACAACAACCTCCACCAACGCATCCAGCCGCTACGTACCCCCAGGGGCAACCGGTGTATCATGGTGCGTATCCTGCCAATGACGCCTCTCCGGCAGGTGGAACTGCCCCTCCAACACATTACCAACAGCCACCACCATCTCGACCCGCAGTTGAAGAGAGCTTGATTGAGTTGTAAGACATGGCGAGTTCCTGGCTTTTGTGTGACGAGAAATGGACTCTTATATCTAATTTGCTATAAATGAACTTCCCTTTTGTGATCATTGTGATACCAGTTGTTTTGGTTGTTAGCAGACCGCAAAATTGTATCCCAACCCTTGATGAATCCTTCTATTTCCGTTTGATCATGAATTTGTATAGGCCCTTCAAAGGCAATAGCACGCAGATCAATAGTCTGCATGTATACTAGTCGAAAAGAGCATAGTGAGCTGGCAGGTGATAAGAATGCGGGGAAAGCTTGGTTCTCCAACCTGATTTATGGAAAATCAATATATTCGAAGGTACATTCACCAGTTCCATACTTCCTTGTAGTAAAACAACCCCCACGTCGCACCCCACGTCACTTTTCCGGGGGCTCATATCGGATATTGAAGCAGCCTTCCTGGTCTAAAACGGCGATGACTTGTAGGCCTGTTGATCCGATATTCCATGCCTTTGAGAAACAAGAGTGAAAGATGCGGTTGACTCGCGCTGAAGTAGAGGGACACAATAGCAAAGCATCTTGCTGGGTTGCAATCCATGGCTCCGTTTATGATGTGACTGGTTGGCTTCCAAATTCAACCTCAATAAGGATTATCTCTGGTTCTAATGCTTTGTAGATTTTGTGGACTCTCACCCCGGAGGTCCCAATGTCATCCTGCGCTGCGCTGGGAAGGATGCTACAGAGGACTTCGACTCGGTACATGAGCAAGAGATCCTAACACAGTCTTTGGCCCCTTCAGCTCTTCGCGGACACATTGAGCCGGGTACTCTAGTGAAGTCGAACGACATCAACGAAACTAAGATACCAAACAAGGATGCAAGCCTGCCTCCTCCGCTAAGCAGCTTGCTTAATCTTCATGATTTCGAAATTGTCGCCGAGAAACACCTTCCCCCTAATGCTTGGGCTTATTACGCCTCCGGAGCCGAGGGCGAGATTAGCAAGCGACAAAACTCCAAGGCATTCCAGAAAGTCTCTCTTCGACCGCGCATCCTTCGCAGCATTCCGACTGTAGTTACAACGACTACTATTCTGGGCAAGCAAGTTTCATTGCCAGTCTACATGAGCGCTGTTGGCATTGCAAAGCTCGCCCATCCCGATGGAGAACGCGCCCTAGCAGCCGCAGCTGGGAAAGAAGGATTGGCACAAGTGCTTGCCAATGGGGCCAATAATGTTATTGAGAGTGTTATGGATGCGCGAACGAGCCCAGAGCAGCCTATCTTTCAGCAGCTATATGTTAACCGTGACATCACGAAGTCTGAAGATGTGGTTCGGCGTGCGGAACGAGCTGGTGCCAGTGCCATCTGGATCACGGTTGACTCTCCTGTTGTAGGAAAGAGGGAGATGGATGAACGAATTAATCTTCAGGTTGAGGTACGACAATTACTATTCAGGGAAGACCGTATTCGACTAACACATTGTCTATCAGGCGAGGGACGACCCGTCTAGAAAAGGGCAAGGCGTTGCCAAAACAATGGCCAACTTTATTTCCCCATTTATCGATTGGGATATTCTTTTGTGGTTGCGGGGCCTCACCAAACTACCTATAGTCATCAAGGGGATTCAATGTGTTGAGGATGCGGTACAAGCATATCACTACGGAGTGCAGGGGATTGTTCTATCCAACCATGGAGGACGATCACAAGATACGTATGTCGAAATTTCAAGAATGTACATTGTTGAAGACAACTACTGATCGACAACAGCGCCCAGGCACCCCTCCTCACTCTTCTTGAGATTCGGCGATATGCCCCGTTTCTCATTGAGAGCAAAATGCAAATCTTCATTGACGGCGGCATTAGACGAGGCACCGATGTGTTGAAAGCAATAGCTTTAGGAGCGACCGCCGTAGGGTTAGGTCGGCCTACGTTGTATAGCCTTGCGGCAGGATATGGTGAACAGGGGGTTCGGCGAGCCGTTGAGATTCTACGACAAGAGATAGAGTCTAATATGGTCTTTCTGGGAGTTACGAATCTAAAGGAGCTGGGACCGCATCTTTTAAATACTGCTAGATTAGAGAGAGACGTGGTTGGGTCTGTGAAGTTGTAGTCTACCAGAGTATAGCAACACATCATACTACCTCAGGTTCCAAGGGCTCGTACAAAACAATCAACTAACAATGTTTGTTCTATATTGAAAGAATTCTTTACATTCATGACAACACTAGTAATCCGCATCCTTAGCATTGGTAAATCACCCCCACGCCCGCCATCGGTCTTCCCCCGAACCCCGCATGGGACTTCTTTAACTTATGTGTATGTCTATCACCATTTCAACGTTTCGTTGCCATATACCAGCTCAAGACACGCTTTACTGAACTCCATTAACGATGAGCAACCAAATTGATATTCTTCTCTACGGCCTAGGAGCGTAAGAGTCTCATTCTTTTCTATCTATGCTGCTCTACTGACAGTTCATGATAGCATTGGCTCCTTCTATGCCTTCATCTTAACCCGCAATGACCGAGTCCGTCTAACAGTAGTAGCGCGGTCAAACTACGATGCCGTTAAGGAAAACGTATGTATATTGATCAGTCAAATGTTAGATTAATCGGGCATAAACCGTTACTGATAGTTTCATCTCTGTAGGGTATCTTCCTCGACAGCGGAAACCATGGGCAGCACAGATTCCGCCCTCACAACGGTAATCTAGCCCATGTGTACATGCATACGCAAAAAGGACTAACAGGCCTAGTCATCAAATCCCTCGATGAAGTATCCGGTCCATTTGACTACGTCGTCTGCGCACATAAAGCCATCGACCAAGAAGCAGTGGTAACCCGACTGCAGCCAGCCATTAACGAAAAAACAACCATTGTGATCATCCAAAACGGCGTTGGCAATGAGGAACCATTTCGGAACACATTTCCCATGTCCTCCATCATCACATGTGTGGTATGCTTCTCTCCAACGAAACGCTCGGTATATGGTACTTACGAATAAAAGACTTGGGTAGGAGCGACGCAAACATCACCAGGAACGGTCAAACACACCAAATCAGAAGATATGCAGATCGGCCTATTCCTCAATGCATCGGTGGATGAAACACTTGAGCGGACTCGATTGAACACATTCGCTTCGCTGTTAGAGGAAGGTGGGACCAAGTTCCAGGTCCTGGAGGATATGCAGCGCCAGCGCTGGGAGAAAGTCGTTTGGAATGCGGCTTGGAACCCTCTCACTACTTTGACCTTGCTCGATACGCAATCTTGGCTCCATTCCAGTACGGATGCGACTCCCTTAACACGCCGTTTGATGCGGGAGGTCATCGATGTTGGTCGCAGATGTGGTGTGCCGTTAGAGTATGGGCTTGTTGATGAGTTGATGGACAGGATTAACTCGTTGCCGGGTGTTGGGAGTAGCATGCAGACGGATTATAAGAATGGTAGGCCCATGGAGGTGGATGTTATTCTGGGATTTCCAGCGAAGAAGTCGAAGGAGTTTGGGATGGAGACGCCGGTTTTGGATATGATTCATGCGCTGATACGGGCTGTGGATGGTCGTGTGAGGGCTTCTTTGTAGACGGTTATAGTATATATGAGTTTCTGGTTATTTTGTTGAGCGTGGAACGGACGTCCTAGATATAGCAAACCGAGATTGTCGAGGAATATATAGTTCGGCACTTAATTACTTTTCTGAAGATCGTAGTTAGGTACAACAACTTCAACATACAACTACACCCAGGCAAGTTTGATATTGACTCAACCATTGTTTTATCCATTTTAAGGTATGACTTGGACATCAGCTCTTCATAGTACCACCAAACGTACACTAAGTCAGCTAAGCTACGTTACATTCCAACAAACCAGAGAAGCATGATAAAAGCATCCACTGCCAGCACGGCAAAACAAACCCCCACGCATTCCTCACGGAATATAGCAGACCAGGGTCGAGAAAAAGGCAACCTACTATGTTAAATTAAGGCTTCCCCACGGCCATAATGCGGAGAACAGCCCACTTCCCCAGGTTCCACCGTCCGAGACACCCCCACGTACTTGGCTCAACGATGGGGACTAAACGTCACTGTCGGTAGATCAGCGTCTACTAGCACTATAGAGCTTTTTAGCAGCAGGTGGGGAAGAATAAAGTCCGATGTCCCTCATACAGACTTGAACTCCGTAGAGGCAACAGATTCGGACACCATAGAACATAGCAATGACTGCAGAGCAGCCAACCCCAGCTCCTCCACAACCAGCTGGCCATGGGATCAAACCCTCGGCGATGCACGTCGAGGCAATCCCTGGACAGCCTGGTAAGATTCAAAATGGCGATACTGCCTTAGCTCTCTTTGAGAATTTCGATGAGCTGCACGAAGATGTCGACCCAGGGGAGCTGAAGCGACTTGTTCGCAAGATTGATTTTATGATTTTGCCCTTTCTGGCTGTTTGCTATGCATTTTACTACGTGAGTCCTTCCTTCATCCTGTTGTGTAAATTTCTAACGGTTTTAGATTGACAAAACTACTCTTTCATACGCGGCCATTTTTGGCATCAATGAAGATCTGGGGCTGTCGGGGGAGCAATACTCGTGGTTATCGAGTGTGTTCTATTTTGGTTTTCTGGTACGATATGCTATTATCCTCTCCATCAACTTTTAGACACCCATGAAGAACTTAGCTGCAAGGAACCCCGTCGCACCAGCATGTCTCGATGGTCTCCAGATACACAAGCTAACCCCATACTACTATAGGTCTGGGCCTTTCCCACCAACTTCCTGATGCAGAAGTTCCCCGTGGGCAAGTACCTAGGTGCAAACATCTTCCTCTGGGGATCCTTCCTCATGCTCCAAGGTATGTTCCTCCTTTAACACGCCAATACGTGTCCCCTACTAATATCCACAGCGGCCGCAAAGAATTTCGTCCAACTGGCCGTGCTCCGTGTAATCTCCGGCGCCGCAGAAGCATGCAGGTGCATACCAATAACCCCAGACCCACCTTAGAAACAAAGAGCTAACAGCCCAGTGACCCTGCCTTCATGCTCATCACAAGCATGTGGTACACCCGCCGTCAACAGCCCATCCGAATCGGACTCTGGTATACCGCCAACGGCTTCGGTATCGCCCTCGGCGGCCTCCTCGGCTACGGCATCGGACACATCAAAGGCGCCCTCTCCTCCTGGAAATACGAGTTCCTGATTATCGGAGCCCTGTGCTCTCTCTGGGGTATCCTGATAGTCATCTTCCTGCCCGACTCCCCGGTGACAACGCGGTACCTATCACCCCGCGAGAAACGCCTCACTGTTGAACGACTGCGAGAAAACCAGACCGGTGTCGAGAATAAGACACTCAAGCCTGCGCAGATATACGAGGCTTTCCTGGACTGGAAGGTCTGGGTATTCCTCCTCCTGGGATTATCGGGGAATATCCCCAACGGGGGTATTTCGAATTTCGGGACGTTGATTTTGAAGGGATTTGGGTTTTCTACTTGTATGCTGTGCAATGTCTCTAATCCATCTTTTACCTGGTTGAATCCTGCTACTGCTACTGCTACCGATATTAATGCTGACTATATGGGGAAACCAAATACAGTGGTAACAACCCTAATGCAAATCCCCTACGGCGCCTTCATAGCCCTCATGATCCTCTTCAGCATCTGGCTAAACGACCGCCTCCCCCAAAACAACCGCTGCTACGTAACGATCCTCTTCCTCCTCCCCAACCTCGCTGGCTCCTTTGGGCTCTGCTACCTCCCCGAATCAAACAAAGTCGGGCGTCTCATCTGCTACTACCTAACCGGATCCTACAACGCATCTTTCGTACTCATCCTCTCCATCCTCACAGCCAACATCGCCGGCCACACGAAGAAAGTCGTCACGAACGCGATGATCTTCATCGGTGTTTGTGCGGGGAACATCGCCGGCCCGTTCTTCTATAAAGAGGCGCAGGCGCCGCGGTATCCGCTGGGTATATGGTCGATGATTGTGTCCCATTTTGTGGAGATCTTGCTGGTGATTGTGTTGCGGACGGCGCTGGCTTGGGAGAATCGAAGACGGGATCGGTTGCAGGGCATTGGACCTGGTGGGGAGGGCGAGGAGGCGAGGCAGTGGGAGATGGATCGGACGGCGTTTAGTGATTTGACAGATAAGGAGAATTTGAATTTTAGATATGTTTACTAGGTTTAGGGGTGTTTTGGGTTGTTTGGTAGTTGTTTTGGCTTATCCGTTTGCTTTACTGGCTGGTTCTTAGGGCTGGGATTTATGTGTCGGACTTGTTTCCGATAGCTTTGGGGGGTTTTCCGAATCATCTTGTAACGAAGCTGTTATTGAATCGACCAATCTGGGTTCGTCATTTGCCAATAGTGTGTATTGAGGGGAGCATTGAGCTTCCCCGTATTTCTCCACGAATAGAGCTCCGTATGTAGAACGTGGGATGTCAGGGCATGAGAGCTCCTCACTCCCCGGACTTTCTAGCGACCCCCACGCGGGGAAGTATGCAGTATGTACACCATCTAGCCGATTGTATATATATCTCTACAGAAATGACGATACAGTAGTCACAATCATTAATCTATCTCGCAAGGAAACCAGAAATGGCCAAAATCAAGTCAATTGAATACTTCCGTGTTAAGCCTCGCTGGCTTTTCGTCAAGGTCACCGACGAACAGGGCCGATTCGGCTGGGGTGAGGGTACTTTGGAAGGCCATACACAAGCTGTGGAGGGAGCTTTGGATGAGCTCATTGCGAGGCTAGTAGGTTATGAAGCTGAGTATGTCCCATTTTACGTTCAATATTCTGGGTTTGTCCTCGATAGAAGGCGCTAATCTATGACAGTGATATTGAGCATATTTGGCAGACAGCCTGGCGACTGGGTTTCTACCGCGGTGGACCTGTGTTCATGTCTGCACTTTCGGGAATAGATATTGCGCTCTGGGATTTGAAGGGCCGTGTGCTTGGTGTACCAGTTTATCAACTGCTTGGGGGGAAAGTGAGGCAGAAGGTTCAGGTTTATGCGTGGATCGGAGGTGACCGGCCCAGTGATGTGGAAGTCGCAGCGTATGCATTATGTTTCCTCCCGCGCAGACACCGGTGTATACTAAGCTTGTGATAGGAAAGCGCGCATCGCCCAAGGACTCAAGTGTGTCAAGATGAACGCAACGGAAGATGTCAATTGGCTAGATTCACCCTCAGCCGTGGACTCTTGCGTTGAGCGACTAAAGCAGGTCAAGGCATTGGGTCTCGACGCAGGATTGGATTTCCACGGTCGCCTACACAAGCCTATGGCTAAGCAGCTGGCAAAAGCATTGGAGCCATACCGGCCATTGTTCATTGAGGAACCACTACTTTGTGAACACCCCGAAGCGCTCAAGCAACTTTCCGATCTGACAACGATCCCTATTGCATTTGGAGAACGGTTGTATACGCGGTGGGATGCGAAGAGGTTTTTGGAAGACGCTTCTGTGGATGTCTTGCAGCCGGATATTGCGCATGCCGGTGGTATTTCAGAGACGAAGCGGATCGCTACTATGGCTGAGACTTACGATGTGGCAATTGCACCACATTGTCCGTTGGGACCCATCGCGCTGGCGGCGTCGATTCAGGTTGCTTTGTCTACGCCCAATTTTGTTATCCAGGAAATGTCATTGGGAATGCATTATAATGTGGAAGCGGGGGATATTGACTTGAATAGCTATCTAGTGGATAAGTCCGTCTTTGATATTAATGAGGGTTATGTGAAAGCACCATCTGGTGTTGGGTTAGGGATTGAAATTGATGAGGCCATGGTCAGGAGAATCAGTGCTGAGACGGAACCATGGCTTCCAAAGGAGTTTTACGGACCGGACGGTGGCATTCGAGAATGGTGATTTGGTTGTATGTAGCTTGGTAGTATAGTGTTGATAACCTAATGTCTTTCACGCGGAATGTCTATGGGCTGATTCTTCACCACCATACTAGACAAGCTCCACGCGGACAATGCGGGGGCGTGGGGGTTCACATAACTAGAACTGGTAATATGCGAGGGGAAACCGGGCGTGAGAACGATATGCAGCTATAAGTAGTCGGCCTGCCACGCCCAACTTCGGTGGGATACGAGTCGGCAACTGGCGTCCTGCATTATTCACCACAATGGATCTCTTTTCGCTCACAGACAGAACAGCCCTTGTTACGGGTGGAACTAGAGGCATTGGACAGCAGATGGCCATTGCTATGGCCGAAGCTGGTGCGGATATCATTCTGGTTCAGGTAAACAGACATTTGCTCTCAGCAACAAGTCCAGAGATCTGACTCTTCCGGGATACAGAGAGACACTAGCAATCAAGACACGAGGCAAAAGATCGAAGACCTAGGGCGCAAGGCGACGATTTACACGGCCGATCTATCTTCTCGGGAGTCTGTCTCTTCCTTAGTATCGAACGTCTTGAATGATGGGCATGATATCGACATCCTTCTCAACTGCGCGGGGATACAACGGCGACATCCGAGTCATATTTTTCCAGATAATGACTGGGACGAGGTATTATACTCTCCTGTAGCTGAAGAGTTATATGCATATCAACTTTAATGGTGGCAGGTCCTGCAAGTCAATCTTTCCACCATTTTCACCCTCTGCCGAGATATCGGCGCCTATATGCTCACCCGGACCCCGGATTCCTCCGGTCACCGCGGGAATATCATCAACATCGCCTCTCTCGTTTCATTCCAAGGTGGATTGACCGTGCCGGCTTATGCAGCTGCAAAAGGTGGCGTGGCGCAACTGACCAAGGCGTTATCAAATGAATGGGCCGCCAAAGGAATCAACGTTAATGCGATCGCCCCGGGTTATGTAGCTACAGACATGAACACGGCGTTGTTGCAAGACCCAGAGCGGTCGGCAAGTATTTTGGCAAGAATCCCCGCGGGACGATGGGCAACCCCGGAGGATTTCAAGGGAGTGACAATATTCTTGGCGAGTCGAGCGAGTGGATATGTCTCTGGCGAGATTTTGACGGTAGATGGCGGGTGGATGGGGAGGTGATGAGGGTGTGTATTGTACACTGGGGCTGACAATACATAGTGGAATGTTAATCGGAGAGGAATTCCAGATTAAAATATAATGGGTTCAACTTGGTAGAGTAATTGGTTGATCGGAGGTGTTTTTGCTCGAGCTAATCACCAACCATTGTATATTTGCCATCTATATAGCTCGTCGGTACCATGGTAATGTTGTCTTTTAGTGCTGATTAGTCCGGTATACTTCGCAGGCCGAACTTTTAGTCAATGAATCATGGGGTACGGGGCTGGTACCGACTCTTGGCCAGAAGATAACCGTACTGACTGGTCACTAGAGAGTATCTATCAGTTACTAGTATATAGTACGATGTACTACAAAGGTACCTGCCCAGAATTCACGCTGTCTTGTTCTCTTCATGGATTCGATATTGCGTGCTGCAGTGATCTGTATGATGACGTATGAGGATCGGCAAGTGATGGAGGGGAAATTCATGGAATATGCACGGAAGATATCATGCTGTTCTCATACCAGCAGACTGGTCCAATCGGTTCCCCATGAGGTTGGAGGAGATTCTGAGGAAGAAAAAGGATCCAATGAAGACGATGGGAGTGCAGGGACGAGAGATGGTGACTGGATTCAAAGGGAAAATCTACGATCCACCCCAATGCGGTCTAGACTCCCGGATCCGTAACGCGTAACGGTATTACCCAAATCCATTCATTCCTTCTCTCTTTCTTTTCCCTTCAAGAAGAACCTCTCCTTTTCTTAACTCTTTTTCCTTCTGGAACCATATTTCTCTTTCTTTCCTTCTCTTCGTTCATCTAGACTTTTTTGGAGTGAGAAAGAGATTTGAGACCTTCAATTTCAACCCCTCCCCGGCACGCCTCTCTCCCCTCATCCGCTTAATTTCGTCCATCCCTTTCCCTGATACTTTTTACTACTGCACAGTTTGATCCAAACCCTCGGGTGTAACGAACTTCTCACCTCCACCAATTGCCTGGCGCGCTCCCCGCGCTGTCGGGGGATACTATTACTGATACCTAGGCTCACGACGCAAGCAAGCGCTCTTTGATTACTTTCACTTTATTTTCTTTTTCCTTACTTGTCCACCCGGCGAGTTTCTCCGCAAGGCCAACGTGATTGCAACGATCTACCCTCGGCAGCAGCAGCTCGTCGCCCCATTCGTGGTGTGCACACACACAGCCTTACCGCCATGCCGACCTCTAACACTTCGTCGCCTGTCAAGCGCCCGGGTCTGGGTCGTCGCGCAGTCTCCTCACACGCCGTCGTCACGCGATCGACATCCACCCAAAGCGAACTGGCCAACTCCAACACCGCCCACCAACAATCCTCCAAACTCTCTCACCGGCCACATCGTGCCCATGTTGTCGGCGGCGGTCATCGCAACCACCATCGTAATCCGTCCTTTGGCAAAAATCTGAATAAACAGCTACAAAGACACCTTTCTCACACTCAAATCGACTCGGAAAGACCCGCTCGCCATCATCAGCGCAAGAAGTCCGCTCCTGCGACTCCCGCTGCTGTTACACCCGCCACAAGTCCGCGTGGGACGCACCACGTCCGTTGGGATGGAGCCTTGGGCGATAGTCAGCAAACCACCACTTCGATGAAAAAGAACAATTCGAGCCCTGCTCTTCGCCGAAACAGCAGCAGTGTCGTAGGAAAAGTAGGGAAAAAGGCCCTCGTCACCGATCGCCCGCATACTAGCTCGGGCAAGAAGAAAACCGTGGGCTTCGAATTGGCCGATTCCGACGACAACGACGAGGGTGACTGGGAGGATACTACTCAGTCACCGGAGAGTACTAGGCGCAGCTCCGTCGCTCAATCTAAGGACAGTGTGGAGAATACGGCGGTATTGGTGGATCCGTTGACATTCGTTAAGCGTTCTTATCCACAATTCCCTCGGTCGACCAGCCTTCCCGAGTCGAGCCTGAATAATTTTGGTCACAACAACCCTTTGCCGGACGACGACAGTGACGACGAACCTGACGAAGACGGTGATACACAACAACCGCTAAAGACCGAAGAGCGGGAAGAAGGTAGCCGCGCTACTGACCACGGTGATATTGCATCCCGCCTGTTGAGTCCTGCACACGCTGCTAAAGCACCGCCCGCCATGTCCTCCATATCGGCCACAGCGAAGCCGGCCACAGTCGATTCATTGTCACGCAATGCTTCTCTGACCAATATAGCTTCCGGTCATGATGGGTTACGCCGACCACCGCTTTCCTCGTCCCAAAATGCACTGGCCAATACCCCAGGCAATCTGACGCAAGCCACATCATCGTCGATCGAAGGAGGCGTATCGAGGTTCATCAAGACTGGTTTCCATGCAACTTCTCGCACCGATTCGGACCCCAACACTCCGTCATCTTTCTTGCCCCATTATCACCCCCAAACACCCCCTTCTCCTGGTCGCGGAGCAAGTTCGAAGAGAGCACGAGCATCCCCTCCCACCCGGCCGCCTGGCGCAGAACCGCACTCCCGCACCCAGCAGAAGCTGTGGCTGCAGCGCACTGCCGCCCTGAACACCTCCCCTCCTGATGGCCATGGCGTCGCAGCGACCGCATCCCCGTCGGCGATGGACCCGACCTTCATGGCCGCAGCGCACGCCCGACCAGGAGCCGGATTTGATGCAGGAAGAGGAATTGTAAATGGAGTGTCACGGGCCGGCCCTGCGTATGACAATGAAGCAAAGCACGTGCGCAAGGCATATGAGAAAACCGCTTTGGAGCTTACAGTGGTCCGACGGTTCCAGTCACCGACCGGGGATAGTTTTCGTCGTTTGGCGTCCCTTGTCAATGATACGAAATCGGGTTCCAGCCACCAGCGCCATTCGTCCCTTGGCAAACCAATTAAGTCGGCGCCCGCCTTGACATTGCTCCAAAATGGCAAACAGCAGTCTCCCAGTCAGAACAGCGCAAGTCCAGAGCCGAAACAACTAATTAGCCGGAAGCGCTCGGATTTGAAAACTTCCGCCTCCCAAACTTATCTTCAAGAACCCGCCGATCTCGCGAATGAACCTACAGATTCCTCACAACGACCTAAATCCCAACATCCTTCTCATCGCGTTCTCTCTACATCCGATGAAGCTGCCCATCCGACTCCCGCCGGGGAAGAGAACCCCGAAGAGCCATCATTTATGGCCAGCGAAGCCGAGTTAATGATTCGTCGTCTGTGGGAAAGCCGCGAGGTAGCCATCGCCGGCTGATGTACAACCACTACGACTACAGCTCTACTTATGTCCTCATGTCTACACTATTGACTTAAGTTTTTTCAACATTGCTTATCCTTTATTTCCCCGCTTTTCTCGATCCAATGGCTCGGGCATATATGGCGTTAACGGTGCATTATGTATAGCGTACGACATCTCATTTCGGGGTTCAATCTTGTGCATGCTCTTTATCTTGATGGACGTCTTGCGTTCAGATTGCCTCTGTTGCTTTTCTTGCTTCCTTTGTTACTTATTATTCCCCGAGCATAGATATCTTCGGTTAATATTGTAATGTACCTACTTTCGAGCATGCCCGCGAATACTATATCTAGGCAGGCCAATTCATGATTCTCAAGGTTTCTCCCAGAGTCAGTATCTTTGATCTAAAACAGAATAAATGTATTCCTGTTCCCATGTTTGTATATATCATAAAATATGAATACACAACATACATATTACAATAAATTCAGTCCCAATCCGCCGTCTATAGTGACAAAGAATCTAAAGAAAAGAAAATCATGGGATAAACAAGACGAGTTGTACACAGGACAACATTGAAACAGAAGGAACAAAAGAATAGAAGAAAAGAAGAAAAGGTATAAGAATAGAAAGACATCAAGTATTCCTATCCCGATCTTTACCTCGTCCACGACCACCACCTCTGCCACCACGACGGGCATTATTCCCACCAGCAGCGGCACCAACATGTACAGTCCGCTGCTGGCGGGGCGTCGAAGCCGAGCTCTTCTGTCCAGGTTGGTCAGGCCCATTGCCCCGAGGTAGTTGTTGAGAAGGAGCTGGTGTAGAGGTAGTATTCCCGCTGCCTTTTCCTCCGCCGCCGCGTCTCTTGCGTTGTTGGCCCTGACCCTGGCCTCCCTTGCCACGGCCGCCGCGGCCGGATCGACCGTCTCTCTCGTTTTCTTTTTGGTCCACGGGGGGCAGGCCTTGGATGCGTCTGCTTTCTTTGTCCCACCATTCTTGGAATTCTTGTTCGGCTTGGATGTCTTGCAGGTTGTGTTTGGCTGTTGCTGCTTCGCGGATTTCGTCTTTTTCTGTTTGTTGTTGCATGAGGATTGTGGCTAAGGAGAGAGAGTTTGGGGAGGGGGAGGTGAAGCTGGTTTGATATGGTTCTGGGCGGGGAATGTGGCGGACTGATTGGATCGCGGGTCGAGGTTGGGGTAGTGGGGTTGCTGGAGGGTTGGGAGATGGCGCTGTTGATGGGCCTGAGATGGAAGGTCTGGAGGGAGTCTGTGTGATTGTGGTAGAGGCCTTGCGGTTCTGGATTTGTACGGGTGGTGTTCCTGGTTTTGATGGCGGTGGTGTCCCGGCGACGGTTTGACGGAGGGTCATGGAAGGCCCCTTCGGGGTTGATTTGACTGAACCGGGGGTTTGATTGTCTTGTCCGCTGGTGGCTCCTAATGGTATCGGTTTGGTGGGTGTAGCCATTTTCCATGGGTTTTGGGGTGGTTCTTTGGCTTTCTTTTGAGCGGCAAGCATCTCTTGCATTTGTTGTTGCTGGATCTTCTTGCGCTCCTTTTGGGACAGCTTTGGGGGGAGATTGTTGCTGTTGTTACTGTTGCTTTCCCGAGGGACGGAAGAGATACCTAAGCTGAGATTCGACACGCGGTTTTCTGAGGCTTCGTCCATGATGTCTTTTAGGTTTTTCTTGGAGCCTGAAACCACTGATGCACTCCATGGTTTCTGAGAGGCGTCCGGTGGAGTAAGAAAACCTTTTTTTTTCCCGTTCAGAGCACTGGCTCGTAGTTCAGTTGGAGACTCTGCAAGCATAGCATCTTGTGGGGAAGCCATCTGGTCATCCAGGTAACTTCGGCCTTCCAATGATCCTCTCTCTGCTAGACTAGAACCCAGAGCTGGTGAGTCGGGGTATGAGCGACTGTCATTGGCATCATTCGGTTTGACCCCACGGACTGCCGCTTTTCCTTTGATCAATTCTCCCGGTGTGAGCAAATTCTCGTCATCCATCTGGAACATTAGGTCGCTGATTGAATGCTTGGGCTTCAATGATGGGCTACGTGACGTAGCAGCTGAAGCCCCCTTAGTAGGAGTCTGTTGCGCTTTTTGTCCCGAAGGCGTGAGTGTCGCTCGAAGCTTTCCTTCATTCGCCTCAATTTGGTTGATATGTGACCGAAGCCTCATGGTATCAATCTTCCTCCGCCGGTCTCTTTCTGCCAAGAATACAAGCTCGGGATACTTTTCAAAGACATATTCTTCGGAGTTGCGTCCTCGTGACACAGGGAAGCTTGAAAGCTGATTCTCGTGGCAAACAGAATCAAGTGCACCCAGCAAGAACTCATCGAGATCTCCCAAGAATCTACAAAGTGTTAGCAGCCAGTAATACTTCGGTTCCGTCCCGACACCTACCTATTCGAGAGTAGATCTTCCAAATTCAGGCAAATATACTCCAACGCAGCATCTTTGAACTCCGACACACAACAAGGCGCAATAGCGTTGAGGAGATGACACACATTACGTGTGGTTACTAGCTTTCGTTAGCAAAACGACATGTACACACATTAAACGGGACTGCCAGTCAACATACCAAACCTGCCAAGCATCTTCTGACAGATTTGACCCAACCGGTCAATCATCAGCTCATTTGCCACAAATGCAACGTCAAGCACTAGGTCGATGAATTCTTCCAGGTCATTCGTTCGGACTTGGTCGAAAAGTTGCTCCTCCGTGTCTGCATACATATACCGAAGTACAAACTCAAAGACATGCCGATCGATGTGCTTTAGATCCACGTGTACATCGTCAGTTGGGTCTATACGGCGGGAGGAAAGCCATCTGCCACCTGAACGTCCGCGAAACAAGGCGTCGAAAAACGGACATCTTTGGCAAATAACTTGGCTATGGACCCTCATTGTGCCATTTTTCAACTCAACAATTACATCACCGCTGTCGAAGAACGTGATATCATTGATCGCACGTTCCATATCTGACTTCAGAGCCTTTGTAGGCTCAATCATTAGCCTGGCAGATCTCTCCAGACTAGGAAGGCCTAGGCATGTGGCAATACGCATCACTTCAGAACGGACCTGACGATACCTGGATGCACTTTCCGGCGTATGCTTGACTAGCTGCCACACCTCGAAAACATTGTCTGTGTAAGAGTAGAAAGCGAGGTTCAAAACAGTCAAGAAGTCAACGCCTTGGAGTTGAAGTTGTGCATATCCTTCACCATCGTACTTTATTATAAGCACGTCGGGAATGGAGAAGGACTGTGCATGCCGTAGATCATGGAACGCCTTTCTCAGAACCGGGCTGCGCCCTGTCAGGATGAACTCGTGCATAGGTATACGTATGTCAGAGGTTGTGGTCATGACCCATACTGTTCCGGGGAAGCGTCCGGTCTGTAACGGTAGGAAGTAAGACTCGACATCTGACTCTGACATGACGGCCTTCTTAATATTGATGATGGGCTCTGGGTCCAACACACCGTCTTGATCCGTGGCAAGAGACCCTACTACAGAGTTGAAAGGTGAGAGTGGTAACATATCCTTCCATAGGGTGCTTTGGTCGACATTGATTTGCTCCCTGGTCACGTCACAGTTCTGTTGTACAGCTGCGAAAGCTCCAAATGCGTTGCTACATACGCTCACAACTCGAGATAGCCCAGGTACGCGGGCAAATTTGTGGTCCTTTGATGAGCTATCCTTCGCTTTCCCCCGCTTTTCTTTCCTCCAGGCCGATCCAGAAGCCGTGCAAATGATGATCGAGCCATCTTGTCCAACGTCGACGTCTTTGACGGCCATGTGAGCCTTCTTCACAGACCACACTCGAGCCGGTGTAGATAAAGAGTTCCGTGTCTTAGTTGGGTTTGTGGTAGAAGTCGAACTTGGTGGGTTCTCTGTTCGGTTGACTTGTACTGTGAAGACTTCACCAGAACTGGACAACGCACATATAGTATTTCCACCGGACGTCACCTTAACAATACGATTGATAGAAGTGTCGTACCGGGTAGACATGAAGCTGTTTCTAATGAAACTTGAACTGATGTCCAATGGGAAAGACAGTCTCGAATAGCCGTATTGTGAGAATACCCAAACCTCATGATTCTGGAGAAGAATGGTCGTGGCTTGGTCAATAGCGGACACACTCTGGATGGGTGCACTAAAAAGAGACGCTCCGACACGCCGAGGGGTTGTCTGAGTCTCGAGAGATCGGGCATCGGAGTCGACAAGTCCAAGTTGACCTTCATTCTTGCCAAATGTATAAAGGCCAAAGTTACTGAAAACGACTGAGTGTATAGCAGATGCTGCAGCTCCAAGAATAGTTTCCTTCTTGAACGGATTGAATATCTGTCGTGGGGTCTTCTGCATCGGCACATCGTCTCGGTTGTTAGTTCTTGGAAGACCATAGCCTAATTGACCAAACTTGTTGCTTCCCCAGCTGAATATCTCGCCGTTCTCTGTTATTGCGAGAGTGTGATCCTGGCCAAGGGCAACAGAGATGACCTTCTTGCTAGCCAACCCTCCGGTCTCGATGCAGACAAAGCTGAACCTTGTTGACTCATCACCGGTACCTAAGCGCCCTCCAGGGCCGAAGCCGCACAAGAACAGGTTCGACTCTGGATCGTTAGTGAGAATAGCTGTGTGCAGCTTGGACATGGCAATGTTCTGGATCTTGATAGGTTTGTTCTTGATCAATGCTGGCAAATCTGTAACTCCGCGCACTTGTTGGAAATCTGAACTCCCTTCATCCAACTGCTGCTCTTGGAAATCGGAAAAGAACCGCTGCAAGAGGTGATCTGGACGTCGGAAAGTTATTCTTTCCGGATACTGGCGGTCGTCCTGGTCCCCTACACCAAGATTCAGGTTCTTATTGCTCCCGAACGTAAATACTTCGTCGCCTAGCACATTTGTTCTTGGTTTTAACACTCGCTTTGCAAAATGGCCATCTCCATCGAAGTCGTCAAGTTGCGAGGACGCAATAGAGGCCGTATCTGCATTGTCAAGATCGGCGAGCTTTGAAACATCCGCTGTCGAAGAGACAATACTCTTGATGTCACGAGACGCAATCGTAGCTCCATATACATCAAAAGGGCTGTATCCTTCTCGATCTTTGATTTTTATCAAGGTGCCACTCGCGTTGCTTGTATTTCCCGATTTACTAAAGTCCGTTGCATCGCGCACATCGCGAATCAGTAACGCTTGGGCAATAGCGGCATTCCCCGCATACAAAGCCCGATGTAGCGCTGTCCACCCACTCTCCCAGTCTTGTGCATATATGTCAATGAAAGGCGCCTCGAGTAAAGCAACAGCAAAGTCAGTCGCAGTAGGTTTTGTCGATGAAGCCACAAGGTGGAGTAGCGTTCTGCCAAGTTGATCACGAGCATTCAATTCCTCCCGAGATAATGTCGCTCCACTCCGAGGTGTATTGCTTCGATCCGGGACCGGACTACCTGGCGACGTTCCGCTTAATTTCTTGCTTTTCAAAGAGAGGCCACTGGAGGCTATGATACCCCCAGGGCTTCCGATCTTGAAACTAGACGATCCGGCAGGTCCTGAAGCCCGCTGGCTACCGGAGGTATAGCTGGCAGTTGCCAGAACCCGCCGGAAGCTATCAACGTCATCGCGCAGGAAGAACTCCCAAAGCTTGCTACTCATGTGCCCCAGGTTGTAGTATATCAGAATCTCTTATCAGCCGAGGACCAGAGCGTCGTGTTCACCGCAGAGGGTTCACGGCGCACCGGAAGAGCTCTGCGGGGCGACAAGAGTAGTCTGACAGGTGGAAGAGAAGGAGTCAACAGTCGTCAACGCGTAGTCGTAGTCTCGTATGATAGTCGGAGAATGGTATACACCAACGCGACGGTCGTGATGAAGATAGAGGAGACGATACGAAGGAGTATAGGGACGTGTCGTGAAATGAACGATATGCGGTGGCGATGACAGCTATGAATTATCTCCGAGCCTCGGACGTGAGGGGAAAGGAACTTTCAACGCGATCGGTTCGATTCGCCAACGGGACGCGACAGCAAGGTCGATGCAGAAAAGTGAATTCGAGTAGTAATGGAAGCTCGGTATGTTCCTAGAAGGGGTTTTGCTCTTTTTCGAGTCTTTGATAGTGCTGTCACGGGATTTGAAGGATGACTGACCCATGGATTGGAGAGGTAATCGGACAGCGTCCAATCAGGCGGTGCGCACCCCTCCATGCGCTCCGACGAGAGGTTGAGGGACGACCGCGCTTTCAACTATGAAACCCCTCACTACTATCCATGTCTTTCATCGTTCCCGGGCCCAAACGGTCTTCATGATGCGAACCATGGAATTAAGCTTCTGCTTTCAAATGTAACCCTAAACCTATACTGGAATCTATACAACCTTTTTAGCGTCGTCCCAGGATCCCGATATGGGGTCTGCCCTAAAGCCGTCTGGGTATCCACTACAGGATAAACAGCCCAGTGCACCACTTTATACTCATACACAAGCTACTAGGATGGCTAAAATCGATAGCTGGATCTACGTTCGCTATAAACAGTGAAGTGGCTAGGCAATTAGTGGTGTCCGTGTGACTCGAGGGATTGGCGGGGCAAACAATTTATAGGGAAGAAGAAATCTGTCTAGTAAACCAGCCAACGGAACGTACATCTTGAGTAAACCTACATTCTTATATCCTATCCAACTTGTAAGCTTCCTGCGTTGTCAATTTTCCTGTTGATGGCATCGAACAAACACATATGCAGCTTTGCTCTGAAATGTTACGCCACTTGTTTGGACATGAGCCACGAGCCCCAGACACACTACACTCGATACGGTGCATGTACATGTGGATAAAAGACCATGACTACCTCAGACTCAACCCAGTTCCAGATGGCTAAGTGGGTACCATGTCTCTGCAGACAAGGTTGTCTGATCACAAAACCAACTTATCTCAGACTCAGAAAACCCGGAGCCGCCTCATTCGTACACTTACTTCATCTAAGTAATATGTGGGTGGCAACTATATTGGCTCGGGGGACAAAGAGATCGAGAGGGGAAAGAAAAGAAAGAAAAGAAAAGAAGAACAAGTTAGACATAGGCGAAGACCTTACTCATATTTGGTCTAGACTGTACGACGGTGCAGATGGAATATTCCCCATTGTGCATGGCGATAATTTGGCAGTGGTCTATGTGAAGGGTCTTGATCAGACATTTCGTCTATATTAATGATTGGCCAAAGGGAAAATTTTAGCAGATAAGTACGACAGACCGTATAACCTCGGTAGCATATTCATATGCCAGATGCGATGGAATATCGAGCTATACGCATGGTTAATATAATGCCCGAGGATCTGTCATTAGGGAGAGCTTGTTTTCTTTGTGATGGGTGCTATCGAATGACGAACTGGACTAGGACTCACTTTTTGGATAAAAATAAAGAAGAAAAAGAAAAAGAAAGAAAAAAATTGAATTAAAGGCAATAAAAGACGAAGAAGACAGATCCGACGAGGGATAATCCCAAAGAGCGTTCGCACCCGACAAAGGTACGATAGTCCCTTAGGTACTGAATAGTGTACACACCATGATGTATAATAGCACTGTTTATAGGCATACATCTGCATTCCTATCACGCTGGCGCCAAACAACAATGTCCAAGTCTTTCTGCATCCTCGGAAGGAATCGACTGGCCAATTTTTGTCCCAACAAGGTCAGGAATAATACCTGTGGAGCAGGGAAAACAGAAGAGCCTAGACTGGAGTGTTAGAGGCGCCATCAAGACAGAGGTCCCCTGCAAGGCCGCTTAAGATAGTATGCTTCGCTGCAGGCCTTGCAGTTCCGGTGCATAGAGCTTGTCGCACATTGTAAGCCAGACCAGTTTCTACCACTAAGCATTCAGGATGAGCAACTAGGTAACACTACATCGAGTCTGTGCTTCGATCGGCTATAGGCTGGGCGATTCCTCTGTAAATTTCCTTCCCCACCGCCCATGGAGCTGTTGCAGGTGAGGCGACCATTCCCAGCAGCTGGGGGGCGGTGGTCTATGCTCTGTTTTCGTCGACCGTTCCATTAGTACAGGACACGGACACGATGGAGCGTGGAAAGGTCGATCATGAATTAAATCCTCCTAGTTGAACGTTCTACATATACCTTGATTGCGAAATGGTTAAAAAGAAAATAGGAAGAAAGAAAAATGGAGAAAAAGAAAAAGCAAAGTGAGTGACTGGAAACAAAAAGCTGAGGACGGAAAAAGAAAATAAACAAATAAATTCAAAGAGTCAAAGATAAGAGACTAACAAATCGAATAAGTCAGAATAAAATCGAAAAAGGGAAAATGGAACAAAAAAAGGGGCAAAAGGAAGAAACACGAAAACTGAACAGAAAGCAACCCTACTATCAATGAGGGTCCATTATCACGGGGTTGTTGATTAAGTTGACTTGCGCAAGCGGCAATTTCTGGAGCTCTCATACTTTCCAGTGATGGCGCCTCGATATTGAGTCATGTATCGTAATTCAAGGTTGAATTGACGACCTACACTTGTCTTCGTATTGATTACTCACTAGATAAGATGGCCGATCAAGGCTTGATTAATCAAAGAGCAAGACACGTACGTCTGTTTAGTTAGGTAGCAATTATATACTGAGTCACATTAATAGATTATATCCTGCTGCCAGTTGTCAGGACATGTTAGGTCGGTCGAAGATAGAAGGATGATTTCATGAGAATCGGTATCCACCTGACTGTTTTCATACGGTCTAGTTGGGGCAATCATACATACCGCCTAACAACACTGTTGCTGCAACCGCGACTATCGCTTGACCGCCTTCTAACACCCTGGTTTATCTTGCCAGCAACTTGCATTGTGATTGGCCACGCTTGATCCCTAACCACTCCTTCAACTGTACGACCCCGTAAGTAAGTTGTTCTAAAAGCAGTTTCGAGAGAAACTGGGAACTAAAAATACCCCTTACTGGCAACTAGTCACTCGACGACTGAATAACTGTTGAATTGTCTTTGGGAAAGAATGCCGTGGCACTTGTCAGCCTGACCGTGGGCTTTACTTTGCACTTGACCTGAGGGTGGATTGCTCATGAACCACCCGAGTCACCGGGTGTGCGTCACAGACCTCTTTGCTCCCGTGCCGCCGCCGCCGTTGTTGCGGTGCCTCACATATCTCTTAGCGCATTACACGCCTTTTACCTTGTCTCTTCGTTTCATCTCTCCTTCCTTTTCCCCCCCAGAAACATTACTGTAATTCCCTCTTCCCTCCTCCCCATCATCTTCTTTGAACCTCTCCAATCCAGTGTATTGGTGACTATGAATCCTTAAATTACCTTATTCTCCCACGACGTGAGGACGCCGTGCAACCCCCCGGATCTGCCTTGTCGTCAGTGCGGAGAAGCTCACAAGGTTGTCTAGACCGCATACTCTTTAAGTGTGCCAGCATCCTGTTGCCTGAGCACACAAAGTGCGATGAAATCAGCCTCCACTAATTTGATTTGGAACGTGCCTAATCTGTTCGGAATTTATTCCCCTAGCTTCTTTCCTAATCTTGAACCTCTGGCTGTGTAGTTCGTTAGTATGGCCGTCCGCATCGCATCAGTCACTCCCCCATTACCTTCTTGATCGAGACAATCGCCTTGTCATAGCTCTGAATTCAATCCCGGCTTAAGAAGGACTACTTTGAGTATCCTGTTCCCACTTGCGTTGTATGTCGCAGGAGGATCATGCATCAACATCCTCGGTCGCCGGCGCCAACAGCGCCAACCTCTTCCGCCAGGCCGAACTCATCCCGTTCGAGAGAGCTGGATTATCGTCCTAATTCTCCTGCAGCCGATGTCAGGGTACATAACAGCAGAGGCTTGGGGATTGAGACGGAACCTGACTCGTCAGGGCAAACTGTTCAACCTGCGAAGGAGGCGATAGCGAAACTGAACCAAATAATATCGGTATGGGATCAACGTCCGGCTTGCAACCTCATGGCTCGGTGACGGACCGTTGCTGACTTGCTCCTGTTGTGTTGCAGAATTACCACACGAAAGCTGCTTTGATTATACTGCATTCGCGCATTGAGCTCCCACCTTCATTCAACAAGGGCTCTGACACTCCCAGAGTAAATCGTTGGGTACGTTTTATCCCTGTCGCCTGAGGACATACCTTACCCCAGATATAACCAAGACCTTTCTTTCATTTTTGATGTTTCCAACACTTGGGCTAACCTAATACCTTTGCGTCTTAGTTTAACGTTGAGATCGAAGATACAGATGTGCTGCGAGAACAGCTGCGCACTTGGAGAACCTGTGATGCCACCGAGAATCGCCCGCCGCCTTTAATTATCGAAACATACCTCGATACAAAGGGCCTCACAAATAATCAAACCCTTGTGGCTTTGGATGAGAATGGGAAACGATGGGATGTGTTAGAAGCCCTTGCTGCATCTCAACAGGCCCATCCGGTCAGACCACCCTCGGCCAGCTCCGATGATGTCATCTTGGAGAGATGGAGAGTTGAGTTGGGGGATACGTCGAACGCGTTACCGGCTGATCTTGGATCTATTCTGCCTACTGTATACAAGAAAAGCATTGTCCTTTTCCGATCATTATTCACCTATTCTAAGTTCTTGCCCGCTTGGAAGTTCGCAAAGCGCAATGGAAGGCTTCGAGCAAACCCAGCTCTACGGATCAAGTACAGGATCATAATCGGCTCTCCGAATCAGGTGAGTTCGAAGCCAGACCACTTGACCATGCCTTTATACGAGAGTAGTAGCAAAGTGGTCGAAACCTACAGCTTTGGTGTCACCGATTCACCGGCCGGTCCATTCTCTGCCCAAGTGACATATCGAACCAGCTGCGATTTCCGCGTGGATGACTCCGAAGCCCTGTTAAGCTCTCGATTCATGGGAGCCGATGATGAAATCTTCCGTCCGTCGCTACCTACGCGAGTGGTGGATAGTAAAGTGCCTCCCCCTGAGATAGGCTCACTGCCCCAAGAGAGGAGAACAATTGAAGATCCAGACCCTGGCCGAGCATACGGTAGCCTTTCGACCTTTCACCAGGTTGGACCTACGACCAGCGCGAGTCCTATATCAGCTCTCCGAGCTAAAGGAAAGTTAGGCACTTCCTCTCCGTCCTCGCCTGGCTCGTCCTCTCGGAAAGCCTTGGCAGTTGCGAAGGCTAGTCCTGTGGGGCGCGCTGCTGCCCTTGCTAGTGAAGGCAGCCCAGGTGTCGTCAGACGCCCATCTATATCTTTCCAGCCATTCAAAGCCCCACCCTTGTCGGCATCACCGTCCCTTGTCGACCCTCCGCTCTCGTCCCCTCGCTCAGTATCCGGGCCTCGTCCCCATCCACCCATGGCGGCTTCTGCTCGCAAGTCTTTCCCGGCAGTGCAGGACAATAGCATTGCGTCTCCTAGTTCTGCGTCCCCACGACCGTCATCCATTTCGAGGTATAGCAGTGCTTTCAGTCACCGTCGGGGCAGGCCTTCTTCTGGAGGAATCAACAAATTGGAAGACGATACTTCTAGTGGTAAAGCAAGTGCCACTTCGTCAGCTCAGCCTGGCTCTGGCTTGCTTGCTGAACCTACTGGAACGAGTGCCGATTCCATTCACGCAGATGATGAGAATATTTCAGAATTCCTAAAAATGCTAGACTTACGGAAAGATCTTCTCAATACGTCAGGCTCAGCTGCTCTTGATGCTACTGCGCGCAGGACCACAGTCACTTCGGCCGCTTTAACACGCTTCCAACGTATGCGGGATTCCAATGCTGCTCTTTCCGACTCGATGTCTTCATCTTTGCTCTTGCAGCGCTCATCGAATTCTTCTAGCAAACAGCTCTCTGGAGTTCCACCAATGGTTGCGGGAACGTCCATCTCAACTGCCTCGTCGCCGGGCAAACCGATATCTCCTCACACCCCACACACTCCTGCGATACCATCTCGCCTTAGTTCTAACAGTATCGTCGATTATACTCATTCTGAGGGCAATGGCACAGAACTTTCTCAGGGACACGGCTCCCCTCTCGATGAAAACACCAGTGATGGGACAACCATGGAGCACGGACCGTCCGCAGTGAATGCCATAGACATCCCGACATCGCCTCGCCTCTTTCCTCCTGTCTATCGCCGATCTAGTTCTGCCGCCCACCGCCCACGTACAGTTGCGGTAGATGATGACGAGATTTTCCCTTTCAACCGCAGCGTAAGCCTTGGCGCCGAGGAGAGATCCAACCTAAGCCTTGGTGCACTTCATCGACAGCATGAATATGAAAGCTCTGATACGGCCACGCACCGAGCGCAGCGAGAGCCGCGTCCAATGTCATCAAACGAAGACGCAGTCGTACCTCCTAGCTCAATAACCCGTGGCCAAGGCTCCCATAAGGGCGTGACCCCTGGCCCTACGGTTGCCTCTTCGTCTTCATCTCACCACCACGTCTACCAGCCACGCTTCAGCCACTCTCGCGGCCGGGGGTCTTCCGGTGGTCATCATTCCCTAAGCTCCGGCTCTAGTAGCCTTGCACGTGGTGCTGCTATCACCCCGGGCCTTGCTGAACGCGAGAGCGAGCGAGATGGCAACGGGAGCGGTAGTAATAGTGTTACCTCGGCAATGGAAGATCGTCGGGGTGTAGGACGACGGCCCAGTGCTGGCCGTGGTGGTCCGCCACAGTCGGCCCAGTTAGAAGAAGACGAACCTCTACTGTTCGCTATGAGCGACTTCGGTGCCTCACGACGGAGCTTCGAAGAAGGCAAACATGTCAACCATGCTCATGATCCGACTGGGAACATCGCCGGATCAAGACGAGGGGGAAGTAGTAGACGTGGCGGTGGCTTCCATGCTTGGTCCTAAACAGGCTCATGCCTGGAGTTCCTGCAACCTATAACGAAACCTGATCTCCTCATATTTCACTTCACACTCTGCTTATGTCGACCCAATTGGCCTTCTTTCCATTTCTTTTTACCTCTATTATATCAGTATAATCTGGGCGATTTGATGTGTTTCCTTAGCCTTTTCCGGGATTGATTCCCTGGTCCACCGACTATTCGAACATATTCGAAGGTTCTTATCGTGCCATTTTAGCCAGGAAGGCTATTCTTATAGACTGTTTTGCGAGCACTAGGATGCAATCAGGAAATGGAGGATAGAATGGCACGGAGCTATTTTGCGTTTTCAAAATTTCTTGTTTATCGGGCATTTTCCTTTTTTGGCGTGACATAGTGTCCTATTTAGAATTCTTGATTCGTTATTGACGCTGGAGCGTCAGTAAGGTCCTGAGCATCTTTTTTTTTTTTTTTTTTCTCATCTGGCTTCTTCCTTTTGGGATTCTTGTAAGTACTTGGAGCTGATGTCTACTGTCTGTGTTATTGTTTATGATTTGAGGTCGGCCCGGAGTTGAAGTTTACTTTATTCTGGTTTACCAGTACTATATTTCTCTCAAGTGCATCATGATTCAAAGTTCAGCATGAATTTTCAATCTCAATTCATCCAGTATTCTAAATTGATTATATATACATTGAAGGGTATGGCATTGCAATGGACAGTCCATTCCGTAAGTTGGGCAGGATTGCCCTTGGCGTGGATATCGAGAACATGGGGCAGCGAAGACATCTTGATATAGAGGGCCCCGAAGCTCAAACTATGATAAGCCCAGGGCATCCATGTGGGATTCGGAGTTCTATGATGGCGTACCCTGTTCGAATACGTCACGCTAGGGAGAATGGCTAGGACGCCCTGTATATGGTGCACTGGCAACTATGTTGGATGCCAACCCGAGTTTTATGCTAGAGGTATCATGGAAACCCTCTCATCAGAGTCTGGTCCAATAGACCCCAATTTGAAGATATAGCGTTTGCATAACTGAAGCCCGTAGTACAGCGTACCTTTGTAAGGGAAAGCTCCTCATAAATGGAAGTGCATCGTAACTACCTGACATAAACTTCGTCAAATCTTGCAGAATCACATCTTTCGGAAAGTGTTGCCGGAAGCACTGCGTCTCTCCTTTGCCCTGAAACTTGTATCCCGAGACGGTGCCGGGGCCCTGTTCTGTTTCGACTTCACATGAGGTGTGAATGTCACCTCCCTCTCGCCAACGACGCCGCCACGACGCGATGGCCTCTCCTTAGTCCGCATGTTCTGAGCCCTAGAGCCGAACGAACGGTCACGAGTAGAGTTGACGGCAGATGAGGAAGAAACTTGCATTCGAGGCTGCTGGGATCGGTTGGTCCGTTTATAGGAGGAAGTCGAGATCTTTCCGGAAGACTTCTCCTTGACAGGTCGTTCTGCTTCGCTCTCGGAGTCTGAATCATCGGAGCTGGAGCCGGGCACGTCGTCAATTTCCTCTTGTTCAACGGCCGTAAGACCTCTTTCCTTTCTCTCTGGGACGTCTGTGACAGTGCTGGGGTTGAGAAGCTTGAACTCATGCGAGGCCTCGTCCACGGCGAAGTCTTCATCTTCGAACAACTTGGCGAAACGACTATCGCCCAGTAGACCTTGGCCGGGTTTCTCTGCTGCAGGTGCGGATGCAGGTGCGTCGACCATATCCTCATCGCCGCCCTTCTGCAATACACGCTGCGCCCTCTTGCGTTCGTTCTTCTCCTCAATCGCCATAAGTCTGTCGGCCAGCTTCTTGTTGACCTTGACAGCGGCCTTCTTCTTACCCCGGATTCTGCTCTCGCGCTCCTTGTCAATCTTCTCCTTGACTCTCTTCGCACGTTCCTCTTCCCAGACGTAAGGATTCGTGATCAAACGAGCCTCCTCATACAAGCGCTGTGCCACAAAGTAACCGTGCATGTAAGGGCGTAGGAGATTGGTCCGGCCAATCAAGTGCTCCAAGTTCAGAGTGCGCAATTGAGGAATGGTCAAGAACTTGTAATTGTCGTACACAGAGTTTGCCTGGCCGCTACTAAATGCGTTAGGATCGTTAGGATCTTCGGCCATCTCCTCAACAAGGTTATCCAAGAAGGAACACCATTTCGGTGCGGGCCCAAGCTGGGGGATGAAAAATGCATGCTGCTGGCGTCCTTCGTTGGCAGTCAGAATCATTCCGCTATCCTTACACCAAGCAACCGAATTGATGTCGACAGCAGGTTCCACAGACGTCCAAGGGCTGCCGTCGCGAGGGTCCCAAATCTTGATGATCTTTTTGTCCGAAGAGAGGATCTTAGGCTCCATGGTCTGCTCACGTGTTAAGGAAGAAGGTTGCAAGAACTTAAGTGTGTGAATGGGGAATCCATATCCTTGGTCTTTCTTGAGTAGGGGAACTGGCGAACGTAGATCGTATAGGTGAATAAGCCCGTTGGAGGAACCGGTACCGAGGGTCAAACCTGAACGGTGGAATTCCAAAGCTGTAATCTCATGGCGGCCTTCATCAGGGACTGACTGTGTGGGCGGTAGCAAGATTCCTGCCCTGCCTTTCGCTCTTGGATCCCAAAGTTCCACCGTACCTAACGTAGTACCGAAAGCGAGTAGATTGTGACTTTCCTCCGCAATAGCTCCTGTGTTGACTGCACCTGTATTGATACCACCTTGCAACGTTCCTCCACCAGCGGATGTGAAGTCGTCGCCACCTACATCAATCTCGAAACTCCGCATGTACCGACCCATCTCCAAGTTAAGTCGAAAGACCTCACCCATACCATCTTGGTTGACGCCGACGGAAGGGACTAATGCTTCGGTAGATTGTCTATCGTAAACTAGATCACGGCCATATCTGGGAAGTCTCGTTGTGTAATGGCACCCTGCAGGTGTGTGAAACTGGAGTGAGCGATCGGACTGTAAGTGGAGAGACTTGGAGTAGTCGGAGGAGAGAAGGAGGAATGTGGTGTTTAGCGCATCTGTGTGACGAGCCCATGAGAGGGACAACTGTGGAAGATGATGTGTATGAATCTGAGGCTTATAGGTTCCTATATTCTTATCGTCAGTCGCAAGCAAAAAAATCAAGTCGCGTTACTCAAGATGCAAGATCTAACCTGTGCTCATAACCCATTCACCATCTTCACTGACTCTTACACATTGGCTAGCTTCTTCGAACTCGAAATCTTGCAAGAGTTCAACCCGATTCGCGTACTCCGGGTCATTTTTCAGACTGCGCTTTCTCCGTCTTGCAAGCCATTCAGGAAGTGGTCGCGCAGTGTTCGATCCAGAGATTGTATAGACCGGTACCTCCGACTGATTCGAAAGCTTCATCTTTGCGCAGTGTTGCTCTTTGAGCGGGAAAGAGCCTGGCGTTGCTGCGACTGGTAAAGCTCCGACTCCAAAAAAAAAAAAAAAAAAAAGCCTTTAGAGATAGCGATAGCAGGACCCACGTGACCCAGCAGGTGTCGATCATTGATGATTGGTGCACGCGGTCCGGGCGAACCTCCGTCGGGTTTCATGGCGTCGGAGACCTGGATTGAAACAGCGACTTGCGACATTCTATATCTTGAACGCCATCCGTTATCGAAATCTCTTATGTTCGCGCCTCTATCATGATTGCTTTGTTTTGATATATAGACCGAGTTCATTATTGGTATAGCATTTGCGACCCTTCCCTGCCGAGCGATGGCGCCAGGGAGCCGATCTATTTGCTAACTTTTGCGATAAGTTAACTCCATAGGCTATGGGTTGCTTCTTGGGATATAGTTTGCTTTCCAGACACTCCTGGAGATGATCCCTATTATCCTTTCAAAGGCTTTTTTGGCTATCTATGAGTATTGCCAGGATCTGCCTCGGAGCAATTCTTAAACCATGGACTTTCCCGGAGGGTCCGTTACAAATATACGCGTCCTTGTAGGTTAATCTGTACTCGGGTTTAATGTAAGCTTCTAATCCGAGGACCTAGGATGGATTCTCCAATATCTACTGGAGAATATATACGGAAGATCCCAACATTACAAATCTTCCAGGCGAGGCTCCAGCTAACGGTTTCACCATTCTTAAGCATTTAAGTCGCCTCAAGGACTTAGAGCTTCGATTGAGGAACTCGGACTGCTTAGTCTCGAGCTACCCTAGGCGTCTTGGCCTATGGGTATTTTCTGCGACTCCAGAATTTGAGTCTGTTCGCTCTTTGCGGTCAGACGAAAGTAAGGGCGAGCAAAGCAGACTGGCTGTTGGCTCATCGACGTTAAAAGGTTTGTACGCCCAAATATCCCGTTGAATTTCTTCTACGCATTGGACATTAACCGTGTAACCATAGTCTCGGCATCTGGGAGTGTTACGCCTCGCGAGCTAGTTAAGAATCTCTCGACAGATCCCCAGACCGCAGGGGGTTCAACCGGTTCGCAACGACCACAGGGTACTCCCACACCCACAAGACGTGTTGATAGCTATAGTAGCTCTGTCGCAATCTACGCAGCTTTTATTTCAGCCATAACCGGCTCACTAAATCTTCAACTGATCCGTCGCAGTAGTGCGATCCCTCTAGGGTCACGGACCCTCTTCACTATCATCGAGAGGGACTACTACGAGACTTCCGGGATAGTCAACGATGATCCTTCTTCAATCTCTGCTCTGACTACACTTCAGGTACAATTGACCTCGGTGGGGAAACTAACAGTGTCTTTGCAGACAACATCACAGCCAGGCATTGCCCCACTATGCAGACTTGGGGAAAGCCCATCCGACATATGTGATGTAGCCCCCGGAGCTGACATCTGGTTATCACCCAGCGGCTCTGTCGCGAGGCTAGTATCAACCAAACCAGGTCCACCAAACACTTCATCCCCGTTTCCACCTACGGGAAGCATTGGAATTGATAGTTTAGGCGCAGCAGGACGCAAGCAATGGAAAGCCAATGTGCTGGAGTGGCTAAGAAACTTTGGGTTGCCGATGGATTCTGTTCATGAAACAGCCTGGGTAGAAGTTGAAGTTTGGGAGCCGTTTTACTCTAGGCTAGCTGGGGAGACTTTACGGCTAAATGAGGATAACTCATCTACGCTTCCCTTGAAGCGTGTCCTCTGGCCTGCTGTGTATTGCTTTCGGAGAACAAAATCAGCGTCTCCTGGGTCCTCACAATGGATAGAAAACGCTTGCCCGGTGGTCGGCGATCCGTTGGATTTCGCAGAGAATTGGCGTGTAGTGGAAAAGCCAAAGCAGGATGAGACAAGTCCTAAACCCCCGTCTAGTCATCCAGAACAACAATCAAGGAACCCAGAACCATCCGCTGCTACCACTGACATTCTCGAGGGAATAGAAAGTTTATCTCGAGCTTCTGAGTATCCTGATCTCCAGACTGTTAGTCTCGTATATCCGACACCACCAGATGGAGCTGCCGCAATGGGATTGAATCTCGCAGGCCCATCAGACACATTTGCTGAAGAACCAGACCTTGTGCCATCCCTCTTACAAAACCAAAGCAAGCCAAAGTACTACGAGCAACTAACTACTAAAGATCGCTCAGAAGCTGACCCGTCGGCGGGATTTGGCCCGTTAGGTGGGCTTGCGGTAGGATCTGGATTATACGACACCAATGAGGATGATGATCTCTTCGGAGACATGGATGAAAGAGACTTTGGCACCAAAGGAATCACCGATGCAGATTTCAATTTCTTCGATGACCCTAGCTTCGCT
The DNA here is from genome assembly GCF_000184455.2 of Aspergillus oryzae RIB40. Classification (NCBI taxonomy): domain Eukaryota; kingdom Fungi; phylum Ascomycota; class Eurotiomycetes; order Eurotiales; family Aspergillaceae; genus Aspergillus; species Aspergillus oryzae. Next base: position 2,857,764 of record NC_036436.1, read on the forward strand.
GCCATGGATACAGATGTTCCCGCTGATGACGCTCAAGAGGTTCCTGGCATGGTCGACTTAGAGGTTACAGAGGCACATCCTACTATCTCTGAAGGTGCTCTGTTAGAAGACTTCGCAGCTCAGAAAACGCCAGCAGAAATTCTTGAAGTAGCCCAAGCAAGTCCAGATGAGGTAACTCCAAAAGTTCAACCCGAACACATGGATGCAGAGGAAACCACAGTGGCAGCCTCACCTCATATTGAACAAAATCAAACAATAAGTCCCCCTCTAAGCCCGGTGGAGATCAAGAGAATACTGTTACCAGAACCAGAAGGGGACAATCATGTCCCAACGAAAGGAAGTCGCAAGCAAAGCTATTACAACCCAGTTGCGTTCAAACCGAATATGTCTGCCTGGGATCAGAAATATGGCGCTGACGGCAAGTTCCGGTTTACAACTGCGGGCCCATCTGCTTCCAAAGTGTATACAAATTCCGATATTCCAACTGTCGGTATGCCTCGCCGCAATAAGAAGTACCCCACCGCTGGCGCCGGTTTGATGAGCCTAGATGGTCACGCCAGTCCATCAAGCGAAGGTCAACATCTACAAACGGTATCGGATTCCAGCAGCGATACAAGTGACGACAGTGATGGTAGTGCTTCAGAAAGTGACGCCCCACCGTTGCCTAGTCGCAAACGAAAACGTGCCCGTTCTAACTCCGTCGGCTCGCCGGCCATATCTCAGGTGAAATCTCTTGGAGAGGCAGAACAGGAAATCCCTGTCCATAGACCTGAGCATTCGATATTTCTGGGAAATTTGTTATCCACATTCTCTGACTGGTCAATGACCGGTTATTTCTCATTAACAGAAAATCGGTTATTCCCTGTTCTCACCCGCAAAGACATGCAGATTCAAATTGCCCAGTTATTTGTTGACCAAATTACGCAGTCCTCTTTGGATCATAAGCTGGATGGTGGCTTCTGTCTCTCCGATCTTGATAACAAGGCATATTCAGTTCAAACTTTCTTTGAGGAGGAAGGCATATTGGGCACCATTGAACGGCTTGATTTGAATAGTTGGATATCCCTACAGGAGAATGAGCAAGCGTCTCCTGCACCTAATGGCGCCGTATCCCGGCAATCTTCTCAACGTAAAGAGATGGGGAAAGGTTCGATAACAAAACTATCTCCACCACATTTACGCGTGCGTCGCGGCAAGGAATACTTGGAAGCTCTGCCTCCTGCAATATCATTTTGGGAAACATTCGGCTTGGAACCAGCCGACGGCCCAAAGGATATCTCAGCTTACTGTATTCATCCTCAAATTGCTGCTGATGCTGCTGATGTCTTCCTGGAACGCCTGGGCTTACTATACGCGAGTTGCAACCTTGGAAAACATGTTAGGGGATGTAGGTCTAGTGCCTTTGAACGCGGGCTTTGCCCATGGGATGTTGGTTCTTTGGAGACCGCACACTTCCTTCCTGCGATGCAGTCCTTAAAATTAATATGCGAAGATCTCGGTACGTTGGTTATCCGGTGAGCAGTATATCAATCATGTACTAACATCCACAGGGACGGCACTTCTGAAAAGCTCTCCGAGCAATGACAGTCTCGTAATTTACATAATCAATCCGTTTGCACATGCATCGGCACTCGTCGATATTTGTTCTGCCTTCTGGTGCCTGTTTCAAAAGTATATCGCCGACACCGGCAAGCAACAGGCCCGACAGTTGAACGAAGTCGTGCTACAGATCATTCCAATTAGCTTTATAATGTCAACAGACTCTATGGTCGTCCCTCCACAAGCCCAGTACCTGAGCTTGGCACTGGAAATCTACAGTCGATGCCCTCCCAAAGCATTACAGTCGAGTCTCGTGAACTGCGCACCCCCAGTCCTTCTTGCCGAGCCTCTCCCTAGGACGATCAGCTTTAGACTCGCCTCTGAGAAAACGTCACCATTGCAAGAAGGCAAATGTCTTCATATTGCGTACTCGAAAAGTCAAGATCAGCGCTGGATAGGTGTTGCCTGGTCTGACAACTCTGGCGCACTCCAGCGTACAATTTCTTATAACCTACGCTACCGAAACGCCAGTGCGGTTAGGAGCATTTCGGATGTGCGTAGCGAGATTTGGGTGGCTACGAAGGACATCCTAGACAGGATTCAAGCGCGATGGAAAGTTTTCGTTGTGAGCACAGGGCCTGTCGATCAAGACGAGGTTGACGGTAAGGATGTTTCCAAAATGTCTCTCACACATTCTGCTAACCTACATTCACAGCATGGACGAGTTTTATCGAGCAGTATAACAAGGCAAATTCCATACCATTGGAGCTGACGATATTGAGCGTAAATACTGCACCCGATCTTCACCTTGAACCTCCCTTTTTACCGATGTCCATGAGTATCTTTAATCCGCAGACCTCCTCGACACCTGTTGCTACACCGAATGCCAGTGGCAACGTCTTTTCGCCGGATCAATCGGGTTCTGCGCCTACGCCTCCCAGCGGCGGGAATGCGCCTACAAATGCTCCAACACCCACAGAACCTACTCTGGAAGCCGAAACTGAATCCGTGCTTACAGATATTTGCGATGAATCCTGGGGCGTCATACTCTCTCATCGCCTCAACAATTCGCCTCATCTCACCGAGTACCGACCAGCGTTGGCCAGCGGTTACCTACTTCGCCGGAAGGGAGACACCGACGGGGACGGTGTATATGCCATGACCCTCAACCTTATATATACCCAACGACCTTCTTCCTGCGAAGCAATTCTTCGAGAAACCCTAGGAATGTACCGTGATCTAGGCACCCTTGCTCGAGCCAGGGGCACCCGCACTGTACAACGAAACACATTACCTTGGCATATTGCCACGGCAGTAAGAGCACAGGAAATGCTTAGTCATGTTTTGTGATTTGTGACTGAATTGATACCATGTTCAACGGCAATGGGTGGCGTTGAAGGTTGACTGTGTTCCTTTTTCCTTCTGTACATAAAGCGGCTCTTGTTTGGCGCTCGCAAGATTGGATATACCAGGCGTACTTTGTTTTTTTCTTCTCAATGTATTATCAAATATTTCTGCATCAGAGCGCCTCATGTTATCTCATTGCATATGGAGCGGGAAAGCATAACTGGTTTATGACCCAGAGCTTTGTGGCACATCTACTCAGATATATTTTTTATAAAGCGCTAACCTAGAATGAGCTACTCGCTCATTACAATTAACAACAGTCTGACAACTTCCATGTTACATGCCTGTCCTTCCAGTAGATCACAATACCTCTACCCCTACTTACTAAATATATTCATGATCCCTCAGTTCCATCCTAAACGCCTCTGAACACCCCCCATCAACTCAACGACACTATATACATGATCACATGACCAGGCTCCGCTTATCGTATCTAATCTCTCAGTGATATAGAAAAATTCAAAAATTTATATCAACACCCCAAAACCTCCATTGCTTATCCCACAGGGCGATACACAACCCCACAAGCCCTCAGTCCACCGATACCACCGCAGCGAATATACCCAAGCAATCAGAAACGCAAACCAACGCACCGCGCACCAGCAAGCCCCAAGAAACATATCAAACCCCACCATACAAAACCGCAACCAACAAAAAACCACCACCCCCACCAAGAAACCAAATTCTCTCCAACACCCCTTCAATAAACCAAGACAGGCAAACCTTCACAAAGCGCCAAAATGTCTCAACAACTTCCTCAAGAAAACCAGCCGAACTCCGCTTCTTCCTACCTCGACCTCGGTATTACGCTCGCAATCCACAACTGGCCCGCACTCACTCTAGCCGTGCAGTCGAACTGGGGCGGCCCAACATCATCTGATAAGCGCGATTGGCTCTGCGGTGCGATCTCCGATATGCTGAATGATCGACCCGAGACGGATGCAGAGGATCTTGAGGATGTGTTGATCCAGGTTATGAATGATGAGTTTGATGTGGTGATTGACGATGAGAGTGCGGTGCCTGTTGCGGCGGAGATTATGGAGGTGAGGGGGTTGGTGGCGAAGGGCGATTTCGGTCCTATCAAGCAGATGTGGGAGAACTACCAGACGAAGAGTCAGCAGAAGGCTAGTAATGTTGCGGCGGCTTTCAAAAGGGGTGAGGATGAGGACCAGGATTCCGATGAGGATGATGAGGAGGATGAGGAGGACGTTGATATGGAGGAGGCTCCTGCTTTGGTTAGGGCTCCGAAGGAGAAGGTTGAACCTGAGGTGGATGAGGATGGGTTCACTAAGGTTGTTGGAAAGAAGAAGCGGTGACTTCTTCTTCTTCCCTTCTCTTTTCTTCATTATGTGTTTGGTTGCTATGAGCTGTTTAGATATAGATACTCTCTGCGTGTATGGGTATTGCTTCATGATTTAATGCGTTGATGGATATACGTGGATATCTACATTTTATTGTAAACCGGCGTGAAACGTCCAAGCAGATTTTTTTACCATTCCAGCGAAGAAACAGCATGGAAAACAATCTATAAGAAAGAAAAAGTTCATCATCATCAACCGAGGGAGAAGTCTATGGATCTTCTCATCCACCTTCTGCCCACCCATACCTCCCTGACCGTAGTCGGCTCAATTGCAGCCGTAACCCACTAACGGTTAAGAAGACTAAGATAGAAGCCGCCAGGATTTCGTGATTAAGCGTGCTTAGTTGTCCTCGTCACTCTTGATGAGCTTGGTGATCATACCAATGGCAATGGTTTGTCCCTGTGGAGTTTCAATCAGTTAGCTTATTATTAAACGATATAAGACATAGCTGCTTACCTGATCACGCAGGGTGAACCGTCCCATTTGGTTGTAGTCCTCGAAACGCTCGACACAGACGGCACCAGCAGTGCTAGTGACATCGAGACGGGCGATGATTGTCTGACCCTTACTGGCGAAGGGAGGCGGGCGCTTGCTCCTACGGCCTGTACCAGGCTCGCACTTGTGCAGCAGGGAGGTAAATGTAACCTCTTCAACGGCCGAGTGAACGTGCATAACACAGTTGTAACCGGCAGTGAGAATGCTCTTCAGATCGAGAATCCTAATCTTGGCCTCAAAGCTTGACACACAGTTCACCAGACGCTTCGGGGAGCAAAGCACAAAACCGGGAAGGAGATCTTCTTCTTCCACACCGCGGAGACGCATGCGGACTTGGTCACCGCAAGTGCCAGTCGGGATCTCATCCTCAGTCTCTCCATAGAGAGCTGTGATTTCAACCTTGGTGCGGTTGGGCATAATGATGCAATTAGCGTTCTTCTTGATCACACCGGACTCAACACGGCCTTCGACCATGGTACCCATGTCTCGATACTTCGCGGTAATGGGCATCATGAAAGGCGCATTGATCTTACGCTCAGGCAGCTTCATGTTGGACAGGTACTCCAAAAGAGAGGGGCCATCGTACCAAGGTGCAAGGTCCTTAGAAACACGATCCTTGATACCGTATGTCTTTTGAGCGGAGATAGGCATGAAGGTAAGATCATCCTTCTTGTAGCCGAGGTTCTCCAAAAACTTCGAGACCTTGACCGTGCACTCCTTGTAACGGGCATGGCTCCATTCCACAGTAGGGTCGTCCATCTTGTTGACAGCAACGACCAGCTTCTGAACACCTGTATTTCTCGCCAGCAAAGCGTGTTCACGGGTCTGGCCGCCCTTTTCGAATCCAGTTTCGTATTCACCCTTTCGTGCGGAGATGACCAGAACACCAACATCAGCCTGTGAAGCACCACCAATCATGTGGTGAACGTATGCTTTGTGACCAGGGGCATCCAAAATGGAGAAGTGTCTCTCGATAGGTCCGTCGGGAGACTGCACATCAAGCTTGAAGTGAGCACGGCCAACCTCGACCGTCTTCCCCTTGGCTCGCTCTTCGTTCGTCAAATCCAAAGCCCAAGAAAGATACCAAGTCTCACGACCGGCCTCCTTGGCATCTCTCTTATACTTATCCAAAGTTCGCTCGTCCACCATGCCAGTGACGTACAGGATGGATCCACCCAGGGTGGACTTTCCGGCATCAACGTGTCCGATGAACACGATGTTCACATGCTCCTTCTTCTCACCATAAATTTCCTTCAGTGTAGCTTCGTCAACGTCGGCCTGTTGCTCCTTGGCGACGGCATCTGCGGCACGGGCAGCCTTAGCAACTTCGGCTCGGGAAGGGCTGGATCTTCCGGGGCTAGAGCGACCGGACGCAGGAGCAGGAGATGATTTGCCGCTGGCGGCAGCCTTCTGTTCTGCCTTCTTCTCCGTCTTCTCAATAGCCTTCGTAGCTGTCACCTTGGCGGCTGCCTGAGCAGCATCGGGTCCCTTGGAGTCTCCAGGAGTCGCAGATCCCGAAGATGGTGTATTCGAGGCAGGAGCAGGAGAGGGGGTACCGATCGAAAGGACCTTGGTCTTAGGGGCAGCAGGAGAGTCGCTAGCGCCACCGATAGACAGAACTTTAGCTTTGGGAGCGGCGACGGCGGCAGGTTTGGGCGCCGATTGGGCAGGCTGGGATTCAGCAGCCTTGGGCTGCTGCGTAGCTTGGGGTTGCTGTTGAGCAGGTTGTTGCTGTTGCTGTGGTTGCTGGTAGCCGCCGTATTGCTGGTTGTATGGTTGGTTGTAGCCACCAGGTTGCTGAGCATACGCTCCATACTGACCATAGGCCTGCTGCTGACCATATGGGTAACCGCCATAGGCTTGCTGGCCATACTGGCCGTATTGCTGGAAGCCACCATACCCTTGGAAAGACTGACCGGGCACGAAAGAAGCGGCTCCTGGTTGGAAAGAGGCAACTCCTGGACGGAAAGAGGGAGCTTGGGGCTGTGGCCGGTTCTGTGCGTTCAGGTTGACGCCCTCAGTCTGCTGAGAGAGTTCATCCTCCCAGGACTCCGGAGTTTGGCCGGCCATGTTTGAAATTGAGGAACAAAAACAAGGCGAACAGACCAAACACGTCTCTATTGAAGAGCAAAAAAGGGCAAGTCTGGAGGTGGATCTAAAAGTTGACGAACGAAGAGTAGTTTAGATAGTGAGGGGCCTTTGGAAAGCGTCGATTTTGCAGGCGCTGACTCAGCCATAAAACGGGCTGTTTTCCCCGCCTTCGCCCAATCAGGGGACTTTTGCATTGTTTGCTTGGAGGGATGGTAGACGCTGGGCAACGATGTATACTCACTATACACTGGCCATTTTCGCTATGATATTGTATATTACTCAGTAGCGTCCCATTCTGGAGGAACCGTCAAGAGTGTAGATTTCCATGGTCTACATTTCGCGCATGGTCTTCCCTGACGAGCATCAGCCACAAACAATCTTTGTTATCGATAAGCAACGCAAACCCCTCGGGCGTTGTCCGCCACATACAATACATTTTTATATTGGCAATCAATCTGAGATTGGGTTGCCAAACGGATTCAAAAAGACGTAAAGGAAATTTCGATTGAAGCTACGGCGCCATATGGCCTTGCGGTTGCAATATGGATACGTTCTTGACCAGAGTATGCTCTTATGACTTTTGACATCTGACTTGGTGTGCGATGCCCGAAACTGATACATCTTTGGTAGCTCACTCATCAGGCTATGAACTATGCCATTCGGTATGTGCACTGTCTTCTGACGGCATCATATGTCTTATAGACTAATCTATCTAATATTTAGCTCCGGAATCGCTATAACGGCTAAATATGCCATTCGTCAGTCGTCGCGACTGCTTAAAGTAAGTGATCTTTGGTCATCCTGGTCGCTAGCTAAGTGTTGAAGTATTTAGACTAACTGACTTCCAATGGTAGAATGTTGAGAATGCCGAAGAACGCGAAGAGCTGCTTGTACTACAACAGCGGCTAGAAAGCAAGATTCAGGTAAAGCACTCTGGATGTATGAACTCGGCTTATTTCCAACACATTTGCTGATGCGAAGGACAGGTTATTTCACCTGCTATTGACATGATTGAGCTGATGTAGGGAACCTGGAATTGACTAAATTTGGATGACGTTCTGACTCTGCCTAGTGCCGCACGAGGAAACACATCTCTTGAGTCCGCAGTTTCTCTCACAAAATCTTTACGGTGGGATATTCAGGCCTTGGGCCAGCGATTGGCGAATGCTGCTGCGTCCGAAGAAATAGCTCGAAAGGGGGGACAGTCCTCAATAAGTCGCTCTCAAATTGATGACGAGATCAAGTCCATCATAAAGGACATCAGGAGGCTTTTAGTGCGAATCGAGGATGCAGTGCCGCTTATGAACCTTGCCATCACTACCTCCGGCGCCAAATTATCAACTAACCTCCCAGCGACCATATCACCATCCCGGCTGCTGCAGGCCAGTACATTTCTTACCGCAGGCGACACCCAGTACTCAATGTCCCCGTCACAAGCGGTCCAGATAGGCCCTACTTTTACTCTATCAATGTACATGCTTTTCGCCAGTCATCTCCGGTCCCACGATGACGAAGGCATTCGTGAAACGACGTGGAAGGAGGTCATGCATAAAGCACGTTTGAAGCTTCGACGTGTGCCGATGGACCTTGCTGTCAATTCCCAAACACAGCTACCGCGCACGCAAATCGCTGCTGAAGCAAGGGTAGATGAGTATGCTTACCAACTCTTAATTATAGAGGATTTAGATGATGGAAGAGTCCATACTTTTGAAGAAGATGAGCCTCAACCTCAGACTTTTGAAGGTGTCGTTTCCGCTGGCCTGCGCGAGATTCTTCCGATACACCAGATCTCGAAGATCTTCTATGCCGATACTGGTAAAATTTTGAATATCAGCCCCGATGGCGAGGTTAACAATCCGGTAATACTCCTGAAGAGAGATATCAATGCTATACCTCCACGGCGCATGGTGGAAAGGGAGGAAGCATTCGATTATTCAAACGAGGACTCGGATCAAGACGAGGAGGAAGTAGATGAGGTTCAGGCACAGCTGGACGCCCAGTTAAATGGGGCGGGCGCTCCGTCCACTTACCCCAACTTTCATGAGAGCTCAATACCGGAAGAATGGCGCCTTCCCAAAGACCTTGACCCTGAGTGGATCGCGTTTGAGGTTTATAATGAAGATGACGAATCAGACTCAGAATCCGATGACGAGAACCTCAGACCCTCAGCTAAGGGGGATTCCATAGATCCAGAGCTGATGGCGAAACTCTCCCTTGATTCAGATGCAACACCATCCCGACAAGGAGCCTTGGGAGAGTCGCCTTCTCAACATATGGCTACAACTACAGTCACAAACCCTCATTTCAATAATATTCGTACTTCTCTGTCCCTCCTAGAGACGCTCCTCCGCCTCACGTCACTGCAACAATTTCAGCAGCAGTCCCATTTATCCATTAGCGATGAACTCCTGAACTTCTTCTTGGAGGAGTCTTCAACTACTGGAGCTGGTGGGGACGAGCAACATCGCCAGCGTCTTCGTGCTGATGCACGCCGCAGAGTCGGATGGGATCCCTACGATGAAAGTCCTATGAAGAGACGAGGTGAAGATTATCAGTATGGCTGGGTCCCTGAAGGCACACCATCAGCATACCCGCGTGAAAGCAGCGAATTTCCCTATTCTCCTAGCGACAGGCTCCGAGGCTTCCAGCTACGTTCCCGAGAGAATACACCGGAAACACCTCCGCGATCTCGCCGTAATACCCCCAGACAACCCGACATGAGACAGCACAGTACCCTACGCAGCACGCCTGCTTATATGGATAAGGGCTCACGGAAAAACTCTCCGCTTCCTAATCGGTCTACATCTGCATCTGGTGATGATTCGGAGCGTGCTGGACATGAATCAAGCGAGGAAAAACCATGAAGTTCACTATGGGAGGCGAGTTGAGGCTAAATATTACTGTAAATATACTGACCACGACACAGCGACGGACTAGTAATATCATCGGACCATTTGAAAGAGCTACTAGCGTCCGAGATGTAGAATTTTAAAGCAACGTATACTGCGCATATATCCAGAATAATCAACATACACAATACGGGACACTTTATATTGATATCACGTAAATCGCTGAACGCAAGAAAATAGAGAGGATCCTGCAACGCCAACTAAGTAGATAGAAAGAAGCAACAACCCTAACTCCTTGTACCCTCGTTACCAAGTGGTAATCGGACCAGCCAGTGGTCAAGTAATTGGTCAAGTTGTGACTATTAAAGGTACTCCCATTTTATTGACCAGTTCGTATTTCATTCCATTTATTACTCCCAGTCATCATCGCTGTCGTCATCCTTTGCTTTCTCCTTGGGGCTTGCAGGAGCTCGGCTGGTGGCACCACTGACCAAATCATAGCTGGATTCACTGTCAGGTTGAGATTGCTGGTCGTTAGACTTGCGAGGTTCATTGGGTTTCAATGCTTTGATATCGGGAGCAGCGGTGGCAGAGCCCTGGGCGACGTTGGCCTTGTTGGTGTCAACTTTAGCTTGAGGAGTAGACGGCGAATCAGTATCATCATCGGAGTCATCATCCCAGCCAACCTCCTCCTCGTCGCTAACATTGGCGCCTGTATGCTACAGTCAGATATCTCCTTTATAGAACGGATAGTGCAACAGAATCTAACAAGCAGCAGGAGACTTACCCTTAAGAAGCTCCTTGCGCTTCTGCTCTTCAGTCTCAATGACGAGTCGGAGGAAATAGTAACGACACCAGAAGCTTGCATAATCAACCTGCTCAGGCACCAGCTTCTCCATGGCAGACCGCAACTCAGGGTACTTCTCAAGATCGGCAGCGATTTCAGTGGTCTTATTGTCCACATTGAACTTCTCCTTGAACGAAGGCCACTCATCGCTCACCGGGTCCTTAGTGAAGCTCTCCATATTGGAATGAATAACATGCAACTGAGCCTCGAACCGAGTAGCATGGATAACCCTCTTGCCCTCCGCATCCTTACTCTCAAAAAGGAGCTTGCTGGAATCCGACTCCGGAGGAACAATGCTAACCGCATCGCGCAACTTCTGCCCAATATTCATTCCAAACCGCATAATAGCCTCGTCAGCAGCTTCCTCTGCCTTCTCAATTTCCTTCAACCGTCTAGCAGCTTCCGCCTTAAACCTCGACAGGAAGCCCTCTCCGACGCTCGACTCCCCCTGAGCATCCACCGATCGAGACGCCTCCGGCGTAGCAGCTGTCTCTCCCTCAGCCGCCTTATCCGTGGCACCGGCATTAAACGCCGTGCTCAGAGACAGACCCCGCGTGCGCCCCACGAGACTCTGCTTCAAGTCCGAGAAGCCCTTGGCGGCTTCCTCGCTGGCCGCGGCATACTCCTGCTTCGCACCTTCGTAGTAAGTCTCTCCCTGTTTGCGAACGTTGTCCCACAGGCCGCCAATGCGCATGCCCCATGGGCTCGCGGAGAAGGCGCGGAAGGTTTCCTGCAGCTCGGCGTTCAGGTCGACGTTTGACTGCTGCGGTGTTTTGTTCTCGTCTTGCGAGGTTCCCTCCTTCTTGGTGTCGTTGGAGGAGAGGATCTCCTCTTGGATGTGGTCGTATGCTATATCCATGGCTTTTGTTGTTTTGTGTATGTGCGCGACGTAATATGAAAGCCTCGAGTCCGGCTGAGTGCTTGATTGCGGAGCTGCGGAGGGGAGCGCCAACTTCTGGGTCAGTGTGATTGATCCGTTCCCGGGGTGATAGACGGGCCGACGCCCCGCTGTCCGTTAGTTTGACGGATCTACTTGTTAATGCATGCGAATATGTATACTTGTGGAAAAGGAGATGAATTATTTATTTTTCATTCATTAGGGTTCATTACTTATTTGCTATTTATTGTTCATAGTATGTGGTTTATACCGCCTCGTTACATGGCTGTTAGATATCTGAGTAAGGCTCTCCGATACTATCCTGACTGCCCAACATAAATGCCGGCAATGGTATACTTTCCATAACACTCGATGTCAGAAGATCGCTCCTTGATAGAATACCTCGTGGCTGAGAGCTTCTGTCAGTATCGGCTTTCCTTTGAAATCTATCTGCAGGTTGCGAAGACTCCACCTGCACGACAGATTCTCGAGCAATATGTCCACGTCGAATAGCGTCTTTTGGATTAACTCCGCTTTCACAACGTACAATAGGTGATGATTCGGGAACAATCTCTGTCGAAGCTTTGTCTTGGTCTTGGGTTTGAGATTGGGTCTGCGTTTGAGTATAAAGGAGTCGTTGTGGTGTTGACGGCGGTTCTGAGACAGTAGCCGACTCTTGCTGATAGTCCGGGAAGAGCTCCGCCATTTTCTGAGTATTAAGTACGGGTATTGGCTCGAGTGGAAACTGTGTAGCTTGCTGCGGTCTCCGGTAGTATACTGATGCATCAGATGGCAGATTGGTCTCTGATTGTAGAGGACCGGATTCAACATCTAGCCCGGATGGAGGAATTGGTGGAAGTTCTTGGGAATCTTCGTTTGGCAGCTCATTATCATCTTCGTAAGTATGGAAATGGTTGTCAGACCTTCTTTCGGGAGGTGAGCCAGGTATATTGAAATCGTTGTCTTGAAAGTCACCAGTGTCGGTCTCAGCGTCTGTTTCATATACGACAGTCCTCTGCGTAGTCTTGGGGTTTTCATCAAGTTCCTGATGTGTATCAATTCCCTCTTTTGGAACTGTTGTCCCTTTCGTAGAGTAGGACTGGGTAGAGCTTGCATTGGTCTCTAAGCTTTCTTTTGAGGTGAGCTTGACTGTAGGCGGAGGGTGGGGTATCATAGATGGCGGCGTTGAATCATGGGATAATGTTTCTTCCGGACTCTTAAGGGCACCCTCTACTTGCTCGTAGCCAGGTGATTCTTCTTTGATGCGTTTAATGGTTGGGGTTGGGGATTCCCGTTTAAGGGGAGAACGAGTTGCACTGCGGAACTGCGATGATGTGATGATCGCGAGTCCGGGGCTCTCTGGAGATTGAGAGGAGGGTATTTCCGATCGCCTAGGCTTCCGCGGTGTGACTGGACCTGCAAATGGTTCAGCCGGTTTGGGGTGTCCAGCTGATTCCGCTTCTCCACTTGATCGCGACTCGTCATTCAGTTTCCGTCTCTTGGATTCACTTGAAGTGGCATAGGTATCAACCGGATTGGGAGCCGTATCTCCAGCGTTCGGAGGTTGCAAATCATGAGAGTTTCGTTCATGCTTTTGAGGAGTGGTATATGTGTACTCCAACTTGACATCCTCATCAGGCTCGATCTTCAAGTACCGTCTAACATAGTCCATCTGTGTCAATGTCTTATCTTTCTGTTGCTTGTCCTTGCCCTTCTTGTTACCCTTGACGCCGTCACCACTTTTTCTCAGACCCCGTTTTGAAGGACCATCGCCTCGACTAACCGCCTTAGACTGCTTAGACCCGACACTATTCGTATCCTGGTCGAATCTGACGCCGCGGGCTCGCGGGACTCGTGAATTTGAAGGTGGTCGATAATCGGCATCATTTCCAGACTCATCTGCTATCTCAATGACCTCCTTACGTTTCCTGGTACCATGTTTAGGTGCCTCGGCGATGTAATCGAGATCATCGTCGTCATCTGACTGATGCTGCGATACCTGCGTTACGAAGTCGATCTGCGTGAGTGTCGGCTGGTCTCGGGCACCGGCAAATGAAGACCTCTTCCATGACCTTGATGTAGAAGATGAAGAAGCGGGTGTTCCGATCCTCTTCTTTGTAGTTAATGACCCTCTCAAGCTGTCACCTGGAGGAAGCTTATCCGGGGTTTGAAACTGTTCCTGGTTGGTCTGCGCGTTCGTCCCACTTGTATCACCTCGTCTCATCGCAAATCAAGTAGTGGAGATATAGTAAAAAGTTGTAAGGAGCCATAGGATTTATTGCTGGTTATTGAATGGAGAACGTTTGGTGGCGTTGTCTTAGCTAACTCTGCTTATTGATTGTGTCGACTGGGGTAACGCGACGACGCGTCGCTAAACCATAAACGGGTGGTCTGTGCACAGAAGGCCATTTAACTCGGATAGGACTGTTGACGGCCTGAACCTTAAGGCAAACAGCGTCCATGTTGCATTCGTATGATGCTTACAAGTACCTGCGCAACGTATTGGGTATCTTGTGCTACTGTAGTGTATTTAATGTTTTTTAATGATAATCTGATCTAAAGGTAGGTTATACACAGTACGAGAACCCGAACTCGTTAATCAGACATGAGCCACTCTGGAATGGCATCTTCATCTTCTGGATCATGCGATAACAAGGACCCTTCATCGTTACTATTCGACTCTTCGTCTGAAGTCACTGGAGATTCAATACGTGACTGCGTTGCTGAAAGAGGCTGCGAAACGACCTTGACACTCCCAGAGGGCGTGTCCGCTGCTGTAGATGACTCAACCAAGATAGGAGTGTCTGACGGAACCCCTTCGGGAATCTTTCGGTCTCCATCCCTATGTCCTTCTTTGTCCCTTGAGCCGGGCGCTGAAGCCTCGGGCAACATTGTGGCGCCTTGGTAGGGTGTTGTGCTTCTCGCAGTGTTCGTATCGTCGGACATGACGACAAGCGAGTAGAGAGACTGTTCTTCTCTATTTGTGTGAGAGGGGCCACTTGCCACTTCAAGAACTGATTCTTGGACAGTTTCCTGATGTCTCTCACCGTCGTTAGGAATGAATCGTCCGCCGAGAAGATCATCATCTTTGGGCGCAGCGGGGCTTTCAAAGTGGCGTTCTTGAGCGACGTACTGTGAACCAATAGTTTCCTGGTTTGGTTCAGGGATGAATCCACCACCGGTTTCTTCTGGACTGCCGTGGTCATTATTACTTGATGCAACGCTCTCTTCGTCATCAGCCTCTTCGCCTTCAACGGCATAGCTTTGGACTCTTTCTGCGATGCGAAGCTTGAGCAAGAAATGTTTCCAAAGCCGGAGCGATTCGGCCGATTTCTGCTCGAGCTCAGCCTGCAACTTTTGGTCTTCAAGACAACCTAGAACTTCTTTTAATGCCTCCTCATACTCCTTAGCAATGACAACACCCTGAATTACGGCTGTCCCATGGCGCCCTTTGAAATCAAAGCCCGTTACGGCATCTGCGTAGTCAATACCCAAGAGTTTAGCGGCGTGCCTAGCATCAGAATGCTTGATATGGACTCCTCCAGAGGGAACCATGCTCGGCACGTAGACATCAAGGTTTCCGAAAGCATTTTTTGGAACCTTCCCTTGAATGACTGATGGCGGTCTATATAGTTCGGTTTGGTGATAAGCGTATAAAGCTGTTTCGGTGTACTGTTCAGAGTCCCCCGCGTCTTCCTCAATAGCCATAACTTGATTCCTATGAGATTGAACACGCTTTAACGGCTGCTCACCAACCTTTATGTCCCGACCCAATCGAAACCACCTGTTCGCACTTCGCAAAGCATGGACATCGGAGCGGCGATAAACAGGTTCCAAGACTTGGTTTCTTGACCCTGATTTGCCAACGCTAACCTGTCCAACGACACGTTTCGGAAAGATGGCTTCATGACGGCGAAGATGCCGCCCGAGCGCATAGATCGGGTGATCTTTGAAATCTTGTAAATTCCGAGGCATAGGCTCCGCAGCAATTTTGGCCGTAAGCTCGCTTATTTCAACTTCATCACGGTCCTCGAGGAAAGGTTTCTCATAAAACCGCATAACCCGGCCCCACCATCTTTCCCCATTCTTGGTTGACTCTACGCGTAGTTTGCGTGTTTTGGCATTAAAGGCCTTTGAGTAGCGGCGCGTGACATCTCTTGCCGAAGCATCTTCCTCAAAGGCAATGACGTAACTCATACAGTTATACGGATCACTTGATGGCGGCTCAAATTTGAAAGATTTCGCAATCGACTTCGTCACCAATGGGTCAACAGGAACCCATTTCTGCATCGCTTCGTTGAAAGCCTCGACCCAGAATACAGGGAATGATGATTCTCGGATACTAGGGCGTGAGTCTTCAGATGTTAATACGGGTATCTGCATACTGTTTTTTTAGCAATACATACTGGCAACGAAGCTCTTCAGTTGAGTCGAGGGTTTAAATTGTGGCCGACCAAGTCTTCTGGTCCTTGGCGGTGTTGGAGATGCTCCCCGTTTCGCCAAATCATCCGTAGAAGTATCAAGATCATCAGACGACATCACGATAACCTGCCGTCCCGGCTTAGTAGGAGTCATTTGTTTGGTTGTTCCAGTAAATGGCAATGGCTGTAATGAACAGACGAGCCTAGCTTCCACAGCTACGGAGCGTAGTAGGGCACAGAACAACTGGGCACCAAAATCACGAGAGCCTTGAAGTGTCTTGGCCTGTTTTTGAAAATCATCCTTCGATAAGAACATCTCTGCGTCTGACATGATATCTTCCTAGGACGACATTAGAAGCACAATCCTAATACTACAGAAGTTGACTACAATACCACTCTTTGTTTCAAGGCAAGAGAATCATCTGCCCAATGAGCTCGTTTCAAACCTGACTTTATAACTCTGAATCTCTTCAAGAATGCATCGCTGGCCTGATTAAGCCCATCAATGAACGTTGTCGACCTTGTATACTGTGGCTGTTCCTGTGATGGATTCAGAAGCGAGATCACGCGTTTTGTCAACATCTGTTTGAGAAACCCCTAAATTTTACATTAGTTGGAGGTGCGAGCAGGATTCTGCTGAAACAAAGGCGCACCTGAATCTCTTCGTCGTTGCACCAGAGGTTTCGTAACTGGGCATGGGATAAGAGACAAAGCAGATGGGCCTTGTGTACATGTAATCTCATCTCTCTCTCGGCTGCTGTAATTGGTTTCCGCCTTCTAATTACTTTCCGCTTCTGATCCTGATGAGGGTCAAGAGTGATCTGCATGGTCTCATTTTCTCCAGGAGCAGGTGCTGTTTGAATAGGAGCAGCAGGTGCTTGCAAGATGTCAACCTCTTCCCACTCCATTTCCGATTCGTCAGAGGAAGAAGAGTCATAAACAGTTTGTACTTGCAGGTTGACATTTTCTTGTTGCTTTGACGGATGCTGATCTTCTTGTTTTGTAGTCTGAGAAGGAGCAGGAGATGCCAGTGATTGCCCCTGTACCTTTCGCTTCTTTATTGGCCGATCATTCTCTAGGTTGCCGGGATCTCGAGCTTCGGCTTCTGCCAGCATCTCCCGGTATACTTCTGGGACCTCATCATCTTGCTCTCTTGACTGGCGACCGCCACGGGCTCCGTTCTTCTTGGAGCGGGCACGAGTCGTACGAGGCATACTTCCAGCAAGACCTATTCGCAACCATAAGGCTGAATTTTGGACTGATTAGATAAATAGTTATACGCGTCTCAACGCGTGGATGCGGCAAATTGGGAAGTGCGACAAGTGCCTTGGAGACTTCATCGCTATGCTGATTAGAGCGCAAGTAACGATAACTCTCAGCTCGGCGAATGAATAGGCATGAAATACAGCATTAGTTTATGCCTCTTTATTTACAAGCATAAAATTTGAGATCTTTTGGAACTGAAACCAGTTCCGGAATTGCTCAGGGCAACAATGCGTCATACCGGATCGACCGTTGATCCGTTCCGAATTGGCGTCACTTCCAAATCGGGTAATATTGATTTGAGTCCATCCATCAGAAGAGGTATGCCAGTGACTATAGGTCTTTCTATTGGAGGTGCTTGTAGACTGATTAGATGACCTTACTGGCAATAGGCAGCATAATAGTACCGGAACTCTATACTCCGTACATAGGCAATTAGCCTTACCCAAAGGGCGAAGCAATGCGACCTGATGAGTTAACTATTGCGTCACATACCGTTGATCTGAAGGTCCACTGGAAGTACTTGTTCAATCCACTACAGAGTGACAGCCGATTTTTATTGAGTCCTACAGAATTAAATAGCTTAAGTTGGCACTTGAAGAACACCAAAAAGTTCCCTGGAATTTCCTTTAGATCCTTTGTGGTCGCATAGCAGCCAGTGGCACTACTGCTTAACCTAAACTATGCTTTCAAGATCCTTGAAAAGAGCTGGGCCAGTCCCTTGGGTGCGGCCAGTCCTTTCTTGTACCTGTCGGCGCTCTCTAGCACATGTCGCTAGTTTGGAAGACATACCTTCTGTAAGTGACAAATGCGTTATCCCTTCACTAGTATAAATAATGACACTCGACGTCTTTAAGGAAGATGATAAGCCATTTAGTGTTCCAATAGCAGAAGATAGCTTCGATACGTATCATTTAGACCCGCCTCCGTATTCAGTTGAAACCACCAAGAGGGAACTGAAACAGTTATACCATGATATGACAATGATAAGGTCAGCTTGATCTTTCTAGTTATTTTTCTTTTTTGAAGAGCTGTATCGTTGACTCTTCGCAGACGTATGGAGCTTGCCGCGGATGGGTTATACAAAGATAGGAAAATCCGTGGCTTTTGTCATTTATCAACTGGACAAGAAGCAGTCGCTGTCGGTATCGAGCATGCACTAACTAAACAGGACAAACTTATAACGGCATACCGTTCCCACGGGTTTACATTAATGCGCGGAGGGACCGTGAAGTCTATCATTGGCGAGTTGCTTGGACGAAGAGATGGCATTTCGTATGGCAAAGGCGGCTCTATGCACATGTTCTGCGAGAGCTTCTTTGGGGGGAATGGAATTGTCGGAGCCAGTGTGCCAGTAGGTGCTGGAATCGCATTCGCTCAACAATACAACGATGCGAATAATGTCACAATCGATCTCTACGGTGATGGGGCAGCCAATCAAGGCCAAGTTCACGAAGCTTTCAATATGGCTAAGCTGTGGAATCTACCTGTGATATTTGGCTGTGAGAGTAAGTTCATTATTTCGATGTGCGCTTACATTGTGTGCTAACGCACTTTAAGACAATAAATACGGCATGGGAACATCTGTTGAAAGAGCCTCTGCAATGACTGAGTACTACAAGCGTGGCCAGTATATCCCGGGGCTACGAATTAACGGAATGGATGTCCTTGCCGTCCTTTCCGCGGTCAGATACGGCAAGAATTTCATCCAAGCAGGAAATGGACCACTTGTCTATGAATACATGACATATCGATATGCGGGACACTCAATGTCAGATCCAGGGATTGCATATCGAAGCCGGGAAGAATTGAAAGATCAGCGTGCGAATGACCCGATCTCTAACTTTAAAGAGAGGTTGATTGAGTGGGGTGTATTCTCGGAGGAAGACGCCAAAGCAATCGATAAGAATGTGCGAAGCAAAGTCAACGATGAAGTGGCCGAGGCTGAAAAGATGCCCGAGCCCGATACGAAACTCGACATCTTGTTTGAGGATATATACGTTCGTGGTAGTGAACCGCAGCAACGACGAGGAAGGACCATCGATGAAACTTATTATCGGGGTTAGGCGAAGAATTTAGCATTTGATATGATCGATACCAAAGTTGATAAGAGATTAATGATACACAGTTCGAAAATATGAGGACAAGGTTGCTTGAGAATTGAAGTCTAGACAATCAAACAAATGTCAGTCATGAGATAGATCCAGTTTAAAGTAATCAAAAGTGGCACTAAGCCATGTTAATGAGCCACGGAACGAATGAGCCCAGAGCGTACAGCTCTGCATCGATATGGCTTGGGCGCCGCCCGTATGGCGTGGAACCCAACTGTAGGCACTGGTCGAGAAAACCTACACATAATCGAAACCAGTAATCTCATTCGTTGTTTGTGAGAAACGCCGATGATCAACGTGGACGTCACTCTGTTAATATGAAAGGTGGCAAGTTATAATAAACCGCTTGAATACCAAGCGGGGTTTACGTAGTTTGAGGTATATCGATCTCCTTAACGCTTGAGAAGATCAACCATCCAGCACCCACCTTTGATACAAAATAGCATAAGTCACCAGAACAACAGCGACAAATATGGCGACAACTAATCTGACAACCCCTTCGACCTGTATTGCCGATTTCTCCTTGATTCCGGTAGGTATTATGTGCCCCAATTAGCGATCGCGGTGGAGGGAGGGCCATGAGATGACACGAAGACTTGTCTAATGAACACAACCAGCTGACACTCGCATGTTAGATCGGCTCGCAGAATGCATCATTCTCCAAGCAGATCGCAGAAATTCAAGAGCTGCTGCAGAAATCTGGCCTCAAATATCAGATGACTGCCACTGGCACGGCTGTTGGTAAGTTGCTTTCATTCAATTAGGAGGTTAATCAGAGCTTCGACGGGATGATATTCTCTTACGGAATTGTCGACTCAGGGTGGATCTGAGAGATATTAGTGTCGACAGATATGGTGAATTTGAGTCACTAATTGAATGATCTAGAGGGACCCTGGGATCAAGTCGCCCGAGTCATTGGATATGCCCATACTTTGATCCACGAAGAGGGTATACCAAGAATTCAGACAGATATCCGTATCACGACCAGGTGAGATGGCATTTGACAAGACATCTTTGATATAATAACCGAATCTCTAACCTTGTATGCGCATAGGACGGATAAGGATCAACCGATGGAGGGCAGTTTGCAGTCCGTGGAGAGAATCTTGGCGACTTGAGAATGGATGAAGACAGCTGTGGTTGCAGAGTATCATCGAAATTGTGTCAGCATGCTTTCTTCAGGAAATTATTGTATGCAGAGAAACCACACTGGGGAATAATAGTAGGGAAAGGGGCGTGAATTGTATGTAATGTGATTAATATCTAGTTTTGACGCATTCATCGTTCTCTGGTTGATTTACTGTACTTTCAGAACTCGAGCTTCCGTCTTGCTCGAAAGGCTCAGGTACTGTACAACCCAACCATTCTTTTCTGGGCAGGTAATGAATGATCAATGCAGTTTTTGGAAGAACTTTTCGCCGCGGTATAAGAATCTGACACTTACTCCGGAGTAAGGCCACGTCTATAGATACCAGGTACTCGGTACCTTGTGTTACACCCAGATTGATTCGCGACCCGACCGAATGGTCCGGAAGCGATCCTTTTTAACTTTATATTATCGCGTTACCTGATTCCCAAGACGCGCTTGATTGGCCATTGTAACCTACAACAGCACTACGGTTAGCCGTATTTGTCAATTAAAAAGTTTTGATCTGAGGGGTAAACCCCAACACCTTGGGAGTGAATTCGCGTAACTACTGGAGGGTGGATATTAATAAGTAACATTTTGTAGTGTATATCACAGAAGTTTCAAAACTGGTCGACCATATGTATAGTATTAATGACAGGAAACCATTACAGCCTCAAGCACAGCAGAAAAGACACTAGAAAAACGCATGTGAGAGAGAAACGTACTAACAGCAGATCACAATGAGGTTAGAGTACTAGACCTGCCTCTAGTAATAGATGCAGGGATCTGTGTTCCTAACCTGCAAGTTAGACCTTGTTAAAGAGGGTGGATTAGAGAAAAGGAACTCCGTATCCGCGGGTTATTCCTTACTTTCACCCTTTTTACGTTCTAGATGCCCCAATATTACATGTACGCTATAGTCTTATCTGGAATTTCCATGACAAATTGGTGTTTCTTGGATTATTACGTGTAATTCAAGTAGCAGGCAACTTACTACTATCATTCATACCCCGTATCGAGGGACACTAATAAGGAATATCCCCTCATCCTGACGCCAAGTTGGCTCCAGTGCTAATATTACCACCTGTCAAAGGACGAACTAGACCCTCATCTGCATTATTGGCGTGCCGGAGTAATTTCCAGAGTTAAACGAGCAATGACTGAATTAGGTATCTCCACAACACCAGGCTATGCTACAGCAAAGATACACCAGAGTGGCTCCAAACCCCGATGGTCGTTACTACTGGCGTTAACTAAAAATGGGGTTAATCTGCGATGTAACATCTAATTTTTGCTTTTTGACGGAATCTTAGGTAGACATTCATGCAGCCGCGTCCTATCAACAAGTGCATATGCATCCCCGGCAAGGACAAAATTTGAGAAAACTCTAGGATCCATTGCACTTATGCATGGCCCTTGTAAGGTGAATAGGTGGAGGAGCTTCCGTGGAAATGTCTGGTGGATAGATTTCCCCTCCCACTGAAACTGCTGGATGTGCATATAGACCATGCCAATTGGGGGTTTGCGAGGAAGAATCCTTTCAGCTTGGGTGCCACTAACAATCCCTGCAGCGGCTTCTTTAGCTTCGCTTTGCCAGGTCACTACCTTGAATCCTCCAGACCCGGGGATTTGGTTATGGAAAAACAAGTCGTATGACATATTGTCGGCTGAAAGACGATCGGTTTAGTGGTGCTTCCTGAGAGAGATATCTTAGCTTCTGGACGTTTCTTACTTTTCTTGACAGGGCCGTGGATCCTCAACGTACTATTCCTGCATGTGGAGGCTGGACCGGGCATTCCGGTTTGTGAGTTGCTGACAGCCGGTCACCTAGTAACCTACGAGACGACAGTATTAACCACTAACCCTAAGACCATTTCGGGTCGCGAGTATGCATGAGTTCCACTATCCATCACAGTAATCCAATGGCCATTTGGATGTTTTGTTCATGGGCGAAGATCCGGGCCTGTAGGTCTTGGCGATTCCCTTACTGCCTTTTCCTTACGAGGTAAAGAGTAAACTATCATAGCCCTGGGCTCGTGACCGGGTTCAAACTCAATAGTCAAGGTAGACGCCGACAGTTGGGCTTTTCATCATGAAAATGTCACAGAGATCGGTGTGTAGTTTCTAAGTGACAGACAAAAATATAGCTCTTCCTTACAGAAGCAATACATTGAATCCAACTCGCAAGGACAAGCCTGTTTTTGTATGGGTGTATATACGTACGGAGTACGTGCGCATACACTTACAACGAAAACTTGGAAGTTCTCCTAAAGCATGTTACAGTGTTGTCTACTTAATGCAGTATAATACATCGCTTCTACAAGGGTAATCGCACCTTCGTACGTGCCTGACCCTGTGGTAGCCCGATGAAGCACATGCTGGAAGCCAAACAATGGCGCTCGACACGCATGAAATAAATGTATAGCCCGGCTCAGCTCATGCATACTTACGTGCCTAGGGATAATATGGAGACTCGAGATAGGCTTGTTACAGTTCCGCCTAATTTCCGGGCAGCTTGTCGGCCGCCTGATTTAAGGCCGGGGCGTTGTTCGTCTGATTGAAAGAAAAAAAAATTTCACCTGATTCTTTTCTCTCCCTACGATTTTCGCTCTGAATCTTGTCTCTCAACAATGTCAATATCCTAAAGGCGGTAATCCGAAAATTAAAGCCAACCAAAGGCTGCTCACGCTGGGAATAAAAGATGAAACTGCCTTGTGAACATTGGTAAGGCACGTAGATGGGACGGCACACGGTGGTACACAAGATGAGAGGGGAAAGATGGGATCAAACAGCCGTTGAGATGACTTGTCTCATCTACCAGCCGGTGGATATTCCCACCGTGCAGTAGCCAACATCACTATGCTTTACTGGGAACTAGTAACAGCACACTATGGACTAGTAGAGGAGTGATGAGCTGGAAAATCCCAACCTCCGAGAGGAATCACCAATGGACTGTTGACAGCACTTGTCTCCACCCCATTGCTCGGATAAGTTGCTTAGATTTGTCAGAGTTCAAGGCCTCTGGGCGGCGTCCACGACAGCCTTCTGCACCTTGGAAATCTAGCGCCCCTACGGAGGGGTGCTGCAGCCTTGATGCACGCTTTATCAGCCTTGCAATAGGTAAGATGCTTCCGAAAGTCTTGTATTTGACTCTTCGTCCCTACGGAGGGACTCCTGAGGTACCTAGTAGGTAACGATCTTCAGTAGCTGAGCAGGTGGCGTAGTCTATCTCATCGTTCTACTAAGACCAGGGCGTCCGAAGAATTCCCGAGGTCACCATGTCATTGAAAGTTGTGGCTTTCGTGCGAAAAAAAAAATGATAATGTCATCACATTTTACCCTATATTCCTTACGCGTCACAATCGGTAAACGCCGATGCACTCGGGAATTTATATGGGGAAGATTATGGAGTACACGGTGCAATACTCGACACTACGTGCCGCGTCAAAAATGCTGCAAAATTATACCCAATATAAGAGCATGTCCTACGTGTATATAGAGTCACGGTAGTATGGGACTACATTCGATAGTGGTTTCCCTAACCGTACCTGGTTGTGCATTTACACTTCGTACATTTACAGAGAGTTGAATCGGAGGTGGTGAGCTCTGCATAGAGCCTGAGTACCACGAAACTTACTCTTAGCATATGTTTTGATTGCATACGTGTCCGCTGTTATAACAGCAAATATCAATAGAAGTTTTGCTTGGACTATAATTGCTACTACCAGCAAAATTATTGTTTATATCCTTACTCCGTACTCTGCAATAGATCCACAATCGCCGTATTCCGAATGGCGGCTAGTAGATCCCTGAGGCGTCGTATCTTCTACTATGCAGCATGTATATCTACCAATTGGCGACAGGAATTCTCCAAGAGGAACCAGTGGAAACATACAACCGAGGCCCTCCTATCGCATTCGCGAGCAGTGGAGGTCTACCGACTACCGAGTACTTAAAATTTTAGGGCACCATACCTTGAGCACAGTAGTAATTCACCAAACACTCCGTCTGCCGCAGGTGCAGCTATTTCAGCGCAATTGGTCATGGTAAATTCTCGGTTACCGCGAGGTAAAGTATGTTTTCTGTTTGTTTATCTACTCAGTCCTTCTCCTGAAATACTCTAGTTGATGCAGGAATAGGTAAGCCCCTCTGGCGACTTGCGTCGGACCAACATTCCTTATGTATGGTACGCCCGGGACTTTGAACCAGGGATACAATGTTCGTTTCGCGTGAATGCTCTTCTCGAACTTATCCCGAGCGGATGCTACGGGCTTAATGGGCGGGGCAGCATTCTACAATATTTATCTTAGGACGCCTAGCTGAAGATAACCTGCGACTATCCACAGGCTTGATTCGTCGTCCTTTGCGAGGTTTTATAGCCTGCGATGAGGGATTAAAACAATGTCCTGCCTATATCATAGAGTTTACCCTGGAGAGAATATGGAAATGAATGTGTACCCCGTAGATTTTGAAGAATACTCTTCGGCGCGGGTTTTGCTCTGAGGTTTGGAAAAAGTGGATCGATAATACATACACGAGAATAATAATAATAATAATAATAATAATGATAATAATAATAATAATAATAATCACCAACATACTAGAAAGCAGCGGAACAATAATAATAGCCGATCTTCTGAAAAAGTTTCATTTCTCTACCAAATTACTAACGATGTCTTCTACTGAAACAGTATTTCAAATAGTGATAATAAAGGGGGGTCTCCCGACGGAGAAGCTCTGAGAAACTTGGAGTTCAAGTGGGACAGAAGTGGAGGGTAATTCCGTCGGTGTGGGTGGGTCAGGGATCCGACAGCTTGGATAGCGGTAACTCTCCTTCACCTTTGTGTCACCACGGAGAAAATTAAAGTGAAAAAGAAAAGATGAGCCCGAGACTAGCACTAACTATTCTGGGTAGTTGGGAAGGGGGACTCGGGAATTGCTTCCTCGTCGACTTAGGCCA
The DNA here is from genome assembly GCF_000184455.2 of Aspergillus oryzae RIB40. Classification (NCBI taxonomy): domain Eukaryota; kingdom Fungi; phylum Ascomycota; class Eurotiomycetes; order Eurotiales; family Aspergillaceae; genus Aspergillus; species Aspergillus oryzae. The sequence continues at coordinate 2,883,114 of NC_036436.1, forward strand.
TATTTGCTTTTTCTTTCTTTAAATTATCTATTAATTTGAATTCAGACGAGCCATAAAATCATTCGCGGTCAACTTGATAGGACAACGCCAAATACATGCATAGCGTCATCCAATGGCTCCAGTCGTCCTACGGAATAAGACGCGACCCATGGATGAGAAATTCCCAGCAGTGTGGTACCAACAGTCATTGGATCCCGGCTTCTGTTGAAGATCATTTCACTCTTACCTCTTTACGGTACTAGTGGTACTGCTCTCTTACCACTACCTGGCAGCTAGACACAGTACTTTGTTATTAGGTAGCAACGATAAGCGTGGCTTGGCCGGTGTGAAAGGACTTCTGGACCCTCTTCCCTACTACGGAGTAGGTCGTTTCTGCCTGACGTATCGAAGTTACAACTTACAAGCCACCGCTGATTTGTCCATGTCGTATTGTCCTCGGTTCTCGTCACTGGCTCTCCCGGCAGCTTGGGACGCCCGTGCTTTTTCCTCCTTAGTAGGTTCTTAGGAGGAGCCGGGACCAGCTGGCAGGGGTATAGTGGTTACACAAGGAACCGACTTAAAGGCAGAGCATTAGTTTGTGCTACACTGTATATCAAACTGTATGCTCTCTACGCATGGTCAGTGGACCTTTTGCCTTCTCGAGAAGGGGCTTACGAGATACCTCGTGATATTCTCATGTGTGTGTAATGTTGTACACAGACATTAGACGAACAAATTGATATATATCTTTAGATGATGGTTGTCGGCATCTTGCAGTTGAGTGAGTTGACCACCTACAGTAGTTCCCGTTCATCTGGACCGTACACTGCAGGAAAGAAAAGTTTCCGAAGAACAGCTCTAGTATGTTCTTTCTAGTTTAAGACTACTCTTTCAAATCCCAAAGCAGTGGATACTTTTCTCATTGATTTCTTGTTTTGATTTTTTTTTTTTTTTTTTTTTTTTTTTTTTTTTTTTTTTTTTGATTTTTTTTCTCCCGCCGCCGCCCGAACCGTTCAAGATAATTTGACACATCCTGTATCGTATTTACGTATGGCGGATACGCTGTGCATCGACCTGATAACTCTATATGGTTTTTCTTCCCTCTTATTATTTTTAAATGAAAAAAAGATTTTTTTTTAATTTAATTTTCTAAACCTTGTGCCCCTTGTGAATTTTCTGGTTGAAAAATTCTTAATAGAAAGGACAAGAATTTATCCAATAATTATCGGCAACGTCGTCATCTTTTAAACGTCCCCTGAGCACATTACTATTACAAAGTGGTTTTCTTCGCTCATATCCTTTTAGGTTATGATTAACTCCGTCCTGCTAAAGTCAAACTTAATCCAGGCTGTCGGGTTCCAGGAAGAAAAAAAAAAAAAAAAAAAAAGAAAAAAAGAAAGAAAAAAGAAAAAAAAAAAGGAAAAGGCAGCCGACCACTACTTTAGTTAGTTTAAGACTCCGTACGGTGTCCGGTTACCCTTCTAAATCAACGGATTCCCTAACCCACACGATCGGTTCCCCCCTGTCTAGACTAGCTGGGGAGGAATGGCATGAGCCTACCGAGTACCAGGCTACTTTAAGTATAATTCTGTTTCTAGTTCCGTGGCACCGAAAGTATCGAATTTCACGCTGTTTCATATGCGCCTTCTGCATTCCATATGGTGATAATTAACATAACTGGGATCGTCATTATTCCTCATCAATATCATTTCTATCACCAGTCTTGTAAATATTGATCACCAATAAGCCGTCGAGTTTGGCTCCTATCTATTTGTCTTCTCCATTTACCTAATCCTTCCGGTTGTTTGATTTTGAAAACTATTAGCCACCCCACTCAAGGCCAACTTGCTAGCCCCAGAGCGCAGAGCCCATCAGTATGGGTGGAAGGCCGACTGTAAGCCTTTCCCTTTCTTAGTTTTCCCATAGTCCTTTGTTTCACTGCCAGTTGTTAAAGTAACAGCTGCTTTCCCATGAATCCAGCCCTTGTCGACTTTCTTCTTACCACTCAAGTGACACTAACCAACAATGTCTCAGGAATCCAGTCGTGACTAGTAAGTCTCTACTATCCGCCTCATGATGCTTGTCCAACTCAGCCATGGATAAAATAGGGTTGAGGTGCTTGAGAATTTTGGAACTAACAACTGAAAATAGCGACACTCAGTCATTGACGGCAAGTGTAACAGACTACCCCATTGAGAATGGCAGACGATACCATAAGTACCATGAAGGATGTATGTTGTCTCTTATTGGGCAACATGTTATTTCCGGGCTCTCTGACTGACATTTCTAGCGTATATATACCCGAACGATGAACAGGAACTGGATCGGTTGGACATGCAACACCACTTGATAAAAATGGTCAACGGTGGACGCCTGTTCTTTGCTCCACTAGAGCATCCCAAGCGAATCCTTGATATTGGCACCGGTTCTGGAATATGGCCCATCGAGATGGGTAAGTATTTCTTCCGTCTCTCCACGCCATTTTCGAGCAAGCCCTTACCATTTTCGTACTGCATAGCGCCCATCTTCCCAGAAGCCGAGATTATAGGCACCGATCTTTCACCCGTGCAACCAAACGAAGTTCCTGAAAACGTTCACTTTCTAGTGGATGATGCCACCGAAGATGAGTGGTTATGGGGCCCCGACCACTTTGACCTCATCCATACAGGACATATGTCAGGGTCGTTACCCTCATTTAAAGAACTCCTACGCAAGGCTTTGAATCACCTGAAGCCAGGAGGTTATATGGAATGCCATGAATTCGATCCGAAACCAAAGTGCGATGACGGCACGATGCCACCGGACGACCCCGAAAAATTCAGTGAGTTTGCTCTGCAAGACTGGTGTGATCTGAACGTTCGCTCCGGTCAGATCACAGATCCGCCACGGCAGTTCCGCGTAGCCCACCGAATTGCGCGTTGGATGAGAGAGGTTGGATTTGTGGATGTACAGGAACGCATCAAGAAAGTTCCGAACAACCCATGGCCTACCGACCCGCGCATGAAAGAAATAGGCAAATGGAATGAGACAAACTGGCTGGAAGCCCTTTCGGGATGGTCCTACAAACCTCTTACTGCCCTAGGCTGGTCGAAACCTGAAATTGAGGTGTTCCTGGTTGACGTCAGGAAAAGTATCCAGAACCGCGACGTTCACAGTTACTTGAACTTTTTTGTCGTAACAGGAAGAAAGCCATTGCCAGGGGAGCAAAAACCATAAAACATCGCCTCATCGCTTCTCCCACTTTACCTGTTCATCTACATTCCTGATTTCTTACTTTTCTCTCGATTTGCTGGCTTCATTGGCGTGCATTAGCATTAGATACCATTGACTGAAAAAAGTTTTGCATGGGAAGGCGTGCAGGGCTCTCTTCCTCTTTCTTCATTATTGCTTTTCTCCTCCACTTTGCTTTTCTCTTCAGTTCCTCTTTGGCTATTCCAATTTCCCTTCACTGCTAAATATACCTCATGTCTAAAAAGCATCCGAGCTGGGGACTGTCAATAAGCAGTAACTAGCTTGGGATTGGAAAGACGTCTGCGTGAACCGATCTATATACAGTGTCATAAAGGCTATGCCTTATTTGCCGATACTTTGCAATATAAGACGACTAATTTTGTCGTTCTACTAGGAACATCCAAGGCTGCATTTATCTTAGATTCTATGTAAGGGCGCAGGAGCGTACCGCAGCCTGAGGTATGTAAATCGGACAATTGTGGTTGGTGCGGACCATAGCTTAGTCATCTGAATGGGGAACTTCGTGATCAACTTTCCTCCGTCAACGATTCTCTAGTCACCCATAGCTATCGACAGCTCCGGGGCAATCAATTGCTGTCGCATGCTTTCATTTCCTCATGTCTTTCAGTAGACATGCTTACAGGCATGCTGTCCCTCCTTCTTCGCACTCTTTAGTTGATCATGTATGGATCAGCGAAGATTTCCTCGCGTCAACGTTCCGACGGTTCGCAAACGGTCAACGACGCTATGAGAGCCGAGTGCCGGGACCTTTAGAGGCAAGAAGACGGTTAGCAAAAAGGAGGAACACTGCACTGGCTAGTCTAGCAGGGTCAGGCCCACTGGATGACATTGGGTGTTTGTTTGGGCGCAATGGGCGGGAGCACATGAAATGGGTTGGTGGGCAATCACGGAACGCACCGCGGGAGGCTCAAGGTAGGCGCCGATCGGATAAGAGAAATATACTCAATTGGGTTCCAGAAGCATATCTAATGCTTTTCAGGGTCTGCTACTTACGCAATTGGCTCGTCCGCTTATCCTTTCCCCTTCTACAATGAGACCACCGAATCGAATGAATTCGCCAGATCATCTGGGTGGCCGGGATCCTCATATATAGCCAACAAGGCGTCTCTCGAACAATGCTTGGCGGAATCCCTGAAGGACTGTCAGACAATTACGGCTATCAAGGATGTTGTCCGTAAATTGCGAATCGATCTTCAGCAGGAGCCTGCCTATAGCCGGTCAATATTCGAGCATCTAGTGTCGCAATCGATTGACCACAAGTGCGCCGCCGACGAGCTCGTTAGGTTTCTAGATGATCCGCATCTGAACACTCGGGGAGCAGGGAATTATCTTTGCACGGTGGAGCATTTCGTTTCTCGCGGGGCAGACCTATCCAAACGGTCTGCTCTCCTAGGCAACGTTACTGCAGCACTGGAGCTGGGCAGAGTACCTGAAGATGAGCTCTGCCAGATCATAAGAGTTCTGTTTGAAAGAGTAATCGGAGGCACTGTGGTGAGACAACGGGACGCGAGAATTCTGACAGCTTACTTCAGGGAAATGTGGGATGCGATTGGAAGGTGCAACATCTACGAATACGAAAACCTGGATAAGGAAACAATTGACACATGGCTGGAAGGGCTAGAGAAGATGGACTTATACGATTCTTTTGTCTTGGCAAAAGACATAATCAGCGCGACACAAGATCGTTACTGGGCTCCGTTATTCATTACCCGTTTCCTGAAGTTTTCCTTGGATCATGAAACGGATAGAGACTACGCAAGGGGGCTCTTGAGTTGCTTTACACCTGATGAGGCCTCTCGTTGTATAATCACTGTCACCGAATTACTAGCTCCGTCCCGGAAACAGCACCTGTTTGAGATGTGGCAGGACCATTTACGCCGTCTGCAGAATATCCCCAGCCTGGTTTCCTCGTCACCCTGGAGTGATATACGGGTCACTGCATCACCCAGTACCTCTTGCCTGACACAACAACAAAGGATTATTTTGCGACTCTGGGTTTTGCGAACCTTTAGCGAGTACCTCCCTGAAGGGCCTCTATGGCGACAAGTTGTGAGGGCCACAGATTATCCTGTATCCCGTCTCCTAAGCCTCTACAAAAGTCGCGTGGACAGGGTCAACACTGAGAGCTTCCTGAGCAGCCTCGTAGGAGGAATTCATGACCTGGGTATACCGCCTAGCGGCCTTCTGATGCTAACCGTTCAATTGAAGACCGGAAAGCGGATGACAAAAGCGACTCGACGTACATTTAATAGGCTAGAGTCGTCAAATGTCTCCCTTCTAGACATTTTCGCAAATGGGGATGCTTACAGGAAGACGGTCCCTCATCTCTTCTCGGACTTCGAAAGGTTAGTCCGGCAAATTAATGTCACAAGCCCTTCATTTGTGGAAAACAGTATCCATATTGCAAGTACTGGCGATTCTCAAAATGTCTGGACTTTAATTCGGCTACTCCGTTGTCACACACCTCTGAAGATCGCCTTGTCAAGATCATGGGGCCCTATTCCAGACCCTTCGGAAAAGGCCCTTGTACGCTACTATCCGGAAGCTAGGACCAGCGAGTGTCCAGATCCCCACGCCGCTCTTGATATGGTGCACCTCATCGCCATCTCTATCTCTAGCTCGAAGCAGCTGACTGCACGCCGTGCCTACGGCCTGATTCAGTGGCTCTATCGTTTCTTGGTAAAACACGGTGCGCCCGTGAAGCCCTCCCTTGTGCGTGCTATGTACCATGTTGGGGTGGTGCGTTACCGAAGGGAGGGGCTGCGCCTTCCATCAATGCAATACGCATATATATTGGATCTTGTGGAGGAAGTCGAAGGACCGGAATTCCTCGATATCATGGTGCCGAAGGTTGGCCAGTCTGATTCGTATGTTAGTCAGCTTGAGTTGCAATGACCCTCGATTCGTCTTCTCCGAAACTTGAGAGGAGCGCTTGTTACGTGTAGAATCTTCTGGAGCGATTATGAATTATACCCGGCTGTCTATTGCGTTGTGTATACTATACATTATTCTTGTAAATACAATTATGCAACTGTTAGGAAATAAGATTCGATCGGTTGAATATTGGTCGGAAGATGTGCTCTCTAGTATTCAACGCCTATTATCTGTCAGAAGATACCTGGGTCTCCACCTGTATCTTCGTAGGCTCTTTACTAATTACTACACAACAAAACTATCGCGAGATGCTCATCATGTAATTCCTTCATGCGTAATTCAGTGTAATAAATAATAAGGCTCTGTCAAATATAGGTTCACTTCCTAACTCACGAGTCCACCTCCATTAGGTTAGGGTCACCGGAGACCTCTTCCACAGTAACATATTTCCTCATATCCTCCTTGCTGATAACCTTCTGGTTCAAATAGGCCGTCGTGCCTCTGGGGAAGCGGTAATTGCGTTCCTTCTCACCACGCTCATTGGGCTTGATGTAGTTGCGCAGGAGTTGCGTGGGTTTGTCCTTCTCGATGACACACACGTCGACATTGCTACCCGATCCCAGGTCGTTGAAAATACCAGCCTTGATCGCCTCAGCACAGAGTTCAACCGCTTCCTCGCGGTTCAGGTTTGCCTTCCACGTAGACTCAAAAACGGACATGGCCGCCAACGATCCAGAACCCATAGTCACATACGGAAGCTTATCTGTCGAACCGTGGGCGTGGACTGTGTACAGACCGGTGCCAGTTGGGTCAACACCGGCAACCACCAGATACGCACCAATGTGTCCCTGGTAGCGGAAGAGGTGTTGCTTCAACATGGTCATGCAAGTGATTACTCGAGGGTCCCGGCCGGTCGAGAGGGAGTGCAGCTCGACGTTGGAACTAATCAGGGCGGTGGTGAACTCCGTGTCTGCAGCTGTACCAGCACCAGCACACCAGATCTTGGGCGAAATATAGTGTAATTTCTCGCAATTCTATATATCCCACCAAGTACTATTAGTAAGGCTATTTGTCGCGTAACCGTCGCTACCGCGGAAGATGGAGGATATGGTAGGGTTATGGTCGGTTCGTACCTTGTCTGCTACGATGGGTCCGCTAGTAGCTCTGGTATCTGCCGCAATCTGTGATGAGGGTCAGCGTCGACGATTCAACGGTCACAGGAGATAGCTATCAGAATTCCTGTATAACATACCACAACACCATTGTCAAATATACAGCCCACAATAGTGGTACCTGTACTTGTAGCCTTAGGTAGAGGCACTCCCTTGGCGTGGAGAGCCGCGTTGCGGTTGTAGTTGGAGAAGTCAAAGCCGGTCATGGTGTCGGCGTGGAGTTATTATAGATTGGAGGGAGGTACGGCCAAGTAGAATCAAGAGATAAGTACTTCACCCTATCAAGCTATGCGGGACAAGCAGTGGATAAGTAAGGTGACGGGAATGAGAAGGAAACAGCTGCAGCTAGTCGGTTGGTGATGGCGGCGAGGTCGAGCTGGAGTGACGAAGCTCCCGCAGCCTGATCTGGGTGCCTCAGGCACTAGATACTACCGGCCCGTGAGAAGCTCCTGCTGTTTTTGTCCGTCGAGATCGTCCGCAGCCATTGCTTTCAATTGCTTGCTTGCTGTCAACAACAATTCACAGAGCCGTTTGGCTTTTTTTGTTTACAACACTCGGCTCCTGTGTACAGATTTTACTCTGTAGTATACCCATCCTCTCCCTCTTTATAATTCTCCCTTCCCTTGAGGGGAGGTATTCAAGATTTTTGCGCGCACTTGGCAGCTTTTTAACCGGAGTCCCCAAGCACTCCAGCGTCGCTCATTTTCATCTTTACCACAGAGCCCCCCTTCTCCCCATGCTCCAAAGAGCAGAGCATCATTAGGCGACCGTCCCCGTTCAATATCTGCCGATTTAGACAAATTAAGAATGGCTTTCAGCTTCGGGGCGTCCAGCCCCGCTGGCGGCAATATTCCAGCGGAACTAGGCCCTGAGCTCCCAGACGTCTCTGCTGAGGTCCGTCGCGCTCTTATGCCCGTCATATGTTCTAGATATCCGCAAACGAACTAACTCTGAATACAGGAAGTCGGTTTCAAAGGTGTCTCAAGCGACAGCAACGTTCGATTACTTCCCACCCCTTGGCCTGACAATGCCCTTCCGGCTCCATCATCCTCACTTCTAGCTGTCGCACCCACAAAAGGCGTCATAGTCGGTGCGGGTCCCGACTCATTAGCAGTTGCCTCCTCCGACGCAGTCAGGAAAGCTATTTCCGCTCCCACCGAAGACAAGGCCAAAACAAAACCCTTTCAACCACAAGCAACGATACCCCTTCCTGCACGTCCCACGCATGTAGCCTTCGCGTCAGGTGATGACGCTCTAATCCTAGCCACAGAGAACAGCTCTCAGCTTCTGGTTTACGAGACTACTAGTTTGACAACGGGCAATGCGCAACCAGCCTTGTCTATCCCAACGAATGGCGCCACTTTTCGATCCCTTGCTCCGAATCCTGCGCCGCCATCGGATGAGGCGCATTCGTCGCTTGTCGCGCTCATCACGACTAATGGCGAGCTCCTGGTTGCCAATCTTAAGGCGGGAAACCTAGTTTCGGGGCCAAATGGCAATGTCTTGAAGACCGGTGTGAGCTCCGTTTGCTGGAGTAACAAGGGGAAGCAACTCGTTGCTGGACTTGCTGATGGAACTGGTTACCAAATGACCCCCGATGGTACTCAGAAAGACTTGATACCACGTCCGTCTGATCTAGAAGGAAACTGCCATGGTAACGCTCAATGCCACATCTCATAGGCTCTCAATTAGCTGACCGAATATAGTGTCGTCTATTGCTTGGTTAGAGAACGACATCTTCTTGATGGTGTATACGCCTAATGATGCCGAGGATGAATCCGGTCAAACGCCTCCATCTTCTTATTACGTTATCACAAGAAGAAAACAGGCACCGTTTCTGATCCGAAAGCTGCCTGAACTGTGTTTTCCTTTCGGAGTTAAACGCGCCCCGGCATACCAGTTCATTGCACGTCTCAGAGACTATAAGCCACACCTGAAGGATGTTTTAATTATTTCTTCTACCGCGTCCGGCGATATTGGCCTTGTGACGAGGTCGGAGCAACCATTGGCAAGTGGTGATACAGCCAAGGCCACCATAGATTTGTTCACCACGACTGAACTTAGTGACGACACAAAAAGGGCCTCTCCTCCACTTACGGACTCCGGTGAGGAGACTTCAGTGATTGGTCTGGGAATCGACCTGAGCAGCACAGAAATTGTTGTCTCCCCAATTGCAGGCGAAGATATCTCTGAAAGCTCAACTCCCTTGCCGAACCTCTTGCTTCTCAACAATGAAGGTATCCTCTGCTCATGGTGGTTCATATACTCCGAGTCTATTCGTCAAAAGCTCCCCTATCATGGCTTGGCCTCCGTAGCCCAGCCCCAGCCTCAGCAGCAGGCGCAACCGCAGCCGCCTAAACAGCCTGCGTTTGGACAGTCCGCTTTCGGCAGTTCATCTGCACTGGGGGCATCTTCTCCGTTTGGAAAGCCCTCTGCCGCACCGGCATTTGGCAGTCCTTCGACATTAGGAAGCCGCTCACAACCTACATTTGGGGCACCTTCATTTGGAGCCACGTCTCAGATAGGATCTCAGGCGGGTCCTTCCTTCGGCACTCCGAGTGCAATAAACCGTGGGTCAGCCCAATTTGGTAAATCCAGTTTCGGATCTATGGGCACATCGGCCTTTGGACAACCATCGACACCTGGGAAGGGATTTAGTTCCTTCTCACTCGGAACTCCGGGTGCTACTTCTGGAGGTGGCTTCGGTTCATTTGCTAGTTCGGGAGGTTTTGCTGGGCTTGCGGCATCTAAGCCAGCGGGAGAATCGCCCTTCGCGAAGACGACTGGAGAAAGCCCTTTCTCGAAGCCTTCCGGATCATCGGTGTTTGGTAACCAGACTGATACAAGCACAGCTTTTGGTTCTCAAAAAAAAGAACCGGCAAAGAACCCGTTCGGTCTTCCCCCGAGTGGGTTCAAATTGGAGTCCTCGTTTAAGGGCGACGGTACTGCTATCAATGATGGCCCCAAACCGGAGAGACCTTCCGGCGGGCTATTTGGATCTTTCGATGAGATGGTTTCTACGCCTACTAAAGCTAGCCCGCCCACAGAGTCCATGGACGACATGGAAGATGAACCAACCGCCGCCCAGCAGCAGAAACCGGAAGCCAATCCGCCAGCGCCCTCATTGTTTGGAGCGCCGACCAAACTTAACACACCTGCACCTTCGTCGCTCTTTGGTACTCCCAACCAACCTCAGCAGCCCTTTGGTGCAACTCAGACGAACAAATCTCCCTTTTCGATTCTCGGCAATTCTGATAAGCAAGCATCAACCCCACTGTCTCCACCATCAGACAAAACGCCTATTGCCAGCCCACCCTTAAAAAAGGAGGAGCTTGTTGATGATCAGAAGACTCCTGATGCTTCAGGAGAGCCACCGCTGCCTCCCGACCCAACAAGCAAGGCCTCCTATGGACCTGGTGATACTTCCGCGTCCTCCAACGTTTCTAAGAGCTCCATCGACGACGCACCTCTTCCTCCTGACTTCACTACACAATTGAAGCCAGCTCCGCAAGATGACGGAGGAGAGCCGCCGCTACCTCCTGACTTTACTTTGGAATCTAAGAAAGAGGCCCTTGCGGAAGCCGAACCCGAAGAGGCACCTCTTCCTCCTGATTTTACTGCAGCGAAGCCGTCGCCCACTCCTGCAGAGGTTCCGGGCCCTGTCCCTGATGACTCAGAAGCAGAAGCAGATGAATCCGAGAAGGAATTGAGCGATGAGGAAGACGAGTCTGATTTCGCTGATAGTGGTGAGGATGTTGCAGATGAAGCCGAGCAACAGGAAGAAGAATCTGAGGCAGAAACTCCAGAGATATCACCAGAAAGTTCGTTTGGGGCTGGGTTTTCTGGTAAAACTTCAGCGGGTGGGTTATTCACGGGAGTATCCCAATCTAGCCAGACTTTGAACCAACCGCCACGGCAATTATTTGGGGAAGTTCGGAAACCTTTCTTACCTCCAGCGCCCTCGACAAATCGCGATTTCCCTAGGTCGCCTAGTCCAGTACGAAATGGCGCCCCAAAGAGTTTGTTCAAGCCGCAAGCTCCAGGCAGCACCCTTGCTGCACGTAAAGCTACTCTCGGTGATTTAGCGAAACGTGAAAATCAATTCCGACAGCATTCGGCCCAGGCTATCGAGGAAGCACAAGCCCAACAGAAGCTCCAAGCGCAACGACAACAGGAGGAGACACTGTCGCTTTCAGACGATGACGAAGACGAGAGGCTTCGTGCCGACCTTGCTCGGCCCATAGAACCTGTGCCTACCCTCGATCCTTTCCTCCCTCATCAAGACTACACTGGTCAGACGAGTAAGCCAGGCATCCCTGGCCAGATTGAACGACTATACCGTGATATCAATTCTATGGTAGATACGCTAGGCATCAACGCGCGGTCCTTGTCCGCTTTCCTTATGTACCAACAATCATCCAGTAATTCTGATTGGGTCAATGTGTTGCAAGGTGATCACCCAGCGGATCTTCTGGACGAAAAGCTACGTCTTTCTGAAATTGAGCAGCTTGACGATGCCCTTGTCATGCTTGCCGGCGAGCTTGAGAAACAACGAGTCCAAGGAGTGGAGAAGAAGCTCGAGGACTGTCGAGAACTATTGAGCAAAGATATACTCACACTGCGAGGCCAATGTGCTAGTATTCGGAAGACACTGGATGCCCACACAGACTCCGCTGCAATCGTTTCCGCACCACTGTCGTCAGAGCAAGCAAACCTGCAACAGGACCTTCGGACAGCATCTACCAATATCCAGGCAAGACTAACAGATCTGGAGTCCGCCGTGTCTCTCCTACGGGCGAAGATTGCCGAGGCCCCTCGCTCTGACAGCGCTTCACGCCAGTCTGTTAAACGACCAACTGTCGAAGCAGTCACATCAACCATTTCTACTATGATGAACATGGCTGAAAGCAAAAGCAGCGATATTGATTTCCTAGAAGTACAGCTGAAGAAGCTGGGTATTGACACGGCTGCGTCGCCAGCAAGCCGTGAGGGGTCGCCATTTGCAACCCCTAAAAAGTCTGTGGGCAGACTCCCTACGACACCAGGCTCGCGGGGCTCTATTGATGGTCCCCTCAGTGCATATCACACACCAGATTCCGCTGCTCGCTTCCGGTCTAGCATCAACGGGTCAGCTCGCGCTAGCCGCCTTCGAAGCGTGGAAGGCGTTGGCGATCTTGCTAGCAAGGAAGAAAGTGCGCAATGGAAGGCAAAGGTGCAACGCAGGCAACATATTGTTGGAAACCTGAAGAAGGCAATTAGTGAGAAGAAGTCGAAGGTTAGGAGTGTTGATGACCTGTAGAAGTGCATGTTTGAATTCTGCTTTGTCTCCGATTCATGATATGAACAATCCTAAAAAGAGCGGGACATGGGCGTGGGGAGCAATTGGCTATTTTCTCTGTACATAGCATTAGTCGCTGTTTGATTGGCATATCGGTCTGGATATTGACCCGCCAGTGATGTTTTCATTAATGATGTGATCTTTATAATAACCCCAGTACTATCACTGTTGAACATCTGATTTTATTAGGGTGGGGAACTGCGGCCTTGATGACTGAGGCGCTGACACTGACATCATCGCCCGCAAGGTGACATGATTTCAAGGCAATTTGTTTTCTTGCTGTCTTTTACCCCCAAAAGCCCGGGTTTATCTCTACTAGACAGTTCCTCCACGATATAGAGAAACTTTTTGAGCCCGCCAAGTCGAGTTGGTCCGGTCTTAAACTGGAACCCACCATATCATATCGTACAAAGCTCCAACAACCCCGCCAATCAAAGTACAACCCAACATGGCTCTCCCAGTCAGCGAATTCATTCATTTCCAGCTCAAGTCCTCAGTAAAACCCGAGGACCCCTCAAACGAAGAAGGCCAAGCACTACTCCAGCTCTTCCAAACAGCCAAGCACCAAAGCGGATATAAAAGCTCAGCATGGGGCAGAACAGTAGAGGACGAGAACATCGTAGTATGGGTAGTTAGTAAGTTCCCACCACCTCTCCCTCTCCCTCTCCCCAAAGTTAAAAAAAAGAAAGAGGAAATCCTACCCAAGACAAAAAAAGGAAACACGTAACTAAACAGATACCACAGACTGGGCCGACGCGCACGAAGGAATTCAACCACAATTCCTAGCCCCATACATCGAACCCAACACGCAAGTGAGCGTCATCTTCGCGACACTCACACCATCGATCACCGAAACCGAGTCCCTAACCACCAACCCCGTCACGGAGCTGGTCGCGCTCACCGTCCCCAGTTCCCTGACGCCCGACGAGCAAAAGAAGCTCAATGCCGATCTGATTGAGTTCCGGGCTGCGCTGACGGAGAAATTGCCTGAGGGTGGACGGCCCAAGTCGTGGGCTATGGCGCAGGTGGAGAGGCCTGGTACGTTGGAGCATGAGAAGAGTCCGTCTGGACAGGCGGTGTTGCATCTTTTGGCTGTGGGGTGGGAGTCGGTGGATGTGCATAAGGCTGCGAGGGAGACGGAGGAGTTTAAGAGAACGATTGCGCCTATTAGGGAGAAGGTGATTCCGTCTGTGCCGCCTTTGGGGATGAAGCATGTTTCTTTTAGGAAGGTTTGAGGTGGTTGTGAGTTGAATTACGTTAGATTGGTGATAATTGTGTACAACGAATGTTGACGGACAGCGCTTTTCCATAAATTACAACTTGGAAGGCATATACCCGAAACGAATCATTAAAGTCACCATGGACAGACGGCTTTTGAGCAAGGCAAAAAGAAAGGAAAGGAAGTAAAGAAAAAAAGGAAATCCCATATGCTCCTGGAAGAAAGAAAACAGATTAAGCAAGCTCGTAGACTCATTCCTCCGCTTAGATACGGTGCTTTTCGCTTTCTGTATTGCTAGTTAGTAATGAGATAGTAGAGAATAATCCGGGAGTCGAGACTAACCAAGTCGGGAGTAAAGCATATACAAAGCCATCTGGTTACACTCTTGGGTACCTGTGATAGTCACCAGACGCTCGTTGCTGTTCTCCTGTGGCTCGTTGATCTTGATCACACTGCCACTAAGGTGACGGATCTCGTTGATCTTAGCACCACCCTTGCCGATAATAGCACCCACCATGTCGTTGGGGATATAGATCTGCTGAGTCAGTGGTTGACCGGGCATAGCTCCGCCAACAGGGGCGACCGGAGTCGGACCACCGCGTGCGGGAGCAGCCTGGGGGGCGCCATAAGGGGCAGGCTGGTGAGGGCCCGCGCCAGCATACGGCTGAGGTGCACCACCATAGTGCATGGCAGGCTGAGCTACAGGGGCGGGAGCGGGCTGTCCGTGAAGATAAGGAACGCCATATGCACCCGCAGCAGCCCGGTTGGGGTGTGGGTGGTGGCGCTTGAAGGTATCAGGGTGACCATATTGACCGCCAGCGGGCTGAGGAACATAAGGGACAACCTGCATACCACCGGGCACAGCTCCAGCAGGCCCGCCACTGCGAGTAGCATAGGCAGACGCTGCCGGCCCGCCAAATCGTTCCGTGAGCTGCTCAACCAGCGTCACAGCAACGTAGTAGGTGGCAATGTGAACTGCATCTGCAACACCCAGAATTACAAGGGACCGCTCAGTGGACAGGGGAAGACAAGCGTCTGAAGCGTTAAGACGAGCACCAGAGGCCTCTTGGATCTCACGAATACGGCCACCACCCTTGCCAATAATGGAGCCAATGAGGATATGGGGGATCAACAAACGCAAGGGGTATGTCTTGGATTGGGCAGTGGAAGGAGCATCAAGGGGTTCATTGTTTAGGGTACGAATGATCAAACCAAAAGCCTAAAGCCCAGTTAGCAAGTCCAGTTAGACTTCAGCTAAGTAGCAAGGATGCATATAACCAACCTTAGCAACAGCGTCCTGTGGACCACTGACAGTCAAGATACGTTCCACTGCCCCACGAGAGTAATCGCTGACAGTGCACTTGGCGCCGGAGAGACGACGGATCTGTGATACATTCTCCCCACCTTTACCAATAACGGTAGCAGCCTCCTGGCTAGAAATTACAGCCCGAATATGGATCCAGCTTGACTCGTCTTGGGGACGATGCTGTTCGGATTGAGAGCCAGTTTCGGCATGGGACGCAGTGGACTGGATAGGCTGGGTTTCAGGGTTAGTGCCCTTCGCATTAGGAGCATCAGGCACAACGGTATCGCCTTGGCCATCGGCACTGGCGCTGGGCACACCTGAGGACTCAGTCTTCACTTCCGCATACGCCTCGGACTCATCGCCCTTTACTACTTTGTCCAAAGCAGGACGCTTGGCCTCCGGTTGATCATTGGGACCTGATGGCGAGGAAGGGTCCTCCAAGGGACGCTTGGTGGATTGCAAAGCGGATGGAGAGGCAGACATATTGCTTCTCAACTGTGCAGTCTTGCTTCACTTACGCAGGAAGTCCAAGTATCAAAATAGCCTTTTCTTTTTCTTTTCTTTCTGCTTTATTTGATCGACTATGTACACCAGGAGTTCCCAATAAGACTTGCTGGTGCTGGCGATCGGGAGAGGGAATCTGGTGCTTGAAATGACTAGGAATGCTGGTGGTAATCGTGCACAGTGATGGAAGAAGTGATGTTGAGGAAGGATAGCCGTTGGAAGAGTGAAGATGCTGGGAATCACGGGCCTTGGATTTGAGCAGAAAGCTTCGCGTGTGCAAAGCTATGCTAGGAAAGAGAGAAGAAGAGAAGAGAAGATCGGATCGGGCACGATAAAACGGAGATGTAGACGGTGATAGTGGTGGTGAGGATTCAGGGTCCGAACGTGAATGGGAGCTGACAGGCTGCAGCGTGGGCAAAGGGAGAATATGAGAGCAAAGTTCAGTTGCTAAATCTGTACTATCCCTTTTCCTCCAAAGAAAACACAACGTTTCTGATCGTCGCAGGGTGTAAGAACACAGAGATAGTCTGCCACGCGCCGGGCTAAAAGGGGCTTGAACAAACGCTAAAACAGCGGATAGGAGCCAAGTAACAAAGACAGGCAGTCGACTCCACCGTTGCGACAGAGCTGAAGATGCCAAGCAAAGGGAAGAAGGTGACGATGATGGATGGAGGGGAGGAAGTCGCGATGTCGCGGTGAAGAGATGAGGTTAAGGTGTGATTGAGGCGAAACGGTGGCACGGGATCACGCTAGCCTTCCTTGGGTATAGTCTACCCACCCGTCATTATCACGTGCGGGAGGGCATAGAAAACAACCCAAGCAATACGTGAATATCAAAGTATCTCCTTTCACGTTACTGTGATTCAGAAAAACTGGTATTGACCTGGACTCTGTGGCCTTGCTTGTGTGGACTTTCTCCAAGCTTCGACACCCAACCCGTGTTTCATCTAGATCGTGCTGCACCGTCTATCTATCCCTATGGATGTACCTCAGGAGACCGTTGATAAGATCCAGCGTTTCGCAGTGAAACGGGAGAAAGCCGAAGAGAGTTATGATCAACAAATCAGCCCGGCCACTCTCCAGGCGTATAACAAGAAGCTGGATGAGACCCTGAAAAATCTTCAAGAGCAAGTTAAACGCCAAGAAGATGATTTGCGCAAGGTATGCAAGCCGAAGAGCGAACAAATTTAGAAACAGAGACGCGATACTGATGCGCGCAACAGCTCCGCTCGGTCAACGCGGTTGATCTTTCTAAGATCGGCGCGGACCCTTCTTCTCGCGTTTCGCAAGTTAGGAGAGCCAAGAAAGCATATGACTCTCTCCTGGGATCGGAAACAAAGCTCCCAAGCTCTGGGTCTCCTCTGCCATCCTTGCTTGCGGTCGAGGAGATATCTCGGTTGGTCAAGGAGAGCAAGTTATCTGTCACGATGACAGCAGATAAGCTTTCGACCAACCGCCAACGTTTGAAAGTTGAAGAGGCAAATCTGCGTGATGCCCAAGCCATCAATGATGGACTACAAAAACGGATAGCTCGTATCCGTGAACAACAAGCCAAGAAGGAGCAGAAGTCACCGTCTCAACTAGCGCATGATCTTGTCGATCAGCAGCAGGAAAAGAAGGAGGAGCTTGACAAGGCGACGGAAGAGCTCCAAACCTCTCTCCACAATTTTATTGATGAAACTTTGGCACCCATGCTCGCTGCAGAAGATCTCGGTGGTCCGACTGCGGGAGATGCCATGAGTGTTTCTGATGAGACATTGGAGAGGGGCTATACAAGTCATGGTAAGCCTAAAAAACTGAAAGCTTCGGCAGCGAACCATGATAGCGGCCAGCGCCGAATAGATGAACTCGTCAGGGGTCAAACGTCTCAAGGAGAGAATCAAGAACGGAACCCGTCAAATCGACGCGAAGCAGCGGCTGCTGAGATGCATGAGCTGCTCACCTCGTTACTCGATGCGGGTACCTCCTACATTGACCTTCCCCGAGAGTCTGCCGCCGCCCGATTCCTTGTAAGAGCTAAAGTAGCTCAATTCCATCCACGCGATGCCAGACGTTTGAGGTTGATAGATTTCGGGCGTTCGTTGAACGATTGAATGACTGCTCTCAATAGTTGATATCGATGCACAGTCCAGCTTTTACCAAACTCCAGGAATTACCGACCAATGTCTTTTGGGACACATACGACTTAAGGCTATATACGGTTATAGATGCAATGAGTTAAGAAAAAGAATGCGTGAAAGGACATGAGAAAAACCCAGCTACATGCGTTTAGTACGAGTATATATTCACATAATCGCTTCGTCAAGTCCTCATAATAAAGTACAAAAGAGGGTAGTCAGAATTCCAATTCAACGCCGGTGGATGCACCTGATGCAGTAGACCATTAGTGAAATTATGCCCCCACGCTCTTCAATATACCATTAACATCATCGTAAAGAACATGAAAATAGATATATAAAGATCCTAGATAGGCATCATTCCTATCCGGGACATGGGTTCTTTTGCTTTTGAGCCTTTCCGGGGAGGGCGGCTGTCAGCGCGGCTGGCGGTTTTCTTTCTGGGTCGTGGGGTTTTGTTCCGGGGTTTGGATTCGCCAGCGCTCTTTCGACGAGTCCGCTTGGTAGCTTGACGCTTCCGAGGTTTGGAGCTGCTAGCTCCCCCAGGGCCATCAGACGAGTCATCTTCTGGGATTGGTTCGGTGGTGAAGTACCGACTAGAGATAACATTGTTATCCATATCAAGGTTTGAGGCATCGTCTAGAATATCACCGTCATCATACTCTTCGCTGTCACTGGTGAGATTGATGACGTTGTGGTGATTGGGGTCTGGAACAACACCATCGGCGTCATCACGATCCTTTTTCAACTCCGCATACCGGCGTTGCGTATCTCGTACGAGCTTGAGTATCTGAGCACCGTACCGATTAACCTTGTCCTTATCTATGCCGGGAATTCTGGAAAGCTCTGACAGGTCTGCTCGATATCAGTATTGCGTCCCACTACCAATGGCTACCGGTGTTCCTCACCTTTGGGGAAGGCTATGACCATCTCCCGCAGCACCCCGTCTGTGAAGGGCTGATTGCGAAGGCCTTTCTTGAGTACAAGCTGTTAAAATAAGTCAGCAATGTCTTTTTAACTTAACAAGATGAAGAGAAATCCTCACATCCTGGCAGTAATTCTTGGCATAAACCATGAAATCCTCCGCTACAGCTTTATGGAGCGGGTCAAGCCGGTCAAACCTGGCATCTTGAGTAATTGGTGGACCTGGAGTAAACGGTTTATCGCGTCTTGGCTTGCCAGCGATACGGATCCTCTCGAAGCCATCACTATCTCTATCACTGTCAGAGTTTGCTTCATATCGATAACGGGCTAAGTGGCGTTGGTTCGCCGCTTGAACAGGTGATGAGACATTTGTGGATTGAGGATGGTAATCCTTCCGATTTACACTCCGAGAGGGTTGAGCTTTTTTGTGTGGTGAAACTCTGACATGAAGCTGTAATTGACGCCGGCCACTCTCAAAATCAGGGGCACGACGTCCAAGCTTGATGTACTGCACAGCAAATCTACTGCCGTTGACCACATTTTCTTCGAACAGAGCCCCCTCGCTAAGAAGGTGATAGAAAAGTCTTTCCGCCTCTCCCATTTCTAGGGAAGATCCCTCTCCGTACCCCGGTGCCTGTCTGTGCTGAGGAGACCTAAATTTTTTTGCGCTTCCTCGAAAAATGTTCACACAGTACGACAATGTCACATTCTCTTTTGACTGCTCGAAATATCGAACAACCTTGATTACAGAGGCCGCGTGTTGAGAAAAGTCACGGAGTTCAAAGACAGAGTCCGACTTGCAATTATCACAGGAAGCATTGCAGTCCTCTCGACGGAAATGCTCGTTGAAATATGCGAGGATTTGGACTCTTCGGCAGTCGCTTTTGTTTTCACAGAACTGCACAACATTGCGTAGCATTTGTCGCTGCCGGTTCTTCTGTTGCTTACTACCATCGCTGCTGTCAATCATGCGAGTAATGGTCATCGAGTCCCTGTAACAGTAATACATGTAGCAACCCGAACGCTTCCCGTCTCGGCCAGCTCGGCCAGTTTCTTGGTAATAGCCTTCTAAACTTTTGGGGAGGCTGTGGTGGATCACGAAACGTACATCCGGTTTATCAATACCCATACCGAAGGCGATCGTCGCCACTATGACATGGCTCCTCCCAGCCTGCCAACGCTGTTGAACTTCGGCTCGCTCGTCCGGCTTCATACCAGCATGATAATGTTCCGCTTTGATGCGGTAATCGTCCCGAAGGCTCTTGGCGACCTTCTGGCACGTATCACGCGAAAGGCAATAAACAATGCCGGATTTGTTATGATAAGATGATTTGATCGTATCGGCTATACTAGCCAGAAGCTCGTTACCCTTCTTCTTCTGCCTCACTTCGTATGTCAAGTTTGGTCTGTTAAAGCTCTGGGTAAAGATATCGCAGCCTTCCATTTTAAGGTTGTGGATGACGTCTACCTTCACGTTCTCTGTGGCGGTAGCTGTCAGAGCCATCATTGGAACACCGGGCAACTGAGCCCTAAGGCCCCCAAGTTCCTTATAATCAGGACGGAAGTCATGTCCCCATTGACTCACGCAGTGAGCTTCATCTATCACAATGCGCGCAAGTCGATGCCTATTGTTTAGCCTTTCCAAGTTGCGGATGAGGGTTTGATTCTTGTTGACCATCTCGGGCGTGATATATAACAGCTCGATATGACCTTCTGCGTCGGAGCTCGATAGTGTACTCATTATCCATTGTCGTTCTGTCTTCTGCGTCTCACCGTTCAACAAATACGCTTTTATCTCGAGCTGGCGCAAATGATACACCTGATCTTGCATTAAACTCAACAATGGCGAAATGACTATTGTGACTCCTCTGGTCGTTCCACTCTTGACGATAGAAGGCAGCTGGTAACACAATGACTTTCCTCCGCCTGTCGGCATTAGAACAAACGTGTCTTTCCCACTCAGGGTAGCATCGATGGCTTCGAGTTGGTTAAGGCGGAAGCCTCGAAGATGGAAACGATCCTTCAAAACGCTTTTAACATCCTTTGACCACGGGTGATGATGCCATAGGCCATTGTGGGTCTGCGACTTCTGTGTAGTAGGAGTGCGGGCAACGTTTCCGGAGGTTTCAGCAAAGACCTTGCGTATCTGGAGACTATTACTAGCTGTTGAAACCGAGTAGCCATCGTCAAGAAACCCCGCTGCCTCAAGCATTTCCTCGTCATCAGCGTCTAAGTCAAATTCATCAAACTGCTCCGCCCGAACCGGAGATCCCATGGTACGAGTAAAAGCATGGTCATCATCGCTGATCATTGGTTCATCATAGTCAAAAGTTTTAGACCAAGAGCCGG
Organism: Aspergillus oryzae RIB40; assembly: GCF_000184455.2. Taxonomy (NCBI): domain Eukaryota; kingdom Fungi; phylum Ascomycota; class Eurotiomycetes; order Eurotiales; family Aspergillaceae; genus Aspergillus; species Aspergillus oryzae. The sequence goes on from NC_036436.1 coordinate 2,904,148, forward strand.
CGCTCCTGCAAGATGGGTTGGTTGCCCGTGCTGGTATGTCAGCTTGAGAGACACGGCAGGTCGGCCCTGAGGGAAGTCTAGAAGAAGCAGTCTCAATGGCTTCGAGATCCTGGGGATGGACTGATTTCTTAGGGTTCATGTTTGTAGCTGATCGAGGGGGTGATTGCAAACGCTCCGAGCCCTGCCGAGATGGTCCTTTACTTGAAGAGGAAGCCGACAAAAGATCAGCTTGTACAAGGAGACGTTGTATATCAGACTCGATCTGCTCTAGCTGCAATGTGGCTTTTCGGCTTTGTTCGAGCTCTTCCGGCATTGTATTTGGGCTACCACCTTGAGAAATAACTTGCATTAGTGCTTTCTTCAGTTGGTCTCTTGTTGATTCGCAGGCGTGATAGGCAGCCTTCTTGTTCTTTAGGGATTTAATTGCTTCTATCCGAGCTGTAATACTCTTGTTCTCAGCAATTAATCCAGGAGCTGGCTCGCCCTTCATAGCCTGTTCAAAAACGATTTCTGAATTCTTCCTTAGAGTATCCTCGAAACCCGAGATCCGTTGATCCAAAATCTCATCGGAAAGAGTTAAGAACTTCGTGACATCGCTGTTCTTAGGCTGGGACCCTGGTGTCCCGAGAGCATAAGTCAAGCCTGAATCACCAGCTTTCGTAAATGTCTTGCTGACGGACGTATCGGTAACAGATGAAGTGAGATCCATTTCTGATGACAGTGGAGAACGGTGTATTGCATTCTTTGCCACCTTCTCTCTTCTTTCGTTCTCCGCAGATGTATCTTGAGGAAGCACAGGATATAAAGATTTATCGTTATTTATGACGGGAGCATCATTGTCACTCATCAAATCGTCAAACAGAGTTTCATCGCCGTCTTCGTCGGAATCGGCTATGATTTGGTTCAAAACGCTAGAATGAGAGTATGGGGCTTCACGAATGAAGCTCTTTGTCGGGGAAGATGTAATGTAGGTTTTGGTCAAGCGCGTCAAACCGGACGGGGCAGCATCTGTAGTCCCACCATTGGGCAAAGGTGAGCGTACCCTGGGGGCATTTTTTCTTGGGGATACTAGATCAGAAATGTACTCCTCGCTTTTGCGCTTCTTTCCTCGCTTCTCCATAGCGTCTTTTCGATTGGGCGGCTCTTCGTTCCGTAGCCTGTGCGGTTCCCCAAACTCATCTACTATGCTTGGTGAAGTCGTTGTTTTGTCGAAATCGCCCGTCAAATCAATAGTATCAATATCAAATGCCGAAGATTCGACATCAAACTTATGTTTTGTCCGGAACGGCGTCACTATCGTCTTGGTAACACTGTCAAATGACGAAAGCGTATCGCCTTGGGTACCTTTCCATTAATCATTAGTTGTCCGAAAAGACTTTAGCAAATTAATGACCATACTTTTTACTGTCGGACTCTTCAGCGCCTCCCGCCGTCGCGTAGGCGATTCAGCATGTGTACGACCATTCACTTTCGAGGGTGACCTATTAACAGCATCTGTAGGACGACTGAAAAGTCGAGGTTTGCTCGCAGATTGTGGAGCCATTAACAATCGTGCCATGTCTTCGTCCGATTCTACCTCGAAATCTTTTTCTACATTGTCGACAGGTTTCTTCTGTAATGGCTGGGAGTCTCCAATTGCGATTTCTGGAACTTGGTTACCCGTTGCATGCAGCGCTGGAATCAGCCGATTTTGAGTGTGATTCTCTCGAATAGAGTTGCGATTCTCGCGTGCCGATGGCGATAAAGAGGGGTAAAGCGAAGGGCCTTGTTGCAACAGCCATTTGAGATGAACTTCCAAGTTGTGCCTAGTCATAGGGTCGTATTTTCGCTTTCATGATTCTGCTCCTATTCTCGTGCAAGGCATTTGCGATATTCTTCGTCTAAATGTCACTGAATTCCATAGCCCGAAGAGACAAAGGGACGCGTCCCGGCGCGTTATCACCTGGGCGGTGAGACTACCTTACGGAGTATATTTGAGAGGTATAGCCCCGTACCACCCATACATAGCATAGTACTCCGTAGGTAGGCGAGGAATTGTCATGATACTTGAGATATTTAACTATGCTTGGAATAGACACAAGCTGCCAGGTATTGATATAGTACCCAATATAGATTTATTCCTTTATGGGTAGTGCTATTTTATAGATTGTGTTTTATGAGGTACGTACCCAAATTGCAGAGCTGTTGTATTAGACCTTATCGGTCCGCCTAGCTTATATATCTTATGGATCCCTGCTCTCCATAACTGCTTAATCAATGGATGATTACAATGCACTACTCATCATTCATAGTCCAAAACAACTGATTATATCTATTACCAAGCAACTATTGGCAAGCTACGTGAGGCAATCGATCTGACATACTACCAGCTGTATTGTGTCTGTAATAGTTTACATCTATAGACATTAGGGACTTGATATGGTATTCGTTTTACACGTAACCAAACGAGGGGAATTAATTTTTTTTCTGAACCCCGCGCTGTAGAATGTTATCAACCCCACGCATTAAAAACGCCATTGAATTGGCAGTCTATATACATATAGAGTGTCGCTATCCGATAAACATATCGGGCCATTATAAACAGACAACTAAGTGATTTCACAACATGGGCAAGAAAAATAAGAAGTCCGCCGAACACAAAGAACGTGTTGCGGCGAAACAGAACAAGAAAGCTGCCCAAAAGGAAAAGAGATCTAAGGGCAAGAAGGGTCGGGATGCAGACAGCGATGTAGAAGATGCGGATCTGGATGCCATCCTCGCGCAATACGCTGAAGAGCAGGCTAAATTCCTCAAGGTCACTGAAGTTGTTTCGGGACCACCATCTCCTCGGTCTTCCGCAACTGTGCTGGCGTCCCCCTCAAATCGGAACGAACTGTTGGTCTTCGGTGGAGAGTACTTTGATGGCACTCTTGCTACATTTTTCAACAACCTCTTTGTGTACAATATTGACAAAGGCGAATGGAAAGAGGTCACTAGTCCCAATACTCCTCTTCCTCGGAGTGGACATGCTTGGTGCCGTGGTGGGAATACTGGCGGCGTATATCTTTTTGGAGGCATGAAACTTGGATACTTACTTGGCTCATGGACATCTTACTGACTTTTAAACCATTTAGGTGAGTTCTCGTCTCCAAAACAAGGTACTTTCTATCATTACAATGATTTTTGGTATCTCGACCCGTCGACGAAAGAATGGGCCCGTCTTGAGACCAAAGGCAAGGGTCCTCCTGCCAGAAGTGGCCATAGAATGACTTACTACAAGGTTTGCCTACCGGGAATCATGTACATCTCACGACAATGAGTCTTTTGAAGCTGACTTGAGTCAAGAACTACATCATCCTCTTTGGTGGTTTTCAGGACACCTCACAGCAAACTAAATATCTTCAAGACTTGTGGATTTACGACTGCTCGAAGTATACCTGGTATAATCCTATACTGCCCCCTGCATCACAGAAACCTGATCCTCGCTCTTCTTTCTCTTTCCTTCCTCACGAAGCAGGTGCAGTCATCCTTGGTGGTTATTCCCGTGTGAAGGCCACCACTAGCGTAGGAGGGAAACAGATGAAGGGCGGTGCTCAGCGTATGACCATGAAACCTATGGTTCACCAGGACACCTGGCTTCTTCGAATCACACCACCTGCTGCCGATGCTCCTGCCTCTGCAACCCCCACGATCCGTTGGGAACGCAGAAAGAAGCCTGCGAATGCCCCGAACCCGCCTCGCGCAGGTGCTACTATGGCGTATCACAAGGGTCGCGGCATCATGTTTGGTGGTGTCCATGATGTGGAGCTCAGTGAGGAGGGAATTGACAGTGAATTCTTCAATACATTGTATGCCTGGAATACCGACAGAAACCGCTTTTTCCCATTGAGTCTCCGGCGCCCAAGGGCACAGGGCAAAAAACAGGCAAATCAGGTCAAGTCCCGAGACCGGACTAAAGCTGATGAGGAGGAGCTGCTACAGAACCTTAGGGCTTTGGAGGCGAAGAAAGGCATTCGCAGTCAGGATGACGACGATGAAATGGAACTCAATACTCCCCCAGTTGAAGAGGAGTCTGATAAGCCCGAGAAGCCTTCGATTGTTCGCTTCGAAATGCCTCATATGCGGTTCAACGCACAGCTCACTGTGCAAGATGATACTCTGTTCATCTTCGGAGGTACCTATGAGAAAGGTGATCGTGAATTTACGTTTAATGACATGTACTCTATCGATCTCGTCAAACTTGACGGTGTCAAGGAGATCTTCTATAACGAACCAGAGAACTGGAATCTCCTTAACGAGGAGGAAGAGAGCGACGATGAAATGGACGACGACGAAGATGATGAGGAAGAGGAGGAGGGAGATGAAGAGGAAGATGCGATGTCACTGGATACTGCCTCCCCCGCTCCTACAGAGACAACGGTGCCGTCTGTGACGCAAGAAATGGAACAACTCGAGGTAGAGGAGCCAGAGGGAGAGCCATCTGTACAGGATAGTAGGCCTCTTCCCCGACCTTTCGAGAGCTTGCGTGAGTTCTTCAACCGTACTTCTGAAGAGTGGCAGAAGATTTTGCTTGAAACGTTAAAGGCAAAGGGCTTGGAGCCGGAGATGAATATTAAGGAACTGCGCAAGGATGCATTCAACATTGCAGAAGAGAAGTGGTGGGATAGCAGAGAAGAAGTCATGGCTCTCGAAGATGAACAGGAGGAGGCTGGAATCGGCGAGGTAGTTAGCCTTGCCGAGAGAGAAAATGCTGGCGGTGCTGGCCGGCGTCGGTGATGCTGCATTTGAAGCCAATTTGGAGACAAAGAAACAACTATATCCAATCACTATTCCACATTAAAGTACATTGTCATATTGAATTGGCTAGTCCGGGAATTTTCTATATAAGCGTACTGATGTACCCGTGTTTCAAAATACATACGCACATAGGCTCAATTGGTTGTTCCTCCTTCAACAACACTTTTCAGCACATCTGTCACAATTTCAAATTCCTTGTCTCCTTGAACTCTCCAATTGGAGATGGCAATTCGACAAGCCGGTCGCCCTTGCCAGGAGGTCCCAGAAACGAACATCTTAGATGTCTCGTTTATCTTGGCTGCAAGGACCTTATTCAACTCATCCTGCTTTGCGCTAAGCAGGACAACCATGAAAGTTTGGTCCATTAATTCCTCCTTAGTAGTAGCCTCCGGTAAAACATTGTACTCCGAGTGATCAAACAACCATCCGGCAATCATCCTGGCCAATCGAATTTGCTTCTTGAGCATAGACTGATACCCAGTTCTGCCATAAGCGACAAGTGAAGTGTAGACAGGGAGCGCCCTGAAGCGCCTGGAATTCTCTATACCGATGTTCAATGGCGAGGGAATTGAGGGAGGTCCGTTGCTATTCCCTGTCAGATAGGCCGCATTTGCATTCTGGAACACATTGAAAGCTTCATTAGGATGGCGACAGAGGAAGAAGCCACAGTCATACGGTACGTTGAGAAATTTGTGCCCGTCGCCTGCAATACAATCGGCCAGCTCTATGCCTGCAACTCCCTTTTTGATGGTAGCAAATTCTGGGCTGTCATCTAGAACGCGATTGAAAATTCCGAAGGCACCGTCAACGTGTAGCCAGGCACTGTACTTATCGCACAATCTCCGTAGTTCTCGCATATCGTCGATGCTGGTCGTCGCGAAACGTCCAGTGTTGACTTCACCACAGGATAAAGCGACGATACTTGCCTTGTCTGGCCTTGCTAGTTCACGCTCTAAATTTTCCATATCAAAGAGGAGTGGATTACTTTCTTGACAAATGTTCTTAACATTTGCTCGACCGATTCCCAGAATTCCAGCTGCCTTCACTAGGGATGAATGCGGTAATGTTGACAGAACCTGAATTCCTGACAATCCGGATGCCTGTATGACTTCATACAAACCATGCTCTCCAACGCTTTCTTCGGGGACTCCTGCCTTGCGTGCAGTGACATTCAGTACGTATTCCCTCCCACAGGCTAAGCCGAGGATGTTACTCGCCGTTGCTCCAGTGGTGAAAATGCCGTTATGCCAGTCAGCTCGCTCCAGGTGCAAAAGATCGACAAGGAGACCCAGAGCGTTGGATTCAACATCCGTGGCGATAGAATGGTCAGGCAGATGCACCTGAACATTTTGATCGTACGCAGATACAATGTTATCCGCAAATAGGGCCGCAGGTGTTATCCCTCCGGTGACAAAGCCATAGTAGTTGGGACTTATACTGCTTCCATTGAAAGCTGGGACGATGTCGTTCAGGATATGTTGTTTCGCATCCTCAAACCCCACTCCCTCATTCGCAAGACATGATGGTAAGCTTGCTCTTGCCCGAGCCAGATGATTGGCACTAGGAAGGATACCGGATTTCCATGGTGTTTGAGTGATCTCCCATAATTGCTGTTGAAGACTAGCCTGCGTTTCTGCAGTGACCGTGACGTCTTTTAGTTCCATAGCAGTCATGACGCTCTTATCACTCATGACTGTTGCAAGGGAAGACAACTGCTCAAGAAAAAGATGGTGCTTGTAGAATATGTCGACATAGGCCTGCCAACTGTAACCGGGGGTATATTATCTTATGCCAAAAATTAAAAGTTATATTTCTGTGGAAGGATTTCTTCCTGACATATATTAATGCAGAGTCAAACCCCGTGAGTCACCGTGAGCAAACACCGTGCCGTACGGCCCCCAGTTGGTATAGTGGTTGAATGGATTCCGTCGGGTGGACTAGACGTTAAGGGACTAGCCAACTGGCTGGCGCGCACAGACGGGCCTGCCTAAGGTTGCATTCTAAAGTCTCCACATTTATCCACTACGTATCAACAATCAGCTCTTGTCTTTCCAGAGAACGTCAATAACAGGTTCTTTGCTACTCCGAACACAGCCATAAAGATACAGTCAAGGCACGAACAGCAATGGCTGCCAAACTAGTAGACAAGAAGCTTCACAACGTCCCAGGTGCGTCTCTTGAGGGAGTGTGAGTGTAACATAGAGGCTGATACTGCGGGGAATTAGGGAAGCTCCGTGTAGCAGAACTGCTCTTTGACGTTCCAGTCAACTACAGCCGGCCAAATGATGGCACTTTGAGGCTTTTTGCCCGCAGTGTTCGGCGTTTGACGACTTCATTTGATGCTCCAAAGGAGGACAAGCAACTGCCTTGGCTTGTATACCTACAGGGTGGACCTGGTTATGGATGTCGACCTCCTCAGGAGAATGGCTGGATTGGCACCGCCCTTGACAAGGGATACCAGGTGGGTAATAGTGATATCAAATCCAATTTTCTTTCCTCATCACGCAAATGTCCGTGTGCTCATAGGGTATAGGTTCTGTTTCTAGATCAACGTGGCACTGGCCTCAGCTCCACGATCAGTGCAGGTACCCTTGCCTTGAAAGGCAATGCAATCAAGCAGGCGGAGTACCTGAAGAACTTCCGAGCCGATAACATTGTCAGAGATTGTGAAGCCGTTCGCCGTTGCCTTACCGTGGACTATCCCGAAGATAAACGTAAATGGAGTATTATCGGCCAGAGTTTCGGTGGTTTCTGCGCTGTGACGTATCTTTCTATATTGTGAGTTACACTGCTAAACTGTACTATGAGAAGATAAACCTTTATGCTAATGAGCCTTGACACGACAAAGCCCAGAGGGGTTAGCGGAAGCGTTTATTTGCGGCGGATTGCCTCCTCTTGTCAATGATCCTGACCCAGTCTATGCACGGACATACGGTATGCATCCTTAGTATCTGTGTTTTCTAGTATTTCCCTCGGTTAACCCAAAGAAATGAAGAAAAGCTGGAGGAGCGAAACAAGGCCTATTACTCCAAGTTCCCTGAAGATGTTGAGAGAGTCAAGAGAATCATGCAGTATCTCGAGGAGAACGATGTTTCTGTTCCGTCCGGGAGACTGACACCCGCGAGATTCCAGCAATTGGGTCTGATATTTGGCATGCACGGTAGGGAATATAATCTGTAATTCAATGGCTGTGATACTGACGTCTATAGGTGGCCTTGATAGTATCCACGGTAATATTTGATCACGCTATAGAGTAAGTGCAACTTTGGGCTAACACTCGTTAGAGCTTGTTCTGCGCGCCTGGAATGATCTCGAGATCTTTGGCTTCCTGACTCATCCTACGCGCACTTCAATCGATGCCGCAGGTGGCTTTGATGGTGCTGTTATTTATGCCATTCTTCACGAATCTATCTATTGCCAAGGGTGGGCATTCCTTAAGCCGGTTCCATTTGGATAACCTTATTTAACTGATAATCAACAGGCAAGCTTCAAACTGGTCTGCGGATAGACTTCGTTCGGCCAATGCGAACTTCAGCATTGATGCCAGCCGACCAGAGATCTGGTTTACGGGCGAAATGGTGAGATTTATCCGGAAGCTATGGATGATGCCACTTTAACTAACGGATACGTTGTAGATTTACAAGGACATGTTCGACTCGTACGACGAGCTCAACGAGATCAAGGAGGCGGCAGACATCCTCGCAACTACCAAGGACTGGCCTGCGCTCTATGACGAGGCCCAGCTGGCGAAGAATGAAGTTCCTGTCTACGCTGCTACGTACATAGATGACATGTACGTGCACTTCAGTCATGCCTCAAATACGGCTGCGAAGATCAAGGGTATCAAACAGTTCATTACGAATACCATGTATCATAATGCTCTCCGAGCTAAGTCGGATGAGGTTATGCAGCAGCTTTTTGCCTTGAGGGACGACTCTATTGATTAGTGGGTGGTATTCATTCACTGTTATGCCATACGGGCTATTCTGGAATATAGGTTTTGGGCTGTAATAATGGCGCGTCTATAGTTATAATCCAAAACCTTGGTTCAGTATATACAGGATAGTTTGTAATACCTTGAGATATAGACGTCATATATCTCAAATCTTAAGTAAGATGAATCTCAAAAGACCTATATGCAGGAGTCAGTCATATCAGACCAGAAATAATAACTAACGCGAGATAACGTACCGCACCGCCGATAATGAACAGCCTCTCCTCCTCTTGTTGAACCCACTGGACAATTTTGCTCGCACTGTGAGCTAAGGCATTCCTATTGGCGTTCGGACCAGCGACGCAGTAGAGTTGGAAAACCGGAGTTACCCATGCGAGTGAGGTTGAGGATTGTGAGACACAATGGTGGACTCGAACATGAGCGTGCTTGGAATGGATGCTAGCATGGAGGTTATTGTATGTCGACATTAGTCTGTGAAATCAACGTCAGCCAACTATAATTGGTACCATTAGGGACCCCCGTAAAAGATCTAATTGTGCTAAACAGACCTCCGACGTCGAGAGACAGACGAGAAATCAGGTTCATATGAGGACATGGTGAACTGCACGTTTCCTCGCGACTTGTACAAGAAATGATGCAAGACTGTCCCTGGCACAATATCGGTCGTCTTTGGTCGGCCCTTGTCAATGGCTTCTTTCATGATTTTGAGGCTGCCGTCCTTTTCCAGTTGCTGAGAGTAGTGACGGTTAGTCAACCACAACAAATTGTATTTCACATATGAAAAGTGATTATCTTCTCTTACCTCAATGAAGGAGTTCCGCATCTCTTGTAACTCGAAAAACCGTTCTTTATCTGTACTGATTAGGATGACCGCAACGGACTCTTCTTTCGTCGCCGTGTCATCCGCAACGTTGCCAGCATCTTCCCTTAGATCAACGAAACTGACATACATGTAGAGGTAGCCACTGCTATTGAAGCCGGGTAAACAGACAGGAATCCAACTCTCCCCACCCCCAGCCTTCACAGCCTCTGCTTCAAAGACCATGTTGAAAATCAGTTGTAGATCACCAGGATGGAGTGAATGTTTCCTTGGCCGTACAACGCTAACTAGCCGACCGCCTGCAACAACCAGACCATAGAGGAGGCTGTTAGTTCTAGTTTTAAGAAGGGCATTATTGATTGTCTGGCGGTGCGCCTTGCGGATTTTTAGGCACTCCAATGCCGAAAGGAGGGTAGACGGTGAACCTTTCGTGAAGCTGTCTGCCAATGTAGACAATAGAGTTTCTGAACCTTGTAGTGGTCTCTTGAGATCGGTAGAGGGTCGCACTGAGAAAAGATGTGTTAGAGAAGGGAGGGTTAAGGTCGATAAGATCTGCATATACAAAGCTTCTAGTTGAAGCTTAAGTTGAGTTTCACTTTCGAGAATCCGACTTATCGCCACTAAGTAGAGCGGTCCTTTAGCTACAATGACGAACTTCGTATCTCCAGCGGTAAAACTATTCAGACGATCTTGCGAATCTTCATAAAACGATATGATGGTCTGGATGACACCGATATACGTGGATATCAGACCACCATCGCCATGTCGCGTCCATATTGGCTTTCCAGCAGCAGATAGGATAAGATAATGTTTCCGCTTGGACTTCCAGTTCTCGAGGACTAGTTCTGATGTCGAGTCGTGGATTAGCAACTCAACAGTTTCGTGGCTTTACAGAAGCTACACACCCTCGTTCTCTCCTTCGTCTCCAACATCCCCAACAGGTTCAAACTCTTCTGTAAAATCATCATCTACATCGTCTGCTTGGAACTCCGGAAATTGGAGCAGACCTGTGCTATCATGTTGCATGGGTCCAGACTCTGTGGCGACAAAGTCACTGAAGACATTCTCTACCTCACCAAAGTCCGTCTGCGGTACAGAGCTTTTGACACTTGCAGAATCAGCAGTATCGCTGCCTCTTGGACTAGCCAGGTGACTAAGACTTGCCTTAGCCCTCAGTGTCCCGGGTAGACCGCGAGCAGGGTAACTCTCTTTCCCACCATCATGGGAAGCAATGTCTGTCAGGGATACTGCTGTAGTAGCTCTGGACTGCAAGGCACTTTGAGTTGATTGCCGAAGAGTCCGAGAAGATGATGCCCCTTCGTCCAACAAATTTAAAGTATTCGGACGCGGGGGTAAAGGTGGCGGTGGCCCTTCGGGACTGGTGCTGCGTTCTCTGACACTAGATGCTGCCATTGTGGGAGATGACTTTGAGGAGCAAGTAATGTCATCTTTGCTATCATCATTCCCACCAAGGGAGTCCTGTAGTTGGTTTTTAATCTCCGAGTCCATGTTGATTGACTTGGGCGCATTGGCTGGTATGTACTACTTCAACCGCCAACAGTACCCTCATGTATGTATATTATACGCGACTTAACAAAGGCGTATAAGACATGCTTGTCAGGGGTGATGTCATAGAAACATCCATCGATAATCGGCGATAGATTACCTAGTACAGTAGCGACGTGGCCGGCACTTGGAGTGAGGAAACGTTATGTGGGTTCGGCGGCTTGATTAAATAGTGGACTAAGTGGAGAAAGGCTGATTGATCTCCCCGTTCGGAGCTTCCAAAAGGCGGACGGTTAAGGCACCAAAAACATGTCCGCCTGGCGCTTGTTGTGGCTTCCGTGTCTTTACGCAGCAACAACCGCTCCAACTCCGGTCGCATTCTATTTTAATGCGCGAAATATGAAGAGGTGCAATTTTCCGACGAATACTTTATGATTGAATACTTGACGTGTGCACCATGAGCCTTGATCCGAGCTCGTTTCCGAGATCGAACTCCCCCGCAAGCTCCGAGAGCTCTCTTGCGCGATCCCGCTTACGAGGCAAAGAAGGTCTGCGCTCACCCGGCATCCCACGGTTGAAAACTAGGTTTCGAGGAGAACCTGCAGTCTAATGTCTATAAAATTGTGTAGAGAACCTAAAGAAGGATAAAAATTACCGTCGTTATGCGTCGAGCGTTGAGCGAGCCCTCTCTTTGTTCGACACGGCGTTGCAGGAATGGGCGGACTATATCTCTTTTCTAAGTCGGCTTCTGAAGGTGGGTTAATATTCCCCGAAAGACAGCTACACCTAGGTCGCTAATGATTTTCTACGCCAGGCCCTTCAATCTCACCCGCCTGACCTACCGATCGTCCCTCACAAGGTTCTCGTCTCGAAACGGCTCGCGCAATGCCTAAATCCTTCGTTGCCGTCTGGTGTTCATCAGAAGGCACTTGAAGTATATACATATGTCTTTGGTTTGATCAAGGTTGGTGGTGTGACTTGGGTTATGTCGAGGAGCGTCTGTTAATGCTTCACTCTACTCTTAGCCAGAAGGACTATCGCACGATCTGCCATTGTATCTGCCCGGCGTCGCACCTACCTTAGCATTCGCTTCACTTACCGTCCGCCCTCTATTCTTAAACTTGGTAGAGACATATATCTGTGGCCTGGAGCCATGGGCTATCAGACCCGCCTTGAAGGCGATCATCCTAGCCCTTCTACCCGGAATTGAAGAAGAAACCAGCGATGACTTTGACCCAACTCTCCGGCTTATCAATAAATTTCGCGATATCTCTAGCCAGATGGACACACAGAGGCCAGGTGGAGATGTCAACACAAGCGGTCAATACTTCTGGCAATGCCTTTTTCTCGCGTCAATCACTAGTCCAAGTAGGCGTTCAGGAGTGCTGGCTTACCTGAATCGCTATCTCCCCAAGTTAGGTGTCACGGACCGAAGACCAAGCAAAAGCAGTAGCGACGGCTCCAACGATATGCCACATGACATGCAGATGGCAGCAGACTCAGTTGTCCTCCCGGAACCTGGTTTACTTATTCGTTGTTTTGCATCCGGGTTAACCGACGAGCAAGTCCTTGTCCAGCGAAACTTTCTCGATTTGCTTGTGACGCATCTGCCACTGAGCTCGCCTATTTTGCAGTCTCGGATCACGGTTGATGACCTCCAAAGGTTACTCATTGCAGCTGTGGGCGTTGTAGCTCGAAGAGATATGAGTTTGAATCGGAGATTATGGGCTTGGCTTCTAGGTCCCGACCCTGCAAGCGACCGAACATCATTCGAGGCTCGGAATTCGATATCGGAAAACGCAGATGCATCCACTGGCAGTGGTCAAGAACTTTCACAATCCGAATACTTCCGCCAATTTGGACTTGAACCACTGGTGGGAGGTCTTTTAGAGATAATCGGACAGAAAACCGTAGTCCCCTCAGAGAAGACAAGGCCCTTCCGGATATCGTTGTCATTGATGGACCGATGGGAAGTCGGTGGGCACATAGTCACTGCAGTCTTTCTCCCCATTATTCGAAACGTTCAAGCTTTTGAGAAGGTAGCCTCCAAACCGCACTTTGACGAAGTTTTCCGCAGTGCCAGCGCCTTTTTTGATGGTGTCGAGAGCGGGGTGATTTTCTCGGAACTGCTCAAGTTGATAGATTGGACACCAGAGAGCCTTGATCGCGACAATGGTCAGGTAATGGATAACCTTAGACTCGCTCAATTCATTCTGGAAAATTTCAATGTGCGAGAGGAGGACATGGTTCTGAACCATGTCCCGCTGCTGACCCTCTCGGTCCTTATCAAGATGAATGAGCTCTCTCCGAAAAATCATCCTAAAATTGCACATGATCAACTACGGCTTGTGTCGCAGGGACTCTTTAAAGTGATAAGCTCTCTGACGGGCCTGCTTACAGAAAGGGCTTTCTCCAAGAAGTTGGCGTCTGAAAAGATAACCAAAAACCATCCGACTGATGACCTCAATATGCCTGAAGTTCTAGAGAAGATCCATGGTTTCTATAAGCAAAGCACCAGCAGCCTTGATCCCCATCCATTACCGTTCGCTTCTAAACAACTTGCGGAGCTGATAATTAGCAAAGCCTACGAACTCGTGATATCAGCACTTGCGGGTGATAACGACATCGCATCTATACAGGAGAACGTAAACCTTCTTATTATACTGCTAAAGAAGCTTCCCAAGTCACGCATACCGCGCGACAGGCGGCTTTATCTTGCCATCTGTAACCGCGTTAGTGCGAATCATACTGAGCAATCTACTGCTACTTTCTCGGCTATCTCATCCATTGCAACCGGTGTCAAGAACTTATATTCTATCCAAAGTCCCGGCTTTTATATCAGCTATGAAGATATTTCTGATCTCATCCCGTCACTTGTTAAACAGATTTGGCAATACCTTTCACCTTTGAGCCCAAAATTCCATGTGGAGGCAGTCCGCTGCCTGTGGCACTTACATTCAGTCTCCTGGCTTGACCACCTTGTTGAGGCATCTATAACATCTCTGATGGTCAACTCATCCAACACGTCACGTCAACTCTTATCGGAGGAACAGGTTGGAAGGTACTTCGTATTGTGGAATCACAGCCATCATGGTGCCTATGAACTTCCTTCGAAGCACGCACAAGATTCGGCGCTGACCCAGGTTTCTTACCAATCTTCCCTGCTTGAACGTCCACTTTTTATTGTGTTAGACTCGCTCTCTCAGGCCCCTAACGAGGCCTCTGAGGTGGTCCAGCGTTGGCTCCAGGACCTGCCCTCAGTACACAAGTAAGCTCCCGAATTCTTCAAGTAGGCCCTTGCTTTTGGTATTTTTACTCAAGGATGAAATAGGGTCTTCCACATAGTTGTTTCACGGCTGGAGAGTCTTTTCACCCAAGCTGATCCCTCTGTGGCAAATCAAACAAGCCTTTCCATATCTTCCGATGATTACAAGGAATGTAGCTATCTATTGGAGACGATTCATAACATCATATCAGTCATCCCCCACAATGGGTGGGTTGCTTTACTGGCCCAGGCGTCAGCTCAAGGTGACAGACACCATGATGTCTCTGCTTCGGAAGGTAAGTTTCGTGACTTCAATTCAACATGCCAAAACTCACAATTCCTGTAGATAACCCCGGGACCCAAACATTACACTCATCCATATTCCACGCCATCCTAAGAATAGTTAGTGGACCGAAGACTACGGCACAGACAAGCTTCGACGAAGTCAAGTTGCAACAAACGTCCCTGCTTGTGATGCGTCAACTCCTGCTAGGCCCAGGAGCTGAAGAGGTAGCTGAGTCTGGAATTGACTCTCTTCTTGTTGAACGACTCTCTTCTGCATTGGATGAAGGCGGTAGCGTTGCTGTTCAAGAGGCCCTCATTGACACTCTCCTTGCAGCCCTAAAAGTTCGGTTTGCTCAGGCGTACTTACCACAGCCCCCTCCTAGACCAAAACACCAGAGAGCCAGCTCACGTGAGCGCTTAACAAGTCCCTCTATTCTATCATTTACGAGCGACAAGGCTGAAAAAGCACCCCCAATCCCCACCATGCCACAACCTCCTCAGCAGCTCCTAGAATGTCTTCTCAAAGGTATCAGCTCTCCGAACTCGAGGGGCACCGTGGAAAAATGGACCATGTTGCTCTGTGAAGTGCTTCCGCTATACTCAGGATCTATATTCCAGATTATCCTGATGCTAGTGGATTGCTTCTGTAAGGAGATCCAAATCGCGTACGCCAATCTGCAACTTTCATTCAAGCACACAAAAGGTTGGCCCGAGGATAGGTCCGAACATGCCACTATAGCTCTACTCACGGGTCTTGAAACCTGCATTGCAACCGCTCATGACCGTCTTCTTGTGGATGAAGCAAATGTCACGGCCGTTAAGAGCCCAGACCAACCCCAGGGGTTCTTTGGAAATATGGTATCAGGAGTGTTTGCATCCGACGCCAGCCATGGTCGTTCAACGGCTGCAAATAATAGACTTACTGTCTTGCTGTGCTTCCAAGATGCTGTGCGCCTGTGCTTTTCTATCTGGGCTTGGGGGGCCGTGGAGAGGAGTACCCTTCCTCAAGATGCAGAGTCTCTGGCGTCCTTCCAATATACATCTGTGCGTATGAGGAACCGCTCCCGTCGGATTCTCGAGCATCTATTCACAGCGGAGGCCCTTGAATGCCTTGAGACATTAGTAGAGATGTGGACGAAGACAGACAGTAATACCTCGTCTCTGATTTTCAGCCTGCTTCACACCCTGGACGGGTCTCGACCAAAAATTACAATCCCGGCGGTATTTAACGCCATCTATACCAGGACGAATCCTTCCGCTCTAGACCCCAGTCGTAAATCTACTTTATCGTCGACTCTTACAGAAAATGAGTTAGCAGGGTTTTTAGTCACTTATGCCAGGTCTCTTGATGACGATGTTCTCGACGAGATTTGGACAGACTGTACTACCTTTTTACGTGATGTTTTGAGCAACCCATTCCCACACAGACAGATACTTCCTCGCTTGGTTGAGTTCGCCGCTATTCTTGGTGCGAAGTTGGAGAACACCAGCTTCGGTGAGGATCGTCGAATGAGGAAGGAACTTGGGGTGCGTGATCTATCAGTTGATGTATTACTTGTGCTAACCTTCGTAGGATGTACTGCTACGTTTGCTCACGGCAATATTCACCAGCAAGCCTCTGGGACTGTCACAGGAGTCGGGCTTGTTAGGTCGAGGCTCTTTAGAGCATGATAATCTGCCAGCACCTCATATCGGACCTGATGACATGCTCAGCATCCTTGCTAGTTCCATGCCTGCCTTTACAATTACATTAGGTGACTCAGATCGTATTACTACGGCTGTATCAGGCATTTCTACCAATGTGATAGGACCCCTTTTGCGATCGCGGCTTTTCCCCAACAACATCAGCCACAGCTTTATGGCACTCTTGCAACATATCGCAAAGGTTCCGGCTGCTGCGAAGATATGGAAGAAAGACATTGCGGATGCCTTTAATGATCCTAGATTCTTCAGTTCTCACCTCGAACTTGTGAAGGGTGGATGGATGAACCTATTACGACAATGGGTGCTTGCTGATAAGGATCGATTATCTGAGCTGATGTCTCGGCTTCCACCCCCGAGCACTGCGGGCATTATGTTTGGTGTGGGCGCGTCTGCAGCCCGCCTAGATGCCGATAGGAAGGCACAATTGAACCTCCGTAGGATTACCCTACTGATCTTGTCCGCGAACAATGACTACTTCATTGGAGAACTACCTGGACTCCTCCAGAAGCTAGAAGATCTCCTAGGGGCTACTAGTTCATCATCGCCGTCATCCACGACTAGAGCAGAAATCTTCATGGTTCTTCGAGCTCTTGCACTAAAGAGTTCCACAACCGCGCTGGCTCCGTTCTGGCCGTTGATCAATACGGAGCTTCAAGAAGCGATTGCTGCCGTTCCGCTTGGATTACAGCAAGAGGTATACAATCCATATGCATTGTTGCAGGCGTGTAAGCTTCTGGACACGCTACTCGTCCTTGCCCCGGATGACTTCCAACTACTTGAATGGCTTTATGTTACGGATACGATAGATGCCGTCTATCCACCAGAACGCTGGGAGCCTATGGCCCTTGCGGATGAAATCTCACAGAGTTTTGGGACGCGCTCCGCGGCCGCAGACGGCCCCAGGGAGTCGAACGAGCTCGGTTATAGTGTGAAACAGCCGGGTCTAACAGCGGACTGGATCCGTGAGACGGCAAAAGATGAACTGATTGATCGGGTTCTTCGGCCTTGGTTTGAACAACTCAGCATCCATGCTTTCGAAAGCACATACAGCATGAGCAGTCCGGGCTTGACAACATCTTACGATGATCTGTTGGCGGACCTATTCAACGAGAGTACCATGGCAAATTAAGTCCTCCGTTTAGCTCTCTGGGCGACCATGGCGAACTCTTATATGTAATATATCCAGATACTGGGTACAGTTTCTTTCGTGTTCAAGATTTAAATAGTGTTGCAGCCTGTTGTGCAGCTTTGACCCCTTGCGGTTTTCGTCAGGCGTTTGGGAATTGCCTATTGGATCATATCCCAGGGATCTTTACGATCGATGAATGAATAGACATATATTCATAGTATTTTCTTTTGAAAGTCGCGGAGAAATACTGTAGACAAGGATGGTAGTGAAGCGGATACCTTAGGCAGGGATACATGCTTAACTTCGGGCCCGTGATGGTTAGCGGCCGTCTCCACCCGAGCTTAAATGGCAAACACCAACGTCACTTCAAGCTTTACCGAACCTCCATCACTTGAACTTGTAAGATCAGCTAGTCCTCGCTGTAATTTTCTTTTCCGGAATGTTCCTTGCTAATCTAAATATCAGACTTCTGGGGCATTTATGATCATGAGTGCTTACAGAATGGCTTTTCCTGGGTTGCGCTCCGTCGCAACAAGGCGCGCGGTCATCCCCGTGCGAAGGAGCTTCTCTACCTCGCCATCCGTGAGAGATGCTGCCGGCTCCACGTTGCCCGCTAAAAAACCTGTTGGGGCTTTTCGCGGAGGGTAAGCTTTACTGATCAAACTTCTTAGAAGGCAGGGTACCCTCTTGATGTAACTAACCCGCTCGTAATGCTAGAATATTTGGCTTCCTTACTGGTACTATTGTTGCCGGTGCTTCCGTCTACTATTATATCCTTGGGGAGTACAGAGTGACCAACGAGATGTTGACAGAGGACATATACGTATGTTACGGGACTTTCTTTTGTTTTATACTTCTCTCTTTTCCTCTAGCTCGCTGTTATCATAGTCTTCTCTTGCCTTGGCTTTCCCTTTTTCATTTTCTTCTTTCTGTTTCATCACTTGGTTCCGACCTTTCTTCCATCTGTTATTTTGATGCTCAACACATATTTGTCCTTTCCCCCACAAGTAGCACCTGGTTATAGATATAGCATAGCTCTGTCTTAGCCCTTTTCTTCACATTTTGGGTTGTTCGCTCGAGGTAATCATACTAACCAGTCTAAACAGGCGCTTCAATCAGCAACACAGAAGCTTCAGACATACATCGGTGAATTGGAGACGAAAGTGGACCAACTTAGGAAGAAATAGTCCTCACAGAGAAACGCCACAACCAGTTCCAAGCTATTTTTATTAGGAGTTTGTTTTCCGCATGGGTTGCTAAACATATTCAATATTCGAATGCAGTTTAAGTCCGGCATTGAGTGAGCTTTCATAGGAGAACGCGATTTGTTCATGCATCGAGTGCTACATCAAAAACAGTGTTATTTAAGATATTAACTGGACATTTGATATATTGCCTTGAAATTGATTGTAGTTAAATGTACCGTCAGGTCAACTGCGTCATTCCTTTGGAGTGCAAACATAACAAACACCGAATGTTCCATGGAACATTTTCGGGAAACGCCAAAAGAAACGCCTTTGCGATAACATTGTCTTAAACATATACAACCATTTTTCCCCCTTCCGTACCAGCAATGTATCACGTCGAACTTCTTCCGAGTACGACAACTCACCTCACTCCGGGGTGGACCTACGTCCCTGACAGGGGCTTCGACCCATCCAAAGCAGCGATCACGCCCTCCATCGGCAGGAAACGAGGCATTCGCGACCCCGGCAGCCGTGGAGATGTATCATCAAGACAGGCCAATGCGATCATCCGACATTTAGCAGAACTCGACCGGGAGAACCACAAGGATGTCCATATTCCGATCCCGGTGAAACAAAAGGATGCAGCTGGAAGAGGTATCTCGATCTTCCCCGACTTGTGTTGACGGGTTTTGCGACAGGATAGGGCTAACAACCGTTCTGCCACTCACCAGGAACAAGAGGCAAAGTTACCTCGAACGTGCGCCGTATTCTTCAGTCGCAGAAGACCTTCAGAAACTATCTCGATGACGAAGAAGCCGCGTTAGCGCAAGCAGCCCAGTCTACAACGCAGCGTCCCCCAGCCAACAAAGTAACAAAACCATCATCGCTACGAAGAAGCTCAACACCCGCCACAACGCCCAGACCTGAATCCTCACGTCAGAAGAAACAGTCCTCCACTATACCAGCGCCTCAGAGGGCATCAGCGACACCCGCACAGCCACCGAGCACCACTGCCACAGAAGACACGGAGAAGGAACCAAAGAAGGAACCGGAGGATAAGCAGGCACTTATCAAAACCGAGCACGATAATGATCCCCTCCTGAGATCGTATATTCCCTCTGCACCGTCGGAGCGTATCATGCAAGCACTTCTTGCGGAGCCGCCACTGACGTATAATGCTTCTCGCGTCGGTCCGCCAGTCACCATGAAATCGCAGAGGTATTTCTGCTGTGTGTGCGGTTACTGGGGCAAGATCCGGTGCAAAAACTGCCCTTCGCGGACCTGCGGCTTGGATTGTTACAAACTTCATGAGGACTCAAGATGTGGGGCGTTCTATTAGGCCATTCAAAAGTGGATTGAATAGTTTGGATCTTAAAATCACCTACCGGATGATCAGTCTTCTCGTCCAGATCGTCAGAAACACCAGACCGCTCGAGGGGGAAAGATTACACTCGCCTGGAGCGGGATCCGCTGCTCGCAGCCCAAGGCAGACACCAAAGCATACTCCCTTCCACAACCTCGCGAGGGAGGCTGCGCTTTGTGTTGATGAGAAACATCGTAAAATACACAGGCGCTATTATCTTATTTGTCGCAATATTGGTCATGTGCCTATTTTGCGGCTCCCGATGGATTCCACTCCTACTTGATGGAACACACAAGAACTCTTCCTATAGGTTCGGCGCCTATTCAACGCTACTTGGCGATACAGATTGGGTACCTTGCTCGCCAGAGAAAGAGGCTCCAATGCATAGACTGAACGATATAGCGCGGGTTCAAATCTATCGGCTGTCCCGTGCAAGCTTACGTCCCTAATAATGGTTACTGTTGGTCAACTTAACCACTCAGAAGCTCCGGAACCAACCAAGCAGATAGGGACCACTTATGTCAAGCCTATAAAGCCCCCCGGGATTGTAAACAATCGTCTAGGTTGCATTTTCAGACCCGGGTGTCTTATACGAATATCAACCTTCCCAATATCTAGCGAACAGCGTGAGAGTACAGCGCTAATATCACTACCTTCTTGAACGATATATAGCTTTCGATTTCTATCATACTAAAATGTACATATATGTAAATCAACACTTCAAATTGATACCAGCTCGTAACTCCTCCTGCCGGATTTCAAACATAACCTGGACGCCCACAAATAGCGCCGCACAGGCCGTAGCCAGGTAAACCAGACCAGAATAAGACCCCAGCATCTCGCTTAGCAAGCCCTGAATACCGTCCAAGCCCAAAGCAAACCCGACCAAGTTAGCAATCATCATCATGAGAATATTCCCTACAGCACCAATACCACAAAGGACGCGGTATGTATTCGGACGGGAACGCCATTTGTGCGCGGGGAAAAGCAAAGTAGCGATGATCTCGGGGAGGACGAAAAGGGTAATGAGCCATCCCCACATGAGGAGACGGAGGTTGAGGTCGTGCCAGAGAGCAACAAAAGTGAAGACGATGAGGAAGTTGAAGATCTGGCGGGCTTTGGCAAAGAGTACCGATGATGATTTGTTATCGTCGCCGCGTGCTCGGCCTCTTCCTCCGCCTAGGGGCACGTAGACGTAGCGCACAATCCAGCGATTGAAGGAGCGGTGCCAGGCGCGCCAGAAGGCGAATGCGGAGTAGTTGTTTGAGACGCAGCGGACCATGTTCTCTGGTGGGTCGACGCCGTCCACTAGGGCCCAGAGTCGGAAGAATCGCCATGGAATCAGGAGCTTCAGCCAGATAATGTGCAGGTTGAAGAAGCCTAGCATGCTGAGCTGGCCAGGGCTATACAATGACCAGTCTGGGTGTGCTTGGGAGATGGCCACTGCGTAGATGAAATGGAGAATGAATTCCATGGCCAGCACAGTCAAAAGGATTCGGACGGCGTAGCGGGTAACGCGGGATCTGGTAAGAGATAGAGGTGGGAATCGCTGCTGTGAAATATAATCGTTGAATGTTAAAATGGGCCCGGCTAGATATAATGGCGAATACAGGACATAGGCGAGGTAATTGCGGCCATTGAATGCGGACGGTTCCGCCGGGATGTTCACACGGTCACGCTCCGATAGTGCCGTAGGATCAGCTTGTTTCTTCTTATAACCGTTAGATAAGAACTTGTTTTATGGAGGGAGCGACTTACTTCAATGGGGCTAGAGGCCGGATAATCGAGGCTCCAATAGTAATCCATATTGAAGCTGATCTGCCGCAATATCGTGACTTTGAAAAGCACCTCCCACCGAGGCATTATACCTCCAAAGCTATCGAGATATCGACCCCAGAGGATTAAAGGAGATTCCTGCCCGGCGTTACCTTCTGAAGACAGCATGGTGGCTATGCGCTCGAAGGGGTATCCTGTGCAGAGTTCGTTCGCAAACAGTATCGCGATGTTGAATGTCCAGGTAATAGTAGGCACATATTGTCGTGGAAGCGATTTCGCAATCTTATAGTTTACATATAATATACCGAGCACCTTTATAGCCGATACACCATGGAGAGCAACGATAAAGATCAGGGCGAAATAAAAGTCAAACCGGACCCGACGGGCGAGGCGTGCGTCTCCCTGAGCGGTAGTGGCATTGGCCTTTGTTTGAGTAGAGCCTGCATCGACCGGTTGTGCGAAGTGTTCGTAGACGCGACGGAGCAGCGGATGGGCAACCAAAAGCGCGAGGAGGTAAGGAATGTTGTCACGGAAGCTGGAATACTGCGCATCTGAATTGTCCTACCCAGGAGATGAAGAATTAGCAACAGCATGCAGCATAACATCGACCAAAGTACTTACCACTTTGCGCCCAGCTATCCATCCAGGGGACAGTAAATGAGAGTATGTTGGATAGGTCGGATGACTCTCTAGAGTATAGTCAGCATTGACCTCCGCTATTGGCGCAGAATGCCCTACCCTGTGACACTTCGATAACCGTTTTGAACATCAACGGTACTGCGATGAGGAAGATAACATAGTATACCCAGAACTCGGGCGTGCGCCACTTAGAAGGAGCAGCATTGCTGGCAATTGCATTTGCGCGGGCATCTTTTGCGGGAGCAGATCGCCTGTCAGTAGCGACAGCCTTCAGCGGAGTATTTGAAGAGACAATGAAACGAGTGTCTAGCGTATCCAGAGAATATAGCCGTCGGAACCAAGAGAGAATTGAAGTCATTTTAACTAAGCATTGCGTGGCCAGAGCCCCTCAGAGATGTGTCGAGGGGGACTGATTGCGGAGAAACAACAATATTTTGGGAACAAACCGAGGATCTATAATTGGTTCAGGGGTGGACCGTTGATTGGCGATAAGCGGAATCACGGGGTTCACCTCCGTTTGATCTGGCGGAATCAGGTGACTCACTGGAACTTCTCTCAAAGTATTTAATTTGACCATAAGTATTATTCCAAGGATGGTAGAATAGAATGGAACGAAAGAGGGCATTCAGTTGCTTGTTCACAAAGAGTGAAGACAGTGAGAAAACAAACATCGCTTTGGAAGTATATATAATGACGTCAATACACCAAGACTAGACATAGAAACGGCGATATGTCAAGGTATCTTTGTAGTTATTAAATACTGAAGATCATTGTGCTAGACTCAACTCTACCCCAGTCGACTCTTTGTATTTGAACCCAATCCGGTCAAGTGTTAGTACACCGTACTGTATTTGACAAACAAACAGCCTGTCACAGCTCTTCGCGATGGCAGATGACTAATGGGGTCTACAACCACTTCCACTGCTTGAACATCAAACATCTATACTGTCATGACAAAGACATAGACCGATATTTACAGAAATACTCGCTCCGGAAAGAAACACAGCTATCTCAACATGTCTACCCAGCGGGTACAGTCCCCTCCCCTCATCGCCAGCACAAGATAACACACCCCGCATCCATCCGTTACGTCATTACTTTGGGATAGAAATGAGGCTAATATGTTACGCAGATTGCATTTAAAGTCAGTGGTACCGTTCAAGGTAGGTAATGGTGAAATCCATATGTCTAAGCTTGTATCAATTTCTCAAAAGAGCGTCATGCGGCATTGAAGACGGAAACCAGTGCAACTAACTAGAGCAAACAATCATCTAGGTGTCGGCTTCCGGTAGGGCTCAGCCACTCTAGCAAACAAAGCCATATATTGACAGTTGCGATGTTGCAGTGACTTCACCCAGAGGCGTGCATCTGAATTTGGCTTAAAAGGCTTTGTGAGAAATACCACCTGTGGACGGGTTCGTGTTTCTCTTTCTCTTTCTCTTTCTTCCCCTCCCTGGTCAACGATCCTGGGCCATGGTCAATACCATGTCTAGTTTACACACCCCTTCCATAACTGACTAAATCATCAGGTCGAAGGTGAAGCCCAAGGAACTCCAGAGTCCATCCAAAAACTGCTCAAGGAGATCAACAACGGCCCACGACTCGCGCATGTGGTTAAAGTGGAGAAGAAAGATCTTGCCGTTCAGGATAGTGAGACTCATTTCGGTGTTAGGCGGACCTCCGAGTCGGCCTTTGATGACACGAACTGATTTTCATTTCTCACTACTTCATTGATTAAAACGAGATGTGGCCTGTGTTGATTGGGGCTTCTTGAGCGCGCGTTTGTATGTACGTGTATACGAATGAATGAGGTGTATATATACTAGGCTGTCTCACTATATTTGATTGTATACTTCTGGATACAGCTATGGATGCCAACGTAATCGAAGGAAATAGGTAAGTATTCCCATGTTAGACGTGTTTCTCGGAGCGTTAAGGACGACCTCCGATAGATTATTGCTCACGGAAGTCATGACTTGCCTCCGAACTATAATCTGCTCGAATTCCCTCGGAGCTCGGAAGTCTTAGTGAGATGTCTAGTCAACCTTAATTCGAGGCTTGGCTAATATTGTGAGACGGGCTACCATGAACAGAAAAGCCGGCATCACCACAAGTTTCGTGATCAGGAGAGAGCCACGAGTAAATGATATATATGATACCTAATATTATAGCCTGCCACTATCATTCCGGACGAAAGTCATAGCTAAGACACCAAGGTTCAAGCTCAAACTCAAATTATTATAGATAAAAAAGGAAACGAGACAATGTACACAAGTGCAGCAGTATTTACACGTATGTGCCACAACTAAGAAGATCCGTTGTCTCCGCCCCCCGTGATCACTATGCCTTCAGCTCCTGAATAAAAATGTCGGCCGCCTTCTCGCCAATCATATACGCAGTATTAGCCGTATTAGCACCGACGTTGCCCGGCGGCACACTCAGATCGGCAATCTTGAGCTTCTCGACACCATACACGCTCAGGCTCGAGTCGACAACGCCGCCCTCGCTCTTGGGTGCCATTTTGCACGTTCCCAGCGAGTGCCACGTCGTGCCCACATGAGCCCGCAGCCACTGCTCCAGCACCGCGTCGTCCTCAGCCGTGTACACAATGTCGGGCACATCGTCGGGGAGAGGGCCGTCAAGGGGCTCCGAGGGGGTGGCGGCGTCCGAGTCCGCGGCGAAAGCCGGGTGTAGCGGGGCAAACTCGCCGCGGTAGATGTCCATGCGGCGGATGATCTCGCGCTGCTTCTTGTAGGACCACACGGACTTTTTGATGTCGATGTCATCCTCGTCGGCGAAAAAGCCCGTGGCAAAGTCGAGGGACGCATCAAGGTCCTTGGAGGTGATGTGGAGGTGGCCACGGGAGTAGGGGTACGGGGTGAAGGTGGAGCAGGAGAAGTACTGGACTTCAGGCTGGCCGGTGGAGTCCCCGGGGAAGCTAGAGAGGAAATGTTCTCAGTATGTTCTGACACGATGACAGGAAGACGTTTGAGACGGCTTACCCATTGAGCGACGTGATCATAGAAAGCGGCTTCGTTGGGTTAGTCTTGTAGTCGCGGTTCCAGGCGCTCTCAAACGCGGACCCAAGAGCCTTGGCCTCCTCGTCGCTGGGCCGGAGCTTCGAGTAGACATCGGCGGCGGTCCAGCCTATGATGGGGTCGTTCTTCTGAATAAGCTCGTCGACGTTAGTGCGACCTGAGTAGATAGCGTCAAAGGTCTCGTTGGGCAGGAGACTCGAGTAGTAGGCGTAGGTCATCAGCTGATGGTCCTGATATTCGGCTCCAACACCGGGAACCTCGGCGACAACATCGACGCCCGCCTTGCCCAGGATCTCAGGGTCGCCCACGCCAGAGCGCTCCAGCACAAGGGGGGTGCCCAAGGCGCCGGAGGAGAGGACGACGAGCTTCTTGGCACTGACCCTCTGCACAGGCCTCTCGACACCATCGTTGAACTTAGGGTTGGGCCTGAATTCGACACCCGAGGCCTTGTTGCCGTTAAAGAGCACACGGATGACCTGGTGCTGGGTGAGGACGTGGAGGTTGGGGTGGAAGCCGTCACCGAGGCGCGGGTGCAGGTAGTTGGAGGCGGCGTCCTGGCGCTTGCCTCCGTTCACGTAGCGGATGTTACGCTGCGTGGCGTTGATGGTTTCCAGGTCTTGGATGTCGCGGGCCTCCGGGTAGCCGAGCTTAGCGGCCGCCTTGATGAAGCCCTCCTCGGACGCCTTTGCCGTATAGTTGCCTGGGGTCACGAGCATGGGCCCAGAGTAACCGTGTGTTTCGGGCGTGCCCTCACCTTTATAAGTCTCGAGCTACCGAGCGAGTTAGCCAGTGCTCAATTGCTCACAACGAACTTGGACAGTGGACAGGGCATCACATACCCTTTGAAGATACGGAACCAAATCCTTGGAAAACCACCCCTCGACTCCCCACTGGTCGTAGTCAACGGCTTGAGCACGGCTGTAGGTGAGCAGGTTGATGGACGAGCCGCCGCCGAGGACACCGCCGGATGGCACGACAAGCGAGCGATTGCCCACGGCCTTCTCGGGGATGCCCTCATAGAAAAGCGTGTCGGTGTTTCCGGGTAAGATGTTGTTGAGCAGGAGTATAGGGTAGGTGACGTTTTGAAGGCCCCGGTTATCTCGGCCACCCTCGACAACGAGGATAGACAGGGTCGGATAAGCATCGCTCAGTCGAGATGCCACGACACAGCCCGCGGTGCCGCCTGTGTGGAAAATCAATTGGTTAGTTCTCGGGGTTCATGGCATATCGACAGGCCGAAGCTCAATACAGCAGTCCGTATTTTCGCTGCGCGTTGGAGGACTAAATCCACGAACCTCCAGCGATAATAACATCGACCTCATCAAGCCCCTCAGGGAGCTCCTTGTAGAGTCCGCCCATGACTGGTGAGAATGGTGTTTCAGCGCAGACGAGCGACGAGACGAAAGTCCAGTAGATAAGAGCACGAAGCCAGAAATGTGTAGTCCGCTGACTGCCCCTCAGTGAGGAGAACATAGTAGCTTCGCAGCGTTCTAACACATCGAGGACGTCGATAGAGCTAGAGATAGCGCCGCGATCCCATCTATCTCTTTTGCCTGAATTGAATACGGGATGAGGCAATTAGGCCTCCCATCCTAAATCAAAGAAACCAACCATCTGGCCAATCAATGTATTATAGTCAGAGCAAGCACAATCAACTTGCATTTCTTACTTCGGCCATTGGTGACTTAAACAAAGTCAAGTCCTGTGCCACACCACCGTTAACCCCAGAAGGAGATCCCAATGGATGGAGTACGGCTTACGGACTGACACTCTCGAGTACTAGTAGTTAGTTAAAATGTCTCTCGCCCCCCTCACACCCATCGCACATTAACAAAGTGGAGGGGCCATCCATTATCACATTACTGTTGCCCAAAGGCCACCAAATGCACTGTGGAGGTGTATACTTGAGTCCCGTTACCTAGGAATCGACTCAATCAAGATATTTCTACTTCTCGGCCGGGAAAAGTGAAACTCATGATGTTACTAAAGTAGTACGAAGGGTATCCATATTAGAAGTTCGGGGTCTGCTGTACGTAAGGAGTTCGTGGCTGAAGAAAATTTGCAAGGGATCTGACGTATGGAGAGCCCGATAGTCCGTAACTATACGAGTGAATCAATCAAAGACAATCGGTTCCGAGTCGATTCGGAGGTCAAGCTTCGGCATCGCGTTGAGTCAGACGCCGTTCCGGTTTCCACCGAAGTCATCTGCCCGCCCCTTCGTATATTTAAAATTACACAAGCCGTATCAATCTGTAATATACGGTATCTCGCCGCTGAATGACCTGATTCTTTCTCGGGCATAGGGATAATGGGGAGACTTTTAAATTCGCTTTTACTTCAGTCGCATAAAGAATACAGCGGGGTTCCTTTATTAAACATCTTAATTGAGATTCCTAGGTGTCGAGAGGATGTTCGCGATGGTTGCTTCCATGTAACTTCGGTGTAACTTCTAGAGCCTTGAAAGCTTGGTCCCTAAGGGACCCGCCAAGAAAACCAGTTCCAGAATCTTGGATGTCCTTTGAAAGGCATGTTAGAATCCCGCAAACGGATCTTAGTTGGTCGTCCCGGTGTAGCTCAGGGTCGTTCTAATTGTCAGCCTGTTCTGGCGAGAAGATTTTGCGCCCTATGACAGTATATTGTTCTCATTTGGTTCCGGCCTTATTCCGATTTCTGCCATAAGCTTCTTATCCAGGACTATATATAGATAGACTGTAGAGGCGTAGCTTCCCAATGTCCAGTAAACAGCAAGCCTTTTGTGATCAAAGCACGACTCTTTCTACTACTACTTCACCCCAAGACCATTAATCAGTTTATCTAATAACGTATACTCGGATGAATTCGATAACAACCACCGTGCCCCTTAGGGCAGCCTCCCTTCCGAAGTCCTACCTGCACCTCACACTCCGAGGATGCACAGGTTCTGTTGCCACAGCTGGACTACGATGCAGCAGTCCATTGCTAGCCAGCAGAATCAACCATCAGAACACCAAGCGTTTCATCTCATCGACGCCGCAGACACAAACGAAGGAATTCTTCCCTCCACCAAATGCGCCTCACATCAAGGAGGTAGAGACGGCTTGGGCCCACCCTGTGTAAGCATTCCTCGCCTAAGCATTCTGGTTAGTATAATAGTGGGTGCTAACAATACTAGTTATACCGAAGAACAGATGCGCCGGGTCACAGTTGCTCACCGGGAAACGAAGGACTGGGCAGACTGGGTAGCTCTCGGCACCGTTCGATTGCTTCGATGGGGCATGGACTTTGTAACCGGGTACCGACATCCTCCTCCGGGCAAAGAACATGAGGCCAAGTTCCAGATGACCGAGCAGAAATGGCTCACTCGATTCGTCTTCCTGGAGAGTGTTGCTGGTGTGCCAGGAATGGTTGGAGGCATGTTGAGACATCTAAGGAGCCTGAGACGGATGAAGAGGGACAATGGATGGATCGAAACTTTGCTCGAGGAGGCATACAATGAACGCATGCATCTGCTCACTTTCTTGAAACTCGCCGAGCCAGGGTGGTTTATGCGACTCATGGTCCTTGGCGCACAAGGCGTCTTCTTCAACGGCTTCTTCCTCTCCTACCTCATGTCGCCCCGCATCTGCCACCGATTCGTTGGCTACCTTGAAGAAGAGGCAGTGCTCACCTACACTCGAGCAATTCAAGATATCGAACACGGCAAACTTCCCAAGTGGACCAAGCTGGAAGCCCCGGAGATTGCCGTTCAATACTGGAAGATGCCTGAGGGCCAGCGGACTATGAAGGACCTGTTGATGTATGTCCGCGCGGATGAGGCCAAGCACCGTGAAGTGAACCACACGCTCGGAAACTTGAATCAAGCCGCAGACCCCAACCCGTACTCGGTCAAGTACAAGGACCCAAGCAAAGCCCATCCTGGTAAGGGCATTGCGAATCTGAAAGCAACGGGGTGGGAGAGAGAAGAGGTGATTTGAGTGTTGTCATCCACATTATGGACTGTGTGAAAAATACCTGTGTCTTTTTCTTTTTCTTTTTCTTTTCCTTTTGACCTGTATAGCACCTAGCAGGACTGGCCGTGCTGAAGCAAGTTTGTTTTATTATGGGATTTCATTGTGCACGGCGCATGTCTTTCAGGCGCAATGATTGTTGCAAAGCACATACCTATTGATTGGCATATGAACAGGTTGTAACCAAAATATAGATAGAACTCCTCTTCTTGAATATGTTTGCCTAGACGGTCATATCATTACCTTGTTGAAGCCATTTAATTTCATCTTGAAACACCGAAGCGTCGAAGAAGATGAGAAAGGTGATCCGCGCTCATGAAAAGGTTGGTCGAAATCCGGGGCGTTCAGGTACGGGACCCGCTCTAAGCCCCAACGGGTCTAGCGCCAAGAGATAAACAAAAAAAGATGGTAAAGAGCATCGATAACATGAGAACCTCGGGAGGTATTTCGAGACCCATGGATCGCTTGGACGAGTAGGTTCGAAGGGCTGCAGAACAATTCGACAGGAACATGCACAAGGGTCAGGGGCTTCTCTGGATAAACGGAAGTACCGGCGTGACGCGAGATTGATCTATTAATACCATCACTACCGAGGAGGTAATTAATTCCAGGAAGACGTGTTAACGACGCTATCGACCCGCTTCCCCTTTTAGTGGGAAAAAGTGCCCCCCTTTCGAACTTCCAAAGAATTGTTCTGTCTGCCGATCGATCACCGTTACAAATTCAACCGAGGACGAGTCCCTATTTTTAATAAACGCCTTACTGTTGTCGACCTGCCGACCACCTGTCCTTTCCTGCTTGGGATTGAGATACATCACATTATCTACAATCAGATCTGTGTCCCTCCTTACCTTACTCCCAGATCTATAAATTCTTCGCCAGTGCTGCATATACCCCCGGTAAGAGTCAGCGCATTAGATCCACGCGATTATGGATGAGTCCATCGAGTCCGAGTCCGTTGCCTCTCCTGTCCGTGCCTCGTCACCCTCGCCATCTATCATACCGACGCCTGCTATTTCCTCGTGTCCCTCCCCATCAGACCGCACCGTCTCAACCGTGTCGACCCTTTCGTCGCGTTCAGTATCGTCCGCCACATCTGCCGATGCCAGGTCGTCCGTGTCCACCGTCTCGTCGAGAAGACGAGGTTATATCCGGCCCCAGGGGGTCGAGTTTGCTGAATCGGCCAGACACCGCGAGAGTGTGATGAGCTTGGGCAGTATCGCGCATCTGCAGTATTACTTTGCCCGCACAGGCTTGTTGGAAGGGAAAGGCGGCCAGGCTCGGGAGTGGAAGAAGAAACAAAAGCCGGAAGACATACCGAGACTACTCCTAACCCCGAATGCTCGGTTCATCGAGGATCTGACTGAGAGCCCGACGGACGAGAGCTCGGAACCCGCCGATGAGGAGTTCGATGAGCACGAGGTGATGCTGCCTCCGACAGTGAGCACCTATAGCGTGAAAACTTTCCACATCCCGCCTCCGCCTGATCTCGTAGCTTTGCGAAAAGATCTCCGGGATGCGCTAGATGAGGCCGGAAAGATTATGGAGACGATTGGATCCGAGAAGGAGCCGCCGCGGAACATGAAGCCTCCACGTATCAACGTAGACGAACTTTCTGACACTGACGATTCGAGGAGCAAGATGTTAGCAGGAGCCACCCCATTGGGTTGGCACGAGATCCAGGGCATGCGTATCCTGGATGTTGTGACTCTTGCGATTCGGGCTGCCAGGATTTATTACACCGCCCATGAACGGCCCGAGCGATTGGCATCGATCAAAAGTGAGCGGGAAATACGACAGGAACTGTTTGACATGCTGGAAGTCCTGAAACGCTGGGCCTCCCGTAATTTCACCGGTGGACTCCGGGAGGACGAGCGATCGTCCATCATAGGGTGGATGGCCAACGTGCGCAGTATGCTGGCGCAAGAAGTTCATATGGAAGAGGCGGAAGCCCAGGAGCGACAAGGATGGGCGTGGGCACGTGGAGACTGGAGTGGTAAAGAGAGGGCGCGCGAGGAAGCCTTCCTGCGTAGTTTGATGGAGACGGATGCATTGCCAACATGGACAGCCCCCGAAGGTCAGAACCTACCAACTCCAATGCTCGAGTGGTTTCGAGACGGGCGCGGCCTGGTCCAAATCCATAACCAGGCCGTAAAGAAATCCAAGAGGCCCTTCTGCGAAATCAAATCCTTCCATGAGGATGTCGCCAAACCTTACCGACGGGCGGACAATATTCGGTATTGGACCAAGGCTGCGGAAATCCGGTGGGAAACGAAGTTGGAAATGGATGTGATGGGGGTGGTTTACGGGAATAGCGACGAAGCTTGGAAGAAGTTCGACACAGCCCTCCTTACTTGGTGCAAGGCTGTTCGCGAAGAGCTGATGCGAGATTGGCGGGGGCCTGATCCAGGGAATGCCGATGCAGTGCCTCCCCATGACGGGGTGGCCGTCGACCCTGCGTGAAGGACGCGATCGGTATGAAGGAGAGTTTGGTGCCTGATGGCTGGGACCACGTACGTAGTATTCTGGGCTCACTCTTACGTTTGTTTGCTGTCCACTTTGATACCCCTTACTTGCTGGAGACTTGCTTGCTATGTGTGAGTTTTCTTTTATTCGATTAACTTTCTCTTCTCTGGTGGTTCATATTTATATACGTCATTTGGCTGAGTTTATGGTCAATTTGTCTCTTTTTTTCTCTGTTTCTTTTGCCTCTTTTCTATTCTCTATATTTGATATTTTTCGAACTATCATGGATTTTTGGGGATATGCCTAAAATGATTATTTCGGAGTCCAGTTGGGTTACTACAGGATGTGTACATAACAGAGATAACAGAGATTCAGGCGTGGACGGTACCAAACATACCGTGGATTACATTCCTGACCATGGGTGGTTTTTAAGGTTTGTTTTGATTATACATGTGAAGAAACCGGTAACATGCTCGCGTGAATTGAAGAATTTCACAACATGATGAGAAAAGGGAATAGAAGGAAAATAGAAGAAAAAAGCCGAAAGTATAAGAGAGAAAGAATATTTGTAATCTCCTATTTCTCTTATCCGACAGACGAAGACCTCAAAATTGAACAAGAGACGAAGACGACCTTACCTGGAAGGGGAAATATACACTACTAGTGGTGTTCTCCTGAAGGACGATCAACGGCTTCCGGAAAACAAGGGAGAGAAGAAAGTGTCATCCCGATTTCATACTTACCCTTTTTTTTTTCTTTTAATTAATTTTCCCAATTTCACTGCGGTCTTTTAAGGTTCCCTCCGCCGCCAGATTACCCGCTGCCCAAACCAAAGAAAACCAAAAAATACCACCTCAACAACTAACAACAGCTACTTATCATGTAGCCGATCATCTGTATCGCCCCCAATTGTTATTCTCAAGAGAACTCACACTGCGGACTGATCTTGCACTCGTCTGACTGCACATAAATACTAACTAGTGGCTGGCTTACTAGTCTGATATATTTCTTGTTTTTGTTTTTTTTTGTTCTTTATTTATACTTGCAGACAACGAAAAGCGACCAGAGTGGTCATATTAGAAAGGGGGGGAGCCGTCTTGCATACCAACAAATTCCACCCCCAAGAACCCAAAGACGCGCCCAAAGAACGTTGATTTGCTCCAACCACATTCCACGCTATCTTGCTCTAGCCTTTCACACTACTGCAACAACACAAACAGACCAGGGCGGTCGCCCCGTCACTACGTACCATGTTCACCACGTCAACTGTCACAACTGCACCCACCCACCCGGATTCCGGTCCGAAGACGCCCACGACATCGTCATTATCGCAGTTGCTATCTTCTCCCCCTCCTCCTCCACCACCCGCGGTCGCCGTATCTCCTCCAGAGAATTCATCACCGCGACGAATCAAGTCGAAATCATCCCTGCGCAGTCTCCGCAGTCTCGGGAGTAGCCTTCACGACGACGATCTCGACGATTTCCACGATCAGGCTGGGTCGGACAAATCACTCATTCGTCCCTCCATCCTTCGCCGCTTGTCTCCTGGTCTAGCAGCGCGCGTCAAGCTGTTGGACGGGAGTCACAGGAACGCGACTCCCACTCGCAACCCAGGTGCTGTTGGTCGGATCCCCGAAGAGCACATCAAGGAATTAGACAACCGCAACAAAGACCTCTCGATAAAGATTGAAAAGAGAGGCCGATCGTGGAATGCTATACACTTGGGTGGTAAAGGTAGACGACCACAACAGATTGAGTCGACCTATTTGGAGGTTCACGACCCGGACACAGAATTGCCTTCCCCAGTTGAGTCAGAATCGGTAGAACCTGTCGAGGAAACCTCCACATCGGTCGCAAACCAAGACCCCCTTGAAGAAACACTAGTCGAGCAAGCGCCAGACGCCAGCGCAACCCAAGAAGTGGAAGAACTGGAAGTGGAAGAGCCGGAAGAAGCTCCAGTGGCCATGGCTGCCGTTGCGTCTCCGCGAGCGTCAGTGGGCATCGAATCAGGTGCATCCCCTAACACACAGGTCGAACATGCCCAAACAGATTTCGAGAAGTATATCCAAAGTACCAGTGACAACGAAGCTGAGCAGCCCCCTCCGCCTCCACCGAAAGACTTGCCGCGCCCAACGTCGGCCAATTCGAACGTACAATCCTACTTTAACCCCCAGGGTTTGCAGCGCCCCGAATCAATATACTCCTTCTCTCGCGCGTCCTTCAGTCACCAGCTAACCCAGCTCACCTCCATTCCTCTACCCCAACCGTCGTCATTAGAAGCCAGCATTGCTGCAATACCAAACGCGCCATTGGCCGTCAAATCGCTCACTGGCTCCGCAGCTCAAATTCAGATATGGATCAAAAAGGCCTCCGATGTGTTAAGTGGTTTAGATGCGGAGGACGAAGTGGAGTGGGCGGCAGCAGGCGGACGAGAAGGGCTAGATGGGATCGACAAAGCAATTACGCGGTTCGAAGGCCTGATGAACATTTACGTGAAAGCAATTGAAGATGTGCAGCTCCGAGATGACATTTGCAATGTTAGTGCCGACAGTTTGAAGACCATTGTGATTCAGATGGACAGTATATTACAAAGCTGGGCAGATATCAAGAACCGGCTCAGAAATGTTAAGGAACAGGTGGAGTTGGCCATGGAATGGGAGGAGCTTTGGAATACCATTTTGGGGGATGTCAGCGCCGAGGTTGAGAGTCTGAGCCGCCTACTCTTTGAGATCGAAGAGAAGCGACACATCAATATGGCAAATGCATGGGCCGCTGACCAGGAGTCGAATAGCGGGCTCGATATTAGCGAGTTGGAGACAATTGTCGAGGAAACACCGAATAACGGCAGCTTTTCGAACAGTAACCGACACAGTATCTTATTCGATGCGCCACCGACCCTGGATACCCCCCTCATCCAAACCCCACAGGATGATTCGGAGCATGCGGATCTCATCGCTGTATTTGCCCGGATACAACCCCTGCGGGCATCCCTTGCGTTCTTGCCAATGCGGCTGTCCATGTTTCAATGCAGAGCCGAGAGGATTTTCCCCAGCGCCTGCGCGGAGATGGAAGAGCGGCGAAAAGGGCTAGAGAAGAGCTATAGAACCCTGGAGGCAGATGCGGAAGCTCTGCGGAAGGAGTTCAGTGAGGACCGGTGGGTTCTTGTATTCCGCAATGCCGGCATGCAAGCGCGGAAAATGTTCCTGTCGGTCGAACGAAGCATTGCCAAGTTGCAAGAAGCCCTCGAAACAGGTGCTCATGTGCATAACCCGGCGGGACTAGCGAAGCGCGTGGAAAGTTACGAGGCCAAAAAGCAGCACTACGTCCCTGCGATCGAACGAGTAATATCTCTTATCGAGAAGGGCGTGAAGGACCAACTGACGGTTAACGGCGAGACAGTGAACCTCCTGTCAGACATGGCGTCGAGGATGGATGCGCTGAAGAGGAGCGTGGAGGTGATGGATTCATCGCTTACTGAGTACAACGTGGCCCCGGGCCAGCACTTACGCGACTCTATATCAACCATTGTCACCATGGACAGTCCCGCCACTAGTCTTATCGACACTCCTGGCAGCTCCCCACCTTCATCGGTGGTCATGACCCCGGCTAACAAAGGCTCGGGTGCTTCTATGGGAAGCTCTAGCAGACGGGGCAGTTCTGTGGGCTCAGTCGCCCGGAGTACCGTGGCCAAGGTTCGACGATACTCAGGGATACCCCAGCCCACGGCAACCCTGACTGTCAAGAAATCGGCGATCCCGAAACCGATACTGACGGCCCCATCTCCCTCGAAGCCAAGTGGTCTATACACACCTACTCCAGCTGCGAAGAAGGTGCCACGCCCGCCTCCACCTGCCAAAGACAATCGCCCACGATGGAATTCGAGTGTGAACACCAATGATCTGGAAGTCGGCCATGTCTACAAATCGAACACGCCATTTCGCAAGTCCTCGGCTCCAGGCCGCACCTCCCGTCCCTTGTCAATGATGTCCCGTCGGGATTTTGCTGTATCTCCCGCCCCATCAACAACACGGTCCCCCAGTCGTGTCTCCAGCCGTGTTTCCAGCCGCCTTGCATCACGCAGCCCTAACCGCACCGGCTCTCCCACACCTAACCGTTCCCTCCTTGACCCTCCACCCTACAGCAAGCTTCGGCGTCCGCCAGGGGCGGAAGGCATCAACAACACCCCTCGAAACCGGCAAAGCTTTGCCGGGCTGTCATTCGGCCGCAGTGTCTCACACGATTATAACCGTGGCCTGCTCAGTCCCACCAAGGCTGAACGCCCGGGCACCGCACTGGGCCATGGGGGCAGTCGTCGCATCAGCTTGCTTCCTTTGCCACGAAACAAAAGCGGCCGGGATAGCAGTGCGGGCACTCGTAGTAAGCCGAGTGAACGTCCGCCGTGGCGGTAAATTACTCAAATCTGTCTGCAACGGAGCTTTTCTCACCGTATCCTCACCACCCTCATCATCTCTGGACTCTGTTTTATGTACTATTTCACTTTATACTAGCATTTCTCTTGCCCCTGTATTATGTGCATTGCGGTTTCGGGTACTTTGTGGTGTCGCCATATACCATATCGTTGCGGGTCAGACTGGTTTTCTTGATTCCCCACTCGCATTGTGATTGTGATTAGCGTTCTTGTATGGTGCATGGCATTGTTATTTATGAGGTTTCTTCTATCCGCAAATTCAGCTTTTTCTCAGCATTTACCAATTAATTGCATTTGATATAGCCAAGGACGTTTAACTCTTTCAATAAACCTTACATGTCTTTCCGAACACATCTACATCTGTATAATAAAATAAGCAATCATTCTGGCCAACAGTTAACTCTATTATAACACAACTTGATCAAAGGTTGTAATATCTCATTTCTGTACCCAACAGCCACCAAAGAAGAAGTAACCCAACGGATCTATTCAATCTATAAATCTATATACAAAACCACCCCTGCCATCGAGACATCTTAACGCAATCACATCTAAACCAACTCCCTCCCGATAATCAACGCATCCACCAACTCCTCACTATTCGCCAGCCTTGCTGCTCCAGGCACGCGGCCAATGATCTTGAACCCGAGTCTCTCCCAGATCTTCACCGACGCAACATTATTCTCAAAGACCAGGTTAAAGACGGAGTATTTGTAGCCCTAACACAGTCAACACCGTCATACATACACATACATAAAAACCAAGTAATGACAGCAAAAAAAGAGCGAACTTACCAGCTTCGGGGCAAACTGCAAATACGTCTCACCCATAACAATACCCACTCCACGGCCGCGCGCAGCAACCGTCGTCAAGAACCCTGCATTGCAGACATGGGAACACCGACCTGTACATAGATAGACCAAATCAGCAACTCACTCACCCACTCACTTTACAAACCCCGCACTCCACGCTCCATCCCCTCAAAAAGCACAAAAGAAAAGAGAATACAAACCAGGATAATTAGGCTTAATATAAAACGTCCCCAGACACTCCTTTTCCCAATCCCTCCCCTCAACAAGACCCTCCTCCCCAAGAACAGCCACAACAGCAAAAGTCCCAAACCAGTACTCCGCGAACCGCTCCAACGTCATCGGCTCCTCCATGGGATACGTACACCCGGCCTTGATCTCGGCGCTGAACTCGCGGTGGAGTAGCGCGACTAGGTCTGCGGGGATGCTTTGCGGTCCGTTGGCAATTGGGTAGAGGGTTACGGGGGTGCCATCTTTCAGGTGGGAGGTTCTGGGGGTTAGGGTTTGGGAGGCTTGGAGGGCTGTTTTTGGGGGTGGGAGGGTTGTGGTGGGGTCTTCGAGGATGGAGGGCATCTTTTCTTCTTTCTTCTCTTTCTTTTGGGATTGGGGATTGGAGATTGGGAATGCGAATGGGATTTACTGGGATTGATTCTGGGGAATTGAAGAATGTATGCTTTTCTGGGGTATATAAAAGTTAGTTTCTTATCGGGTGATTAGTCATTGATTTTTTGTTGTTGTTGGAAGGGCGTGAGTCGGATATGGTCTTGATTGGTGGGGGTTTTGGAATAGCCGGATGCATGTACTTTTCTATTGCTTGGTTTGCGGAGTACTTTAGGTTGATTGTGATTTACATATAGCATGAAGATATATGCGAATGCACTATGTATGTATGTCGTATGCATGTGTACATTTCTCGGATATAGTAATTGTATCCCTTACTTGGCTTCTATGATTTGATCAGGTATATATGTATATACATCCAAGCACTGCCAATAAAAATATAGTACATTCTATTATACACTGGACCCTGTTCGTCAATTGCATGTCTAGCACGTCCTTATCCGGACCATAATATCCAGCATGATGCCCTTCCTATTCCAAGACACTGAAAGATCTGGTAAGTCTATAAATGGCGTACCGTATCCCAATATACCCTACCTCATAGCATGGAGTAATAGGATGGAACAGACAAGTCGATAGTAGAGTAATATGAAAACACCCCATTAACTCATTTCTGCTCGCCTTCGCCCTCACCCTCGCCCTCCCCATCATTCTTGATAGCGTTCATAAGTTCATATAATTGGCCGATTTGCTGGTCTGCATATTCCTATCATTAGCCACGACATACACCCAAAAAAGAAAGGGAAGGAAAAGAAAGAAAAAACATACCACTCATCTTATCCAACTTATTCTTATCTAATTTCTCACCAACCCAAGTATCGCCCTCCAATTTCTGGGCATATAACTGCCACTCCGTCAAGAACCCGATCTACTCATTCCCGGTTAGTAGCTATTCTCCGAACTATACCCTGATTCAATTCCAACTCCTCAAGAGATGTCTATAACAAGAAAAGAAAACGCACAATATGCAACGGATTCTCCACATTCCGATGCGCCCTAAATTCGCTCTTCAGGTAAGAGTCGCCGAGGATGCGCATCTCGGGGTCGAGTTTCTTGCGGTGGACGCGGAGGATGCGGCGGTAGAGTTGGAGAGGAGGGAGGAGGGCGAGGGCCTCGCTGAGGCTGGATTTGGAGCCCATGGTTGAGGGCGTGGCCATTAGGAGGCGGGATAGGGCGCGCATTGTGGTGGTTTAGTATAATTGGGGATTGGGGTTGAGTGTTGAGTTGAGTTGGAGAGAGTGGTTTCGATATGGTCGATGATGATGATATTGCCGCGGTTCGGGGGAGGCGGAGAGGGATTGGCCAATTGGAGGGCTGGGATTAGGTTTTTTATCGGGTTATCTGATTTACACTTACATTGTACTTATTGGGATTATTGGTATAGTATATTGCTACGGTTTGTAGGACTGTGCATGTTGGTGTTCTATTGACGACTGTTCTATGATTATAACTGGGTATATTGAGTGATCAACGCCAACTGGTGTTAAATAAACCAAGGGAATTACGCCAGGCAGATAATAAAACAAAATGCTCCCCACTCCGTGCACATCCCACGTCTCCTTCGACACCATCTACGAACCCTCCGAAGACTCTTACCTCTTCCTCGACACCCTCGCCTCACCGTCCGAATCAGCATGGCTCACTCAACGCTTCAACGCTACCTCCTCGTCCCCAAACCAATCCACCGCCTCACCCCTAGTCGTTGAGCTTGGAACCGGCTCAGGAGTCGTGCTCGGCTTCGTAGCAGCCAACTCGCAAGTGATCTTTGGACGGCGCGATATCCTCCCTCTAGGAATTGACGTGAATCGGAATGCCTGCATTGCGACCCGTGAAACAGCCAATAAAGCAATTAAAGAACGACAAACCGATAATGAATCAGAAGCCAACTGTCAGAAGACGGTGTATCTGTCCTCAGTCATGGCTGATCTAGGGAGCTCCCTTCGCCCAGGCAGCGTGGACGTCCTTATGTTCAATCCGCCGTACGTGCCCAGCGAGGACTTGCCGCGCTTACCCTCCGTCACAGAACAGGATGTCGACGAGTCGGGGATGTCGAGGTCTGCGAAGTTTGAGCGCGACTCGTACTTCTTGTCGCTGACGTATGCTGGAGGGCGAGATGGGATGGAGACGACGGATCGGTTGTTGGAGGAGATCCCCGGGTTGTTGGCTCCTGGTCGTGGAGTAGCATATGTGCTGTTTTGCGCGCAGAATCGGCCGCAGGAGGTTAAGGAGAGGATCAGGGCTTGGGGAGATGGATGGCAGGCAGCAACAGTTGGCAACAGTGGTCAGCAGGCTGGGTGGGAGAAGTTGGTTATTGTTCGGATATGGAAGGAAACAGCGTGATCTGGGCATCATGATATAATACGGATATATAGAGAGACCGAAAATAGAGCAATAGACTAATGACCGATATGACTGATTGAGTGATGTTTTACAGGCAGGTGGACGTTGTTTTCCGCCACAGATTCTTTTCCAAGGTTATCATATTTCTGTGAGATATCGATTTTAAGTGTCGTATGGCAGACACCCATACTTCTTCAGATGTCGATCCATGGATCCTCTCACCAACGCGTATCAGTCCGCAATGTCCGATGATCTCGCTTCCTCGTTCATGCATAATAAAGCCCACACTCCCCACGACAAGAGCGTATCATGCCTTGAGCTTGCACGAGACCCGAGGAATGGCTGTCTGTCAACCGTGCCAAAAACAACCGTAACTGAGGACCGATAGTCTCGCTGATTTCAAGCGCTCCCTCTGCCGCTGATGCATACGACCAGAATCCGACAAGATATATGAAAAGAAAAAAAGGTAAATTATAACTTTCTTTTTTCCCGCCCATCGCACAAAGGAATAATAGAAGCTGAACCCTCGAGGTGCAAAAATGAAACCATCGCAGATATCACCCAAAACGAATCAAATCGGAAGAAGAGAAGAACTCCTAGCCATTGTCTATGTTCCCGTTTAGAATCCACGTCCACGTCCCCGGCCGCGTCCACGGCCCCTGCCGCGAGGGCCACCACGGCCGCCGCCGCCGCGACCGCCACGGTCAGCCTCCTTGCGCGCCTTGTTCTTAGGCTTCGGCTGGTCGTCAACAAGAAGAGTATCCAGGGGCAGACTGTCCGGGAGAATGTAGTAGCGGATCGTCGAGCCTCGGATGTTGATGGTGTCGAGCGAGATAGGGTCGCGGCCCTTGGGGGTCATCTTGACGGTGCGCAGCGAGGTGTTCATCTGCGGGGAGACCGAGGTGATTGTGCCATGGAGGATTGTGCCTGAAGGTTGAGTGTTAGAAGGGAAAGGAAAGAAAAGACGTCTGACTGGACGTGTGCGAGTGTAATCGGTGGGATTGCCAGAGCTGCGGTAGGGAGAGACTGACCATTCTTCAACTCAATAGTCACCGTCTCATTGGCGCACTTCATCAAAAACCTGGAAGCAAACCACGTCAGTATCAGTCTGCTAGCTTATGGTCGCGAATTGCTTGTGGAAACAGCTCTTCAATAGCTTGGGCAACATACCGGACGAGCTTCATGGTGACGTGTACGCGCGATACGCCGAAAAGTCAGATCGAAGAAAGAATGCTCGTATTAATATAAGTATTAATACAGAGGTATTATCTGAAAACTGGCGGGTTGGGCGGGACCAAATGTACTTTCAAGCCTTGCGATTGCTGTCTTGCGGCGATGATTGCAGAGGTGGTTCTGCTTAGTCACCCATCCTCACGTTACTCATAGTGCGGGCATTAATCGCATAGCTTAGTCATGCTGTGCATAGAAGCTGGCAAGAGGTTCTAGAGAGGAGAATAGAGAATTCTTGGTAACTTACAACAGCCATTGGGCGAAAGATCTAAGAATTGAGGGCTTCTATTGATGTGCCTATGAAGCGTACACGCCAGAGAAGCATGAGGCGTGCCAGCGTTCATTCTTAAGCCATGTTATAATCCGAAAATGCAACATCACACCCGCATCAAATATAGACAGAAACGTAGAATCTATTCTGTCACAGACTGATCAAATGGTATCTCAAAGGTCGCAAGGAAAACAATAATCCTGAGGAAGCGAAAGCAAAAGAAGTAACCCAATCAAATCACCCAACACCATGCCAGTGACATTGGTCATAGAACTCCATGTCGTGCCTTAAAGATGGAGATCTTATCATCATAAAATAGAATTTCCCGTAGCCGAAAAGACACGCGCGATTTGTTGCTCTCGAGGTCGGAATCGTATCCTTCTGATGAACTGTGGTCGTCTGACGATAGCTCAGAGTTTGACTCAATGGCGCTCCCGGCGCCGCCATCATCCGAATCATCATCTTCTGTGTCAGACGGTGCCCAGTCATCACTCCCTGGGACGAAGCCTTCACTGTGGCTGTCGTCCGCATCATCGTAGTCGTATTTCTCACTACGCTTCACTTCAAGGATCTCGTAGCACTTATTGATCATACCAATGTAGCTTATTCCAACTTCGGGGCGAATGGTAACAATATCAAGGATCTGTAATGCGAGTTCCTTCGGGTCTCGGGGAATAGAATCGGTTATGTGAGGAATATGAAGGGCGCGTAGCTGGGGCATATTGGGGAGCCTCTGGAGAAAGTAATGCTAAGGAGAGTTAGCACAGGATGAACCACAGAGTATTGATAGGGAAAATCTTACCCAGTCCTTAGAATGCATCGTCATCGATAGTTCGCGCAGCCGTGGCATACGACCGCTAGTAATGAAGGAGATCATTTCCCGAGTGAACATCCATTTACGCCAGCGATGGCTACTGGCGATCTCATTTCCGTTAGGTGACCTCTCTGTGCTATCAACTAAGATATGTTTCAAACTCATTCGATGGTTACGGATCACATTTCGATAGATTGCGTCAACATGAACAATAGAGTCGTACAATGGGGCCTCATGCAAAAATAAGGTTTCCAGTGTATTAGGCGCAATGGAATCCTTGATAAAGAGTAACAGGTAAGGGGACACAGCATCTGTGTGAATATGCTTGAGCTTTAGAGAGTACTCCGACGAGGAGCTATTTGTGTCTTTATTTTCTGGTTTTGGACTACCGCGTAGTGCAGCGGACGGAGAAAACTGACGACGAAGCGCTCTCCACAACTTTTCATGACCATCGCAGCGAAGGATTGTTAGGGTCGTAATCCGGGTCCAGTCGAGCGCATGCATCATGACAGGGATGGACAAACAGACGCGCTCTAGTTCGAAGACTTCCAACTTCAACCTGTCAGGCTTAGAGCTAGTTGTCGAGGCGGACGCAATGGGCTTGTTGACGCCCAAACCTGTGTTTGAAGGTTCTGGTAGATCTCCAAGTCTTGATGGTTGGGCCGGATGTGGCCCCTCGATCGCTTGGTGGGATGTCACACAATCCATCCTAGGGGCACCAGTGGCTTTGGGAGAGTGTCCTAGAGGTACCGTATCCGAAAGCTGTGTAGTCGAATGTCCACTAGAAGTGCCGCTACTAGCAACATCCCCAGCTGGCGGAACGGGCCCGTTAAGGCCCTGGTGACTTCCATGTTGACCCAGTTGCGCCTCTTTCGAGGAAGGCTGATCGGCTGCTAGCTCAAAGGGAAATTGAGTGTGGGGATTGCCCAGGAGGACACCGAGTACACCGCCAACTTTTGGCCAACCGGACACCACAGGGTTGGACGCGTCTTGCTGCACAGGAGACCAGCCTCCTAATGCTTTTAGCCAATTGTATTGGTAAACTCTTGAGGAAATCCCGATGCGTAGTTCTTTTAAGCGCTCCCGTGAGCGTTCGATGAGTACAGCCATTTCCTCGAGATATGACGACTCATCTATATCAAGAACGCTTAAGCTCTTCAGCGGGGGTAAGATCGAAAGGGTAGGATACTCTACATGGGCG
This sequence comes from Aspergillus oryzae RIB40, assembly GCF_000184455.2. Lineage (NCBI taxonomy): Eukaryota > Fungi > Ascomycota > Eurotiomycetes > Eurotiales > Aspergillaceae > Aspergillus > Aspergillus oryzae. The sequence goes on from NC_036436.1 coordinate 2,947,758, forward strand.
TAATTTTGTAGACGCGTTGATCTAGCGGATGGAGAAATAAATGGAGACGGTATTCCCGGGAGTGTCATGTCTGATGGTGTCCGAACTATGCGTATCATGGAGTTATCGTGCCAACGAACCCAAACACGTTCCAGACGACAGTCATGTCCCGGTCGATCTGCTAGAGATGACAGCGCGATCCAAACGTCCCGCAACACCCCAGTCGGCATATCCCAAATGAAAGACTCTAGGTTCACCATGCGAGCGATAGCCAACGCTACCAGAGTTCCCAGCATTTTGCCCGTTTCTTTGGTCACAGAGTACTCCTGGACACAGTCCTGCGGTCCATTTCCCACAGAGAATTTGCGTGTATATTGCGCATAGTGATTCCCTCGACGTATCCTCCGTATACCGTCTGTCTCAAGTCGGGAGCCTTGTTGAACATGCTGGGCGCTACGGCCGCAGTGATGACAGGGCACAACAGGACGATGGGGTGGAGGAAGCTCGTGAAAAACATCTTCGCCCATTACTAACGTTGCCAATCCGTATGAAAGCGCATCGACACCTGTGGGATGGATAGACGGTGACATTGTTTCAGGCCATACGATATCAAACCGAGAGTACATTTGAGGAATAGCTAGAGCATGCAGACTTGAACATGTTAAAGCTAGAGAGGTCAGGTCGTTTGTATGTGTCACCTATATCGTTAAAGAAAATGATTATATTTAGCAACAGAGGGCAAGGGTGGTCTAATAAGCAGTGGACCCGTGCTTACTTCTTTAATGATTATCTGCAATAAATCCATGGGTAGGTCAAGCAAATTCAGAGGCTGTCTGGTGACCTCCACAGCTTTGCCATCGCATACGCGGTTTTCTTCTACCGGTTTCACTTCGGACATCTCGACCTCCTGGGCCCGTAAGCTGTTCGAAGATGGTACTGCAGTAGAGTCACACAGAGCCCCCTGTTGGCAATTCATGGATTCTAATGCAGGTTGCTTGTACTCCACAGCATGCTCTTGCGCCCCCTCGGAAGTCGTGCTCGCACTTGAAAGAAACTCATCATCGTCATCTGAGTGCTGAGTTTCGGCGCTGATTCTAAAACCCGCGTACGCGCTGCTGGCCTCTGCCATATTATTGACAGATGAGGTCATTGCGTACTAGCTGCGCACAGGTACTCGAGATAGGTATGGGACATTACAAGGCCAACATAAACAAGCGAAGTAGAATGTAGTAGAGCCAGTAAGAAGATCACGCTCCTTATGTCGCGATGACTCCTGATCGTTTGATTGTTGAGGATGCCGCGAATCTGGCGGGTCAAATCCGGGGTAATCGATATTGGTGGGCTGAGGTTGCGGCGGCGGGAGCCACCAAATGGATCGTACCACAGAATGATGCCTATCCAATCAAATCCGGTCGTTTTAGACAATTAAAAGTACCTGTGAGATAGAAATCGTTTCATAACCGTTCTGGATAGAAGAAATGTGGATATTGCACCGTCTTGTCGGGAGCTGAGCACTTTTAGTGGGTTGCGGAAGGAATGCCGACTTCTTTGTTGGTGAAGTTTGGGGTTATTCGTGAGCCTGAGGTCATATAAAGTCACACTAACAGCGGCACGTTCGCCGCCTTAAGCCGATCATTCACCTTCCCCACAGCGCACGTGCCATTTGTGTAGATATAGTGGACAGACAGCCTGGAGGTTGGTTGACACTGACTATTTCGTCTATAGCTTCAGACAGTTTTTGATGGCTACTCATAGTAGTAGTTCGAACAAAACAAAAATCAGTTCTTTGGTCATATAATAATTATTACTTTATTTTTTTGTTATTAGTCATTATTTCAAGTTCTCTCTAGATTTTATACAGAAATCTATTGAGCAACAAAATGTTAAACAATAATCAAGATATAATAATAGAAAATCTTCTATATAGCTATGAAATAGTACAGAAGATTCTCCGCTCTGCCATTACTGCTTCAGTTTACGTAGTCTTTGGAACTCAACAATATATGCAGATTAAAAACGAAATAGCAGGAATGGCAGGAGTCAGAATTCCTATCGAGAAGAAGGGAGGGGATGGAAGAGAGGGATATGCATACTATTTATATTGTAGATTTAGCCCTAAGTATGATCTACATCAAAGACAAACAGACGGAGAACACTACATCCAAAACATTCAGGAAAACATACATCAGTGTGTGAACTGAACAAAATTAAAAACCCTAAGCATGTAATCACATGATCTTTCCTACATCTGATAACTTTGATAGTGGACAGCGGCGTATTATTTACTGGAATCTGCGGTGGAGACCACGTCACAAACCCGACCAACAAAACCCTCAAGTCCCGAAGGTGAGCCTGAGTTATGTGCAGAAGCCAATGCAGCTGATGCCCCTGGCATGAGAAGTACGCGAGACCCAACTTCAACCCATTCGACCGACGTCACGAAGCAACATGTAATCTTAACATCCCCAACATTCAAATTGGTCGAAGACTTGATCATATGGTTTAGTTCGGATGGGTCACCTTTATCGCGATCATTCACATCGCTATCAAAGCTGAAGAACTCAGGTTCTGTTGGCGAGGGAGGTGAAGGGACGACTTCGTCATCCGCAAGTGCCATACAAGTCACTTTTACTGTGGATCGAATGTTGGCAATGTATACGATCGCATTTCCTCCCAATAGCAGTGGTGGTGATAGAGACGAAGCGAACTGACTAGAGTCAAAGCTAGCGATAAAGCCCGTATGGAATAATAGTGACTTGGGAATGGAGCTGGTAGGCGGTGCTGGAAAGCTGGCTAGGATGATCCCTTTCCGAACCCTACCAAGCCGAGGAGGCGGCTCGCCTTGGAAATTGGGGAGGGGCTCCACGCCCACTGTGCCTACTTGGTCTTCAACTAACTTCCGGACGGGCAATCGGAGGTTCCGAACACTGACTACACGGACACGCTGCCAGTGCGCTTGAGCTGGGTAAGGTATCTTTCCCGGAAAGGATCCTTGGACGAACGAGGTAGAAAAGTCCCCCGATGATGGCCTACTTCGAAAGGGTTCAGACTGTGGCTGGGTGTCTGAACGCCGCTCTGAACGAACCCTACCTCCGTGTTCCGGTAGGGCGTTGTCTAGAAGAGGTCCGATGACCAGCTCGTCACCTATTGAAATCGATCCGTAACGGACCAAGCCACAGAGAACCACACCGTGGTTCTCCTTTGAGGACTGCTCGGCGGACATTGAGTAAACTTTCGACGGAGGAATAGCAAACACTTCATCTACATCGAAAATGTTTGTAGGAAGTGCCGGTGGTGGCAGTGCCTTCGACGGAGAAATGGTTCGTAGTGATGGTCTTGCAGGGATTGGGAGATTGCCCAGCAAAGCATGTAACCTCCCTATTCCCGAGCCATCGACAGCACTTGTAAGGATTATTGGAACGGTGGAAGACCAATCTTCTGTTGTAGCGATCAGCTTTTTGATTTCCACACTGTCCTTCGGTCCGACGTGGTGCAGGTCTAGTGAAGCCTCAGAACTGCCTGATTGTACAGGCAGTATGGCCGGCCTTTTGCCCGAAAGCTTCAAAGCCGATAGGACTTTAGTAAGATTTTGTTTCAGGCTAGCGCGAGACGCAAGGTCCATCTTAGTGATGACCACTATTGTAGGGATCTCTAACTTATTGCAGAGGTCGAGGTGCGACAAAGCCAAGTTGATATCAGTAGTTTGCTCCGCAGAATCCGGTTGAGACTCCTTTAAGGTCTCATCGTCACAGTTTGCCGGAATACACAGCAACACATAGTGCGGAGCCCAGCTGACCAGGCCCCGAAGCGTAGACTTTAGATAACGAACTGATCCTGGGAGGTCAGAGACGAAGGCTAGGCGTCCCTGTGCCGAGGCTGCATGCACATCGTCCCACGCTGCAACATTGCCGGACGAATAATTGACTACGTCGAGGGTGTCCTCGGACAGTTCGTTGGCGGCGTATCCTATCAGTTCATGTGCAACTGAGCTAGTGATCCCGGACGAAATTTCGTGCCGATGCTTGAGAAGACCAAGTCTGCTGGTACCTCTTCCATTGTCGAGGACAGATGAGGTCAGTGTGCCTAGAAGCGACGATTTCCCAGCTGTAGTTGGGCCAGTGATGGAAATGCGTATTTGCTCCGTTTTGGAGTGATCGCCCTCCAGTTCTCCTTGTCTAGCCGCCAGTGACGATGACTTGCCCTCGTGGGAACCATTTTTTGGCGATTCAATTCGGTAATAGTCCCAGTCCGGACTCACTAGAGCCTCAGCAACCCAAAGTTCTTCCGCATGAACTTTGCCAACTTCGGCATTTGGTACACATGCATCCTCGGTCCACTCGCAGTTCCCAACGATTACCCGACGCAGAATTTCGACCTTGCAACCAAGGCTACCAGCCATCACTTGTAAATTCAACAGGCTTTCTTCCAGCTCGTCATGAGTGAGTCCGACAAAAGTGCCATCGTCGGCAACTCCGATCTCATACAGAGCACCCTGGCTCTCCTCAAGACCAGGGAGTAAGCGAGCCGGTTTCTGAGGAATTCCAAGTTCCAATGCTGCCTCTGGGAGAACGGGGAGCACAAGATTGGCAGCGGTAGACGAATGGAAAGGCGAAGACTGCTGTAAGCGCCACAGAAGTTGAGTTGTCAATTGCTGCAATCGTTGCTGACGGCTCTGGGTAGAGCGAACTTGAGACTGCTTCGAGGGTGATTCACAACTGGAAGATGTTGGAACTGAGGTTGACAAAGGCAAGCGGGAGTGATAGGAGCCACCAACGAGATGACCGGTAGACATAGCTGTATAGAGTCTCCTTGCTCGAAGAAGAAGATGCAGCTTGTACTCAGTTGGCCCTTCTTGCGGCTCCGGCTCTAGCTTCGTAATACCGTAGTCAGATAAGACATTGGGATCTGGACGATCTAGATTGGTAGCGGACTGATTCCGAGTCACAGTACGGCACCCTGTCCCAGCGACCTGTGGAGTGGAGGATCCGGAAGTGGACCACGGAGAAGAGACCCTTGGAGGGTCAGGATCGTAAGTAAAGATGGACGCCATACTTCAGGCTGTGGTTCTTATTCGGAACAGCTTGATGATGCGAGTGGTTGAACAGAAAATGACTCAGATAGGTACCAGGCTAGACCGAGGTATACGAGGGGGTAATAAACAGTGTAAGTGCCAGCAAGCTTGGGATACGTTACATAGGTTGTAGAATGCTAATGATAATCGAGTCATCTTGGGGTACGAATGTCGACGTTAGAGATGTAGTTGTGGGCGCAATTGGCCGGAAGCTAGAAAAGTCCTTCCAAAGAGAAGGTCCTGGAAAGAGATCATACAAACATGGACAGTTGTCACTTAAAGGGACGCCGACGGCATGGTGGAGAGCATACAGTGAGTCACTTGGTGTTCCCTGAGGAATCAAGGCATCCCATCGTCCTGTACTGGATGACATGTTCCGGTCAGGTGATGCGTGATGTAAGCATGTAAGGGGCCACGTGGTGGTTACGCGCCTGAGGCACGATGTCAGCATCTGAGGATGTCCCCCCTTCTGCGAATAAATTCCTTTTTCTTCCTTCGGGAGAAAATATCAAATGAATGGACAGATAATTTGACTATCAACATTAGTACTTAGGTCCTGTACTTATCAAAAGCGGATATTTAGATCAGATCTTTGGGCGCTTAGATGCTTCGCGACTATGCTTTGGAATTGTGTAGTGTAGGCTTAGCCTAAGAAGAAAGTATGTACAATGTATATCACTATATCTGTCAATTTAGTGTCCCCTTAACTCCACCAGGTATATAGATATGGATGCAGAGTTGTCTATATGTCTTTTGCAGACTCGCTAAATCCTTATCTTGAGAAGGATCTGAAAATTCGTTCGCTGTTCTAGTTTCCCCATGCCGCCGAACTTCGCTCCTGGGAGGGTTTCGAGGGACGAGCTTGTTTCGCTGCAGTCATCCGACACTGACTTTGAAAAAGGCAACGTGGTGCTCCGAGTTGAACAGTATTGTCGTAGAAGTAGGTCGCTGGAATTCGATGGACAATTCACTCCGTCACGGGCGCAATCATCACTCGCTTGATGCTTCCCTCCCTCCACCTTTACATTTCCCTTGAGAGACATGAATGTTTCGAGCTGTTGTTCGTGTGAAAACAGCGCCACAACTGGGGCATTCTGCTTTGGCAACCACGCCGGACTTTTCCCTTTGATGACGGAGCAAATTGCTAAACGTTGAGAATTCACGGCCGTTGCATCCGTGATCCCAACATTGCGGTTTCGGTCGGAAGCTAATGACGCGGACTTGCTGTTCTGGGTCTGAGCCTGCCGGTGCTGTATCGGGAGACGAGTATACTGTTCCTGGTGTCATTATATGTTGTGACTGAGGGCTCACTGCTAAAGAGCTTGGATTTGACCTGGAACTTTGACTGTCAGTGTGCAGGTTTAGAAAGAAGTGTGTGGCGTTTGACTGACGATAGTGAAGGAGCCTGGGAATAATAATATTCTTGATGATTAACTAAGTATGAGGGAGGTCTAGAAGCTAGTCAGTGTCGTGATTTCCTTTTAGATACCTAGGCCATCTTACGATGAAGTGAACTGATGTTCCGCTATTGTTGGAGGGCTGCCTGCAATGTGGCTGCCGGGGAAGGAATATGGAATGGAAGAACTATACAAAGCTGCAAGTCAGTGATTTTGGTCTAACGAGCAGTGGTTGTAGGGAGATGGCCTACCTTCGGGGATGCTGTCGGCTCTGAAGCATACCTGGGTGTGGCGAGCATAGATACTGAGGTGCCGGAATTCCCGGTTGATAAAAGCCCTGCGTTGTGGCCTGTGGAGTATGATATCCGACATGGTATCCAGTCGATGGTGGGAGAGTCTGTGGTTGGGGAAACGGTTGTTGGTCCATAGCCATCGAGGAAGGATGAAGAGGATGTGATGGCCGGCTTTGCCAGCCATAACCTAGATGGAGTTAGTTTGGAATGTCATAAACCTGGGTGGATAGATCGTTTTAGGTAATCGTACTGTGTGTGTTATTATCTGCCATGATTGCCATCAAGTCGGTCTTCAGCTGTGCTTGGATAGATGACTCAAAGCACGGTGTTCTTTGTCATAAAAGTTCTTATTAATAGGTGCTCTAGGTGCAGATCATGGCCAACATACAGTGAGGTTTCTGTCGGGAGCTTCCCTTGGATCTGCTTGGATAGACCAGAGGGCGGTTGATTTTCGTATCCTGGCCTTGAATAGTTGGATTCACAACCAAGCGGTGTACCAAGAATGACCGGCGTGGTTTCAAACGATGAAGAGGAACTTGAGCTGCTACTAGATCTGGCTGCTGGGTCTTGTCCTTGACTGAAGCCGGATAGTGCACTTGGACTCTGTAGACCCCAATACGAGTCCGAGGTACTCGGCGGGCTAGTATTCCGCGGCTGTAAAGGCTCAATCCAAGTCGACCGATTAAGTCCGAAAGAAGAAGCGGATAACTCTGAAGAGCAATCCAGATTCCACAGTGGAGAGCCAGCCAGGTGTCTGTGATTATGACAAGCAAAGTCAGGTAAGTGATGTGTTTCAAGTGTTATGGAGGACATTTGAGAGGTATAGGTAGTACACTGATTTAGCGAGACAGAAAATGGGAATAATATTGAATTTAGACGGACAATGTACAAGATTAAAGAGGGAGAGAACAATAGAGACCCCGAGACCACATACATATAAGGTGATGATATAGTGGGAGAAGGGGAAAGTGTGAGAGAGGGAATGGCGAGGGGGAAGATCACTGGACCTACAGTATAGAAGATGACAAGCGCAGACTGAATCCTTTCGACAACCACGGCGGCAATATTGAAATCCAACAACTGAACCCTGTTGGCAAAAATAATGCAAAATTATACGGAAACCAATGAAGCCATTCCCAGAAAACTGAGCAAAGGCGAGTATTTAAACGTCCTAGGGTCAACAAATGGAGAAAGACGGACGCGAGTAAGCGAATAAGCAGATTAGCCTGGGGGGAGACCACAGATAGTTCGTTCTGGTTTAGTACTAAGTCTACAGCTCAGCTTATGGTAAGTGCGGTTTTACTTTTAAGGTGATCGTTTATTATCCAATATTTCCCTATTATTTTCTATTTTTTGATTTGCCTAGAATTAATTTCTAATACCTTTTAGTTAGCATGATTCACACTGCCACTTGCCTAAGTCAGGCCTGTCAGACTTTCTAAAACGCAAGTTAACATTGATGCGATGATCTTGCCGTTTGACTGACTGGCTGCACATTGTGTTTCCCTTTTTTTTTTTTTTTTCTCCTTCTCCCTAGACTTTTGCTCTCTTCTTGGACGTACCAGCAGCCTTAGAAGCGAGAGGAAGACAGTCAGAGCAATGGAAAAAAAGAAAAAGAAAACAAAAAAAAAGGAAAATTGGTCCACACAAATGGGGTAAGGTTCATTGTTGATGAAATTGCTGTGTCAACTTCCAGTCTTTAATTCTTTTCCCCGTCTCCCTCCTATGTCATCAAGCGTTCATTACGGGGTCAAAGATCTAACTCGGGATACTCAATCCAGAATAGGTCTGCACAAGACATCCTAAGATAACCATGGAAATGATTTCACCAAGGCAGGCTGTTCGGGAACCGCACCTTCCCGTCTAGCTCCACCCTACCGTGCCTGGGATTCTCGGAATAGATACGTGCTGGGGAAGCAATTGGAAATGTCTACGAATTTTCGATGGACCCAAGGTAACGGCGGATCCTGGGTGAAGCGCATGGTGAGAAACAAAACAAGCTGCTGGATCCGTCGTAAGGGACCGGGGGAGGTAAGCTCCTGGCCCCGGCATTGGGGAAGCGTAAATTGTTTTTCAGCCCCAAGGAGCTAACGGACGCCATGTGTAGTGTGCCCGTTTTTTTCCTTGTCTCTCTTTGGCCGGCTATTGCTTATTGAATTGGGGGCCAGGGTGGTTAGCATGTAGCCGATTCGTACTTTGGAACCAAGCGTCTAACTTAGGGCGGGTACCAGACCAGGGAGGAAACGGCGCCGGCTGGCATACGTGGAGCCAGGTTCTGGGCTTAGGATCGTCATGATAGGAGAGCGGGTGCTCGAGATCAAGGACCCAGCACCACATGGCGATAAGCAGTCATGGGTGGTTCAGGTTTTGGAGAGGGAGGGGACCCTTTCCTGAGGTAATTAACATTAACGGCTGCATGGGCTCACTCGATACCTAGTCTATGGTACAATCAACAAAAAGCCCCCCTGGAATGGAGATCCATTCCTTAACCTACCAACGTTAATTGTCCCTGTCTCGTGTGTGCATGATGGCGAGAATCGGCGACCTTTTGTGAGAAAAAAGAGAGAGAAGAAGAAAAAAAAAAAAAAAAAAGAAAAGAAAAGAAAAGAAAAATACGAATTGTCAAGTGCTTTTTCTTTCGCGTTCGTTTGGCCCCCACCGACTTAGGCGTCGCCAGCCACAATTGGGGGGATCCGCACTTTCGCGATCAAGACAATTCGTATTATTATATTACTTTTTGCTATTAGGGGATTCACCCCGACAATTAACGAAACCAAAATACCAGAAAAAAAAAAATACGACGATTACAGAAGAAAACCAGACGACCATGGAAAATTCAGGGAAAGAAAGTTAGGAAAGAAAAACACTAAAAAGCAAAAAAAAGAGAAACAAAACCAACCCATTTTCTAGGTTCTGGATTGTTCTTCTACTGTTGAACTCACGGTTGATCCCCACCCCATTGTATTCAATTATCAACCTAAATACTGACTTGATCCAGACTTGTAAAAATAAAACGAAAAACAAGACGATTAAAAAAAGAAAAGAAAAGAAAAAAACCCAAATCCCGCCAAAGACACCTTAGATAACGAACCGGACCATGGCGGACACGCTCTCAATGCAAGCTTAAGAACCTTGTTATTGAAGGCATCCAACCAGTCCGTTGGGAGCAAATACGGTTTTTTCCAACTATACTATCACATGGTTCGGCGCACCAACACCAACACTGAAACACTGGCGGGAAATACTCGATCGAAGCGCCTCGGCGGAGATGGTCAGGCAAACCAATATGACACGTTGTTTTCACCGTTTGACACGAATCAGAGCGGATGGTGTGGTTGGTGACGTCCACGGTAAGGATCGGCCAGGATCAAGAACCTTCATGTTCGATAACCGCTCGGCCGGAACGCGCTCGCATGGAAAGCGTATCGAATACATCATCCTCGTCCGTTTGATGTCTGGGACTGCGCGTGGCTGTTGCTATCGGCGCCAGTGATCGACCACTGAGGGCGGGTTTAGACTTGCGCTTAGACAGAAGCCAAAAAGGAAAATAGATTAATCGGCCAAGCTAACGGATGGTTAGGCCGATACTATTACGAAGTATGTGTCACTTGATCCAGAACCCCATCTCGGAGGCATATCACTTAGTTTCCTCCGTCCTCTGCCCTTCTACGGGTTCGCTTCGGTTCCCCACAGAGGCCGTGATTGGTTCATCGCAATTAAATGCTGGGGCGATTTCTCGGCGAACGACAACCGACGGCCTTTCACCTGGGAAAAACAATTCCATGATCTCTGATTTGGGAAAACTGGGCATTTTCCACGAGGTAACGCCGACATCGCACGCGATTCTGCCCCCTGATGGAGAAATTGCTGGGCGGAATTTGCAGGGTAGGTAACATCACGACTCCACCGCCTCACCAATTCCCACCTCTTAATATTGTCGGATATACCCTCTGGCTCATGAGAAGATGGATATATAATTAAATTATATATCAACGACAGAGTTTGGGCCGAGTGTCTCAACCCGAGACCTCTTTCTTCAGGATCAGACGATCGACTGGTCTCCACGTGCGGTGGCACTTTTATCGATCCTGCTAGGTTTTCTCCAACGACTCCGTAGTTCGGGATACCATATGGCCAGTGGGTATTCTACATGGGCTCCCAGTAAGCTGGGGTCTTCGATGGACCGGGATTAGAGAATCTTTAATTAATCATTCACTTTCGGGTAGTCTTCAAGACAAGCCCAACGGGTACCTGGTCCCTTGTCCAACGTAGTACAGGACCATGCAAGCCTCAAGCGATGCACCCGCACGTACCGCCCACGAACAAAAAAAGTCGGTAGTCAGACTCAACACCACCCCCAAAAAATTGTACATACATACATGCCTCAATTGGAAGACCACGAATGATGTCTCACCCCTAACCATGGTCCCGACGATATGGTCGCTAGTCTTTTTCACAGCGCGTCCCATGGTCCCATGCTTCGGGTTCGGGAGGCAACACACATCCTTCGATTCATGAGCCCACCCGTTGCCCAGTTCAACCCCTCAAGAAAAGACATTCGGTCTCCGATTGAGTCGTAAAACCTTACCCTATTCGGTAGCGGATCTGCCAGACCGTTGAAGATCGATGGATATGGGTTCCAGCAACTATACTGGAACCGGGATTAGTCCAGCCCACCGACGCAAGGTATCAAACAATGGTTTGCTACACTAAAAATGGTTCAAGACTTCAAGTATGATAGATTTTTATTATCCCTTTTGTTTCCTGGACTGCGGTAAGTTCCGCCAAGAGCGCCCTCCTAGGACAAACCTACCAATTACTCGACTGGGCCTCTACTACTATGTTCAATCAGGGGGAGATGCCTCTCCAGATGGGGAACTGTCCAATCAGGTCGATTGGTTTCACGTTGAAGACCAGGTGTCACCCACGTGGGATTCCCATTTCGGTACCCCTGCGTCTTTCCGGTCCACTTCTGGTACGTCATGTGCCAGGACTTACCAGACTAGGTAAATGGTTTTACCGTCCATTCTTATTAAGTGGGCTCGAAAATTCTTAATGCTAAGTATCCCCGAGTCTTGATTGCTACTACACTACGTACCCCATGTCTGGGAACTGCGGTTTCATCTAATGTGTCAGCGGACACGGAAGATAAATTAACTGCGTTTATTAAAGCCCTCGTTGACCGCCACTTGTTGCTAATTCCAGGAGAACCATGACAAATCAAAGAACCAGCGATGACAATGTGAAGATCAATCAGGAATAGTTGGAAATCAAATTTAAGATTAGAAGGAACAGGAACAGAAAATCCTTCACGACGCCGCGAGTGAGAGAAACTAGTCCCGAAGGAATGAGAGTAAGTCACTAGGTGCTACCTAGCAGTACCTACGACCTACTAAAATCTTGGAGCCGAGCAATCCAGTCGATCCTTGGCCTGACATATGAGTAATGTCGTCACTGGTAATAGTTGGATTGATTATAGATTGCCAATTGCAACCATCTGGCCTCCTCGCAGATCTTTCCGGATACACAGGATACTCAGTATACCTTTAAATCCCGTGCCCCTGCATAATTCTCAACAATGACAGAGAGGGAAACACAAAAATGTCACTAAAACCCATTTAACAGGGATTGTATAGAAATATCTCCAGCTTAATTAAACCTACGGCAAATACCCGAAATTATATAAAGAGGTAATGGAATCCCGTCACCACTCCTGTTAAAAGTGCGTAGATTATGGTTACATGGTTCCGTTAATTAGCAACCTACTAATATAACATGACTACTATATAGGGCTCAAGTATAAGAATGACTATCACGCTATTCTCTCGGTCCGAAACAACCCTTATGTGTATTAGTGTCTCATAGTGTGAATATTTGAGTTTAGGAGGATTGCCGTTATCCCGTTCTGTACTTGGAGGTACTTGGAGGTACTCGGTGAATTGAAGAAAATATATTAAACGAAGACCGAGAAGCCGGTGTATATTCCCAAGATAAATCCGAAAAGTGAAGACAGAGGAAAAAGACGAGAGAGGGGCCTTTGGTTATGTTACAATTCTATATTCTGCACCATTCTACACCGGTGAGCCGTGTAGCCGGCCGAAGAAGCTCTTGCTATTCGTTTGAAACCTCATTGATTTTGTGACTTGGTGGACCGGAAGAGGTACCTCCCATTCGGTGCATAGATTCGATCGAGCCGACATATCCGATTCCTTCTAAAAAGTACCTTTAGGCTAGATAAACTCGGCGCATCTATTGAATATCGACTAGAAGTCACCGTTATCTACATAAGTCACTAAAGTACTGTGAAGGACTCCTGCAGGTTAGACGGCCTTTCTTTCTAACTAATTGTAGTGCATTCGAATTCTTTGTTCGTCTGCTAGATAAATAGTCCTGTAGTGTAATCTGGCCAGATATCATCTCGACACCGAGCCACATCTCTCAAAAGCCATCCCAAAGAGATGAAATGCGCAGCGCTGTGTGTTATTATACATTTATTTCGAGCCTAGCAATATCCTGGATGAGATCCTCCGGGATGTGAAGTCTATACAGACACCGTGCGCTACGACATACGGCAGCAAAAAAAGAAAGAAGATATATTGGCCGGGTCAGGTGCAGCGGCCTCGGATACATAGGACGTCTGAGAAGCGTGGATGTTTATATTTTCCACGCAAATAACCAGCTTCGCTCTGCGATACCAGTGCGGGTTGGGTTTGGTTATGATGTCCCACAGCCTCTGTGCACCTGACTAGGTGTCTTCAGGAAGACGCCTACAGCCTTATTGAGTATCGTGTCGTCACGCTCACTTGGAACATTATGAACACATTATTCGCAAATTGCCTCAAGTTAATATAGTCAGTTAAGAACCCACCGACGTGAATAGAAGAACGGAGAACGAGGTTAGATACCACGACAACCTTACAGTAGTAACCGCGCAGGGGCAGGAGACTCCAGGGAGGTATTGCTGCTGCAGACAACTTCACGAGGAAGAGTTCATAGATATGTTGCACATCCTCTTCTTCGCAAGCGGCGGCTTTGAGACTCGAATATACGGTTCAAGCTTGTTCTGATGACCAAACCCTGGCAGTATGCTAGCGCGGGTTTCATGGCAGAGGCAAACCGACTGAGCGTCACCCTTGGCCGTGCCAAGAAAGTCATGATAATCATTAGCAAACTTAGGGGCTGGAACAACGATGGCTTTGTCATGATGCAACGCTTGGTCGGAAAAAGGGCCTAGATTCCTCATAGACCTATCGAGGGATGTCACTGCAAGGGGTCATCTTTCAAATACGATGGATATACTATCTCCTGGGATGTAAAGAAATTTTACTTCGGCAATGATGATTCGAGGAGTCTTATCTTCATGAAATGGGTCTTGGTAAATACGTCCGGAAGCAGATTTGTGTTTTCGCCCATGTCGACAACCTCATCGCCGACATTAAAGGAGCTCAACGAAATCTTGAGGGGTTATTCGATTCGTTAGAACATGGACTGAATATGAAGCCATGGCCGAGCCATGGCGATGCTGATAGCCGTGGAGACATGGAAGATATCTAAGAGTGGCCTATGGACGAAGTGAACAACATACCCACGAGCGACACTGTCCGCAGTGTATTCCCGGCCCCTGACACCATAGCAACTTGGACTTCACAGTCGACAAGGCACATTAATGTATACCCATTTGGTCGAGGGTAGCTTTGAGCTCATGGAGGCGGTTAGCGAGTCACTTACACACTCGCTAACACTAGTCACGCTCGCTTATGTTCTGTCGACGATATAGGTTTCTAATAGCCTACCAAGTACATGATACCGTTGCCGAACTGGCTCGGATATTCATTAATGATCAAATAGTTGGAACTGATGGTTTGGAGCATGAAGCCGATTCATTGCCTTCCGAGGTCCGCGCCGCCCGCGATCGGTTCCTCGCCTTTGAAGCCGAATGCCTTTCTTGCATCACGGGATGAAGCCAGCCATAGCGCTTCTGCTACGCGCCCCCGTCGTTCGTCTTTGTTGAGCGCCAATTTTGATCGTATGGGGAATGACGAAGACATAGAGGTTGTTGGAAGCCGCCGCGCTACCCCCCGTAAGGGTTCGAAGTACCCATTTTGTGCCCGTTTTGATCGTCTCGTCCGGCCGCAATGTGGCGTTGGTATTCTGTTTGTCCCTATTAATAGGGCTCTTGTTGTTAGGGATTTCTAGATAGCAATGTCTTTTTCCGCGATTGTCATTACACCCTACGGCTCCGTGTACCGTATCCATGGGTAGCTATCCGCTGTTGTGGTATAAGCAACCCTCGTCCAGGATGTCAACCCTAAACCATGACGTGCCCAACATGTTATGGTGTCCGAGCCATTTAAAGCCACCCAGCCCTCACCGGGGGAGGCCATAAACCCCCAGGTCAGTGCCACCGAGGCGTTGTGGTGGGTGGCACTGCAGGCCCGGTCCAACTGGAAATGGGCCAGGCCTGCGGCTAGTCCTGATAATCTGGTAAGCACAGAATGCCACAAACTATTAGAAATTTCATATTGTATGAGGGCTAAGAAAGATATACAGCTCGACAAAGGAGGAGGAGACAGCACTTGGAAGTTCACCCAGGATGAGTTGCACGCAGTCCCCGACAAACTCAGTAAGCTTGCTTCGGTTCCTGAATTCCTTACACCGAATGGAACTAATAAAAAATATAATCTATTCTCGCCGATTACGCGGTTGCTGCGGGCGACTCCCTTGAGAACGAAGCATTCATATGACCTCAATAGCTAGCGGATCCTATGGCTTTACCGGACGGTGCGACTGTTCATCATTTTAAGTAGCTAATCCACCGAGTTGACATCTGGGGAGACTACTGTTCAGCCGTTGACCCACCTATGGATCCATGGATCTTAAAATCCCCCGAATGTGTGTTTCAAAGAATACTAATTCCTTCCATACAGTACGTCTGTCAAAGAGAATTGTCATTGACAACTTTTCAGCCCTATGACAGAATGTTTACGAAGAACCGAATCTTTATATACAACATAAGCCTATACCCTCCCCGGTTGTGGAAAAGATGACTGATGGTCAATTTGCTACCAGAATCTGTCAGAACAGGGTTGAAAGCTACTGCGCCAACGGATTGAGTACTAACGTGGACAAACATGGTAATGCCTTCCAATATTGTTGACATTGGAAGTACCGCTTGTTTGGATTTCCAGCTGCGTTATACATAGAATAATCAAAGCACTTCATCACAATGCTTTCGACATAACGAACGCTCCTCTTTTAAGAAAACAACCGAAAACTAATCTCATCCATTACAACCTGCACCATGAACAATACCAACTCCTTCCAAAACTATCTCCCGGAGGCCTACACCCAGGATGGCACTTTGCGTACATCGCCTTGGGGGTGATTTGCCTTGCAGGGCTTTCGTGACACTAGGACTATTAACGGCTGCTTCGGGGATTGCCGTATCTTCCAGACACATAATCCTCGCAATGACTGAAGGACAGATACAATCCAATTGCTCCATTAGAAATGCAGTGAATACGGGAGGACTTAATTTAAAAGACCAGCGAACTAGCAACACAAGGCGTAAGTCAGTGTGCATCACGCAGCACTTTCGAAATGGTCTACAAATCTCTCTACAACAGTCCATTCACTCGTAGGTCTCCTAGATCTTACGATCCGCTATGGCACGCATTTCGATCTGGACTTTTACGCATACGATGCAAGAGACACCGGTGATTGGAATGCAGTAGGCCAGTATGCCTCGCGGAGCACGCTTGAACTATTACACAAATTCTTCCACACCCAGCTAGTGGGCCTACCGACAGACGGAAAGCAAAATATCCAGCCCCAGGTGATATAACGCGCTTGTATACATACCTGGTAGAAATGGCAACGCCTAATTGGCAGGCATCTGCAACTTTGCCATCCAGCTACTGCCCCAACCACACATCTCGACCCGTGACATAGTCATTCTTACGCTTTGTCACTTCCAGTTTCGCAAGTACCTGGTGGCGATAGATATTCTGGAAACCTCGATGTAGTTTTCAACTTTCGCGAAACGAAACAATGGACGTCCAGACAAATATATGCATTGGAAAGGAGTAAGCGGCGGGAAAGATTCATACTGATTATGACTAAGGAGCAAGGCGAGGTGTTCAAAGGTAAACTATCAAGATTGGTTACGGAAGGTCGATACCCTCCATACATTGTCGACAACATGATAGCTATGAACCACGCGTTAGAGAGGTAGAGGAAAGCTGATTACTCAAGGAGTTTCTACACTTGATTCGGCATTTATGGATCCTTGTCGGTATATGTACTGACTCCTCGACGCAGCGAAAGACATGAAACTCGCCGTAATGCAAGGCATTCTCAGAAAATACACACTGCGTTGTGATTATTACGCCATTGGTCCCACACTTTCCACAGAGCGCATTTTTTCGCTCGAAAAGCACCTGCCCGGCGAAAGTAGCCATGCGGATGAAGTGTCTCAAGCGATTATATGAGTTGAATAGAACGAGGGAAATGAGTGTATCGAGGGGGGTGGAAAGAATTGTTCTAATGCAGATAATGAGTCCGCCATCGAGGTTGCACAGAAACTTGACTGTCACGGAGGATACAGATAGCGAGGACAGCGTACGCCAATAACAGCCGTACTTACCAATGCGTGAGTGTGAAGGATCCTTTACGGGATATTACTTCTCCAGCAAGAAGATCCACGCGTTCAACGACGATGATCCAACGTGTGGTGGTTGCACCAGAAATGAGATTTGCGGCACGTTCTTGAAGGTATACTTTACTCGTTGGGCTGCGACGTGAAGACGAATATCAGAAGTCACAATAAATGAGCATCTTCAACCACGACTATTCTCTTGGCTTCTCCTCACTGTCCTCAGTGCCCCACCAGAGGATATAAATCTTGCACAGATGGAATCGATGGTAAGTATTGCTTTACTGTGCGTGTGGCCGTCCAGCGTCAAGGTCACCATACCATTGAAAACAAGGTATACTATATCCAGCGTGGCCTTGGACTACTGGCAAACTTGACAATTCTAGATGACGGACAAAACGATTATTGCGCTTATCAAGCCCTACGATACAAGGTTCAGTGTTTTTGCACATGGCGATGGAGGCGGAAGAACAGTTCTTGAGGTCGATTGGGCTACCGTGTTATCTGGAGGCAAGATGATTGTCGAAGCATGGAAAGCCTCCATATCTGATACATTTCTGCTTAGAAAGATCAGACCGAGCAGAGGAAGAACTTACTGAGAATCCCAAGTTCCAGGAGAATGAGCTGAACATCAAAATGCTATTAAAGAAGCCAGTGATCAGGATCTACGCCCACTTTGAGCCAACCTAACCGGCCTTTATACAAGTCGGCTGCTTCTATTGTCCTGGAACTAGTTGAATGGGATGGGCAGCAGGGCACACCTGGCACTTACCTAGCCAGGTAATAAAGTATACTACTACTGTATTACTTGTGTCCCCTCTCATCACGCACCTAAGTGCATCCAACACCCTGTCTCGATTTACTGATCTATCACTCTATCAATTCATCCAAGATGCCTCAATCTAAAGCCGTGACTTCCAAGCTCTCCGTACTCAAAAGAATTTACGTTAGGTAATAAAGGCGATTGATGCCTTAAATGTCATCACAGCGTCCGAGCATGGCTAGAACGATGGCAACTACGAGGACAGTCTTCGCAAAACGCAAGAAGCGGTATGCTTAAAATAGTCCTGAAGAGTACGAGAAAAAGGTTGCTGGCAGGGAGTCAGAGTTAATGAGGCGGTTACGGTGGATGTTTATAAACCAGTTCAACATGATAAACTTAGGTGCATCATTATTGGAATTTTTGGTCTCGAGAGCGAACAGAGCTATACCTTCACATACTTCTGGACGAAATGCTGAGACAATATCCTTCTGCTTTGTTGAAGAAAGCTGTGCTGACGAGCGCGGAAATATGAATCAATGTCAAATCTTGGTTGGGACCGCTATTAGAAGCTGGAATTACTCTGCATATGCAGTAGTCTTGGATAACCGCAATCTGGAGAATATGGTTATGGTCAAGCGAGACTCCATCATCGAACACTGTTGAAAGATAGCTAGCTCATGGCTATGTGGGTAGTAAAAATACCCGTTCATGTCGGATATATACATTGTACATGGGGAGCTCAATCTAAAGAGAAATAATACCTCCCTCCCACTCGAGCATCCAAAATAAATAGCAAAGAAAAGAAAGAAAGAATCAAAATCGTACACCCCCCCTCATCCGACACATCCTCAGGATCGCCAACAAGCAAGCCCCGATCTCCAAACCCTTCTGGTCAATGACCAGCCAGTTTGAGGTAGACAGATTTCTGTCTTTGAATAGCGGCTGGATTGTCGAGGTTAGACATCGGCTGAAGTTAGGAGCGGCCATTGTCTTTTCACTCCAGTGGGCCTTCAGCTGAGGGCGGCAGATTGGTCAAGCAGGTGGCGGGAAATCTCCGGATAATCGATCTACAGTACATACCCAGCGGGAGGTTCTAGGGTTGAAAGATACGGTGTAGGATACTAGGATGTAGTATGTATACTTGGTTTGATTGCAGTGGACGTACAGGAAACTAAAATAAGATTAGAACCACAGTATCAATGGGCTTAGTCTTGTTACTTTCTTTTGCTTCTACCACTAACGTACCATTTCAGTAGCTGTTGTGTTGGTTACCCCGTGAAGTTTGAAGAGGATCCGGGGAGATGTATAATACTAGGACTAACGTTGCAACTGTAAAAGGTATTGTCTAGCTAGCACTAAATGAAGTGATCTTTGTTGTTGAAACAATAATGAGTGACAGTATTTAACAAACATGCACAGCATGGTCGCATTTAGACAGGCAAAAGCAACAATCGTGACACGAGGTCAGAGTAGACTACACGCACTGGAAAGTACATCTACCACGACCCAACAGTTGGGGTAGTGTAACTTCCAGAAACTGTACCCCCCGAACATTGGCTTGGAACTGCGTTGGCCGTGGAAGAGCCCCAGCTAGCAGGGACAGTGCCGTTTCGTCGTCCAACAGCACTCAAGAAAGCTGCATAAGACCAAGTCAGATCGGATGCCGAAACTGGGGTGCCCTGGTCCCGACTGTACTGCTCAGCCAAAGCACCGCCATCGGGAGTATACTCCTGGACAACGGAGATGAAGCCGTCTGCGTAGGTCTTGACAGCGCTCGTAAGCGACTCATAGGCTGAGGAAGACTTGGCGTAGGATCCGGTGGTGACATTGCTGGAGAGGTCCTTGAAGAAGGGAAGGGAAGTTTCAGTGACGTTCACTTGACCTTGTTTGTCCCACTGATACAAGGCGTCGTAGAGCAATTCCGCAGCGACCAGGGTGGTAAGATACCTAATATTCATTAGTTTAAGCTTTGGATATGAGACAGAGTACCAACCATGGATTGCCTCCCTGATAGGTGTCCTCTGCGTAGCGGCCCACTGCCGCGGCCTTTCCTGCTCCACGTCCATTGTTGATACCGTAGACCGACCGGAAAGAGTCAACCACAAGCTTATGGTTCGACAGGGCGCGAGAGGAGCAGGGCTGGAATGTTGTATCATCACAAGCGGCGGCTGGATCAAAAGTGTGAATGGAGCCCAAAAGAGAGTTGGTATCCAGTCCACTGCGCCCATTGGTTGGTAAGTTAGAAAGAACAGCAGACCCATTCCAGAAGTCCTGAAGATGGCAAAGGATTTGAGGCGCCACGGAGCATGCCTGGCATTCCTCTCCGAGTGCCTTTGCAAACGCATCGCCCTCCACCAAGGCTTTGTGCTGCACAGCAACAGTGAAGAAGGAGCTGCCCTGAACCTCTTCCCAAAGATCAAACCCGGTCTGGTTCCAGTATTGACCCACATAAGACAAGTCATTCTGGACAATTGGCCAGATGTTAGCTTTGACAACAGATTGTTTGTCGCTGGAAATCAGAGAGTTGCCATATGCGATCAAGGCGGAAGCACGTAAGGCTGGCCCGTCGCGCTGGGGTCGGCCCCAGGAATCGGTGAATTGAGAGATATTGACGTAAAATTTGGGTTCAGCAAGACCCGAGCCATCCGACAGGCCGCCTGATGGGTTGGAGACTGCCTGCTGCTTCGCTTGAGAGTCAACATAATTCTGGATTGTGGACTCGAGAGTCGCATCTCCCCCGATGAATTGCTCTATCACTTCTTCCATGGTGAGGCCAGCATCGCGCGTCCAGGTATAGAAGTCTATATATAGTTAGCTCTGTGGTAATATCAAGCGGTCTTGAGGGTAGGATTGTACGAACAGTCGGGATTACTCTTGGATGGGGAGGCTACAACGATACCAGCGGCAGCCCCCTCAACAAGCTTGCCATCAGCGCCGATATTATTGAGGACGCCCTGTTTGGCGATGGGTGTCTGTGTCTCAATGAAGGCGTTGAGATCCGACTGCCTCTTATGGATAGGGAAGGACGGATGCGCGACAGCGCCAGCAATGGCATTGAGGGAAAAAAGAAGGTTGTTCCGCATGATGGTGGTGACTTCCAAGAAACAAGAAATGACTGTAGCTGTTTGTTGGCTGCCTCATTCGCAGTGAGAATTTCAGGTCTCTTTATAGCGCGACCTAGACGTGACGTAGATAATTCGGTGAATCGATCCGCAACGGGCTGCATGACATTAACCAACAGGCAGCGGGCCGATCAGTCGGAGATTACTGAGACTCGCAGCAGTTTTCCGCAGGCCAAAGGCCCCATCATGAAGCAGATCCGGTATTAATTTCCGGGATGCAGCGTGGCGGATCCAATTGAAATCGATATTGCGTCGGAGCGACTAAAAGTGATCATCCCGACATCTGCCCGTGCCGCCATTCTCTTAGTTCTCACTGGTGGAAACCCCATCGGACTGAACCTTTGAGTCCTAGTCGAGTCTTAATGCTCTTAGAAGGCGGACTATTATTCTTGACTGTGTTTAGGTTAAGCCAGGATCGGGGCGGAGTGGAGTGATGTACAAACCTTCGGTTGTGATCGGGGAAGCACATCGGCCATACAACTAGGAGCATGCTTCACCCATTAACAATCTTTCCTATGCCAAGTAAAGGTCTCATCGTTTGAGATAGATGCCCCAAGTTCGGTGAATGGCCGATTCGCCGCCATTTGGCCGGACACGATAATGTCTTGAGCTCCCATTATGCATCGGCATGTGCTGCCGTTTTGTATTTGGTTAGGTTAGCTTAAGTTGAATACGGCATGCCGTAGCACTCGTACAGCTATAGCCATAGAGCTCCTTGGATTATCCTCGTGTACCTGAAGTGAGATGTGGAGAAGTTGAAGAAACCAGCAAAGTTCATGACGTTATGACTTATCCATCTCTTCGACGTCATCACATGACCTCCACCACTTCGACTGGTTGTTCTTTTCCACAGGAAACCCTCGCAAGTACGACTGGTTGAATCTACTCTAAGAATGACTCTAGGAGTGAATTTAGCTAGACTGGCTTGGGAGGGTTCCATACCAGTGCAGAATACTATCTTTTGACATGGGAGGCGTAGGACCGGATGCCCATGGACGGAGACATATTTTCCATATCGAAGTCCAATTGCAGACACTGCGTTTCTTTACTACTCAATTGTTACTACTATAGATACTTTCTGCACAGGGTGTTAGTGGCCAATGAGTGACCCGCAAACTGGCTTTGATCAGCCATTCTTCATCGTTACTTGGGTTGAGACTGGCTTGGCACTAGTTCTACTTTCTGCTAGATGCTTTACATCCTGGAAGATCGTCCAATATACTGGACCTGACCTAATTCTGACGATAATCACTTTTGTATGTCCCCTTGTTAAGCAAATAACCTGACGATTGACGAGAGCCAGACCTTTGGCATTGCAAGCATGGTCATGGCCACTGTGGGAGCAGCATACGGCCTCGGAACTCCCTCAGCTACCCTGACAAACAATAACGACAAGGATGCACTGTTGTTCGGCTGGATTAATCAGTTCTTGGCTCTCATTGCTATAGGCCTTGGGAAGGTTGCCCTTGTCGCTTTCATAGACCACCTCCAAAAGCACGAAGCAAAGGCCAAGAGGGCGTTCCTTTGGTTTATTGCCGGAAGCAATTTCATCGTCAATATGATTGCGGCTATTCTAGTCTTTGTTCAATGCTCCCCTGCAAAGAAGCTATGGGATGAAAGGATACCCGGACGTTGTCCCGGGCGGAAAAGAGTTCAGACCTTCGGGTATATCCAGGGACGTGAGTAGCTTACACAAGAAGAATGAATTTAGGGTTAATCAGCTGTTGTTCTAGCGTACTCGGCATTCTGTGATTTTGCCTTGGCGGTTTACCCCGTGCTCATATTCCGGAAAGTCCAGGCGTTCTCACTCCCAACCAAAATTGGCCTTTCTGTCCTTATGGGGCTGGGTGTAGTGTAAGAAGCCCCCAGCGATGCGACTGTGTTTATTGACTTGAAACAGGGCAGGAGCCTGTACGATAGTCAAGACAGTTAACCTGAAGCTTTTGACCAAACTTGAAGATACTACATGCACGTACTCACGAGAGACTCTGACCATAGTAGCCGAGTAACTCATACTAACTGTCACTCTAGGGACATTGGCTGAATTGATTCTGTGGAACCAGTATGTATGATATATGGCCTGGTTAGTCACAACGATTGACACAATATAGGACCGAAATGTGGGTTGTCTTTATTGTCAGCTGCATGCCACCAACCACAGCCTTTTTCAGGTTTGCATACCGAGAAAGTGCTAGTAGGGTTAGCTCAATCCTCCACCGCATACGATCCGGTGATGAGGAATAAAGGTATGTGTAATGATGTGTGGTCCATTCTCATATGGCACCAACTAAGACAGTGGGCAGAAGTCAACACGATAACCTCGGCCCCGGGCGTGTCTATATTAAGATCTCAATTATAATCATAGACGCCATTGTATCAGTAATGCGTCATCGTTTCTTTCTGATCTTCCATTTGGTAACACATGTCAACTCGGCAATATCCGATGCAGCAGAGGCGATATCGGTCCAGAGAGTGGGACAATGAAACGTCATAGGTCAATGTCACGATGCATGGGCCCTTTTAGTACATCTGGGTGTTCCTTCCTGGGTCCAGAAGTCGCCCAGACACTATATGTAACAGCATGGCATGTTCAGGACGCATACCTGACCACATATTCACGCTGAGTTCATCCCGATGTGGTATATGCAGCCGGACAGCCGCCACCAATATGCTAGTGCGTAAGTGTCAGCAGCCTTCAATACCATATTGAGAAAATGAATCCTCAATTGGAGGTAATCATTGTCGTCATTCGATCATTTCAGCCTTCCACACTGGATGCTTGGGCACTGACTCTATGACAACCCAATTCCAATGTAACGAATGAGAGGATAATTACGTTGAAGACCCGATATTCAATTCCAAGTTACAGATCGGCACGCCACATTCGGCAAACGCTTCGATTGCATATCCTCCACTAATCAGCAGGCACGCCTGGTGACGAGACTTTTCTAGAATGTGACGCCGAACGGGGTCGCGTGAACACTCAAATTTTCGAATGGAAATAGAAGTGGAGGGGATAGGATGTGAAGAGCAACAGTTACTGCCCAGGGAAGAATGATACCTCTTGGCTGTAGTTATCTGTCCCGTGGTTGCATTGAATATCGCGGTCTCGGGTATATACCCCACGAATGACTGGACGACTTACCCCAGAGAGGGACAACATATGCACGACAAGCTTCGAGATCACACTCAGGACAACTGAAAAGTGTCCAATGTTTCTGGATCTTCAACGCGCTTATGCGACTGAGATGGCAAATCGCCGGTAGCTGCGCAATTCCTGGATGTATACTCCGGAATCTAGGTTTGATCCGAACCCAATTGCGCGAGGTTGTTCCCTCCTCCGAGCCATGCGCAGAACTCACCAGACCGTGTGCATCCTGTTCTTGCCCAAGTCGGCAGCACTGTGTTACCCTTATTGAGGCTGGCTGCGGATAGCGCAGGTGATGTGCTCGAGTTGCACTGCATTTGTGCACTGGCGGGATGCGGGTTATTGGTGGTGGGTGAGGTCCATGTACTCGGGCCACTTCGGCAATGAACTTCTCGTCGGGAACTCAGGACAAACGCATTCGGATCCGGTTGGTATTCTGTGCTCGATGTGGATACAGATACATGAAGAGGCTTCGGCTGGTACTAGGCAACCAAAGCCATGCGGCATTTAAGGACGATGAGAAGATTGGTATAAGGACCGTGTACCGCATGCGTTTTGGGATGACAATATGATTAAAGACGTATCATACTCACAGACTGAGACCGATGATCTGCAGCGCTGTTGATCTTTTCCTTATACTTCACCCACTGCGAGGTCGAGTGACTCCTTTTCCACACATGTTCATTGGCTTAAGTGTGTTGCCGATACGATGTGATATGTCAACCCTAAGCCGAAGTCCCAAACATGCACCTCAACCTTAAGTCTTTCGACATAAAATGAAAGTCACACCTAATCTTCCTTGTGAAACGCTGCTTCTTCGATTTTTCTTTATACCCCGCAACGTTGAAACACTTTGAGCAACCCTTCATAGGGCGCCTACTGTGCACTAGTCACTTAGCGCCCAACATTAAATGGTTAGGCTTTCAGTGTCTATCCAACGGTCTTTCCAGTTGCAGGACAGCGGCTAATTGAAGCATATAGGATTACCCAATCTGATTTCGACTTCGCTCCTTCACCGACCTCGTTATACCGGCTGTGGCGAGCTGATGACTCGAGTAATCTCCATCCGTTGTCATCTAGAATGCGAAGGTCGTCTTACAGGGTCTTATCGACTAGTCCTGTCGGAGATTATGCCACTCTTTGTTCAAAGCCGACCATGTCTCGCTTCCGTTGCCTTCTTACCCCCCGTCTTTCAGGAAATATTCTTTATACCTTATTCAAGGTTACAGTCATTATGGTTGCATCTGTGGAGGCCTCCGTGACTTTCATGAAAAGCATATAAGAGAGGATGTGGGCATACGGAACTCTCGTCATCGTAGACTTCCTTTCTTTACCTTATCCGGCTTGACCACTATCCAGCATGAAGATCAAGCCCTTTGTTCTAGGCATAGCCTCCGTGCTCAGCTCCCTTGTGGACGCACTACCGAGCGCAGGCAATGATACCAGCCAGCCACAGGCATCTGACCGAATGGTCTTTGCACATTTCATGGTAAGCCATCTCCGCATAACCAAGCACCCAACAACAAGCCCTAACGATCAGGCAGATCGGAATCGTCAGTAACCGCAAGTCGGCTGCCGATTTCGACAGTGACATGAAACGCGCGAAAGAGCTAGGGATCGACGCCTTCGCTCTCAACATTGGTGTGGACCGTGTTGATCCCTTCACAGATACACAATTAGAGTTTGCTTACCAGTCGGCCGCGAACAATGACATGAAGGTTTTCATATCCTTCGACTTCAACTGGTGGAAGGAAGATTCGGAGGCCTCTCAAGTTGGGCAGAAGATTGCCAAGTTTGGGGGGAAGCCAGCACAGCTCATGATGGATGGCAAGATTTTCGTCTCATCTTTTGCTGGTGACCGAGTGGATGTGAACGCGATCCGTTCTGCTGCTGGCCGGCCGATCTACTGGGCTCCCAACTACCATCGACCGGAGAGTGCTGATATCTCCAAAGTTGATGCTCTGCTCAACTGGATGGCCTGGCCCAATGATGGTAATAACAAGGCACCTAAGCCAGGTCGCCTCGTGACCGTTCAGGACGGTGATAAAAAGTACATGAATGCGTTGGGAGGCAAACCCTATATCGCTCGTGAGCAACTTACTATACCCTAAGTTATACCCTCGTTAACTTCGTTGTCAGCCGTCTCTCCTTGGTTCTCCACCCACTTTGGTCCCGAAGTCCCATATAGCAAAAACTGGGTCTTCCCATCCGATAATCTCTGGTATGAGCGATGGGTTGAGATGCTGAACCTCAAGCCACGCTTCATTGAAATTGTCACTTGGAATGACTACGGCGAATCGCATTACATTGCCCCTCTGGCCTCCCCTCATACAGACGACGGATGCTCCAAATATGTCAATGACATGTAAGCTCCAGACCAGCGCCTCCTAATTACCGCTCTACTACTAACAAGTGACAGGCCACACAACGGCTGGATGGAACTAGCCCGACCCTTCATAGCCGCCTACAAAGCGGGCGCCTCATCCGTCAACGAATATATCAAAGAAGAACAATTGATCTACTGGTATCGACCCTCTCCTCGCGGCGCAAACTGCGACGCCACGGACACCTGCATGGTGCCCGCAGACAACAGCTCCGGCAATTACTTCATGGGCCGGCCCAACGGCTGGGAATCCATGGATGACGTGGTCTTCGTCGTGTCCATGTTGAAATCGCCCGCCAATATCCAGATTTCCTCAGGGAACAGCCAACAAGTCTTCGAGGCCAAAGCCGGGGCCACGGCCTTCAAAGCCCCCATGGGCGTCGGGAAGCAGAGCTTCGCCGTGGTCCGCGACAACAAGATGGTCCTGGCCGGGACGAGTCCAAAGGATATCATCGAGGGATGTGTCTGCGGGATCTACAACTTCAACGCCTTCGGTAAGTCCACACATACCCTACCTTCACTTAAACACTCAGTCTTCTGACAAACAAACCCTAACTCAACTAGTCGGAATGCTCCCCCCAGAGCCCCTAGACCCCCTCCAACCAGATAGTCTCTCCCGCTTCGCCCAAGGCCTCAAAGTCCAATGCGAAGCCAAACCCTCCCTAAAACCACCACCACCTCCCCCATCAACAATCAACCCTAACCCCCCGACAAACCCACCCACAAACCCCCCTCCAACCAACAATCCTCCACCCCCTTCCACAACCCAAAACCCACCCCCCCAACCACCGCCAACCAACAACCCTCCTCCCCCAAATCAACCTCCCCCAAATCAACCCCCGGGAACCGTCTGCACCGGTGGCACAGGCGAAAACAACTACAAAGGCCTCTGCGACTTCTGCTGTCACTTCGGCTACTGTCCCCCGGGACCATGCACCTGCAATGCCTACGGCGCTCCTATCCCGGCGCCGCCGAGTACAGGTCAGAGGGGTGTTCCTGCGGATGGGATGGATGATTCATATAAGGGGTTGTGTAGCTTTGCTTGTGATCATGGATATTGTCCGCAGGGGGCGTGTAAACTTGTTTGATATTGAGAAAGGTTCGGGATTGGTTTTGGGGATTGAGTTTGATTGGCTCGGATTGAGGCTTGGTTGATGCATCATTCGTTTGGTTTGATTTCTTTATATTCTTGGACTGACGTACGGGACTGGGTTCAAATTGTCAGCTGGATAACATTCATTTTTTGTATCTGTTCGAGAGCGCTGGAGATGCTCGGAATTCGTTGTGGTGGTTCTCGCTGGTCGTGTGCTGCGGAACGGAAATTGGAATCCAGGAGGTATGGACAGTATTTATCTACTGTTGACCTTTTTTGGTTTGTATGTAGTTTGACCTTCTTTTATAAAGTATGCTTTCTGCTATGAGTGAATGCTCATGTTTACAACATCGGCAGTGAAATTGATCTGTGATTTATACTCTCCTCGGTCAGGCATAACGAACGTAAGTATCGAGCGAACTATGGTGAATCTCATTTACCAAAGGTGCAAAGCAGAGTCGTCATCTATGGGGTATCTGTCGGTACACGCAAACCAAAATGCACGTCGAACAAATATTTATATCTGATACGGAAGTATCCTTAGATATGCCAGGCCTGTGAGCGGCACTCTAGTACGGCAAGAGAGGCCTCCCAATTTTTATCCAAGCAGAACCGATGCCTAAGATGTGGTTTTGTCATCCACCTTCTCCCATTCACTATCTGTGCTCACATAGCCGGAGCTCTCTCCGCTCATGCTCAGCCGTTTCCGAATCCCTCCTTGCTGCTCCGGCGGTTGAAGAGTAGCCGTCGTAGTGGCGGCGGCAGTGGTGGACGGCGGAGCGGCAGCGGACACCGCAGAGATTTTACGCTCCATCAGACTCTCGGTCTCGGTGTCACTTTCTGTGCTGTCCAGAGCTCCCGGTGTTTTCCGACTAGCTTCCGATTTCCTCTTGTCATCGTCGTCTTCCTCTGTGAGCAGTTCCTTCGACTCTGTCTTCTCCTTCTCAGCTTCTTGTGCCTGCACCGCTGCCAATTCCTGAGCAAACCAGTTGATCGACCACCATAGTGAGGCGGAGAGGACGGAGAGAACGATGAAGTGGATGCTGTAGGTCGCGAGGAGGAGCAGGAAGAGGACCAGTTGGAGTGCGGCGAAAGTGGCGTTAGCAGCGACGAGCAAGGTGGGAGTGGGACCCGGGGTAAAGACGCTAGCCCAAAGATCCTCCACAAATGAGCCCATAATTCCTGATTATGCTTCGGGCCGGGTTACTGGCGGGGAAAAGGCAAGGGAGACGGATTCCGTGTCTGAGACAGGGGTTTGCAACTTTGCACTGTGAAATGACGTTGAGCCGGAAAATGGTATCCGTGGGAGGAGTTTCGACTGCGCTACTGCACGACTGTCAGTGATGCAAACGCAAACGCGGTCGGGTCGGCATGCCATCTGCCAAGCTGAACGGGTTCAACAGACCAGGTTTTCAAGTCGGACGCACTGAATCAAGGCACCGTCTGGGTTTGGTGAGAGGGACGACGTTCAGGACGCTTGTGTCTCCGAAAAGTCGGCGGGTAACCGAAGCTGAGCGGTCGGCCTTTGAAATGCGAGATGTGGAGAAGGTCGAGTCCGGAAAACTGGAGCCAGCCCCAAGTTTGTCCAGGGTGAGCTAGGCACGAGTTAAAAATCAGTGGTCCTTCCCCGTGGGGATTAATCACTAGAGGGTGGAGGAGTGAAGACGTTGGAGTAAAATCGCGTATGGATTAATTTATTGTTAGCGATGTTGATGGTTTTGTAAGGGAAAAGAAAAAAAGGAAAAGAAGAAAAAAGGCACGTCATACAACAGAGGGGCAGAACAACATATCAACCTCAGGCAGTCAGGCCGTTAGGTAGGATGATCGGACGCTATTCCACGTCCGGTCACCTTCAGGCATCACCCGTGATCGATTTGATACTAAACATCGACAAATCTCATGATAAGGCCAAATGATTCGATTCTCCTCGTTCGGGCACCCAAGCTATTGATTCGTGTTTCTAGCTCTTTGGCGGTAGTTTCAATTTTCGGCTACCTTGAAGAGTAGTTCGGGAATTCTCGGTTCCCTAATCTCCCTATACTGACTGACTCCTGTTCTGGTACCTCAGCCTAGAATAAATCAACCTTTGCCCTAAGTACGCCGTGTTACCATCCATAGTCAAAGGGCGTATACGGACAACGTCCGGTCGGCTTTCGAAATGCCCTCGTTCAGTTGCCGTCTCTCGATGCAACTCTAAACACGATCACCCGCCAATCCTTTCCCCCGCAACCCCGTAGTAAGCCTCTGCATGATTTGATAAGATCCCGAGGTCTACATTGGTGACCCCCACGACAGGGACGATCGGACCCATGGCTCTCTCCTCCTTGCCGTGAATGATGACATCTTGAACAAACTTGGCAACTCCTATACGCTGCGTGTCCTCGTCTTTGGTTTCACTAGCTGCGGGGGGATCCATGTCGGCGCATATTCCACGTTTGCGGTGGAGGAGGGCATTCTGGACATGCTCGCGGAAGATTCCTTTCGCGGTGCTCGTGATTTGCGGTTTACCTAAACCGGTTGAACGCGGTCTTCGGCACGTGCCCGCGTGGTATCACGGGACGGTCGTATCAAGGACAAGGGTTAGACAGCATATTCGAACACGACTTTTACCCTACACGAACTGACTTAGAGCTTTCCATCACGTATCAATGTTCGAGAGTATACTAGATGTTTGATTCTAGGGCCAACAGTGGCCTTCTATCCTCTTCTACCACCATATCTGCCCATTCCACCAACTGGGTCTGAATTTCTAGTGGTTTCCAACCATGCAGGCCCACTATCAAAGTCTCCCCAAAGCTACCCGGGAACTTTCTAAATGTAGTTTAGTCTAAGTCTGTCTAGGCACTCCAATCGACGGCCCACTCTCGTAACTGCTTCCTATTCGGCCATTCGGCGGATCGTCCTTCAATCCAGACAGCTAAGACGGGGTAGGGTTATTTTCTTCTTTGCTTTTCTGTCTCATGGATCTGGAAGCTATCCGGCCGTCCTGCGAATCAGCACTGCAGCTCGGCCTTTGGCTTTTTCTAATCTTTGGTTGGCTCTTTGATTTTCAAGTAATTAGTATGGGTGGGCAACCCTACCATGTCATCTATATAAATCGTACGGTAGCTCCTGAATTTCCCGTCCTCTCTTGTGTTACAGTAGAGTGAATTGTACACTTCACCGGGTTAAACCCTGCCATTGCCTACCAATACTTTTATACCCTCATTCTACTCCTACCTCCCTTTCCTATAGCCAGTAGGCATGGCGTCCGAGGAACAAGTACAGACGAAGGACACCCTCGATGGGAAATCCGATATCCAGGGATTCTCTCACCATGCAGAGGATATCTTGAATGATAGGGAGCCCTATGGCCCACCGGGCCTTGCGGGTCTAGTTGCCAACCCATTTGTCTTGATGTGTGCTGCCTGTTCCACTCTCGGAGGCCTGTTGTTCGGTTATGATCAAGGTGTCGTATCGGTCATCCTAGTTATGGACCAATTCCTAGAGCGGTTTCCTGAAGTGTCTCCTGACTCGTCGGGCTCGGGTTTCTGGAAGGGTTTGATGACAGCAATGATCGAGTTGGGTGCCTTGTTGGGAGCTTTGAATCAGGGTTGGATCGCGGATAAGATCTCCAGACGTTACTCTATTATTGTTGCGGTGATTATCTTTACCATTGGCTCTGCCCTCCAAACCGGTGCAGTCGACTACGCGATGTTGACGGTGGCTCGGTTGATCGGAGGTGTCGGCATCGGTATGCTGTCGATGGTTGCACCATTGTACATTTCTGAAATCAGTATGTCCAAACCTTAATGCTAATTCAAAAGAGTGTGGTGCTAATATATACTCATTCCAGGTCCTCCCGAGTGTCGAGGTACTCTCTTGGTGCTGGAAGAATTCTGTATCGTCCTTGGAATCGTGATCGCTTACTGGATCACCTATGGTACCAGATTTATGGCTGGAGAGTGGTCCTGGAGACTTCCCTTCCTGCTGCAAATGGTTCCCGGCTTTGTTCTCATCGGAGGCGTCGCGATTCTCCCCTTCTCCCCCAGATGGCTAGCCTCTAAGGACCGGTATGAGGAAGCGCTCCAAAGTCTCTCGAAACTGCGGCGGCTACCTACTACCGACAAGCGTGTCCGCCAGGAATTCCTGGATATTCAAGCAGAAGTTCGCTTCCACCAAGAAATGAACGCCGAAAAGCACCCTAATCTCCAGGGTGGCGGACTCAAGGACGCCTTCCTTCTCGAAATGGCCTCTTGGGCGGATTGTTTCAAGCCCGGATGCTGGAAGAGAACTCATATTGGTGTTGGACTCATGTTTTTCCAACAGGTCAGTACCAAATCCCCACTACTTTTGACCTTCATGACTAACTTTTAACTTGTAGTTTGTCGGTATTAACGCGTTGATTTACTACTCTCCCACTCTATTCGAAACCATGGGCTTGGACTACGACATGCAGCTCTTAATGTCCGGAATCCTCAACGTCACACAATTAGTCGGAGTTATCACAACCATCTGGACAATGGACAGCTTGGGCCGACGATCCCTACTTCTCTCTGGCGCATTGTTAATGACTATCAGCCATGTAATCATCGCAGTCCTCGTCGGTCTATACTCGGACAACTGGCCCGCATACCGGCCACAGGGCTGGGCTTCCGTCGCTTTGCTATTGGTGTATATGATTGCGTTCGGCGCCAGTTGGGGCCCAGTAGGCTGGGCCATGCCTTCTGGTAAGTCTACTTCATTTTCTTTTCCAGGTCTAAAAGAAACCATCTTCTAACCGAGTCACAGAGGTGTTCCCATCATCCCTCCGTGCAAAGGGTGTCGCGCTCTCAACGTGCTCCAACTGGCTCAATAACTTCATCATCGTGAGTATCCCCCACTAAACCCAATCTCAAATGAAATACTAACATGGAATGATATCCAGGGCCTCATCACCCCACCCCTAGTCCAAAACACCGGATTCGGCGCCTACACCTTCTTCGCAGTATTCTGTCTCCTAGCATTCGTCTGGACATTCTTCTTCGTCCCTGAAACCAAGGGCCGGACGCTCGAGCAGATGGACCATGTGTTCAAGGATAATTCAAGCGAAGCCGAAGAGGCTCGTCGTCATGCTATTGAGGTGGAGCTTCTTCGAGCCGAGGCGGAGAGATACGCGATGGAGGCTTGAGCTTGAGATTTAGTCTCAAGCCTCGACTTTGAGTCCTGTGTGTGTTGGTATCTCTGCTCGGTGGTGACTTTGGCTTGTTGGGTCCCAGGTGGGCTCGTTTCGATTCGTATTATTGTATATCAGATGTTTTGTAGATAGGTTTTAACGAGATTATGATTTATGGACTTTTGGGTTTGTGGTAATGAGTTTTGCTAGTGGATTCTGTTCTGTAGTGGGATATGTATTTGTATTGACGGTTGAGAATCTATGCCCATGATAACTCCCAAATTTGGGGATGCTTGTACAATGACCTATTTTGTTATCCACGACATGAAATAAAACTAGAAGAATAAATGACTCTTGGAACTGCATGGTCAAGTCATTGTCACAGTCGAGATAATTTCATCCTGACTCTTTGCAAAAATTGATTAGTGTTGGTACTGACGCTATCATCGCAAAAATATATATCGAGGGAAATATGAAGCTTAACGGCAATGACCCCGTCTTGGCACAGGATGAGTATTTCCCGCGGCACATACAGTATACACATAATCCATTAAAGTGAAAGAAGTTATAGTCTCAGGATTCCACTATAATACTCTGAATTATAAAACTCAATTTTTCCTTAAACTAAATGCTTCTATTCCACAGACAGTACGTAGCAGCATACCTCTTTCCTAAACAAGTCTAGTCTATCTTCTTATCGATAAGCAACACCCGCTGAGTCATCAACGCGTGAGTAGGCGCGAAAAGCAGCAAATCGATCACAAAACAAGCCCATTAATCTCCAAACAACCGCAATGCCTTAAAAAGTGAGGGGCGACATGGCCACTACAGAACCCAACCGGCGACGTATATTCGCGTCCGTCTTCCCACCCGTTCAGCTCGACGGTCCGAAGCCTAAAACCAAGTCCCGAGACCCGGAGCAAGCGACGTGGGATCGGGCATGGCTGGCAGCGACGAAGTTCTTATCGATTCCGGACCAGGGGTTTCGCGGTATTGAGAATTATGTGCCCAAGGCGCCGGGGAGGGAGGTGAATGATGCGTTGGCGTATTTGGCGGCCGATAAGGGGGTTATGGATCGAGAGGAGTGGAGTATATTTGAGTGGTATGGGAGTGAGATGCGGAGGCACTTTTATAGGAATTTTAAGGTTGCGCTTGTGAAGGTGGGTATTTCCTTATATGTGTGTGGGTTGGTAATTTTGCTAAGAGGGTGTGTTGTATGTAGCTTCTGGACCAGCCGAATGGGTTACGGAAAATCGTTTATTGCTTGCAGTTGATACGGAAGATTTACTTTGCGCCTTTGATGGAGTATCTCCTCCCGTTGCTGGGCGCTGTGGAGCAGGAGAAGGTGTTTGTCCAGCGGAGGCGCGGCTTTCATTTGATGGTTGCTTATACTCTACCTTGGCAGCATGTCTCGCCATTGCTTACGAGAGAAATGATGACACATGCTGTTACGATACTGGGAATTGATACGTTGGAGGATGACACTGTTGAAGATGATGAGGATAGCATGGAAGTGGACCGACGGTACTCCGTTTCATACCGAGATTGGCGGGACGAGCCCTCTGCAGAGGTTCGGGTGCAGATGATGACCGAAGGCGAGGATACGCGCGTTACGGCTGCCCGTGAACGATTATTGTCACTCTTTAACGACCTCGAGCTTGTTGGACTGGGTGGTGTCAGGGCTCAGAAAGTCTTTGCTAGCGTGATGAATACCATGATGACGGAGTTCATCAGGGCAGCGTATTCAGGGCAGTGGGAGGGGCCATCGAAGGTCTCACAACACCTTCGACACTGGATAGAGAATGTTTACGCTCGACTGGCTGTGCAGGTCTTGGCCATCATCAATGTCCCCGAGTCTGGAACCAAAGAGAGTGACCG
Organism: Aspergillus oryzae RIB40; assembly: GCF_000184455.2. NCBI lineage: Eukaryota > Fungi > Ascomycota > Eurotiomycetes > Eurotiales > Aspergillaceae > Aspergillus > Aspergillus oryzae. The sequence continues at coordinate 2,982,673 of NC_036436.1, forward strand.
TCTGGACGTGAAACTCAGCGACGTGGAAAAATGGCAGGAAATTGGCCTTTCTCGGCTTGGGGCACTTCGAACCGGGGAACTATTTGATATCATAGTCGAGTGGCCGGCGAGTAGTGGGGCGATTGAGGATTTGCGTCATTTCACGGCATACCCAGCAGGACGATTCCAGGTGACCCACTCATTCTCCGCTGTGTTGGACCATCGTCTTTTGCATCCGGGCGCTTCAACTGTGGAGATATTGCAGATCTATATATCGATCATCCGCGCGTTTAACCTGTTAGACCCAAAGGGTGTTCTTCTGGATCGAATTGCTCGGCCCATCCGCAGGTACCTTCGAGATCGGCCTGATACCGTGAAGGTTATTGTCGGGGGTCTTATGGCCGACCCAGCCGATGCTCGTGATCAGACTAGTTCTGGAGACACATTGGTTGAACTATCTGCAGAATTGACCAAGGCACACCAGAATTCTCTGAGGAGCGACAGAGGAGAGCTGGATTGGGATGACATGAATTGGATGCCTGATCCGATTGACGCAGCGCCCGACTACCGCAAGTCGAAGACCTCGGACGTCATTGGTAGCTTAATCAGCTTGTTCGATTCGAAGGAGGCCTTTGTGAAAGAAATGCAGAGAATGCTTGCAGACCGGCTGCTCCAAAAGCGAACAGACTATGATCAGGAGATGTCGGTGCTGGAACTTCTCAAGTTGCGCTTCGGTGATAATGCTTTGCAGGCTTGCGAGGTCATGATGCGTGATATCTTCGATTCGCGGCGGGTCGATGCGGTTGTAAGAAATGACCAAGACCTGACCAGGAAACCCGCCGTTTCTACGTCTAGCTCGGACGACGAAGACATCCCAGAGCTGCATGCCAAGATCTTGTCCCACTTTTTCTGGCCTGAGATCCAAGAGCAGGATTTCAACGTACCCGAGGAGATTTTGGAATTGCAGCAGCGTTATGCAGCAGGATTTGCGTCGCTCAAACAGTCCCGTAAGCTCACCTGGCTGAATGGTTTGGGACAAGTCACAGTCGAGCTGGATCTGGAGGACCGTGTGTTTGTGGACGAAGTGTCTACTTGGCAGGCGACCGTCATCTATGCATTCGACTCGCCGTCCGATGATGCAGTGAGCAAAACCGCCAATGAATTAGCGGAGGAATTGGACATGTCGGTGGCTTTGGTGCGCAGCGCATGTTTGTTCTGGGTCAGCAAACGTATCCTGGCCGAGGTGCAGCGGGATACCTTCCGTGTGCTGGAGGTTCTACCGAATGAGGAGGACGAGGCTGTCGGAGGTACTGGCGTATCAGGCACGGACGATAATGCAGGCGATGCATCGGCGGACACAGCAGCAGCAGCCGAAGCGGCGGCGGCGGCAGCAGCGAAGGAATCTGCAGAGGCGGCGGCGATGGAGAAGATGAACCTGTACTGGCAGTTTATCATGGGAATGTTGACCAACCAAGGCGCAATGCCGCTGCAACGCATTGTGATGATGTTGAAGATCGCCGTTCCGGGCGGATTTCCGTTCAGCAACGAAGAACTGCGGGAGTTTCTGGCGGGGATGGTGGCCAAGGGAAAGCTCGAGATCGTCAGCGGAGGCAACTACAAGATCGTCCAATAATTCGACCGCCTACGACTTATGACTAATGATGTATAGATTAATGGTCGTTACTAATTAAACATGGTATTGAGCTAAACAAATCGCAAGGCTAAAGCGTACAGACATTACGTTAAAACAAGACACATCAACATCATTGGCATGTAACCCAAGGACGGAGTTACTCCGCATCCAACGGGGCTACTGGGGCCTGATCGTCGACCTGAATGCCACCCCTCTTCTTCTCGTTACTATCCCAGAAGGGTAGCTTCCAGCCACCTTCGTGCTCGGGCGTCGCCAACCACAGACGCATCAGATGTCTGCGAGGGGTTGGGGGCGCATGATCAGTGTACGCGGTGCGTGCGTGCAGAACATGCGAGTTGGACAGGAATTGGATGTCGCCGACCTCCAGGATCATGTGCAGTGACAAGCGGTTGCAGGTTGCCTCGAGGACTTCCAGGGCCTCGACCTGGGCGGCGGAGAGAGGAGGAACGATGCCTGCTTCGGAGAAGCGGGAGAGAGAGCGGACGTAGTATGGATCCCACCTGCGCCCGTTAGCATGACTTATATCGAGAGAGGGAAAAAGGGAAAGCATACTTGGTGTAAACCCGGGGGTTTTCGCCCCGCTCAAGGTACATCACGCTGGTGCGAATGTACTCCTCCTGTCCCTTGCTAGTCTCACCCTTGCGGTCGAAGTACCAGATGGGCTCTGTGAGAGTTTTGAGGACGTCCGGACGCTCCTTGGCGAGCGTGTTGTACACATGGTGGGAAGAAACGATGTCGGACTCGCCTCCTTCAAGCGCACGAGCAATGCACAGCAGACCGACGATATCCGAGTCGTCAGCGTGGAAGAATTGTCTGCTCTCTGTTAGCACCACTATCTCTACTAGCATACTGAAATTTAAAATACCTGGCGTTAGTCCGGTAGATGCGCACGGAGTCAATCTGAGTCGGATCCTCACCCAGATCCTTCACATGACCTAAGACATGGCCACGGCTGTTCTGACTGACAAAGTAACCCAGGTACGTGCCCAGACCCATGTATGCAACTGCAGACTTGTGGTTACCCCATTCCTGGACGGGGAAACCCTTGAAGAGAATAAAGCCCTTGCCATCGATGAGGTCTGCACGCAGTTCGGCGAGGCGCTTGGAGAGGTTGGGAAGGGGGAAGTTGCTCTATACACTATCAGCCGACGTACTATAGCATTCATGACATCTCCAAACCCACCTTAGAAATACCAGTCAAGGGAATCTTGTTCGCCAGGAATTGATCTGCGGTCGCACTCAATTCCGCGATCTCCTCAGCCGTAAACCGATGAGTCCACTTCTCCGGAGCATCGCGATACTCCTCGGCCTTCCAAACGGTCGGACCGGAGATTTCCTTAGGGAACTGCTCAAAGGACTTGATATGATCGTACAGCGGCGCATGCTGCCCAGTGGTCTTTAGTCCATCAGGAAAGACATCAAGAGGAATAGCAACAGGAGCTTGCGTAAGGGCAGCCATATCCGATTTTGTATACTCAATTGAATCGCAGAAAAAGTATATATAAAAATAGATACTCCCAAACCTGGAATGCAATAAATAAATCCTCAATTGACAAAAAAGTAAATCCTATACACAACGAACCACCACCCCCTTATATACCTTCCCCCCTCAACCCCTCCATTCAAATACCTACCCCTCCTCCAAGATAATCTCGCATACAAGGTTTCCCGATAAGTAACCTTTCCATGAAGAATCCGACCATGCAAGAGGTGGATCACATGGCGTGCTGGACAGGTTGAAACCTCCTATAGGGCGTTGGCGCCGACAAACAAGTGCCGTGATTGGGGAGCGGATGGCGCAATCCATGGCCGCAGATGTTGTGATGCGGATCTTCTGCTTGGCTGTCGGGAATTCGGCTCAGGTCCAGGTACGTCAGCTAGGGAGTATACCTAGTCTGGTTTTTGAGTTGGGATGTTCTTCGGGGTTTGATTTGTTGGGTTTGAACTTTGGGGTTGCATTCGGTGTTTTGGGGTTGGGGTTTTGTTTGGACCTTTCAGGGTGGTTGTTGTTCTAGGTCTTGTGGGGTTGGGATGGATGGGATTGTGAATGTGTTTTTCTGGTTTTATCTTTTCTTTGTCTTTGTATTTTGTTTCTGTTATTAATCCTGATTTTTAATAGGACTGGGATTATACATAGATTGACTTTTAATAGGCCAATATGTGTGGTGATTCACTGTGGGACACTACTAATAATGCTGACGATCAATATGGTACAAGAGGTACTACTCTCCAAGTGTACCAAGGGACTATATAGGCTAGAAGGAAGATGGAATGGATTTGGAAGATTTATAGCTTCTGTCTAGCCTTGGGGATATTAATAGTATTTTCTTTTGGCATACCCGTACTTTCTTTGAACCTAAGATAGATATACCTCTATATGATTGCTAGAGATGTGAACACTGGTAGACTCCAGAGCAAACCCCCCCATATAAATTTATGTAATGTAATCTATCTTCGATTATTTATCTATAACGCAGCGAAATAGAAAAGCATCTGATCTCATCTCTTTGGAACGTGTATAGAATCATTTGAGAAGCCCTTTTGATCAACTCTCACTGTCCTCGCCTTTTCGCATACATTAATGAAGATAGTTTCATGATCTATTATGCACCATCTTCAAGTACTTTCTGATCTTGCAGGTAGCCAACTGGGCATCTCTAGCCTCGCTATGTTTATATCCTGCTGTTTCTTCTTTGCAGTCTGATAGAACTTTTTTACCGTCATTGTGTCCCCGACCACGATCCTCTCGTCAACGGCTTAGGATACTTCGCAGCGATTCAGCTCGCACTTCAGGCCGTATAACTGAACCGAAAATGTAGTTTTCCAAAACATGATCAGTGTGTTAGTAATGCTTCCAGTTCTTTATTCGTTGATCTGGATAGTCCTTCAGCAGTCAAATTGGTCTCGGTTAGATTATTGCTGTTCCAAGCCTAAGGACTCTTAAAGATAAACAGCTTATAACCCTCAAAGTCTGAGATATTCCTGTTGTACCATCGGGTACTGGTCAACAGTAAATTCCAATCATTCTTTAGCCACTGACAGGCTATAGATTGCAATGAGGTTGTGTCTTGTTTGTTGAGCATTGTCAAATAATGCAATTTATTTTTAACAACTCCACTAAAGACCATTGTCAGACCTGAGACATCCTGGGTGTCGTATCGTTGCGGTTCATCTCCCTTTTTTAATGGCTGCGGGGCCATGTCTGCTGTTCAATGTTTGATATGAGATAATACAATCGCCAGTGCCCTTTCCGGTGTTTTATTAAACAGTGGATGGTCTTTACATAACCGATCCTCGATTGCAAATGAACCTACTACTGACTCTTGGGCCTTGTAGCCATTCTGTGGGTCTTTGTGCCCATTTTTAGGTGAGGTCCTCTTATAATCCCTTGAGAAGAAGTCCAATGCTTCCCATGTCTTTCCAAGGTCGACCGAGTCCACCAAGATACATCCATTTTGGTATCTCTATCATGCGATAAAGCCTTCCCAGATCCATTAACAAAGCTCCGCCGCTGAGAGTTTGTGTTAGAAAACCGTTGCTTTTGAGCTTCAAAGACTGCTATTCCATTTGTGTGCATGCTATCGTTCCCTGCACACTCTCCGCATCGGATTTATCACAATCCATGTACTTCACCGTATCAAATCCATTGGTCTTGAGCTCGCCACCGGACTTGTGCTTCATCCTTCCTTGGGAACTTGTGTGTTCCATGATCCTCCCAAGACTCCTCCCTATTCTCAGGCGGAACCCAGGTATCTATGTTCTCCCGCTTCTTTATGTCGATCACAGCATTGCCTTTTCGGATTCTTTTGGTTCAAAACCAGCAAGTATTGCTAGTAAGACTCGCTGTTGTTAAATGTCTCTGAATTGCGTGTGACCTTCAGATGCTCCTTAGAATTTGGGATCTCTTGCGCCCAAATCCCTTTTCTAGTTGACTAACATCCTCATCTTTGTCAGGTATATCCTGTACTTCTTCTTCGGAAGGGGCTGTCAGAAAAGTCTTGTTCAGTCTCTTCATTGAGTTCGCTTATCAACAGCTCATTTCTCTCCCGAACATTGCTGTTCCATACGACTTATCTGTGTAGGTCTTGGTGAGCAGTTATCAGATACATTCCTTCAACAACCACACAATCTGGCCGGAGATTCCCCGGGTGGGAAAGGCACGGGCACTGGCATCTTAGGGATGCCGAAGTACTTTGCTACATCATCCATAGTCATCTTGCTGTATGCTATGGGAATTCGATTTTTCTTCGCGTAATCCAACGTGTTATCCGTGTCTTGTGCCATGGAGACCAATTCGTCGAGACTCATGCCGTCTGGTCCGCCTCTTCCGGATTCCAGTACAGCCTTCAGCACGTTTGCACGGCATCTCGCCCACCAATGGGGGTGGGCGGTACTGCAGGGGGAAGGGCCAGCCGGTATCCACGCTGAGGATGACATTTTCACGCTCAAAGAGGTCTGGGAAGAAAAGGCTTAATAGAGGAGTTGTTGGAAAATGATCCATTCGACTACCTAAAAATACTAAGAAATGTCTCTTATAGAGTTATTCATAGGTGAAATTCTGGTGGACAGGAGTTCTGGTTAATGCGGTTGTGAATTGTCTTTAAGATTGCTTCACAAGACCCCAGATATAAGGGAATGTTACCTTTATTCATGCTCATCCACAGCCTGGCTTTAATTAAATAAGTTACTGTAGAGGGAATCCAGGATTCACCCCGACGCTTATTGTCAGGGAAAGGAAGGAGTAAAGGGGGTTAATGTTAAATAAGGTCCGGTTAGTTAAACCGTAGAAAATACGATCAACCTCTACCAAGATCAACCGATCCGATTCAAATCGATTTCCACGTTTATATCATTTATCTATGCAGATCGAGCAGGTGAGGTTCATGACGTTACTCAGTTGCTGGTTTTCCCCACTAGAATCACCCACAAAATAGGCCTGATCCCCACAGCATATTCCCCACCTCTTCTCCGTGACCCCGGTGTACTTTATGGATACTTCGTCTACTCCCTGATCATTAACCACCTGACATCTACTCTGTCGCAAAAATCCACAGTTGGAGTCTCCTGTCAAGCTTCCTCACATTGCAAAAACTCAGATGGAGCATTCTTCCTCGCCGCACCGAGAGCGGGTACATTCTCGCCAATTCCGTTGTGATTACTGCACGAAGACATACTCTAAATTAGAACACCTGACGGTCTGTCTAGCTCCCCTGTCAAATCAAACCTCTGGGACTAACATCAGCCAGAGACATCAAAGATCACGTTAGTTACCCGGGGAACCAGGCTCTGGTCGAAACTACCATTGACTGATTATTTTAGACACACGGGATAAACCATTTCGCTGCCCACAATGTAGTAAATGCTTTGGGAGACAAGATGTTCTTGGTAGGCATATGAGAACTCACAGTCCCACACGCCGACAAACACGACTATCTCAGGCACGGGCGCTATCAAGTCATCTCGAAATGCCACCTGAGCTCGTGCCAGAGGGTTCGTCAACAATTCCAGCAGTGACACATACGGAGAGTCACATACAGTCCAATTCTCAACCCTCTCAGCACCCAGATGATCCCCTCCTAGGGATATTTGCAGATTTGCAGAATTTACTACCGCTCCCTCTCACCGATCCGCTGGGATCGTTAGTGGGTGTAAACTCCATTCCACCAGGGTTCGATCATGGTGGTGATGGCTCAGTCGCCGACGCGGGCAGAACGGCGGTAAGTGAGATCTGTGGCTTCATCGACCAGCTCTCCCGCAGATTAAATCTAGAGCTCTCGGGTGAGAGCATCACGTCTGCTTTTGTGGATGCTTGTCTGCATGAGTTCCTGCAACAAATATTGCCTCGCTTCCCTGTGATTCACAGGCCAACCTTTTCTCCAAGGAATTGCATCCCGCCGCTTTTGTTAAATATCATTGCGTTGGGCTCACTTTTTGTCTGCCTACCTCGAGCGCGAGAGAAGGGAGAGATGCTCTGGCGACTCGCTCACACGGCTGTAGCAACTTCTTGGCAGACATTAATAGGTAGCCAAAGCGCTAAAGATGGGTTCGACAGCGCACAAATAGTGCTCACGGCTCTGCTGGGCCAAACATATGCCTACCTATCCAGTGACAGCAGCATCCGTACCACTGCGTTTGTGTTTCATGGCTTAGGGTTTCTGTGGGCCCGAGTGCGTGGTATGCACACGGTGGATGACTGTAAATGGGAAACTCTTGCGGCCGATGCGTCCGACGCAGAGAAGCAGAGTCTTTGGGATACTTGGGCTGCTAAAGAGGTCCAACGACGGGCTGTGTTAGGACACTATATCTTGGATGGACTACTCTCGCAGGCATCTGGATCACCAACCAGTGCTCGGCATATGACTAACAGGCTCACTTTTGCAGCCTCCGATGCAGCATTTGCGGCTACTAATGTTGGAGACTGGATCCGCGCGATGCAAGAAACAAACAGGACCGACTGCTCTTTCTCCGAGTCCTTCCACCGTATATGTTCCTCCCAATATTGTCTTACTCCGCTTCAGCTTTCTCCTTTCTCTGTGATGGTGATCTTGGAAGGCTTGCAATCCTTGATTGCAGAGCTCTCTGAAGTGGATCAGGCAGGTGTAGGGATTGTCTCTCGGCAAGAAGTCGTCCGAGGTCTCATGAACCTGTACCAAGCCAACATTACAACTATTCCGACCACTACAGAAACCCATGTTCAGCTGTTAATTCAATGGCACGCTGTCTGTATTGAGGCTTCTGTCTCCTCGGCAGGATTGTATTATGCACTGTGCAAACATTTCGACTTACCACAACAGATCGCCGGCATGCGTGCCGAGGCGGCTGGTAGTCAGATTGATATCGAAGCATGGTGCGCGAGTTCTAGCGCCTTTCGGTCACTGCTACATGCGGACGGTATCAATAAGTTGCTCAAGGATGTGACCATCAGCAACATCTGCATGATTCATTTTCCGTCTGCGATATTTTCATCGGCGGTAGTTTATGCCACGTTGTGTATATTTCGTCAAGATGTGATCCGATTCCCGAAATCTTGGGTTTGGCACGATATTTGGAAACCAGTCCTCGACGGAACAGCCCCACAGGAAAAACACCTGCCGGCTGATGGAGGTTACTTGGGACAGGGATTTGCAAATGGCGATAACGTGTCTTCCCTAGAAAACGTCCTGCAGCCGATCGAACTTCTGCATGAGATTAACTTTCTGCAACTCACTCTGAAAATGATTGGGTCGCGCTGGGGGGTCGCGGAGCAGATGGCAAGCGCCGTGAGCCGGTTTGCGGCATTGGCTCAAGAACGATACGATCTAGGAGTGTATCCAAACTTTGTCCACCTGTAAACTGTTTCGTCGGCGGCCACTTATTGAGGGCAAACGTCGTTAGCTCTACAAGGCGGATGTGCACGAACGATATCATCGCTTCCTTCAGCACTGGCATTCTCGTGGGCAAACTCCTACTGGGTTGGATCATATTGCTAGCCTTGATCGCCTTCAATATGGGCAATATTTTCTCGGTCATTGCCCCTGGCCACCAAACGTATCGGGCACTCACGTTCGTCACTCTCTTGGTTATTCCGTGGGGCATGGACATGTCACTTTCCTGTCTCCGCCGTGGTTCTCTCTAATGCCGTGGGCCCACGCCATCAAGTCTTAGCGGCGTCCTTGGTCACGACTTAGTAAATTACAGCGTTTCCGGCTTTGCAGGTACGGCCGAGTTCCATGTAAACAATGGGGCCAGACGTTTCGTGAGATGCTCCAGGGTTACCGTAGGGCTTATTACATGGGCATCGGATTAGACGGACTTGGGATTGGCATTAGCTTTATGTACATCTGGGAGAGGGAACAAGGTGCGCGACAAGACTCGGAAAAGGGGCTCAGCTATCAAAGACTTTGTATTGAGAAAAGACCCACAGCATTGCCTTGTCTACTTCTATAATTATAGGGACATGCACCGTACCATTAGCGTTATCGTGTGATTCCGCATTTTCCTTCTCTCTAACCTCTTCAGGACAGGGTTCGGTGTATAAATATAGATATAGAATAGAACAATAGATTATAAAGTATACAGCATTATCTTCGAATCCAATTATTGATTGTCAAATAGAAGCTTAATTCCCAATTCAAGTAATTAGAATTTAGCTGTCGGCGATATCCGCCATTCCATGAACTCCCCACTTTCTAGCAGACCTTAAATCTCATTGAATATATTTTTAACTTACAATCATGACTCGAATTATGTGTGATTCGTTCGGAGTTACTTTAGTGTCTCGTTCCTGGGTGACTCATTTCGCGTCATTTCGGATCATCACCAATCATGATGGATATTGAAGTTTTAGCTTCAGATCCGAGCTGCATGAGATGAGGTTAAAGATAAAGACAGCAGCCACTTTTGAACCCATGGCTATAGTGATAAAATCCATGTCCATAAGGATAAAATTAACAACAACATGGATTCACCTATACGCCTTCTCCCCTTGTCTCATTCCCACCAGCCATGCTGTATATCGCTCTCGATATTGGATGCCACCGTCGTCCGGTTCGCCCCCACCGGCGCAATCTGGCTTTTCGATGATTTTCCTTCCGATGAAAAAACATTCCTCCACAACCTCCAAACCTCATTGATCCAAACCCTAGACCACTTCCCCTAATGGGCCGGTCAATTGCAATGGGTCCCATTCCAGCCAGGACGCACCCACCGGCCTATGATCACATACAACACGGCGTCTGATCCAGGCGTAGAATGGTCCGTCGTGCGACTCGCCGAGCCCATCACCAGCTATGCGCCCACAGCCTCAGAACGTGCCAGCCAAGGGTTCTGGGTCGGGGATGCATTTACGCAAAACACATTCCTCTCTCAGACCCGGTTAGCCCTCGCCAACCTCCGCGACTACGAGGGCCTACCTTCTATGACGATCCAAATCACTCTATTGGAGGGAGGCGGTTACGGTATCGGCATAAAACTGTCGCATTGCCTCGCAGACGCCCAAGCCCTAATGGTCTTCATGCAGCAATGGGCATCAGCCTGTCGCATACTCCACGGCCACACCAACTCCAACTCCCTCTCACCCAAGGACAAGCTCAACCCCATCTTCAACCCATCACTCCTCGACACCAAAGCCAGCGCCGGCATCAACACCCCAACCCCAGACCCAACCCTAATAACCAAAGCCCGCAATCTCCCCCTCCACCGCTACGACTGGTGGAAAACCTCTGACCCAGCCTACCCACCCATCATGATCCCCAACACCACGAACTCCAAACCACCCCCAGAATACCTCACCCCCAACCCGCTCTCCCCATCCACTCCAGCCCCCTGGGCAACATGGGACTTCACAAAACCAGTCAGCTACACCCAGATCCATTTCACAGGGCCCGAACTCGACCATCTCCGACAACAGGCCTGCACCCAACTAGAACCAACCCAAACCCACACCCCAATATCCCGGTTAGACGCCCTCCTCGCCCACATCTGGACACTCATCAACCAAGCCCGTGGATACGACCAACTCAAAGAGAAAGTCTATCTGAATATAACTCTAGGCGCCCGAACACGCCTCAACCCACCACTCCCGGAAACCTTCATCGGATCCCCCATTTTCATCACCCATGTCTCTACCTCCGGGGAAGAAATCTGTACCTCCACTATCAGCAAAACCGCATCCCAGATCAGATCCACCATCCAGCAATTCACGCCCGATAATCTAGGCGCCATGTTATATGATGCCGGGTTGGAGGTTTCGCCGCAGCGCCTGTGGCAGGGGTTTATGGGCCAGAGACATACGTTGATTACGTCGTGGTTGAGGTTGGGGGTTTATGAGGTGGATTTTGATGGACGGGGGAGGGGGCCGAGATATGTGCATGCTGTTATGCAGATGATGGATGGGTGTGTGCAGGTGATGGATTCGGGGGTGGAGGATGGGGGGGTGGATTTGGGGGTTTATTTGGATAGGGAGGTTTTGGGGAGGGTTTTGGAGGGGATTCGGTTGTTTGGTAATGAGGGGGATTGAGGAGATGTAGATTGGGTTGTATATTGTGTATTTATTCTATGCCTAATGGTTATGAGTTATGTGGATGTCAATGGTTGAGTACGGTATATGATATCCAGGCTAGGGCTAGACTAGCAGTTGTTACAGTATTCAATGACATTAAGGTTTAATTGAATCGGCGTGATCAAGTAAATATCACTTTAGCTATATACAGATATTACCCTCACGATGAAACCGACCTGCGTGCATATGGGAGGACCCTGTTGTATGTCTGGTGGTGAATGCAAAGTAGACATGCGGAATAATAGCCCAAAATTCAAGCATACGTTAATGCTCACAAAGCGAAAATTCACCAGTCTCAAATTGCTGGTTCTGCTCGCTGGTCGTCGCACTCCTCTCTTGCATGAGCTCCTTTCTATACACTTTCGCCTCTTCAAGACTGATAGATGGATAGAGGATATCCTCGCTCACCATATCCTGAAGCTCCACCGGTAATCTCTGAGACAACATCCCAGTAACCAGTTCTCGCTTCTCTTTCCCCCAATCCTCCTGTTGGGGCGGAATGTTGGCAGAGGATATGATACGCATATGAGGGTCCACAAGGAACAGGGCTAAGATTTTGCGGTGGCCAGGCTTGGACCGATCTGTCAACGAGAACGGAGAGACGCGGTGCTGGAGGATGTTGGGGAACGTAAGGAGTCGGTCTTCCTGGCAAACCACGCTGCCGAGGTCCTGGGTGACCTGCGTATCGTCACGGGAGCTGACCTCGGGGCCAAAGCCATAGACCTGCTGTAGGAATTCATGGCGGTCCTGCTCATAGGCAATTTCTGACAGTTCGTCCTTGTCTGCGCGTTGACGGAAAGCAAGTGTACTCTGGGTGATATTCTCACTGTCATAGTAGTAGATGGCCGTTGCGCAGATGCGTTCATTCTGACGAGTGTTAGCATTGAAATGGTAGTATGGAATAGGATGCCGAGCGTACTAGTTGTCCTTCAACATGCCAGGTGCCGCCTTCGTACTCCGGCTTCTCCGGGGTCAATTCAATGTTAGCCAACTTCACGATGATCTGCAGCCCTGATTCGTGGAACTGCTCCCGTAGATTGATCTTCTCGGTTATTTCAGGAGGTGTGAACTCCCCTGGTTCGGGGAGTATTATTTCTTGTGAGCGTTGCCACTCCTGATACTTCCGGTCAAATTCTTCGTCATCACTATAATCGTCATAAGCTGGCTCCTTTGTCGAAGTTGGGTGATAGTCAACGCTATCATAGACTATACGTGCATGCCGTCGTTCCTGCACGTGAGTCAAACTCTTGTCCCAAAGAGGAATTGTCTGTGCGATGATCTTCTCTACTGCTTGGTAGAGATCCCGATGCTCCGAATGGTGGACATTATTGATGTATGAATCAATGCGACATTCACCATCCTGACCAGTTAATTTCACATCGCAGGGAAGCCATTGAAACTTTCGGCTGAACGGCATCAGGGCTTCCCTTTCCCACCTCCGCCAACCGTATGCACTCCCTTCATACCCCTCAATCTGGGCTTCTCCTTCTGGGGGAACTGGAAGCAAGTCTCCTTGCCCTACGCTCCCAAGACAGTCATCAAGATTGATTACTCTATCCGGAAGAATCCGCGTTCGGCCATAAACAACAGGGAAGAGAGAGGGGTGCACCAAATCAACCACCTTCATATCTGACCCAGGGTGATAGTCTTTCTGGTCCTCTGGAACCTGTTCGAAAGGGGCCACTGAATTTTTCAAGGCCTGTTTCAAATCCTCGGGAATGGCAGTGTCGGATTTCACCACACCAGCGTCATATACGCTGAGAAAGCCCGTTTTCTGGAAATCCTTCGTTTTCCACTGCAGCTCTTTGAGGATATAATCCATCATTTTGGGAGTTACATCCTGGCCGCTCTGGGCGATCTCTTCCCGCCACTTGGAAGTAATGGCTTCATCGAAGACCTGCATCGTGTGAGTAGTAGATGGCATTGCAGGACGAGATACATACCTTCTTATCCCAGTCCGGCTTGTCGGTGATAGTGTTCATTACACGCATCATCAATATCTCCCTGTGGACATTGATACGGCTAACGTGTGTCAGTAAATTTTGCCCGTGGCACAGGATACAGTGAGAAGTCTTACTCAACCCAGCCACCCTCAATGTCGCCATAATCCAAGGCATTTGGAAAGAGCGTACGCCTAAGAGGCTGGCCACCCTATAAACAGAAACACGTGAGTTATACTCTAACATGCATATCTTGATGATACAGGGTGAGGTGGTGATACTAACATCCGGTCTATAATTAAGGGGTAGGTTATACCCCGGCAATTGAAGTCGATTTGACTGTTCGGCTGACATTGTGTAGTGCTTAATTGATCGATATAGTAGTCTGGGATAAGAAGTATAAACAATCTTCCTCATGTGGTATATTATGTAGATTTATAGCGCGTGGTGGGGATCGGCGGCGGGGTCAAGTTCAGCGTGGCAAAACCGAGACTAGGTCAAAACCCCAGGCAGACGCCAGGCACCAGATCGACGCTATTCCTTTTACGGGGCGGGACCCACACCATTGTCTTCTGCCTGGTAGATGCCTGATTCTGTGCAGCGTAACCCTACTCATGCCCTATAATTATCATTTGGCTAACTTGCATGGTAATAGGACACATGGTAGCTGGAAATGGCCATATTCTTTAGGGGGACTTCCAGTGTCCGACATCCTATTTGTCTATCTTTCGCAAAAGGAAGTTGCTCGAATGGGAGTGAGTTCCAGAAATCCATGCGAGGGTTGAAAACTCCGGGCATAGAGTATATTTAAATATAATTCTGGAGAAGTTGGATAAAAGCAATTGAGTATCGAATAAATATATCACTGCAGATCACAATCCAAAGCATCACAAATCATCCATTAGTGCGTCCACCTACAAAGAAAGCCCATCACACAAGACCAACCAGAGTGCCACAATTTTTAACAAAGAATCCTGTACTAAAGAAACCACTTTCTAGACCATACTCCTCTCTCAGCGTCAGAAGGGAGACACTCCCTGTCATTTGGTCGAGAGGCTTGTCGGTAGTGGCGTAGTGTCCTAAAAGACTTTGAGACGCTTAGAACAGCAAGAATCAAAAGAATGACTACTGCGAAGATTCCACAGTGATATTGGTGAACCTCACCGAGAAATTCTCGCAGTCCAAAGCCCGTTCGTAAACTCGGCCCAGTGACGAAATACCCGTGAGGCCGATCTACTGGGTAGTAATGTGCACTATCTGTATCTGTGGATCTATCCTTATCTGGCTTCTGCAGTCAAAGCTGCCGACTATCATGAAGAGGTAGGACGTCTTCGTCGGTGTTTATAATAGGTGGATGGTACTGTACGTTTCAATGCCGACGGCCACCATACCCAAAAAGCCGGCATGTTGAGGACCGGCGACGACCCAAGGAGAAATGGATGTGTAGTAACGAAGTATTCTGGGAAGAATGAACCCTTTAGAGGGTACATACTGATCATTAGCCAGACAGATGACTGGGAACCAAAGGAAACCGCCCTATGTACCGCCATGGTTATCTTTGTTAATGTTAGGGTAAGGTAAACAAAGAAAGTCAATACTGGGTCCTAGAAAACTTTCTAGATATTATTAGTATACAATTTCAGCCCTGTTCAGCCCTGTTCAGCCCTTCCAATTGTGACTACTTAGTTCTCCAGAGAACTTAGAGTCTGTTAAACATAGCAGAATGTAGCAATATTAAATTTGTGCCCGTTCCATGGTACACGAGATCAGATAGCTACTACAACACAATAGAATTCCACTTAAACAGATCGTATGCTATGACTAGAATACTTGACTACATTTACCGAGCCTAGAGCACCCTATGCAGTTAATTATATCGCTACAGGATGGAGAAAGCTGTCTTGACTTGCAAAATGCGTAAGAGTATGCCCTATCCAGCACTATTCCCATAATGTCCAGAGCGCACCATGAGCTTCAACAGGAAGATTATGTGTCCAAGATATGTCTTCTTACCTCATATTGCCTGTTATACAGAGAACACATAAAGCTCTAGATTATAAAGATACACATTTACACTGCGAATTAGCTTCATCTGGATATAAATCTTACCTCTTTGTCGAAAGCCGTTTCGAATTGACGCCATTTATACGATTCCTGCCTTCCAATGTTACGCCTTTGTGTTTGTTACTAAGTCATGCAGATATATGATCTCCTTTCTTTTACCTAAGATCCAAATTCTCGTATGAGTCACATAAAGATCCATCACTCGTCCGAGAGAACCAAAAATGCGGGCCGTTGGGAATCAATTACCCGATCTGGCAACCGGATCCGAAGCATAAAACGCTTCAACATCCTGTCACTTGCAGCGTCAACCACCTTTATATATCCCACCCCGACTGCAAGATGTCCTTCCACATCGCTGTCCTAGACGCCGACGTTCCCGTCCCAGCCGTCTACAACGCCCGCGGCCTATACTCATCTCAATTCCGCCATCTTCTGCAATCCGCCGCAGCACGACTATCCGAAGCCGGACATAAAATCACCATCCACACCTCAGCCTACGATGTCGTAGGCGGAACCTTCCCACCACTGGAGAGTCTGCGCACCACCAAGCGCCCAGAAACCCGTAGCAATGAAACCTCAACCTCAACCTCAAACCCACTAGCCCAGCCAATCGACGGCATCCTCATCACCGGCGCCGCGGCAGGAGCCTACGACACGTACCCATGGATTAAACCCCTGGAAACCTGGATCCAAAGAGTATACACTCAATACCCGCATGTAAAATTCTTCGGCTCCTGCTTCGGCCACCAGATTATCGCGCAGGCGCTACTTTCCACATCCGCCCCGCAATGTGCGCCGGGCCCCGCAATGAAAGTCGAGCTTTGTCCGGATGGCCGTGAAACCGGCCTCGTTCCTATTGACTTGTCGCCGGAGTTTGTGGCGGCGTTTCCGGAGGCACTTGAGAAGCTCCCCGGTGCAGGGAGGCAGATGCGTCTGCAGATGATTCATGGGGATTGGGTTGTTCCTGTTGCTGGACCCAAGAAGGAGTTGCCCGCTGGTTGGGTCAATGTTGGGTCGACGGAGTTGTGTCCGGTTCAGGGGCTGTATTGTCCTGGCAGGGCTTTGACGTATCAGGGGCATTTTGAGTTTGATGTCTTTGTGAATCGGGAGACGTGTTTGGCGTTTGGGAGGAGGTTGAAGTGGTCGGAGGAGGAAACTGCGCGTTTTGTTGAATTGATTGAGGTAGGGGAGGACGATGATTCGAAAGTCGCGGCTGAGGTGGTTGCTATGTTCTTTTGTGGGTTGAATGAATGAGTTTGGAGAGGTATTTTCCTTTTCTCGAAATTTGGCGTCGAGTAGGATATAGGTCGGGTCGACAAAGAATTGCGTGCCAGGGTATGATGTGAAGATAAAGGTCGGTATAGTTCATATCGAACTTTGAATTACATATACTAAATGTGGATAAAGCTCACTGAGGTATACTGTCTCAGTTCTTTTGGTTGATTAATATCATCATATTTAATCCGAGGCATGATTAGCTAGAATGCATTCTAGAGCTGAAGAGCTGGGTCTATGATACCCCATGTGAACAATAGAAGCCCTCCGTTACATATCCCCATTGATGTGTATGCGTGGTCATCACTAGCAACAAATCACTGTAAGCCAGACTAGAAACACAGTGTTTCTTTGAACGACAACCCATATTCAGTCACCTTCCACCTTCTCATCAGCTGTTACAAAGCCAGTTGAGCTATTTTCATGAGTCCCACCAAGAAAGATCCTTTCGATTGACTTCTTAACCATGAGCCCCGTAAGGACTTTAATCTCATTATCATTGGCGATAGTCTTTGCTAGAAGTTCCACCTTCTTCCTTTCCAGCTCTTCTCCTTGCCGCTGTATGGCTTCCCACTCACGGCGGAGGTCCCCTTCAAGCGCGTTCTTGCTAAACTCCATCGCATTGACCTTGGCTTGAATATCGAGATGAAGATTCTCCAGTTGTGACGTGCGCTGTGAATCCCGCAAAGCTTCCGTCAGTCTCACAGCCGAAACGATAAATGCGTCAACTGCTCTAGCTGTTATTGGGGCTCGGTGGACTGCAGTGTGTCGAATTCCAGCAACCTCAGCAAGACGTGCATGAAACTCCGGGCCACTGCATTGCAATGAGCCATCCGGAAGCTGTGAGGACCACTTCTTAAACAATTTTGTCCATTTTGTGAGCTCTACCGCTGCGGCGCAATCCCATCCATTGTCTTCAAGTTCTGAAGGCAGCCATTTCTTCGTAAAGTCAAAACAGCCTTCCTCCAGTACTTGCTGGACTTGTGACAGGATAGAATGCTGAGCATGGTATGGGAAGTACGATGGGTGTAGTGACGGAATGGGCAGCTCCGGCTCAGCTGAGGGTGGGGGCAGGGGTACTGTAGAAAGGTGAACAATGAACGATAGCAGAACAAGGTATTGTACGTACCGGAGGTATTTTCCTGGTTGGCGTGAGTCTCTTCTTCCACAGAAGTCTCTACCTTCATAGACATTGATATGGAAGGAGATTGTTTGATCTCGCTTTCCTCTTCCTCACATACCGAATCAACCTCTTTGACAGTCTTCGCTTGCGTATGGGCTGCCTCGTCTTCAAAAGCATTGTGTTCTCTCTCTTTCGTCGTGGACGGCGCAAGAAGATCAGGGAATATCAGCTGAGCTTTGATGTCTGATTCGAATACGCCAGCCTCCAGCAGTTCCTTGGAGATACGACAAACTCTCCCGACCGAAAATTTGGGAAATAAAGCGCGGAGTGAGGTTTTATGTTTCACAATGCGTTTGATAATAGCACCTGTATTTCGATATGAGGCATAAGGGCCAGAGAAGATCGCCTTACCCTTACAAGCTAAGAAGACTTGGCGTCGTTCCGCTGCAGTGGAGGACATCTTGTGAGAGCCTTTTTGCTTAGTACGTCTTTTCATTCTCATTCCGTGTCTCTTGTGAACCTTGATGATATCTTGACATGAAAAAGTCGCGACTCAGATTGTTCAAGGAAAGAACAAGTGACAATCTCTTCATCCCATGTTGACCTACATTGTGGTGGCTAGCAACTGTGGCGTAGACATCTTGCATTCACTTAATATTTGTGGCTCAAGTCTGAACAGATTTGAAAAAGAGCTTTTACCACCAGGTATGACAAGTAAGCTATTAAATATATCTATTCTAATCTACTCTTCTTCCATGTTCCTGGAGTATCTCTCTAGGCCTAGATAAATTAGATAATCACCGATTCGATCAATCCAGCTCAACATTATGTGGAGCAGTAGTGGAGACTAGAAGATTTGCCTATTTAGGCTACACTGCAATTATAGTTTGCAAGAGACAGTGTATTTGGAATATCTTCGGATGATATCCTTGCAGGACTGTCCATGACACGATCTTTCCTCAAGTCTCCTCAGAGTCTCAGACTCATTATGACTGATACAGAGATCCTTATACTTTATTAGACCGCTACACACCTGTACTGCTACCACAACAGAAAATATATAAAAAGATTGTAGACGTATTCAATAATTTAGTAGACTAGTATATCTGCAGCATACTCAAAATTTACAATAAATCAAATCTAAGAGTCCGACATAATACAGTGTCCTAAGTCTAGTACTCAAGTTAATGGAAATATCTTGAAGACATTATAGTTGCGGGTCAAATAAAGGATCTATAAAAATAGAATCTGGGTGAATAGTGAACACAGGCTCCTAGACAAGGCACGACGCTTATCTGGAACTGATAATATCTACTTCTGAGATAAAAATATTACAACAATTCAGATAGCTTATCTATTGCTTTAACTTTTAAGGAGTTAGGATAAACTCATCTATCCGTCCATCCTATGGTACACTGGTCGTCAAGCGAAGACGATACAGGTGATGCGTCCATTTTCGTCCCTTGCCTTGGGATGCCCTACTCATGGCCCTACAGGCACATTCATATATGCGACCCAGACTGAGCCACACGTCTACAGATTAATATAGCAAGCCACGCAGGCGTTTGGCTGGGGCTGCTGGAGTTTCGTGCTAGAAGATTCGATGCTTTCAAGAAGCATAACAAGCCCGTTCGCAAATTCATCGGTGAGTTGGCGATGTACCTAAAACCATTTCTTGTGAGCGAACCGATATGTTCTGGATGGCCGACATCACGACAAATAGGCCTGTCGAGACGTCGTTCCTACGTGAGTTGCGCCCAAGCGAGCATTAGCGCCGCAGTTAACTCTGCCTAACATATAGACACCTAAACTGGCTGGCGAAGAAACGATGGCTGTGGTGCGATGCGGTATGGACCCACATTCCACCAACCCTTACTTCTGTTGGATTCGTGTAGATTGTCCAAAGATCTGCAGCCGCTCGCTCGGCTGCGTAGTATTTCCCTTGTTGACGACTGAATACTGCCTTATTCCCAGGAATTCGCTCTTATGCTAAATCCATTCTCATGCCGAGCCCGTGCAGGTTTCCTTACGAAGATGTCCTCACAGAGAGGGCTAATAAATGGGAACCGGTGTTTGAGGATCTCGATAATATATGAGGCAGGTGTACTCGTAGACCTTTGCGGAGTATGTATGCACTAGGGACTGATTACTCCGTATAGTGAAGGACTGACCACAGGGTAAATGATCTGCTAGGATGGATTGGTGGCTCATGGACGGCATCGGATAATATCACCTGAGCCTAGTCGGTCCATCATTTAACCGCTACGACAGGAAGCAGCAAGGCATTGTGAGTAGGCGCTTGAGCATTTTATCCAGCAGCAGTCCCGCAAGCGAAGCAGCCAAGGCGCGATGGGGAATTATCAAGAACGGTGAGCTGCCCAGCAGGGTGAGCGGTAGACCAATGGGGCCGCTAGCAAACGCAAACAGACGATTGCCAGGGGCTCATACTGTTGAAGATTGACTTTTATTGATTGACCGGAGAAATCAGTGAAGTTCATCATCTTTGCTTGTTGTTAAGATGAGCCACAGTGACTCTTGTAGCAGCACGTGCAGTACATGTCTCGGTATTTTCTATAATTTAACATATAGAGCAACCGGAATGTCGCCTGAAATTACCCTATACAGGGGCTGGTTGCCTCATATATCTGTTCCCAATTTCTGCCATAACAACTCAGCCACCTTGATTAAATTGTCGTAGCTCGAAAATTTTCCTTCTAGTTTATTTCTGAGAATCCAATACCAACATGCGAACCCGTCTCTTTCCTACTCCGCGTCCACCTTCTTCCTCTTCTTTCACGGGGCTAATATCTACCTGGTTACGGATGTAAGTCCTAAAGTAGCTTAGCTCAGGTGGTTCATCTCTTGAGAAATGCCACTCACAGCCAATCGCGAACTCTGCTCGCTAGTCACCAACGCGGCTATATTAAGCGTGACCAGGATCATCCTACAGATACTCCGAGAGAGCTAATTTTTCAAGCTTACGGCCCCTGCGCTGCCAAGCCTGAGGCAGTGCAGACCTGACCGGGGAAGCCACGATACGTTTCTTGGAGAGCTCCCTTGCATCGCGACAGGCCAACTAGCGAGAATGAAAAATAAACGAGAAAGGGGGCTTATTCCCCCGTCTCCGGGAAGATCGTCCAAAAAAAATCAGCATATACTTCCAGATCGAGCAGTTGCTAACGCGGATCTCGGGGCGTTTCAACATGACCGTTAGGCGTCCAGCTGGGCAGGCTGTGACGGACGGATATGGCAGTCTACGTGAAGCTAAAGATCATTGACATATATGGTTACTTCAAGGCGTCCAGTGTTGTATTTCAGAAAGTACCCAGATTGGTTCTACTACTATGGGTGGCCTAAACTTGAAATCCATAGCACATTCAAAGCATATAAATACTCACCTCAACACCTCTAATCAGACTGGCATTGGAACACATCCATCTTCCACAAACATTCAAAAACCCCCATTGAACTTGCAAATATGAAAGTCTTCACACCAATCTTTGTGTTAATGGCACTCGCTACCTCCCAGGCAATTGCCGCCCCTGCAGGTAAGCCTCTGTCGCACTTTCAATTACGCCCATTATGAGGCTATATTAATCAATTACAGCCGAGGCTGAATCCTTGGAGGCGCGTGCCGACTATTGCGTTGATATCAAAGTATGCCACGGCTATAACTATGAGGGTGGCTGCTATAAGGAATGCAAGAAGCCCGGTGAGCCTGTTGATATCAGAAAAGGATATAAAAAGAATGCCGGCTCGTTCAAACTTGGCACCAAGGGTTATAGCTGCCAGGTTGGATCGTGAGTTACCACCCAAATTTGCGAAACATAGGAGCTAATCGATATCAAGAACCAAGCATGGCACGCAAACAGTGAACTACCCTGGACTCAAGAGACTCCCTGACGGATGGATCAACGACATTACAGCGTATCAGTGCAACAAACTCTAAGGCATCCCATGGTGCCCTTCAAAGATGACAGATGTTGCCGAGGGGGCTTGGAGGTTATATCAACTGGCGAGGAGATGCTATTAGCAGATGAGTTGACGAGGAAGGTTTGAGTTGAGTATACTGGTAACATGTCATGATCTTCAGTTGCTAGGGTCAGGTCCACTTTTGAATATGTATTTCTGATAGCGAATATCATGATTCTCTGGGGAAAGCTAGCAGGTTCATCAGGAAGTACTCGCGGGCTTAGAATCAATTCCAATATGCACTCAAAATCCTATGACACACAATCACAACCACTGCAAATCATCCTACAGTAACCCGCTCTAATTGCATTCAAACCTTAAACAATAGCCTTGTCGCCTTATCTATTTAGTCAAGGAATTATATGCCGAATATTAGACCTTGAGAAGTAACAGAGAGTCGACTATAATTCTAAAATTATCGATATAATACGTATTAGAAATAGCATCATCAGCGGGTATATACGTACACACGTAAACAATGCAACCCGCGGCTAGATAAACGGTTATTTCACTTATTTCACCCTGCACAATCCTCCTATAAGCCTTGTAGTGCATATATCGCTGGATTATAACCAAGTCATTATGTCACAATCTTGATCAATTGTTTTGTCGAGCGAGTCAACCGACATATCGATTAGAATTATTATTTCCTAGGGAGAGGCATAGAGAAAAATCAGGTTGTCGGCAAAATAGGGGGGAGCCTTGGGTGGTTCAAGTACTACATGCCTTGTAATGATTTTTATTATGACTATTGACAGCTGTTTCTAACTCGTGCGACTAAATACCCTTTACTTAGACTTCTCATTGCTATTTAAGCTGCGATATATTTGTTCTTCAGGCTATCGCCTATCCTTTCACCTGCAAAGGAACAAGGCCAGTGGCGGGGTAAGCAGGCTAGCCTGATTAAAAGCCATCAAGGTGAGGTGGACTCTGCTTTTATAAACTAAACTGAGCCCACTAAGAACAGTGTATGACAACTAGACGAGAGATTCCCAAGGAATACCTATTCCCGTCCCTTGTTATCATTTTGTATTGCTTTACTGGACCATCTTTATCGCACCCCAATAGGGAAAGTACCGTTTCACGTGACGCCCACAGCGATCGCCATATGTAAACGAGGTCTCGTATCCTCAAAAAAAACGAACCCAACTTCTCCAGGGAATAATCGGCAGCCGCGCCTCAGCTGTGGCAGTGCCCTAAACAAGGCTAAGCAAAGCTGATGGAAGCACCTGACGTCGTGAGACATATAGTCTCCGAATCTCTCAGCAGAACAATGTAAAACCACTTAATCTCCTTGTACCTTCCAGAACGAAAATGCGCCTGTTAAACGTGCACACCTTACTATTGGAGGAGTTTAACGAGAGCAAGGCTCCTCCCTATGCCATCCTTTCGCACACGTGGGGCGAAGGTGAAGTCACTTTTGATGACATCCAAGATACCTCGGACAAGTACACAAAGAAAGCAGGCTATGAGAAGATTCATAGTACCTGCAAACAAGCCATCAGTGACAAACTCGAGTACGTCTGGATTGACACCTGCTGTATCGACAAAAGCAGCAGCGCCGAACTCTCGGAATCGATCAATTCCATGTTTCGCTGGTATGAAAAGGCCGAGATCTGCTACGCTTTCTTAGCTGATGTACCGGAGATCCCATTCCGAATGAGTCGCTGGTTCACCAGAGGGTGGACACTGCAAGAATTGCTGGCACCGCGAAAGGTGGTCTTTTTCGGAGCTGACTGGTCGTTCATTGGAACCCGGGCAGAACTAAATGAGAAGATCAGCGAAGCCACGGGAATAGACAGAATGTTTCTTTGTAACGGCGAAGCCAGAGATCCGCATGCTTTTGATCATGGTGATGGTAAACAGCATCCATCACTTTCTATCCATAAAGCAAGTATTGCGGCAAGGATGAGTTGGGCATCGTCCAGAGAGACTACGAGGCCGGAGGACATGGCCTACTGTCTTTTTGGTCTGTTTGACGTCAACATGCCCTTAATCTACGGAGAAGGCCAGAAGGCTTTTCTCAGGCTACAAGAGGAGATTATAAAACGCTACAACGATCATTCGATTTTTGCTTGGATTATACAAAACAAACTTGGTTCTGCCAAGAAACACGATGACAGTGTGTCAAGGAGTGGAATTCTAGCCCTTTCACCAGCTGCTTTCAGCGGTTGCGGATCTATTATATCCTTTCCAATCAGTAGTCACAGCTCGCCGTTTAACGTCACGAACCAAGGGGTGCAAATTAGGCTTCCAATATCTAATGGTGACAAATGTTATGCTCTATTAGAATGTCAACATAGAAACAACCCGACTACTATATTAGCCCTTCCAGTCAGATAATCAAGGAAATGCTTCTATGAAAGGGTAGAAGAAAACCCAATATCGGTCGACCACAGGACGTGGGGAAGGTGGCCCAAGAAAGATATTTTTTTATCGTTACGCCCACAGTTTGATTTGAGGGATGTCCTTTTCCCAGACTACGCTATTCACCTGAGAGATATTCCGGAAGCTATTTCAATTCGACATCACCCGGGTCAATATCGAGGGCAAAAAAACGAAATTTCCAAAACCGAAATTATCTTTTTAAGCCTCTGGGGTGGTAAATTCAACTTGGCATTACGCTGTCGGTCGATAGCATTTCGGAGCGTGCTATCACCTATTACAATAGAGACATGTCTGATCAAGGTACCTGACGAGGTGGGTCACAGCATGTCTGAAAGAATCGAGTACATACTCGATATGAGACATGCTTCGAGCTTTGTCTTTTTGAACAATCATATTCTCTGTACCAACCTTCAGCTTCAAACTGTTGGTGAAAAGCCACTATTCATTCTAGACATTGTCTTGTCATCACGGAGAAGCCATGTTTTATGGTTTTCACTGAAACGGATTATGCTGGAGCCGATACTCCCGATTCATAGAGCTTTTGAAAATTTTACATTATTCATTTTAAAGCGATTTTCTTACACCTTTTTTTCTGTCTCTTATATAGGATCCATCGTTGTCTCTGTCCTATACTATCTTTATTGGGATCCCGAGCTGGCGGCCTTGTTCTTAGTGCCGTCTATTTCTTTACTACTTATGCCTTTTGTTATTTTACCCGTTGGTGTCCAGGGAAAACACCGTGCGCCTCTGCTAACAGTTATGCGTGTAGCGAATTATCCCTACCTTCTCGCTACAGTTTGCATCTTATTTGAGAAAAGATCGAGGACTATTATTTGCCCGCTACTCTTCCTGCTTTCATTATCTTATAGGTACTGGAACTGGCGAAGCACAAACCCTTACCGAGAGAAGATATCAATCACCACATTTCTTACGGAAGCTGCTTTCAATGGCTTCCCGATAGAAGTCATTCTATGTGCCTTATTCACTGTGTGCTACAAGTCGATTCTATCTTTCTACATTGTTTGGTTTGGCAAAGGGGAATTGCTTGATTCACCATTACTTTAAGGATATGATAGAAAATACAATGACTTAACCTGGTTAGGCCGAGGCGAATAGTTAACACAGGCTCCTAGGTGAGGCACAAGGTTTATCTATAGAAAATCCATAATATATAAAATCGAGATATGAAAAGTAAGATAGACCTAATAGCTATATATCAATCTAATGTTTGGGAAGTGAAGGTAAATAAGCCCATCCATCTATCCTATAGTAGAATGGTTCCGCGACGGAGAAAACGAACATACTGGCTTTGGCGCCAGCTACAATGCTTCTCTTTCAATCGGCTCGCTCTAGTCTTTATTCAAATGTCATCATATCAGACAAGCGAACTAGCTTGGGATAGATCCCAAAATTAGGTCAGCAACTAGTTGAAGACGTGATCGGAGCGAGAAGCACACAATCACCACCACCGCGAATCATTGCACAGCAACCCGCTCTAATTGCGCTCAAACAATAACCTTATTGCCTTGTCCATTTGTTACTAGCTAGGAAGTCATATGCCGAATATTAGGCCTTGAGAGAGTAACGGAGAGTCGATCATGATCACGAATTATCGATATAATGCGCATCAGAAATGGCACCATCGGCGGGTACTTCGGACGAACGCATGTACCCATTTGAACAATGCGACCCGGGGCTATATAAACTGACATTTGGCCCCGCACAATCTTCCTATAGGCCTTGTACTGCATACATCGCTGAACCATAGCAAGTCATAATCTAAGACATCATGTCACAATCTAACCCGACACTCCTAACTCTTCAGAACCACCCTCCACCAAACCCTGCACCCCCTGCAACAGACCCCTCTATCTACCAAGTCCACCATGACGCTTTCGCAGCGGAGGGCCAGCCAACCACAACAGCTGGATGGCTAGAGCGAGCGCGCAAAGTGTCTAACATTCTTGCTCCAGATGCCTCGGCCAGAAGTAAAGACCAAAAGACACCCAGAGCTGAGATCTCTTTGCTGAAGAGCTCCGGTCTAACCAAGGTACTGGGTGATGTCAAGTATGGTGGTGGTGGACAGACCTGGGAGACAGGATACAAGGTCATTCGCGAGGTCGCTGCAGGAGATGGGTAAGCTTATATTGCGACATGGAAACGAGTGACATGAAAATTGTTAATTAGCTTTTTAGATCAATTGGTATGCTCTTGGGATACCATCTGCTTTGGTCAGTTACTGCACATATTGTGGGTACGGATGAACAAAAGGAGCGATATGAGAAACTGATCATTGAGAACAACTATTTCATCGGAGGTATTATACATCGAATTTCTAGAATGAAAACGACAGGCTAACTCTCCAAAGGGGCTGTAAATCCTCGAGATAACGATAGCCGAGTTACTCGTGCTCCATCGGGCGAGGGCCTTGTATTTAACGGATTCAAGAACTTCAACACGGGAGGAGTAGTCTCCGATCTCACCGTCCTGGAAGGTGTGTATGAAGACACAGAGGGTCACATTTTCGCCTTTGTACCGACCAACCAGCCGGGGATCGTCTTCTCCCATAACTGGAACAATATTGGACTACGTCTGACAGAGTCTGGCTCGGTCAAGATTGAAAATGTTCCCATCACTTGGGATGACGCTCTGGGATGGTCAAAGGAAACAAAAGCGCCCATTCCCGAAGTTCTCCAAGTCCCCTTTACTGCTCTTCTGTTGCCTACTATCCAGCTGGTGTTCTCTAATTTCTATATCGGGATCGCGCAAGGTGCTCTCCGCACGGCGAGGCACTACACCCTTACTCAAACTCGTGCATGGCCATTTGCCCATGACCCCAAGCAAAGCCCAACGGATGAGCACTACGTTCTGGCCCGATACGGGAAGTTCTTTGCCTCCTTGCGTGCTGCGGATGCCCTAGCTGATCGTGCAGGTAAGGAGATTGCCGATGCTTTCAATGAGCATGGGTCGAAGAGGGATTTGCCCGCGCGTAAACGTGGTGAGGTGGCTGAGTGGGTTGCTAGTGTGAAGGTTGTAGCGACTCATACCTCTCTAGAGGTTACTAGCGGCGTGTTCGAAGTTACCGGGGCGAGGTCAACCGCAGAGAAGTATGGGTTTGATCGCTTTTGGAAGGACGTGCGGACTCATACATTGCATGATCCTGTGGCTTACAAGGAGTCTGAGCTGGGACGGTTTTGGCTGTTGGATGAAGTCCCGACTCCTACGTGGTATACTTAGACGGTAGTACGTATCATACGGCTTAGCTAGGGCCATAATATCTAGATACTAATGGAGATGTATCTACGTTAGTTATCCAATATCAGTATTCGTGTAAGACTACTGGTACTTATGAAGTCACTGTTCATGTGTATACATGAGGGCTGCCTTGCTGCCATTTAATCCAGGCACACACTTTGCGCTGCGGGGAAATTTCCTCTTACTAAGCGGAATCTACTGACCAGTCACGCTTCCGAGATATCCTCCAGCTTTCAAACACAAACCATTGCTTGTAGAAGTGATGCGTTGGCAAAAAAATGCTGGTCTCGAAGCCTATTCCCATTGAAAGGGATTGTCCATGATCCAAATGATGGGCTTCACTAAGAATACCCCGACTTTCTTTTGTGATGTTTGTCGCGAAACTTTCCGCCGCCAGGAACACCTCGACCGCCATCTCAGGGGTCATTTAGGGGTGCGCCCTTTTAGCTGTTCCTTATGTTCGAAATCATTCTCACGAAGGTATGGACTCTTGCATATGGAGTCAAGACACCTAGCTCATCGCCACATAGAGACACATTGCAACGGCATATCAGCACGCATAGCGATCAGCAGAATCAGGCTCTTCTGGCGTTGAGGGCTAAAAGACCTCGAAGCAATCGCGCTTGTCAAAGCTGCGCACGGGAGAAACAGCGTTGTAGTGGGAATCCGCCTTGCACTCGTTGCATTAACAAGAATCGCACTTGTGTATTTGATCAACACTCCCGTGGTGGCAATGATGCTCGAAATAGATCATCCACAGTGCATGTATCGAGTCAAGATGGGACAGGACATGCCGAAATGAGCTTCAGTGGAGACATAAGTAAGTCTGGGCTCTTACCAGGTGACCAACAGCTAGTGGGGAGCGCTAGCGTTCAAGCGCTACCGGAGATAAGGCCCTTTTCCGATGCATTGGGCTATCCGAACTATATCCCCGACTTGGGCAATTTGTTCACATGGGGACCATTTGACTGCCTTGATGACCCGCAGTATAATCCTTCCCTCAACAATGGCGTTGGGTTCGGTGGTTTGGACTCACTCTGTCAGCAAGTTTCACTCCCATCCGAGCCTTCGGTTTTACAAACACCCAGGTCAAGCACACCTCTTGAACCAGCTACCCTGCACTCACTGCTTACTCCCGCGGAAGGAATTCATCAATCTTCCCAAACCGCATCACACGTACTAAAGGATCCCACGGCATATAGCTCTGCATCTACTAGAGGGGACCCAGATCCCCAGTCTGGCGATGATATACTGATAGCAGAAAACTTCTTCCATGTTAGAGCCGTGGACAATGAAACCTATGAGAAGATCCACGGCTTCTATCTAGCCCAGACAGACATCTGTTTCAAGAAGTTGGCTTTCCCGGACGTCAACCACCTCAATTGCTTGGTTCAGGTGTATTTTGAGTATTTCCATGCACAGATGCCATTTGTACATCCTGTTATGCTTGAAAACGACGGCTCGTGGATTCTAGTACTTGCTGTGGCAGTTATTGGAAGTCAATATACTAGAATGGCTATGGGTAAACAATACATCATAGTTCTCTCCGAACTCTTACGTCGTGCAATACCCCTTGATGTACGTCCAACGTTCCAATGAAACGCGATTTGGCCATGCTAACCGCTGCAGGCTGTTAAAGCGCTGCAATACGATGCAATGACTCTGGCGCAGTCAACTTTGCTGCTCAATGTTAACCTTGTGTTCAATGGTTTCCGAGACGATATCATCAACTTGCAGTTTCTGCGCACCTGGCTGGCTACGCTTATTCGTCCATTTCTTAAACCCCACAGTAAAAGAGATCCTGCCTTGCTGCATGTCTCCCGAACTGGGAATACTTACGACCGATGGCATGCATGGCTCCAAGCCGAAGCCCATGCCCGTCTGGTATATGCGTTTTTCTGTGCGTTACTATCTTGTTCTTGTACTCAACGGCAGGATAAATGGCTTACGTATGGATCCAGTGCTCGACTCGTTTTGTGTCGTATTTCATGATATGCCACCAAGCTATTCAGTGGATGATTTTGAGCACAGACTCCCTTCTCCGGACGAACTCTGGAGCAGCCAGGATGCTCACTCCTGGGAGTCACATCTTCAATCCTGCCAGGGTAAGTTAGAACCCGATACTCAAATATTTTATTGTTAACTTTCACTAGAGCCACCGGAAATCACTCTAAGAGAATTTCTGTCGTCTAGCTGTAGCAATGACCATTCTCTTGAACAACTGCCCTGGTTCAATAGGTTGGTACTACTACTTGGTCTCTTTGTCGGAGAGAAACAAGCCGTGAATATATCCCAATCATCCGCTCGCTTTCTGGTGTCTAGCGGTAGTTCTTGCACATTACCGTACTTGCAGGAGACGCCCAACTCATCACCAAGTCTTGATCCCAGATACCAAGTTTTAGAGTCAAACTTCACACCAACAAAGTCAGCGGACGCTTTCGCTGACTGCTTCACTATCTGCTATAACTTAGCCTCCATTTTTAGATACGCTTCTGTGCGCGATATACTAGCTTACACAGGGTGGCTTGCTACCAATGTGGAGAGTATCGCCGCCGGGAAGCGCATAGCTCAAGTGATGGAGAAAGACAACAAACGTGCGCGTAGATGTGTAATACACGCTGGTGCAATAATCAGGGAGATTCGTGGTGTCTCAGCTCCTGCATGTTACCATTGCTTCAGTCTCCTATTTGCGTTTCTGTACTTATGGGCCTATGAGCGGATCCATGCCAGCACTACTGCCGAAAGGCCCCGTTCGAACCAGTCTGCTCCACATACGGTGCTAAGGATCGACCGCGACCCTGATCCAGTGCTGGAGAAACAGTGGATTGCTGGCGATGCCGACTGTCGACCATACCTGACCGGTGTTGGACTCCTTTTAGAACCAGGGGCTTCCACACGTCTCCTCAGGGAATGTCAACGTATTCTTAGATGCTTTGATGCGTGGCCGCATCTTCGGACAGGATTTATATCTTCCCTCGACGAGCTTGTTGACGAGGTGAAACCGTTGACTGATCCCCCATATTCATGGGCCTCGTGATATACTGTCGCTTAGCTCCAGGTACTATTTCAACACTTCAGACGCTCAACCCACGAGAGGGTTTAGGCAGCTTGACATTACCGTCCTGCGCTTTTTTTAAATTATTACATTGCCATACGAGCGGAGCAGTTTTAATGCGACAAGGATGGTTGCTTATGCGTTATCCACCCGCTTAGTCCGTTGCGGAGCCGATAAACGATCCACTTCCCGGTGGAGAGGCAACCAGCCGAAGCGGCGTCTGCCTGTACTACAGGGAACAGAACTTCCTGGACAAAACTCTGAGCAGGCATTCTGGTCAAAATGAGGTTACAATTCGAGCATATCCCAGCTCGGTGATCGAGTGTCGGTGGAGATACCCACGGCAAGTGCCAGGGGATCAAAACTATAAGTACCCGGTGAGGTACTGCACTTGAGTGGAAAGTGCTCTGTATCAACCATCCATTTGATCAGAACCAGTGTGAAATATTTGTCTGCGGATCACCATGTCAAACATAGCCAATATGGCGGACGGCTTGGGTGTGCCCGTCCTGAAGACACAAGGTGCCAGCATTCTGATAACGCTCGTCATTGGGATCGGAACTTTACATATTGTCCGAAGCATTTACCGTCGCCATTTCCATCCACTGTCCCAATTCTCAGGCCCACCCGAAGCAGCTTTATCCACGAAATGGCTCTATAAGACTAATCAGGCAGGCTTCCCAGAGCATGAATTCGAAAGACTGCACGAGAAATACCGTACGGCTGTCCCCAAGGGAAATTTAGCTCATTAATATTGTGTATCATGCTAACAATATGCCCACCCTCAGAAACCAAGGCCCTCCGCATTGCCCCTAATGAACTTCACCTTTCTGACGTCCACCAATACAAAGTCATCTACAGCCAATCCAAGCCCTTCCTCAAGGACCCCCCTTTCTACAGCTCATTCAACATTGACCACTCGCTGTTTGCTGAAACAGATCCGGCGCTGCATAAAGAGAGACGCAAAATGTTGAATCCTCTTTTCTCCCGGGCGGGTATATTCAAACTTGAAGGTGTTATCCACACCAAGGCGGGCATCATGATGAAAAAGATCGACAGACTGAGGGAGAAGCACTTGATCAACGTTTACGACGCCTTTCGGTAATTCTCTCTGTTAGATTCCGCCAAAGTTGAGCATGTGGCTAATAACGAAAAGGTGCCTAACCACGGAGGTCATTATGGAGTTTGCCTTTGCGCGCTCCGCCAATATGCTCGAAGAGGAAGAATCGACATTCGACTCGTGGTTCTTGAGAGCTTTTGATTCAGTCGCTAGCGACATATGGACAGCTCATGAATGGCCTGTATTGCGGAAGATCGGATCATGTTTGCCAAAAAGTATCGTTAAGATAATGAACAAAAAGGTTGCGTCCTTTTTTGAAGTTATCAATGTGAGACGTGCCATGCCATTACAACTCTTTTGTGTTAGGTATCACTGTCTGACCCTATCTTATTAATTCGCCGAGAGCTGCATGAATTACTATGAGAAGCACGGCAATACCACATCTCATCCCGTTGTATTCGACCATCTTACATCGCTGTCCTATCCTCAGAAAATCACTGAAGCCATGGATATCTTGATTGCTGGAGCGGATACCACTGCATCTACCCTGACAGCAGCCCTACTCCACATTCTCGCGGATAAAAAGATTCAAACCAAATTGGTCCAGGCGCTGCAATCGGTGCAGCCTAATGAGCAGGGAATTTTGCCACTTATGGAACTTGAAAAGATTGGTTATCTGGTATAACCTTGACCGCGACTCCTTTTGACCCGGAACAGTTCACAGAACTGACAGAGATTTAGACGGCTTGTGTGAAAGAATCCTTGAGGGTCGGAATGCCCGTCCCCGGCCGGCTACCTCGCATTGTCCCCGACAACCTGGCTCAGCCCTTTACTGTCGATGGAAAGATCATACCTCCCGGAGTACGTATCTATCAAGTCGATTTCCACCAGTGCTCAACTCAGATAGATAAACTAACTTGTCCAGGCCGTCATTTCAATGTCCGCCTACACGATGCACTACAGCGAAGAGCTCTGGGGTTCTGATGCGCGAAGTTTCAATCCCGAGCGCTGGCTGCAGCCCGATTCCAAGAACTTGGACCAGTACCTCTGTACCTTTTCCAAGGGAGCTAGGATGTGCATTGGTCAGAAGTAAGTCCGGTTTCGCATATACAATACCTATACCTCGAACAGAATATTTCCCTTCCTTCTGGTTAGGACTGAATACTGATGGCCTCGTCATTTATAGCGTCGCATTCGCCGAAATCACAATTGTGATGGCATACATCTTCCAGAACTATAAGCTCAGTCTTCCATCTGATTTCCAGCGACCAAAGCAGAAGGACTTGTTCACGATGGAGTATGGGAAGCCCGGTTTACCGGTTAAGTTTGAAGCTGTGAATTAGAATATATGTAGCTTTTCCATGTGCATGTCTTGTGCTACGTTAGATAGTTTGGGTCCTGCAATATGACTTGTATCGATTTGGATAATGTGCTTTGCATTACGTATAACATTACTTGTAGAATTGCTCACAGCGAATATTTCTGTCATAGAGCTACAAAGATTTCATTCTTGAGATGATGAGCCTAGTTGAATCCTTAAATACTCCAGATTGTCATATCCAGACAGTCCCCTATAAGATAATAAGTCTATAACCCACCCACCACTTCACAAACCATCAAACACAAAATTTAGACTAATGAACAGGCATCATTTTTAATACAGTCATCATGACTGGACCACGATCTATCCGGTGAAACAATAAAAACATGTCTCGGAAAGTAAGATCGACAATTTAAATCCAAAAAGGAAACCGGAAGTAAGCGAATCGACCCCGTCGGCCCCGCCGGCCTACATTTCCGGGATCAACATTCGGTACTACGTAGGGAATCAAGACGGGACTTCCGGGATACTTTTGTCGGTTGCCTGGACATATTTCTTTGTAAGATTATAGTTATATATATGACAAGAGGTACTGTGACCGTGCTGTGCTGGTTTAGTAGTTACTAGGACCAGAAGATGGTACTTTTTCCATAGAATCCGGCTTTGTATATATACTCAAGATGGCTAACTAAGGGCTCTTGGGGATGTCACTCCATGGTTGATGAATAAATGCTGTTGTTTTATAATTTAAAGATCCTAGGTTAGTATTCGATGTAGCTGTTATGTGTAGTGTCAATTCTGGTAGCTGAACTGGAAACTCTGCTATTAATCTATATCAGAGGATAAATGTGCTCTCTGGTTTCTACAGTAGATTAAACTCGATATATCGTGGAATGAATAGACCAACTACTGTCTTTAGAGTCCTAGATTTGATTTCCTTCGGTAGGTACCTCGAATATACAATCGTGCTGGTCTGTAAACGAGTTCGATATAAAAATTAGTAGATTCAGCTGAGTACAGTATCGAATGCGTGATAGTATGGACGAATCGGCAGAGAAGAATCCCTTTCTACAACAGTGACTTGAAACTTCATTCGACTCTCTGGTAAGTTGTGAAGTCATTGAGGTATTATGTATGATGCTTTAAGAAATCATCACCAGTATTCCAGGCTGCATTGTCAAGCGTGCTATGTATATATATAAAAAAGAGGTTGTCAAGCCAGATTGATGAGTTTATATTCCGGACCTGGTTCTGCGTCCTTCCAGGCTCTGGGATGCATGATGCCTGTCGCGGCACGCTCTGCTACCTCCCCATGAAACCTGATTAACATAACATGTAGGAGGCAGGAGCACTTTCGTGGATTCAACTCCTCATAGCCGTAGCAGCTGTCAATAAAATTCTTATAAGGAAGGCGTGTTGAACGGAAAACACTTATAGCTATAATAGCAAATTGCTGAGACTCGTCTAATGTAAGGGTGCGAACGGCGGGGTTGAAGAAGCCACCGCACTGCCGCCTCTGACTGTCGTAGACTGGTAAAACGTTCACGCAATTGTATCTATTAGTTGAAGATTCATATTGGCACTTTCCAAAGTAGTAGCTTTTGGCCATGACTGTGGAAGCACGGAATTGGAGGATCGATAGATTGGTGAACTTCTCAGGAAGTTGTTGCGGGCTTGGTCCCATGAGGTCTTCGTTTGGGCTCCTTTCAGTGAGGCTAGTATGGCGTGCATTTTGTACTTTTATGCGCGGGGTTCTGCCCGTGACCACTAGGGTGGTACAGCAATTGGGGCGTCTGCAGGTCACCTTCTCTTGCTCCGTTTTTATTGTTTTGGTGTCTGATGTCTCTATTTTCTGGAATATTGTCGTCGGGGCTGGCTTCCTGAAAAGCGAGGTCTGGGGTAGGAGGCCACACATACTTGTCAAATCCCGTAAATTCCCAAACCTGGATCCAGCATATGTGACTGGCCCCTTCCACTCTATCCATGACCAGCTTGGGAAGTAAGGATTAGAGTCAGCACATGGGTTGGTAATGGAGGAACGCCTTTCGGGAGCTCCATCGCCAGCTGAGCACCAAAGCAGAGCGCGCACTATATTCGTATCAGGAATCGCATCATGGAATGTAGTTGAAAATAGCAGCGACAATTCCTCTAGGACGGCGGTAAAAGCATTGAGGATGTCATTGTCATATGTCAACTGCCGGCGTGTGTAAGCCTCCACATAATGCTCATAGCCGCTAATGAGTAAATCAGAACTAGGAGTCCCGGATAAAGTGGGCCATATTAAAGTAGAGACCGGCTGGGATGTGTGGTAGTTTAGCCACGTCTCAGGCCAGAGTCTGATAGTGCAGCGGAAGTAGTACTGATACGGCGAGATAAATAGACATCTGGGGGAAAGGAGCATCTCTTGATAGGTCCAGCCACGAGTGGAATGACGCGGTCTCTTCAATTCAGTTTCGAAAGATGGTGGCTTGGCTTGCAATTTGTACCCATCAATCACCGCAGTCGGAGTCTCAATAAGAGTTCCCTGCATGACACCTGGAAGGCCACTGTTAGCGTTCTCTCCCGCCATTGCCACAATGGTCAACCTGGCTCTTCTGTATATCAAATTCATTACTTGTATTTGATCTCTCTTGTTTGGGTCGTCTTGAACAATGCATATTGTGTCCACCCATAGGAACCGATACCCAATCTCCTTAACCAGAGCCATCCCATCTCGCACGGTACGTGGCAGGGTGGCATTCTTTGTACTGAATGCCCCCGGCATACGCAGTTGTGTAAGGTTCTCGGTGGTCGTTTGAAGCATTGGGGTCTGCCCCATACATAACTCAACGCAACATATGATATTTCTGGTATTCTGACACGGAATGCTCGACTAGCCGCTCCTCGAGGATATCGACGAGCATTAGTCGCAAAATCCTTCGCGTTGTCCCGGACGCCAAATATGTGGGCAATTCTCCCATGCCGGTATGGACCTTCTTCATGGAAGGTGGACAACAATATTGTCCATGATCACGTATACAGCAATCTATCCATGAACGGATCCGGGTGCATCAATCCGGCCTTGCCTAACCGCACAGTTGTCTTTGTCTTCTGCGTCGTCAATCAGGTCACTCAGAGTATAGCTGACATCTGGATAGCCCCACTCTGACTTCACTTTGATGGCATCTTGGGGAGAAAGACGGATTCTTCCATTTGGTTCGCCACTCCTACCGGTGATGTGCAGAGCGATACAAGCACCGTTCCTAGTGGCAGGCTTGCAAAATACCTCTGCCGTATCTGACCTTTCAGCCTCCTCGTAGTCACCCAAGTACATTGCCTGGACAAACAATTGACAAAGAGAACAGTGCAAGTTCTTCTTCAGGTCACTTATTGTTCCGAGGGATATTCTTTCGAACTCAGACTTTTTGCCTGTAAGTAAACCGATAGGATCCACGTCTTTGCATTTACATGTGTGATGATTGTCCCCGGCCCATACAATCGTAAAATAGTGGCAAAAAAGTAAAACCAAAGCAAAAGACAAAGGAAAAATAAAAGACAAAGCAGTCTGTACAGAGGATAAGATGATATGCCACATTGGAGGAAAGGCTTGTGACATCGTAACGATATGATCTTTTATACGGCAACATGAGATGTTGAACCAACTCATTGATGTGCCGAGCTACACGGCAACCGGAGAAACGCATTTAAAGAATACGACCCCGCATAAATCTGCTCAGATACGAGCTGAAACCCCGTGATTGCCTATCAACAAGACGTGTCACCTCACTTGCTTTACGTTGTCTAAGTGTGCAGAGGAACACAGCCACAGGGATCAGTACTTCATACTCTATCTACCGCAGTAGGGGTGTGTATATCTAATTTGTTTAACATTCGATCCCCGTGAGATGGCAGAGTGCCAGTTTGAGCAGCTAAACTACTTGAGCAAGATAAATAGTCAGACCTCTCCTGTACCGACGTAAAATAATAATACCGTTGTCCAGTCCTCCAACCATCCATACCCCAATTCCACCCCCGAAGCCAACAGAATATTCTGCCGCTCCATGCCGCGACATAAAAATACCCAATGGTCCTATACGGAGTAGGGGGCGATTGCAATGTCGAGACCACCGTCAATCTGAGTCTTGATCGCGAGAGCCTTGGCTTGTAGAAGAAGGGGCTCGTTCGATATCAGAGCGTTGGCGAAATTGTCCAAGGCCGTTTTGAGAGACCGGAGATCGCTAAGAATCAGAGCTGGCCCCCCTTGAATATCTTCCCATGCAGGTGCTTCGGCTCCAACGTGAGTTAATGTAACCAAGGACGTCGGCATCAGCGATTGGATGTCGGCAAGAATAGTAGTTCCAGATGGAGTGTCCAAGGAGCCGGTGGATTTGACATCGGCCGTCGCATCATTCACGGTGGTAGCAAGGCTCTGCAAGTCGCTGCGAATAGTCATTGCTCCGGTTAAACCACTAGTAGGGAAACCACGGACATCATTGTAAAGGGTGTTAATTTGCGGTTCGATCTTTTGCGTTATATCGCCCTGAACTTTAGCTGCATCGCGGCGAAGAATAGGTGTAGCGGCCCGTGCACTTGAGTCGGACAATGCCCTCCGGCGAAGATAATTGAAACCGAGCACTCCTGTGCCTAGTGAAGAGCAGCTATATCGTCTAAAGGATCATAATCTCGTGAGCCCTGAGTGAGTGTAAAGCGGATCCCTTAGCTCCTTCCACCGAATGACTCGATTTCTCGATTTTCGCCGTATCGCATTCTTGAGGCTTTTTCTGGCCAGATCGACCCACGACTGCCATGCAGCTTCTTTGAAAGAAGCACACAAGATTCCTGATTTGTTGGATTCATGCAGCCTGCCTCAGGTGGAAGATTTTAGACAAGCTAACGAAAGTTAATTCGCGAGCGTTGCATCAGTGAAGAAAAGCTCTACATGTGGAGAGTATACTGATTCCCACGTGGGAACTTATTGCAACCTCTTTGGATGTAATTGCCAGTGGGGATGTAGCGCGCCTGTGGTTAACTTGATATCTGGGACCTGGTGCCCGGAAGCATTAGGTGTAAGTAAATCAACGCCTAGCAACTTATAACGAGACTAAATACAAATCCTAACATGGTGAGACAATTTTAAAGCGACTAGTGCTAAGCCTAGAGATTATCTGCTCTAGGTTTTAGATTAATGGAAGAGATGCATTTGTAATTAAGAAAGATGATTAGTTCTTTGTATTTTAAGCTCTTCTCCATCTCCTAGTTGCTTCCCTGTAGAGTAGACGGCCTTGGAAATTGGCCGAAGAGAATATTCCATACAACGGCATTATTCGACTGTAACTGTTACATTTCGAAACTCTAGCAATGGAACCGGTCCGGCCTGAAAAGGGTAATTCACCGTCAGCGAGCAAATTCGAGATATCTGCTATGTTGTGGGCACTTACTCCAATGAGGCACAAATGCGTCAACGTAAAAGTAGCCGGGCCTTCAGGCATGTACTCCGGTACCTGAAGGGTGAAGTTCTGATAATTTCCACTGGAAGGATGCGCGGTCGGCGTCCAGGGGCCAGCGTATAGCACATTTCCCAACTGGTCGCTGGGCTGAGGGCAGACGCCATCATTGCAGGAGTTAACAGCTAGAGCGATTCCCACCTCGATACATGGTTGCTAAAATATAGAATAGAAGCATTAATTAGAGATACATAGGTGTCAAAAATAGCAAGAAGAAAGGCATATCATACCAATGATCCAGGTTTCAAGACCTGGGCAGTAAACTCACTGCCTCTACTCAGGACCGCACCGTCGGTTGGGGCCCCTAACTCAATCGTTTGCGCCGCAGTGAGAACAGCAAATGAGATAACGGGGAGCAAATTCTTCATGCTGGGTAGATTGAGCCAAAGAGAAACAGAATAGTAGGGGACTTGGAAATTAATACGTGGTCAGGTCTAAAGCTAGGGGGATCAGGTGCTATTTATCCTAACAGCAGCAGATGTCAATATTCTAATTTCGCGTCTGGATGTCTTGACTTCTGGATTGATCACATTCTTTGCTAAATAAAAAGAACTATTTCATACCCCTTGCTTTTTATTCGTGCTATGCTAGCTTGAAGCTTCCTAGGCGATGTCAACTTTAGACCCGCAGGTATCGAGCTGCAGGTTAGGGTTCTCCCCTTGATTAGCGTTTCGTCTGATATTATCCTCTTAACCTATCGAATGTGGATTCTCCTATAGCAGGCGTTGATCGTCAGCCACTTGATCAGAACTATGCACCCTGTCATTCCGAACCTACTCTATATTCCTCGGTCGAGCTCGGAGTGGAGAACCTCATCAGGCAGCCCAAGATCGCGCTATTCCGTAGAGAGAAAGATCATCACTTATCATCGTACGCTTGTTACCCCTTAGGCAACCGAATAATACATTTCCTATCACGAGTATCTTAAGCATGCTCGTCGTTTCAAGGCATTCATATAAATAGCTGTTCGGTCTCCCATACAGAATACAGTATTATCTCGTAGTATAAATCTAAAGTAAAGGGGTAGAATGGACAGATAATTAGCTCTAATTCATTTTATCGAAGTGCCTATATGGTCTAAATACTGGTTATAGATTAGGTGTTCTCCGGGTAGGCAGGCTGCCTACTGGGTGTTGAGAAGGTGGACAGCAAAGCGTCTGTCTATTTGCTATACCTGTCTTGGTTGGACTTTTTTTCTTTTTTCTTTCTTTCTTTTTTTTTTGTTCGCAGTTTTCGATATATTAAGCAAAACTCCTATTCGAAGGGCTTATGAAGAGAACTAAGAATGCTGTAGTTGATGTGCAGGAATGTCTATAAAATGTAATAAGTGGTGTATCTATAACAATAACTGGTGTTGGGGAAGGTAACTATTATAAGCTGCATTTAACTAAAGTAACAACAGTTAGCCAGTGTATTGAAAGGGGACATGGGTTGCTACACATCCGTCACAACTTTGGTAGGCATAGATACTAGAGATAAATATGTGCAGAATCCCAAATATACTCTTGCTTATTCTTGATGAATTACTATATCCCCGACCCACCAGCCCAAATATGATTGGCGCGCAACATAAACCCCTACCTTTTAGCTTTCTTGCCTCAAGTAAGCCATAAGTCCATCGCTAATTTACATCGTAGACCAGCTATAAATTCCACCCTGCCTACTCTAAAATGTAGGATTTTTCACAGATCCTACTCCCAGTATAGACACTTCCTCTCCTACTATCTACCTCAACTTTCTCTGGCAATAATGGCCCCCAAAATCGGCCTCATCATCTGCAGCCAGCGCACTCCTCGCGCCGGTCTCCACATCGGAATAACCATTCTAAACGATCTCCAATCCGCCGGCAGTGTCCGCACAAACGCAGTAACACTATCACTCATTGATCTGACAGAGTGGAATCTTCCCATGTACAACGAACCAGGCATCCCGTCGCAGATCCATTCATCAGACCAATACCTCCATCCGCATACGCAGAGATGGTCCGAAGAGATCGCCTCCTATGCGGCGTTTGTGTTCGTGACTCCACAGTACAACTGGGGGTATCCAGCTAGCATTAAGAATGCGATTGACTACCTGTACCACGAATGGAAGGGTAAGCCCGCCATGATTGTCAGTTATGGCGGGCATGGAGGCGGGAAGGCGGCGGAGCAGTTGAAGCAGGTGTTGTGTGGTGTTCGGATGAGGCCTCTTGAGCGGACGGTTGGGATGACTTTTCCCAGTAAAGAAGTGTTGATGGTTGCTGCGGAGGGGCAGGAGTTGGACTTGTCTTTTTGGGAGGGAGAGAGGAGAGAAGTGGTGGAGGTTTTTGGGGAGATGGTGAAGTTGCTGGTAGAAGCTTGAGAGCTTATGTTCTGATGTATAGAGGTAACTCCGATTTTGTGTCTGTATATTGGTGTCTTCATCCTGTTTGTTGAATACTTCGTTCAATATATTTTTAATCTGCTCTGAGTGATCGCAGCTGCTGTAGGCCGAATTCTAAGGGCTTGGCAGCCACTAGGGAGTATCCCCGGACATATTTCAGAGCATTGCTGATAGTCTGCTGTCGCTTTGAAATGGTGATAGAAAAGTCAATGGATTTATGGAAACCATCCGACTCGGAGAACAGAGAAACGGAGGTGGAGATAGCATCTTCCAGGGTAATAAGCGTAGAGTTTGTCACACAATCCAATACACCCATGAGGGGTTGAGAGTACTCAGCAGATGGGCGAAGTGGTGCACTATTGTCCCCGTGTTGTTGAACATACGGAACAGCCGGCACCACTTCAGCAAGATACCAACCGTCTATCTGGTCATGTATGACCATGGCTCGTTGCACAAGTCTCTTCAGCTTCATCCCGTAGTTTCCACTACGTAGGATACCCGTAATTTCCTCAAGAAGCACAGGAATATCAACCAGCCAGTCGCAAAGCTTCGATCGCAGGACACAAGCCCAGCTTGCAGGTGTCAACGCGGTCTCTTCCGTTTCCCGCAGGAACTCCCGCCAAG
Organism: Aspergillus oryzae RIB40; assembly: GCF_000184455.2. Lineage (NCBI taxonomy): Eukaryota > Fungi > Ascomycota > Eurotiomycetes > Eurotiales > Aspergillaceae > Aspergillus > Aspergillus oryzae. The sequence goes on from NC_036436.1 coordinate 3,024,269, forward strand.
GAGACCGTGCGAGAAAGCACGGCTGTCGTAGGTTCATATCTTGGACAATCTACCGCTTGTCAGCCGATAAGCCCCAGTGATACATCAAAAGACATACGAAAAACGCCCGTTGCGATTCCAGCATCGCCCGCTCAAACGGCTGCTGGAACCGACCAATGTCACAATTCTGAATGAGAGCCTTAGTCCCATGTGACAACTGATTCCACCGACCATTATCGGCATTTGTCAAGAGCTGTCACATATTAGCCTAGCTTGGAGCAAGAGTAGAAGTACCATACCTCACACAACTGCAATACAATCGACGCACAGATAGTCTCCGAGTGAAAGCAACGCCCAGGATCATCTAGACACAAGCGTAGCGCCTCAAGACTCTGGGCATATTTCCGCCAAGAATCTTTAGAAATAGTCCCCTCGCTAGCCAAGAGATCCGCATACACAGTACAAAGACAAGCAACGGCAGAGTCTAGAGCAACATTTCGCCCCAATCGACCCGGAATATACTGATAAAAGCCCCCATGTGAGCTCAGGGGGAAAACCATCTGACTCGTAGAATCCTGCAGAATATAAACCAGATTTGCCCCATCATGATCCCGACTCGAAATTAAGGGCCAACAAATCCTTTCATAAGAACGAATGGTGTAATAATTGTGATTCCCCGAGGATCTCGATAAAGCCACAGTCTCATCCGGATCAGCACCAACTTCTTCTAGGAGGTACTTCTTCTTCCGATAATGAGCCAGGAGAGATGCATTTTCATTGATAAACTTATACTTTTTTTGGTAGCCTGGGCAAATGCGCCCAGAGGCGACACAGGCCGTGCATGCTGGTGCCCTGTTGTCGCACTAGGGGAAGGTTAATCACCAATTTTCTTTTTCTTGTGTGCCCTTTCAGTGGCCCTTACTTTTTTCTTACGCTTCCGACAGGTTTCGCAGCCGATGCTATGGGGAACGCCCACCATGGCTTGAAACAGGAGGATGCCCAACCTAGTTGGTGGATGGCTGGCCTCATCTGAGTTATCAATCAATCACTTTGCAGGGCTGGGGTCCCTTTGTGCTGACTAAGATGAGCCAAGCCATGCACGTTGATTAATGCGTCAACCGAGTGTACCAAATCAGACTGCTCATATCCTTATTTTAGAATGGTTGGGGGCGGAGTCATTGTTTCTCCCACTGGATATATCCTGCCTTAAGAGCTATTGTATGGATAAGGATTGAAGTGGGTGGGGAGATGTTGCACATACCTAAGGCACCGACCGGGTGAGAGACCCTTCGGCGGCTAAAAGTGGATCCTGGAATCGTAGGTCAATCTTTCATGACCCTTTCAATTCCCTCCATGAATGCTCGAACAATTACTGTCAAAGCGTAAAGAATGAGATTAAAGGCAATGGGGCAATGACCAGTCGCTCGTTCTGTACGACCCAAGATCCTTAAGGTGTTTCAAGTCCACCACCGGACAATGCAGATCCATGCCGGACAAAGCGCCAGTCGCTCCACCTGCACTTGTTCCTGTGCAACGCTGGACAAATCAAAGGGACAAGCTGGACTAAACCGTGAGGGCTGAGGCTTCCTGCACTTCTGCAAGGCTGAGCAAGTAGTATTTAATTCGCTTTACACCCGTGCTGATCAGTCAATGTTTTCCCACATACCCTTCGATATTTAAAGTCGCGAGCGACGAAACACACTCTCTTACTCTTTCCATTCTACTCAGCTGAGACCGGTCTGGACTGGTCGGATTAACGTTCATTTTGAAAATGTTTTTGCAGTCTGTCTTAGCGCTGTCCCTGGCGCTGCCCTCTCTTTCGACCGCTGCACGACTCTTTGCAACCCACTACGATGGCAACGTATACTCTCTCAACTTGGAGGAGAAGGGCGATAAATTCTCGCTCACGAAGACCCACAATTTGACCACATGCGGCGGTGCCGGCTCGACGAGTGCGCTGACAGTAGACTCTGCCCGCGGGCTCGTATGGTGCGTTGGGGAAGGCACTCCCGGTGCATTAACCGCCTTGAAGGTCTGGAAAGACGGGAAGATGTTCGAGGAAGTCGTGACGGTAGAGACACCTCCTGGCGGAGTGGACAGTGTCACATACGGGATAGATAAACAGTTCCTCGCGATAGCGCATTAGTATGTTCCATCCTGTGGTACCAATGATGCTGCACTCGATACTAACCACGGGACATAGTGGCAACTCCTCCATCTCACTCTTCAACATCCCCTTTGCGGACAAGCAGCAAGTGAAGCCCTTCGACGTGGTGAAGTTGCCCCCGCCCAAAAATGTCACCGAAAAACAGCCCAAGTCGCAACCCCATCAAGTCCTTCTCGACCCCACCGAATCGTTCATCCTGTCGCCTGATCTGGGATCCGATGTGATGCACGTGTTTGCGATTGACCACAAGTCGGGTAAACTAAACAAGTGCGGGTCCAACTCGACGATCTACTATGATAAGGGAAGCGGGCCACGTCATGGAGTGTTTGTGACCTCGAGTGAAGGCCACCACGCACGGCGGGCCAGGAGTCCGCATAGGGAGCGGCTGATGGGGCGCGAGGGGAAAAAGACGACATTGTATACCGTGGAAGAACTCCGCGGCAATGTGTGTTCTTTCGACGTGTCATATGTGAACAAAGGGTGCCCCGTGTTCAAGCCGTTGACATGCTTCCGCCCTTACCCCGGCTCAAACTTTCCCTCGAATACAACGACATTAGGTGAAATCCGGGCAGCGGGACCGACCCTACATATCTCTGTTCGCAAGGATGGTAAATTCGATGGAAAGGATTCTCTGGTGACGTTAAAGCCAGGACAGAAGACGGTGACCGACGGCGACCTGTTTTCGTCCGGCGGCAAGACCCCGCGCAGCTTCGTGATCAACAGGAAGGGGGACCTGGTCGCTGTGGGTAACCAAGATTCGTCCACTATTGTCATCATCAAGAGGGATCCGAAGACTGGGAAGCTGCTTAATGAAGTCGCTTCTCTGCTGGTTGGCGAGGCGCCCGCCGAGGGAACTTGGGGTGGCTTGAGTAGCATCGTGTGGTACGAGTAGATGTCTTGTAGTTGGATACTGAATACATTATCTCTTGACCATTCGTACTTCAGAATAGAAAACGCGCCTGTCAGCTTCATATATCTTGATGTATGTCTTTGAATATCATTCCAAATGCAGATCTTGCGGGTCATTCAAGTACAGAGTGTAACAGAACACCAAAATGCCACCGTAGTGTATATAGACCGCCCAGCGATGTTATAAACACAACCACACCAAATTGCAAACCAAACAAAAACGAGAAAGAAGGAGAAAACGAAAAGCCCAGCTTATCAATCATCCTATCGTGCGTGGCATGTACGTTTAGTCCAGCCCCTGGAAAGTTGATAGACTGGGGCGGCTTGTGGACGAATGCATTGTCGCCAGCGTAGATATCATCATTGAAGCGTAATCCTTTTGAGTAACCGTGACCCTCAACATTAATCGTAACATCCGTAAAACATGATCCTGCAGCGTAAATTTCAAAACGTCGCAAACCTCTCACTTAAATTCAAGTTGGAACGCCTTCCACTTGCTTCCTATGGTACGACAGCGCGGACAACCCCGGGGAGGATAGCTCGTTGGACCGTGTGACATGGCGCTACCCGGGCTTGACGTCACATTCCTAAATGATGCAGTGGGACTGCTGATGTACATCCCTACACAGTCACGGCATACCCCACAAATGCATTCTGTGCAAGCATAACATTCGCTTAGCGCCCAGGGCCGATGGCAGCTAGCACAGTAGACCTGGACATCCTTTTGCCGAAACGATGCTGGAGTTGGGTTGGAGAAGCGATGATGCTGGCGGGGGAAAAGATTTAAACCAGGGCTGGAATCGGGTTTCGCCAATGGCCCAAGATGACCCGAGAATGCAAAATTCTTCCCTGACGCAGTCGATGCCGAGTCCAAAGAAGACTCAATAGACGGGAAAGGCTCCAGGTCATTGTCGCGGCTGCGGGCTGTTTCATAAGGTGGAGGTGTCAAGGACTTGTGCAAAGGGGAAGCACCAAAAGAATGTGGTGGAAATGGGCGATGGGAATTGGGTGGGGGCAATCCGCCCGCTGACTGGAAGGCAGGAGGGAGTGATGACCGATTCCCTGGGGCAGAAGGAGCAGAAGTGATGTTCGAAATCAGAGGTGCGAGGGTCGGTGACCGACCGACCTGGGACGGAACAGTTAAAAGCTGTTCGCGCAGAGACAACGGGTGAAGCCGTCGCTCCTCGGTATCTGATAGCGAACTCACCTCTGACTGTCGGTCATCATCTGCCTCCGTGGCCGACGTAGCCGCCTCAATCAGATCCTCCCAGCGCTTGCCTTGGGCCCACGCTGCTGTCTGCGGTTCAGCGGATAGCGCTTTGCGATCGCCCAAGCTAGGGCGCCGGCCATATTCCTTTGACTTGACCCGGTCATGTTTAGGTTTTCGCGCCGCTGATATTGAGGACTTGCGAGGACGGGGCAATTTATCCCTTCTCTGGATGGGGGGAAGGGTTGACGAGCGACCAGGAGGCGAGTGGTTGAGAATGGATGGTAGAAGTTCTCGTGGGCGTGGTGAAAAGGGTGGCAATGATTCCTGTTTGAAATGGTCGCGAAGGGAAGGCAGCTCAATAGACGACCGCATGCGGTCTCGTCCAATATCGTTATCAGAGTGAGTTTCCTTGAAAAGATTATTAGCTTATTTTCCGAGAAAAACAAGAAAACCGGTCGGGGGAAGTTAAGAAACAAAAAAATTTGGCCCACATACCATATCCGTATCCCAGTCCGAGGCTAATCGGTTATGGTGCAATTGAGCTAATGCGACAGCAGCAGTTGCGGCAGCGGGATGAGCTTCATCAATGCCCCGTGGGGTTGCGGGTGAGCTGGCGTCCGCGACGTATATATCTCGGTCGGCTACATTCAAGCGTGTCAGCTTCTCTAACCTGACATACAAAGTTATGACCTGTCAGTCACTAACCATTGCGACGGCGGGATTGAGCCTGATTTGGCGGAGATATCTGAGCTCGTTGTTCCGGAGGGGTGGTAACCATCAAGATAAAGCTCTCCTCGGTGGCCGGGAGCTTCGGAATGTAGTTATTCGGATGCGCCCGACGGATGTGCTCCTGCATGGAGCGATAGCGTTTCTCCTATAAGGACGCATAGCAACGTTAGATGTCAAGTTCTATATAAGTTTTGAAACGGGTGGATAAGGTAATAAGCTCAGATAAACATGGAATGCTGGCCTTTTGGCACGATAAAAGCGTCGTACAGCTGCGATAGCCGGCGTTGCTGGAAGTGGGGCTCCGATCGATCGGCCGACACACAAAGGAAAGATGGGGGAAATACTCACACCGAGGCATCTTTTCCGACAATTGGAGCCGTCATTATTCTTCAAGGGACAGACGACCTCATTGTTGGCGTCGGTGACAGAGAAAGAACTAGTCAAAGACGCTCGAGGCGGCATGGTCTGCATGAATCCGTCTCTGGCGGCGGGGTGAGTGGACGGGGGGAGGCGAACAACTCAGGTGCTAATGTATGAAAGGGAGATAATCCCATAAATCGATCAAATGAGAAGTTTCAATTCAAACAGCAGAACCCAGCCGACAAGCACATGCTCCATCAAAGGAAATCAAAAAGATCCGCGATGTTTTAAAAATAAATCGCATGCGATCTATGGAGGGGTAGAGGGGTTATGCAGACTAGGGGGAGGAAAGTGATCAAAGTGGTGGAATGAATTGAAGTTGAAAAGGAAGAAAGAAGGAAAAGGTACAGAGAGATCTATAGGGCTTGTGGGGATAGAGAAATGAGTAATAGTGCAATGCTCCAGTGCTTTGCGACGAGACGTAAGTAGTAGTAAACTCTTACTCTGGAGTCGTCGAGTACTAAGTTAAAGGTCGCTGTAGCAGTCAAGGGAGAGGGGAAAGGGAAACTAAGGTCAATTAGTGGCAGTCACTAACGTACTGTTAGTGGGTAACTCAATACTCTCTCTCTGGAGCTTACTCCGTAGTGAGTGCCGGTACGGAGTTGTAAAGACGGAAAATGTAATTTATAGCCCAAGGTGACAGCCCGGGGGGATGACAAACAAAAAAGGGACTATGAAGAAGAACAATAAAAGACGACGCAAGGACAAACCAAGTAAGGAAATCGAAGAGGATAAAAAAAAGAAGAGCGAAAAAAAAAATTGAAAAGGAGAAAGCACAAGAGAAATATAAGAAGCAAAACAGACAAAAGTCTCCAGTCTAGTAGTCTCGTGTGGGTGGGCGAAAAAAAAAGCAGTAGATACCGCAGCTTAGCTCCTTTGCTTTAAATGGTCACTCAGTCGTATTGCGTGTAAATTTGATTAATTACTGGGTACGGATACCTCACTAAACCCCTAAGGGATGGGGGCCCTCAGCCCCCGGGAACCGCCGACCGCGTGGCCTCACAACCGGTTATGCAGGAGGCAAATGGGCTGAAAGATTCAACTTTGAGAAAGGACCAAGAACGGACAAAGGAATGACCCTTCATAGTGAATCGACATTGCGGTGCGGGTTTCCGTCAAAGACTTGCCCGTTGCATACAGATACATAAAGGTAAACCTATATAAAAGGGCTCCGGGTAATAAAAGCCCCATTCAAGGGAATAATGCCAGACTGCACAACCAAGGTTTGTGACATGGTAAATACCACCTCGTACCAGGGAGTGACAAAAGATTACTACCATAGTTGTTCTTCCTATGGGTTCGTCGTCCGATTGCGAACACCTATCGTATGTTGGTATTGATACATCATGTACATGATTCGGTGGGTGTTGAACCTTAGCTTATAATATCGCATCTGAGTAAGAGGTCGATAGCTACCACCGTAGCACCTGCCGATAAGCATATCCCTTGATCGATATGATTATCCCTTGGGGCTTATCGCGTGGTACAACATGAGCCCTCCTGTACATTGGAACCTTCAACAATAGAGTCAACCCGGTATTACTAGTTGAAACAGGAAAATGAAAAAGGGAAAAGAAAAAGATTTTGATCGCCGGCATAACCGCCCAGAGACATGGTTCATTTTTGGTATGCTCTCGTTTTATTGTAAAATAGCCTCCCGAGCCTGCATTCCTTTGATCGAGAAGAGTTGATGATGATATGATATGAGCTCATACATTTTTCGGTCGCTCCTGACATGCATTGAAGACACTGTCAACTGGTCGACGTAAGTACTAATAGTAGTACGGCGTAGTACATAGCAATCAAAAAAAATCAATGACACTCCCACTTGCTACTCAAAAACTTTAGTGTAGGTGTACGGAGTAGAATGAATCCATTTTACCTCGGGTGACATGACCGTACGGTATGAAAATTTTCTAGGAGGGGTGCATTTATTTGAACTCACCGAGGAATTCATTTCTCTAAATCATTCGGGCAAATGATGATCATCCTTGTAAAGGGCTCAACTCTACTATACGAGGCAATAACCTGAACTTTGGAGTGTTTCGCATACAAGGCTCTTGCATCCCCCACTAACCTAACTTAAGGAGGTCCAGTCTGAACCTCACTACTGGGACATGGAAAATATGGCATGTGGTAAATGAACGGAGGCCATCATTACCGTATCGTACATACATACATACAGACAGACAGACTTTTACGGTACATAGATACAAACCAGCATTTCGGAAAGGCCGGTGGGACCGCTTCCCCTCTCTGGAGGTTTGCGACAGCTGCAGGTAAGCATAAGGGGGATTTTTGCCAAGTTCCAATCCCTCGAGAAATGTTCACATTTCGAGTAATGGAAATTCTCAGACGATGACCAAACTTATCTAATAGAATGAATTTGAGTATATCGGATGATACTCCTATGACTAGTCAAACCAGGGTTTTTAGGGGATAGTTCACTACTAGTGAATCGCGATGATACGAAGTAGCGCTAAAAAGCGACCATGTGCAACCTACCCCTCCTGACCCCTCCCACCTCTCCAGCTCTCCCCAGCTCCGAATGTTGAGCTTCCCATGCAACCCGGCCCAGAGCTCAAAGCTCGAGCTTTCACAAGTTTTCTGGTGCTCCGTCGGACTATCACGGATCAGGTTTAACTCGGTGGCGACATTCCAGCTTAGCCAGAGTAGCGGCGCCGCCACTCCAGTTCCTTATTCCCGTCCGAGTGGGGCCGGTGTTGAAACAGAAAAGAAAAAAAAGAGAACGCGACAACAAAATAGAAATTAAAAATGACGGATTAAAAATAAACAGGTGGAAAATTTTTGCAAAAAGTATTTTATTTTTATCTTTGGCTTCCATTGATGCTTCGAGAACGTGGCGATCGAAGAAGTTTTGCCTTAGAAGGATGAGGCGTATAGGATATTCCATGGGTTCGAACAGCACAAGGGACCTCGGAGAGAGAGCAAATCCACCTTCAAAGTCCTGCTCAATCAATGTTCCCCATAACCCTCAACGGCTAGTGTCCTCCTGAGCGCACACTATTCTCCCACGCGGAAGGGAGGGGTTGGTGCCCAATTTATTTAAGCGAAGAAGACGCCGTTTATTCCCGTCCGTGAGTTTGGATCTTCAGTAAACTTGGAAGTTGACCCCTACCTGAGGGTATTTCCTCTTTAGTGCACTAAGACATGCGGTGACCTTTAAAATTGTAGCCTGATTTTTTATTTGCATACTACTACGCATTGCCCGGAAGGGAACAACTACAGACGGTACAGATGTCCCGAAGGATGCACTAGCTGTACGGAGAACCAATTGAGGTATTCTATTCGGACGACTTCCTCGGGAGGCTGGAGGACGTCCATACTAGTCTATAGGTACGTCGTACCTAGCTTAACTATTGCCCTAAGGGACAAGGATTGTGATTGTTCTGGAAAATGTAAAGTTTCATACTATACCCACATGGCTGACCGATTGAAAATTTTCTCATCGAATGAGAGGTTGACATTCGTACAAGTACCTCTCGGGTGGATCCAACGTCCATAATTAGCAGGCAACCATTCCGTCTAGTTTTGGACCTCGAGCATAGAATATCCAGACATCTTTGCTAGATACTCTAGAATTTAGGTGTTATACCGAGAAAGAAATCGAGAAAAAGAACTTTTTAGGAACATCATCCTTTTAAGTTTCCTTGCATTCTGTCCAATGCAAAAAGAACATCTTGCAGAATGATTCCTTGATTATTCTTAGTGCTGGTAAAAGTAATGTCTCATCATGCAACCTGCACGGCAGCCAAAGTCTGGGTGAGGACACCTGCATGGGGCGTCAAGCTGCCTGCGTCTCTTTTTTCTCTTTTTCTTTTTTTATTCGTTTTTGGGTTTCTTGCAATGGGTCATGGGGGGTCACTGCAGTTAATTTCCCTTTCGAGCACATTGCATGCAATAAAAGCATTATGATTGGCGGATACCGGGGCATGAATGATACATGGTAACCAATGGAAAGAGAAGTAAAACGCGGCCTGAGTGAAAATTCCCCCACTGAAATTGTGGTTTTTTTCTTTTGCTCGGCACTTGTTAGCCGGTTCCTAGATGGACCACCGATACAAAGGCACTGGGAATCTGATCTGAATAGATCGCGGACTCGCGAACATTAGTACTCATCCTGCAAAATATTTCAAGTACAGTGTACAGTATGCAGAGTCTTAGATGTGCTGTATCTATAGATAGTACAACGGTCCGTCACCGAAATCCGACTAACAAAACTAGATCGAGACCCCACAGGAGCTACTCTGTACTATATCATTACATACTCTGGAGTACTCCTGCTATCCTTCTCCATAGTTAGTTCTGTGTGAGCAATTTTAAGAATGCCTACTCCACATATAGTAAGTCTTTCCCTATAACATTGAACCTGGAACCCCACCATACATCAACACGGACCAATTCACACCGAGAAATAATGAGTCCGATAAGGTCTTTACTTGACCGGATGTTCGCCGACTGCCTCCCTGGTTTTCCGGTTTTAGCGGTTGCCAGTATTTTGCCGGCCTGTGTATTCAGGATTCCAATCTTTGCCATTTAGGCATCAATAATTAGCATGAATCGTGAAAGCCCGGGAACGAGTGTAGTGGTAGATTTCGCCGTCGTACTTCTTCCGAACAACTTCTTGTATTTCTCAGTAGCAGCTTCCCCGCAAAGTTAATCTACCTACGAATGACTTCCCCCATTTCTGGGCACTGCGCAAATGACCTCATCTTATTCTGCCCGTCGCTGAAAATTGCACCGAACAAAGTCACCTGAATGTGCGACCTAAGTCACGTACCTGGAAACTCGACGTGGATCAAGGCCAACTCCGGTCGATGTGAAGTCAGGTTGCGTTGTAATGTATAACGACGCTAGGGGTCACTCGTGAATTACTCCAAGTATGGCTCAAAGTCCATGATCTACGTGGTCATCTCGGCATGGATTTCATCCTGTCGCCTGGTGGCCTTAAAGGTAGTTTCACTTAAAGCTCAACGTTATTGCGTAAATACATCCTTAGTCTCTGAACTTCCACAATAGCCTTCGGTGGATACCCGGATATTCTTCACTCATTGGCAGAGACAACGACAAGCTACACTTGAGCTTGTAGCAAATGGACTTTCGTTCCTGATACTGTATCTGGGAGACTGTTTTTCACCGTAAACTACGAGATCGGGGATCCATTCCAGATCTCCACACTCTACGTCACCTTGGGAGTCAGTGCTGTTCAGCCAGGAGCACAAGGCTGTGCACTATCTACCCTCTAGGAGGGAAATAGAATACCCAGGTGAGAGTCAGAAGCTCCACTCTTTACACCGACTGTATAAAACGAACCTCGAAGAGTTGGCAGTCTCCCACATCAGGATACATACTTTTGCCATAAACGAACTTCCGGTGAGATACCTTTGCGGAAGACCATGTCTATAACCAGCCGACCACAGAGGTCTAAGATCAAATGTTGAGCCTACAACTAACTCCGAGATACCCGTGCTATCAATACTCTCTCTTATAACTAAGACTCCTCGGCACATAGCTCGGCAGTTTCAGAGCCTATAATCTGCACCCCCATTGCCAAGCCGATGCCCCACGGGGGTCGATTAGGCGGGTCTCGTTACCATCCGAAGGTCCTTACCCCAGAGCCGATGTCGTTGTCAAGTTCCGATATGTTTATTCGACATGAGGTGCGGTGTGTGCGATGGATGGTAGAAAAGGGGAAGCCTCGCGTCTTTGCAATCTCTTGGCTCAACATTCCCTCGAGTGCTTGAGTTCTTGAAATACACCCTAGTTACTGCTTGAATCATTAAAACTTCAGACACACCCTCTACCCAATGTCCCCACAACGGAAGAACTTCCATGTCGCCGTCGTCGGCGGTGGCATTGCCGGCCTAACCCTCGCCATCGCCCTCTACCACCGAAATATCCCAGTCACCATCTACGAGCAGGCCGAAGCCTTCGGTGAAGTCGGCGCAGGCGTCTCGTTTGGCCCAAATGCTGTTGAGGCAATGAAAGCTTGTCATTCGGGGATCTATGAAGCATTCGAAAAGGTCTTCACGCAGAATCTGTGGCCTTCGAAACAGAAAGTGTGGTTCGATTATCTTGACGGATATAACAAGGGTACCTCGACAACAGCGAAAAACGCCAGTCGTCAGGACATTGCATTCACTATCTCAAACAGCCTAGGCCAAACTGGTGTTCACCGCGCGCACTTTCTTGACGAATTGATTAAACTGATTCCTGGTGATATCGCGCGATTTCACAAACGACTTGAAAACATTGTCGAGCGAGAGACTGACGGGAAGCTCCTTTTGAAGTTTGCTGATGGAACGCAAGATGAGGCCGATCTGGTTATTGGTTGTGACGGTATCAAGTCTCAGGTGCGACAGGTGATTGTGGGAGCGGAACATCCCTCTGCTAAGCCGTCTTATACCCACAAATACGCGTATCGCGGGCTGGTCCCAATGGAAAAAGCGATTGAGGCGGTTGGAGAGGAATTAGCTTCCAACTCATGTATGCATGTAAGACATCCTGATTTAGTATGCATTCTTCATGCGGGCTGTGATGCTGATGACGTGACAGATGGGCCCCGGTGGTCATATGCTGACCTTCCCTGTAAACCAAGGGAAAACCCTCAACATTGTTGCGTTCCATACGTCTCCGGATGAGTGGGCCGACTACCCTAGATTAACGCGACAAGGTACACGAGACGAGGCGCTCCGTGACTTTGCCGGATACGGGCCGAATGTTATTAATCTGCTGAAGTTGACAGATGCAGAGCTCAGCGTGGTAGGTTTTTACTATACCCTGAAGACTGTGGATCATATACTAAGACCATCTAGTGGGCTATCTTTGACCTTGGAGAAAACCCAGTTCCTACGTTTTACAAAGGTCGAGTCGCAATATCTGGCGATGCTGCACACGCTACATCACCCCACCACGGTGCCGGAGCAGGCTTCTGCGTCGAAGACACTGCCGTTCTTGCTACGTTGCTAGCGGATGAGCGGGTCCAAACGCACAAAGACTTAGAAGCTGTCCTTGCTGCGTATGATATCAGCCGCCGGGAACGATCCCAATGGCTTGTTCAAAGCAGCAGGTTTATCGGTGATAGCTACGAATGGCGAGCTGAAGGGGTGGGAAGTGATTTCAAGAAGATCGAGGAAGCGATCAATTACCGGAATGGTGTTATTACCAATGTGGATATTCCCCAGATGTGCGCAGATGCCACGAAGTGTTTAGAAAGGAGGCTGTCTAGCGTGACCAAGGCGTCTATATAGACTTTGGATACATATATACTAATTCTGCATTTCCGGTGTCCTGTGGAGCGATTGTTTGGTAATGTGTCTATCATTCCGCATATGACTTTTTTGTGACGGGCTATCCCATCATATATATAGCCATAGCTAGATATTTTCAAGAAGTATTTAAAAGTTCAAGTGATGCCAAAGCTTCAAGTATAGTTAAAAACTTCGGGTCTAGCATATATTTCTCTCTCAGACTTGGCTGGTAGCGATTGCTTTGGGCTTAGAAATCCTTCTCGTTGACGATGATCCGAAACAACTGTTGTCATTGCCCTCGTTCCAGAAAAGTAAAAACAGCCTACACAAAACGTACCATTAGCCCAGTAGCAACTAGCTGTCAGTAGCATAACTTACAGATGAACATATTGGTTTCACGTTAGTTTGTCATCGTTCAAACCGGATCATTCCTCTTTTGGTGTTACTGCAGCCGGTTCGAATCCAGTCGTTTCATCACATACACTCTCCGATGAACCTGTAGGAAATAGCCAACGCCATATAGAGGATAAAGGATTTAACAAAGACTCAATCGGACTATAAGGTAGGAGGGCTGTATCGTAGAAGAGCATGATTGATTGTTTTTAACAGTGAACTGAGAGAAACACCCCAAATACTGGAGAACTCTACAGAACAAGATAAACCCCAATGCAATGGCCATCGTGGTCATTCTGCCTCTTTAACTCGACATTTTTACTTATCATACTAGGGCATCCCTGCTAACTAAATGCGTAGAAGCAAACACTGCAAAGGATGTCTACATGTCCTAGATGGATCTAACTGGCTCCTCGCCATTGATCTTCCATCCGCAATTAATTTAGGCTGGCTCGTTGACCAATCAATCAAGGATGTTTCTAATGCAAACATTGCGGCTGAGGTTTGGCTTGTTTGGTTTGTTTGTCGATCGGATGTCCTGGGTCGTCACTTCCGATCGCCTTTGCCTCCCCGCACCGCTTTTCCGATTGATGGTTTGTCGGTTTTGGCACTTGATGTAGGACGATTTGAAGAATTGGAAGTGAGATTGACGTCAGCAATTCGTGGTCTTAGCTTTTCATTCCACTGAATGTGTCAGTAAGAATTTTGGAGTACTGACAGTAAGCTTAATTATACTTTGCAACCTCTTCACATTAGATGAATGCTGTGGTTGCTTATTTTGTTGAGCTCTGACGAATTAAATGCAAGTAGAATACTATTTGCAGTGAGCAAAGGTCGTAGTGTAGTTCATACATTTTGCTCGGATCTGTATATTAATTGAAGTAATATAGATCTGAACTACTACTACGCTCTTACGTACTGGAAAGGTATACTACTAGTGTGTAGTGGTGTTGTGACGGTTCTTTGTATACAAAATATATTTTGTTGGAGATCAGGTGTTCAATTGCGTGAGGGATAGCTGATTTTGACTGTCCATTGAGTCCATCTTTTCTAAATTTAGACGGAAAGACGCGCTGAAAGCCTTATTATGGTGATTAGATCAATTCATTTGCCCGATGTAGTTCTCTTTAAACCATGTTAGTATGCAGGAACATTGTCAGATTTGCCAGCAGCTAGGCAGGTCCACTGAATAATTGTGGGTTGAATTTGGGCTTTTTTCCCCCCCGAACTGCACCCTTCACTGAGAAGCCTCCTGCCGCTGGGCTCAAAACCCCGGACATTGGTGGCTATGAGGTCTCACGACGTTACAGAGACAAAGGCCAAGGATGGCACGCTCGTATTGGAAAATAGGCAAGAATCAGTCCGATAAGGTCCTCATCGATCTCGATAAGAACCCCGATCGATTTGGGAAAAGTTCCAGGCAGTCGAAGCTGCTGTGGGGCTGGTGCCTGAGACCTGGGGTTGTCACAACCAATCAACGTCCAGGTCCGTCGACCACAAGGCAGCAGCGGCCATTAGTGGCCTGTTAGCTAAGGCCACCAGGCCGTGGCAGGACCCTGGAAATTGAATAAGTATCGGCTCTGTTGACATCTCATTACCTTCACTCTGCCATTGTCACCTCTCAATCACGTCAACTTTCCTTCTCTCCCGAATCCTTTTCAGTATCTCTTTGATAATTCAGCTATCTTCCTATCAAATTAGATCGCATCCGTCTTTCTTACTCCCCTTGCAACAATCTCACACCATCAAGCTACGACCTCAATATAGCTTGATTACATCAATTGGTTCTATCACCTCGTATTTCACTCTCACGCCGCATTTTCCATAACTGGATCCAATTGAACTATGCCGCCAAAGAAGAATTTGTTTAAAGACGTTGTCGTCGTTGTTGCCGGTAGTTTTTCTGGCTATAAGCAAGGCAAGTTTCCTTGATTTGTAAAATATTGAGAACACTAGATCTAACCAATGCTATTTTGGGATTGCAGCGGATGTGAAAAAGCTCGTGGAAGGTCAGGGCGCAAAATTCTGCACTACCGTGACAGGTGACTGCACACATTTCGTGACTACCCAGAGAGAGGTGGATAACAACAATTCCAAATGTAAGTTTTTCTCAGACTTCCTTATTCTTGTTATATCTGTCGGTTCTGTACCTATTCCACGGATGTTTCCCCCATCATCTCTGGCACCTCGGCTTATTAGAATTACACAGATAAACAAGCTTGCAATGTCTACGATTGCAATATTGTCTCTATCGATTGGCTTCTGGAGTCTATAGACGCGAAAAAGCCAATTCCTGAAAAGCCTTACTTGCTCAACAGGAAGGATGCAAAGTCAGATGATAAGAAAGACGATGAGAAAAATGACAAGAAAGAGAAGAAGAAACGTACACTCGAAGAAGCGCTCGATGTCAGCGAGGAGAGTTCCAACAAAAAGGCCAAAGACGCCCAGAAATTGGGTTCCAAGACCTTGAATGTTCCTGTTGACGAGGGATGTTATCTCTCAGGTAACTACTTCGCTGCTGTATATATGTACCTTACTCCGACTAGGTGCTAACGGCTTTGGATAGGCTTCGCAGTGTACATTGACCCAGCAGGTCTGATCTGGGATGCTACTCTCAACCAGA
The DNA here is from genome assembly GCF_000184455.2 of Aspergillus oryzae RIB40. Classification (NCBI taxonomy): domain Eukaryota; kingdom Fungi; phylum Ascomycota; class Eurotiomycetes; order Eurotiales; family Aspergillaceae; genus Aspergillus; species Aspergillus oryzae. Next base: position 3,039,970 of record NC_036436.1, read on the forward strand.
CTGTTTCTGCCAATAACGCTAACAAATTCTACCGCATTCAACTGTTGGTTGACAGATCCGGGACTAACTTTAAAACTTGGACCCGATGGGGCCGCGTGGGCGAGACTGGCCAACATGGTCTCTTGGGAAGTGGTGCTCTTTCTGAGGCACAGCTTCAGTTCCAGAAGAAATTCAAAGACAAATCAGGTCTATCATGGGACGACAGACTCGACCCTCCGAAGAAGGGCAAATATACTTTCATCGAACGCAACTATGAAGAAGACTCAGATGAAGAAGATGGTGACGATAAGGGAACGGCGAAAAAGAACGACGAAGAGAAGCCAGAAGTGAAAAGCGAGCTGCCTGAACAGGTCCAGGATCTTATGTCTTTCATTTTCAATCCGAGCCATTTCATGAATACAATGGCTTCCATGGATTACGACGCTAAGAAGTTGCCACTTGGGAAGCTGAGCAAGCGAACCCTAAGACAGGGTTTCCTGAAGCTGAAGGAACTCTCCGAGCTCATTGCGGACCCCAATCTTGCGGCCACTCAATATGGCACAACCTACAATGCAGCTGCGGAGGACCTCAGCAACCAATACTTTACTACGATCCCTCACGTGTTCGGCCGTAATCGACCTCCCGTGTTGAATTCTGACCAGCATATTAAGAAGGAGATTGAGCTTCTCGAGGCCTTGACAGACATGGAAGTTGCAAATGGTATCATGAAAGAGTCGAAGGACGCCGACACAATCCACCAGCTGGATCGCCAGTTCCAGAGCCTCAAGATGCAAGAGATGACTCCTTGTAAGTCCCCTGTCCTTCACTCGTCTGCCTTATTTAGACATTTTCCTTCGACATGATCAAATTATACTAACGCGTAATAGTGGACCACTCTTCTACCGAATTCATCGAGCTGGAGAATTACCTTAACCAGTCGCGCGCCTCTACTCATCATTTCCGTTACAACGTGAGTTTGGCCTCTTTCCTCGCGATGACACAGTACTGACTGGATGTAGGTCGTCAATATCTTCCGCATTGAGCGTGATGGTGAAAATGATCGATTCAATTCTTCCAAATACGGGAAGATCAAGAACAGCGACCGACGTCTGTTGTGGCATGGATCGCGTAGCACCAATTTTGGTGGTATCTTGAGCCAGGGTCTGCGCATTGCACCGCCGGAAGCCCCCGTGAGCGGATACATGTTTGGCAAAGGTGTCTACTTTGCGGACATGTCCAGCAAATCCGCCAACTACTGCTGCTCCTACAACAGCGGCGGTATGGCTTTGCTTCTGCTTTGCGATGTTGAACTCGGAGACCCCATGCTGGAGTTGGATCACAGCAACTACAACGCTGGAGAAGATGCCAAGAGGGACGGCAAGATTGCGACTCTCGGTAAGGGTAGGACTGTCCCGGCAGCTTGGAAGGATGCTGGGTCTGTCAATCCTCAGCTGCAAGGGGTGAAAATGCCAGATGTCTCTGCCTCATCCAAGAGTGCGAACGCCCAGTCACTGATGTACAACGAGTACATTGTGTACGATGTTGCTCAGATCCGCCAGAAATACCTATTCCAGGTGCACATGAGATAATTGCTGGGCGATTCTGCGTTGGTCTCCTTTATTTACTTTGATCGTGTTCTAAAGCGGGAGTCTGGGATATACTTTTTTATGTGCCTGTTAGTTCTAGTGAGCGAAAGCGGGGGCGTTCGGGTTAGAATCTTTTCTTTGCATATACTCGTGCTTTAGCTGTGACAACGACTGCTCTTATTTCCCACATATCAGTGGTGTGTACAATAGTCCGATCATTGACGAGATAATGCATTATTATTACAAATTGACTCAGAAAATTGAAACGCAATGTGCAATCTAAAGTTCTGACACTCCAATGTCGCCAACGTTCAAAACGGTCACGCAAGCCAATGCTAAGTTGATCAAATCTTGAGGGAGGATGATGCCATTCTGGCACTTGACCAACAATCTAAATGTTTTCTCATTGTATGGACAAAGGTACGTTAAAGAACAATAACTGGTGTATTAATTCTGAAGTTAATCATAGGCCACGATAGACTCCCCCGTGACTTATTAACAGCCAATTATTTACCAGCGACGAAAATGCAGCTCACTCATCCCCAGATACCTGCAACAAAACACCTTCCCATCTCATCCAGACATGCATAATCCTCTTGGCACAAGCTAGTATATCGCCCAACTGACCCATAACTGGCCAAGAAACAAGAAAGCTACAAAACCGACAGCAGATCTTTATCCATACGCAACAAGACCTGCATATGGCGTGCCAAACCACCCCAAGACATGGTTCCCCAAGCTATTACTCCACATATAACTATGTACTCCGCCGCCCAGAGTGACAAGAATGCCCAGAGCACGCTTTGACAGCTTGGTTCCTACACTATGGCCACCGACAAAGGAGTGACCACGAAGTTAGTAGACGATCACAACGGGCGCTACTACACCGAGCCAGCGACAGATTCCAAGGGTACATATCAGGTGGAGACACGACCGTATGAGGAGTCTACAAATTCTCATGCGAGTAATCCCTTCGCTGATCCGGAGGTCGCGGAGCGATATGCCTTGATCTATGAGAAAGCGCAGTATGAATGTCGACATGTTTTTGACCCGACGTTGACTTGGACTCCGGAGGAGGAGAGGGCGTTGGTGCGGAAGTTGGATTGGAGGGTTTGTTTGTGGGCTGTAGGTCTTTTTCTTGGTTTGCTGTTTCGCTGTGGCTGATGGTTGTGTAGTGTGTGATGTTCTTTGGGTTGCAGGTCGACCGAGGGAATTTGGTTCAGGCTGTGTCTGATAATTTGTTGGATGATCTTAATCTTTCTTCGAATGGTATGTTTTTTGGAATTCGGAGGAGAAATGCTGTCTAATCGAGTCAATGCAGACTATAACACAGGGAATACTATATTCTATATTTCGTTTCTCCTAGCTGAGCTTCCCTCGCAGTTGATATCCAAGAAGATCGGTCCCGATCGATGGATCCCTATGCAGATTTCGCTGTGGTCTATAGTAGCCACCTGCCAAGCTGGTCTGATGGGGAGGTCTTCGTTTTATGCGACGCGGGCACTCCTAGGAATCCTAGAGGTAAGTTCAACTGCCATAAAAAGAGCCTGAGCTCACACGACCACAGGGGGGATTCATCCCGGACATCGTCCTTTGGTTATCTTACTTCTATACTAGCAAAGAGCTTCCGACTCGACTAAGGTACTGCCCTTTTCCTGCTCGATGTTGAAGTGTCTAACATGAGACAGTATCTTCTGGACCGCCCTGTCCTTGACAACGATCGTCACATCATTCATGGCGTTCGGCATCCTCCACATGCGCGGCGTCCTCGGATGGGCCGGATGGAGGTCAGTACCGTCTCCTGCATCCACAACGGATTCTAACGTATATAGATGGCTTTTTCTGATTGAAGGCTTAATAACCCTCCTCATCGGACTGGCATCGTTCTTCCGAATGCCCGCCTCAGCAGTAGAGACGAAGAAATGGTTCCGTCCTAAGGGCTGGTTCACTGACCGCGAAGTGCGCATCGTCGTCAACCGCGTCCTCCGAGACGATCCCTCGAAAGGTAAACTTATAAGCAAATGTCAAAACACATAACTCACAATGGAGCAGGAGACATGCATAATCGCCAAGCAATCACACTCCCACGTCTTTGGAACGCCCTTTGCGACTACGATCTCTGGCCCATCTATTTGATAGGTCTTATAGCCTATACTCCGATGGTGCCGGTGAAATCGTACATCACCCTGACCCTAAAGGATCTCGGGTTTAACACCGTGCGTTTTCTTCTATCTTCTTCGAAGTTAAAACTAACACAAGGAACCAGTTCGTAACAAACCTCCTCACAATCCCCAACAACGTAGGCCACATCATTCTCCTGCTGGCCCTTACCCGACTCAGCGTCTGGCTCAACGAGCGCTCCCTAACCTCCATGCTCCAATGTGTTTGGACACTGCCATGTGTCATAGCTTTGCGCTTCTGGCCTGGGACCATGGAGAACGCATGGGGGACATTTTCCGTTGTCACAGTATTGCTTTCTTATCCGTACTGCCATGCGATAGTAGTGGGCTGGGCATCGAAGAATTCAAACAACGTCGGCACTAGGACTGTTTCAGCGGCACTATATAACAGTGAGTTTCTTTCCCTTGATCTTACTTCTACCAGACCATGTGGATATGATACTAATTGGAATACAGTGTGCGTCCAACTAGGCAACATCATCGGCAACAACGTCTACCGAGAAGACGACAAGCCGAAATACCGAAGGGGTAACGCTGTTCTTCTTGCGCTGAATATTCTGGGCGTTTTGCTGTTCATCGGGACGAAAGTGTATTATATATTGAGGAATCGACATCGGGAGAGGGTGTGGAATAGCATGACTGAGGAGGTGAGTTTCCTTCGACTTCCTTTTTGATTGCGGATGGGTTACTGATGATACTATAGCAACGACAGGATTATTTAAATAATACGACTGATACGGGGAGTAAGCGGTTGGATTTTCGGTTTGCGCACTGATGAGAACATACGTCGACTATATTCTTACTTTTATTCTGTGAGAGTGTAGTGTATGTCTGCAGTTTAGATCAAGGACACGGTATGCATTTCATCGATTCAAACTGCATATCATGGGACTTATCCTCCTTTACGAAGTACACCGAGAAAGACATAAACCTAGTCAGCTGAAGAGGATACTATATAACGACAAAAAGAATAACACATCCACATCCCTCGAAACCTCACACCTGCAACCCGGATAGCAGTCTAGTTCGTAGATACTAAATACCAAAGCACAATGTTCCTTAACACACTCTTGGCGAACCAGGCTCCCCTGCCGATCAACGAGGACCTTTGGGAATAGAATAGAGTGGGTTTATTAGAACCGGCGATCCTTGCTAGGGTCATGCGAGCTTAAGTCTCTTGAGACGACGTTCTATTTGTGTTCGATTTTGGGGAAGGGAATGAGGGTTTCTAGAAGGTGGTTGTGTAGTTTGTGTGGAGTTTTGGTTATAGGGTATTTTAGTAGTACTTTTGATTAGACTGCGCTTAGGGACCTATTTTGTTGGTTGGGAGGATATTGTCTGGTTGGTGGTGTCAGTGGTGTCTTGGTACCGAGCAGAGTATGCTACAGTTAGGAAGGCCGCAGAGGTGGGTAATTGAGCATAATCGAGCAACCCACATATGTACAGTAATACTGGGATGGTTTGGATAATTCATTCGCCCGTATACCCACCTCATGTACACCAACCGATAGAACTAATTAATATAATGAAAAAGACCCGCCCAGACCACAGCCAGGATTATTATACAGTGTACATACATCCCTACATTGACTCCCCGCAACCCTAACCCAAACCCAAACCCAAAGCCAAACCCAAAGCCAAAGCAAACCCAATCCAACCCAAGCCTTTCATCCAGAAAAGAAAAGAAAATGAAAACCAACACCAACCTCCTCCCCAACTAAAACCTCCAGGCAACCTCCTCACCCCAAACCAAAACAAACCAATAAAACTCCCTCCCGAAACCTCTCGATCTCAAAAAAGCAAAGATAGCCGTTCAGCCAAGCCCAGCAATCAAAGTATTGTGATCTACCACCTCACCATCGGCGAAACCCCTCGTATCACCAAGTTGATCCAAGTTGATCCCATGTCTTGGCCAGTGCAACCCAAGTCTTCTCCTCCGCCGTGGACCGTCGGCAAGCCCCTCAACTTGGCTCGTTCCTGTCCAACTCTTATCTCTGCCAAGGTCTTGGCCTTGACCCCTCACGATATGAGGCGTGCTTTTGTTGGCGGATGGCGTTGGAATTTGAAGCACATCGAGGGCGGCGGAGAGGTTGGGAAGAGGGGAAGTGGGAAATTGGGAAATGAGATATGGGAAAAAAGGGTAGTCGCGATTCGGGGGTGGTGCTAATTTAAGGTATTTAAAGTAGACTGGGGACCCCGGGGAATTGAATTCTTACCTTTTTCCTATACAGGTGCTTGACCTAGGCAATTATTCTGGGGTTTTTATTTTTATTTACCAGAGAGAACTATTACATCGTTATGAGGTCGCTTTTGTGGGCTTCGTTGCTTTCGGGCGTGTTGGCTGGGAGGGCGCTTGTTTCGCCGGTTCGTTTTTTCTTCTGTTCTTTTTTGATTGCTTTTCTTGGGTTTGGGTGTTAAGTGTTGACCGTTGACTGGGCTAATGTTATGTTAGGATGAGTTCCCCGAGGATATTCAGTTGGAAGATCTGCTGGAAGGATCCCAACAGCTTGAGGACTTCGCCTATGCCTACCCCGAGCGCAATCGCGTCTTTGGTGGTAAAGCCCACGACGACACGGTTAACTATCTCTACGAGGAGCTGAAGAAGACTGGCTACTATGATGTCTACAAGCAGCCTCAGGTGCACCTGTGGAGCAATGCCGACCAGACGCTCAAGGTGGGCGATGAGGAAATCGAGGCGAAGACCATGACCTACAGTCCCAGCGTCGAGGTCACCGCCGATGTAGCCGTCGTCAAGAACCTGGGATGCAGCGAGGCGGATTACCCATCCGATGTCGAGGGCAAGGTCGCCCTGATCAAGCGTGGAGAATGCCCGTTCGGCGACAAGTCGGTTCTCGCTGCCAAAGCCAAGGCCGCGGCTTCGATTGTCTATAACAATGTGGCCGGATCCATGGCGGGCACCCTTGGCGCGGCGCAGAGTGATAAGGGACCGTATTCGGCCATTGTCGGTATCAGCTTGGAGGATGGCCAGAAGCTGATCAAGCTTGCTGAGGCTGGATCGGTATCTGTGGATCTGTGGGTGGATAGTAAGCAGGAGAACCGTACGACGTATAACGTTGTCGCGCAGACGAAGGGCGGCGATCCGAACAACGTCGTCGCGCTGGGTGGCCACACGGACTCAGTCGAGGCGGGCCCTGGTATCAACGACGATGGCTCGGGCATTATTAGCAACTTGGTCATTGCCAAAGCGCTCACGCAGTACTCCGTCAAGAATGCCGTGCGCTTCCTCTTCTGGACAGCAGAGGAGTTCGGTCTGCTGGGCAGCAACTACTACGTCTCCCATCTGAATGCCACCGAGCTGAACAAGATCCGACTGTACCTGAACTTCGACATGATCGCCTCACCTAACTACGCCCTCATGATCTATGACGGTGATGGATCGGCGTTCAACCAGAGCGGACCGGCCGGTTCCGCCCAGATCGAGAAACTGTTCGAGGACTACTACGACTCCATCGACCTGCCTCATATCCCCACCCAGTTTGACGGACGTTCCGACTACGAGGCCTTTATCCTGAACGGCATTCCGTCCGGTGGACTCTTCACGGGCGCCGAGGGCATCATGTCCGAAGAGAACGCAAGCCGCTGGGGAGGTCAAGCCGGCGTGGCCTACGACGCCAACTACCACGCCGCGGGAGACAACATGACCAACCTCAACCATGAAGCCTTCCTGATCAACTCCAAAGCCACCGCCTTCGCCGTCGCCACCTACGCCAACGACCTCTCCTCGATCCCCAAACGGAATACCACATCCTCCTTGCACCGACGAGCCCGCACCATGCGACCATTCGGCAAGAGAGCTCCGAAGACACACGCTCACGTATCAGGATCCGGATGCTGGCATTCTCAAGTCGAGGCATAGCCCAGTTCACTTACATAGTCACTATTCAGTATAACTGTATAAGAAAGATACATAGTCAGAGAAATAAAAAAAAAAAAGAGTATATTCTTCCTCAACCATGAACAAATGATGTAAAAAACCCACACAGACAGTAGACTCCAGTAATCCACTCCCCATCACCACCTCATAAACCACAGCCACAACTCCTCAAACCAAAACCCATCTCAAGAAAGAATACAACCGGCTAGTCACTTCTCAGCCTTAGGCGGATATTCCTTCCCATCCCGCTCCACCTTGGGCGTACAAGTACAGCGCTCACTCTCGGGCACCGCATCCAAGACAGAGGGGATATGCGCTCCACAGCCCCACCAGGAGGTTTTGTCTATTCAGTTAGTTACAATCATTCAACATTCAATCAATCCAATAAGATAGAATAAGTAAAGTAAGAAGAGGAACATACGGCATGTCGAACAGGTGGCTTTCATGCACATTTTGAAGGAATGTATATGTAGATGTAGGTATAGGTATAGGTATAGATACGTATGTATTGTAGGAGAGGAATGTAACGTAGTGTATGGCAATTGTATAGAGTGTAGTATGTAGTATGTAGTATGTAGTTGTAGTTAGTAGATGGTAGTTTGGTGGCTGAAGAAAGAGTTTAAATAAGAAACGTCCCCGCCTTAGTCATAGATAAATTTAAATTCAATCGCCGATTTTGGTGGGGTTGATGTTTTGGGTCCCCGAGTGGGTTTTTCGGGGTCGGGGTTCTTTGAGTTTCTAGGGGTGGGAGTCTCGGGTTCTTTTCGATTTGATATGGACATGAGTTCTATGGACTTCACTATGAATATGGGTATAATGTATACAGTATGGATGTGGTATGTGGTTTGTTGGATCGATATAGGGCTATGTGTTATCTTACTGGGGTTTGGTTGCCGCTGTATATATAGTATACTGAGTCACTGACTGATACTGATATTGGCCGAGGTGGGGTTTTGAAGTAGATAAACGGCGTTTACGGGGTTATTCTTTCTCTTGATATCTATTCACAACATCAATCATATGACTTTTAATAATAAACCATATCGATAGGTTAAAATCAACTCTTACATAGCAAGGCCTGTAGGATCTAGGATTTCAGTAACCCTAGATAACGCTTGAAGATCCCTCTCCCGCGAATCTGCCTTATCCACATCAACCCAACCTTCTGTAACACCTCCCCCAAAATCAACAATCCAAAGATTACCATCTACAACAACCAATTAACTCTTCTTCTGTCTTTGGGGATGAGGTGATGAAGTCCATGGTGATGTTTCGCTTCGAATAGCTAGTTTCGGGAGATGGTGGTTATTTTTAAAGGTAAAAGGGCTGCAAGGATGGAAGATGTAACTTGCGGTTTAGTTCCTGGAGCACGGTTTTATTCGACAGATGATCTCCTCTCGGGATGGATTAACTAAGCGGTGTGTTGTGAACAATACCGTTCAGTCAGTGATCACGGACAATTTACCGATCAAGATCTGGTGATCAAGGTCTTTATGGTACATATTAGCTGGGGATAGGCGATGGATATATGTGTGGTCAGCTATAGATACTCAGAGACTTGGAGTAAATAATTGCTCTGAAAATAGCTACCACGTATTAAACTAGGGTCTATCCCTTGTTAAGAGAATCATAAGGGTAGTAGAAGGTAAAATGTTGTTTATAGTTTATTTTTAATATGAGATATAATTGTAACTGATTTACCTGATTTTCACTACCTCTGGGGATACTTGGTATTTCAAGGTGATTGTCATAAGTCATCAATTCATTTGATATATTTTGTATCTTGGTATCAAATACACAATAATGTCTACAGTCTACAGCTTGCCCTTCGCCGGACCACAGCAGGCCGCCGGTTCCGGGTGCTGCGTCGACCTATTAAACGACTGCGAGGATTGTGGAACGTCCAGCGCCGGGTTCTTCGTGAAGAACCCGTCGGGCTTCAACATAACACTAATGCGCTCCATCGGCATGACGGGGAAGTCTTCGATGCGGGGGTTGTGGGTCAGGCCGAATGCTACTCACGTTAGTTTTCCATCTCTACCAGGGGTGAGGCGTAGACTTACTGTGCCAGAGGACAATGTCTTCGTTTTCTACCGGGTCATTCCGTTGCACCCATTTCTCGACACCTTGGCTTTCCTTGCTTTGGTTGGTAAATTCGCCCGCTGCGAATAGCTCATCGTCCTGGTACTTGGTTACCCAGATGGGTTTGGTGGCAAAGGCGGCACGCTTAGCGCCGAAGGACTTCGGGCTGGCGAGGAGCATCTGGCTGGGTACGGCTTGCAGTTTATATGCAATCGGCTTGTAGGTGATGGGGTTGATTTGGGAGTCGTTGCGGATTTTAAATACACGGTGGCGGTCGACACTGGTGTTGGCCGTTCCACTGGTCCGTACGACGGTTTGCTCTGTCGTGTATCCCACGTTCCACGGGTTGTTTTCGTCTTCGGGCATAGGCACGCTGTCCTCATAGTAAACCGTGTTTTGAAACCCGTCCAGGGCGGGATCCATCCGGAATGAAAACATGTGCTGGTGGTAAGGTGCCATCACGCCGGGGCCCACGTTCGTACCCCACGGAACGGTCTTGCCGAACTCCTCATTGTCAAAAGGGACGGTGGAGAGAATGCCGGTGGCTCGCACTTCTAGTTCGATGTTGGCTGCTTGGTCGAAGATGAAGGCGAAAATGTATTCATAATTGGCCACCGTGCAGATCATCTGTATAACTAGCTGGCGGTTACGGACAACTGTTGCGGCCCCTGAACGGTAGTTGGTGTGTTTATGCTGAAGCCCGTTGTCTTGCTCATGGAGACAGATGACGTTGGGTAGATGGATTGGGTTGCCCTTGGAGTCGGAGCGGTAGCCGTCGAAGTACTTGATGTGGCCGAGACAGTCACATCCCAAGGACAGTTGGTTGGCGGTAATACCGAATCCAACATCTCCAACATCAAATGCCTGCTTGCGGTGGTAGGGTGCCCGAGGGTCACCGTAGGGAACGGTCATCTCCGATACGGAGAGACGGTAAAACACATTACGTCCATCGTAGGTGAGGTTGTAGATCACCAGGCCCTCACGGCTGTTGAAACCCACGCGGAACCTCCATTTCTGCCAAGAGACCACATTGCCTTCAACGTCGAAGGATGCCCCATGAGGCTGCTGAACAATGTACGGCTTAAGGTCGGTACGCAAGGGCTCCTGGAGGAGGTCATGTGCGTATTGGATGGTTTCAACGGGCTTCCACGGCTGGGTTTCCGTGGTTTGAACATCGCTCCCACTAGGAAGATAGTCCATGCGTACAAGCTGTTTGGTGAGTCCGTCAAATACCGGGGAGAATTTGCAGGGTGTGGAGTACTGGTTGTTTTGAGGATGGTCGGTGGCGACGATATACATGTAGCATTGGAACAGACGACGAGTCTCCTTCGGATCATCTGTTCCATAAATCCAGGGGTCGTTGCAAACAGTAACCCCCTCGGGTAATTGCAGCTTGGCCACTTCGGCCTGGACAGCAGGATGGTTCAGGCACAGCTGCTCCATTTCAATCATCTCATCGACATCGACATTGGCCTGGACATGTTAGCTTCACAGTGCAACATCACCATAGTGTGTATAAAATACCTGAATATCTTTAGGCAATTCCTTGGCCGAGATGACGGACTGTTTCCCTGCATCCAGCAATGCCTTGTAGAATGCGCCATTGTCCAATCGATGGAAGAGAACCTGCAGCAACCGGGTTGGCCGGCGAGGCAATGGCTTGCCTAGTCTCTCCGCTTCGATGAAAGGCACCACTTCCTTCTTGATTGGCTCCTGAATATCAATCTTCTTGTAACGAAGAGAGACCCCGGGAAAAGCGGCCTGAACGATCTTCGTGGCCAACTGGATCTCCCCGGGGGTAATGGGGTCAAACGGATGAGGGAGTGACGCCATTGTTCTTTCACTGATAGAAAAATAAGAATGAAAGAATGACAATTGATGTGAAGTCAGAGCCCGGGCCAGGTCCGGTTTATATAGCGGCACCCCAGATATCCCCTCGTGGGTCCTGAATCCTGATAATCTACAAAAGGGATGGATAAACGGCGGTAATTTGGCTTTAAGCCCCTTTGGGAATTGACATCTGTGTTAACCGGTGGCTGATTGGTTCATACCCGACTCAGCGTATCTCTTGCCTAAAGAGGTTTAGCCGGTATGTAACCGTTCGCAGCGCTTGGACAACTCCACAGTCTCTTGGCCAATGATTCACTCCTTCGGCAGAGATACCCGCCATTACTCCGTAAGTACTGATAGGTTAAATTGGCCGGTTGAGCTCGGCGACGTTGTGTTCCTTGCTTTGGAAGGGTCAAGGTTCTTTCCACAGTTGTATAGTACAAAGTCACAAGAGAAAAGTCCTATATCCACTATAGGGTATTAGAACCATTCACTATGACTGTCCCTTTGTGAACAACACATTTGCCTGAGTCTGTACTATGTAGAACTGTAACTCCAGCGTCAATTAGTCTCTATTGTACTAGCAATATGTCCATTCACTAAGAGTATAGAAAGCCTATTTTGTATAAATGGCTATCTAATCTTATCGCTTTATTCGCTCGGCAAATGCCCTAATTCGGGGTTGACTATCAAACTGCGGGGTTGCTGACTCACCACGTGGATACGATCAACAATGAATGGACCGACTGCAAAAGAGATATCAGTGTCTTTTTCCTGGCTACAATAACATAGTCCGGCGCCAAGAGTCATTGATGATCAATATGGATCGTTCTGAGCGTCCAAAGCGGACCTCCAACGCGTAAGTCTCCAAACCGAGTGCTTATCAGTAATCGAATCTGACTTGCCACAGGTGCAAGCGATGCCGATCTCGCAAAGTAAAATGCTCCGGCACACATCCTTGTGATAAATGTCGACAGCGGCGTCAGGATTGTGTGTTTGAGGATGATCGGAAAATTGTTGTCTCAGAGGAGTACGTCCATCTCATGACTCAGAGTTCATTGTCGTTGCACTACATTGACAATGTTTCAGGCTATTCCTATCCCTAAAACGAAGGGTGGAGGAGATCGAGTGCACCCCACCTCCAAGGAAACGGACTCGTACTTTGGAGAGCAGTAGTGTGGGTGGAAGCACTTATGGTAACATGGGTGCAACCAGGCCACCGGATATATGCTAACTGACACCAGTACGAACATCAGAAACACCCCAGGAACCTACTCCAGAACAATCAGGAGGCAACCGATATGATGAACGATTCGCCTCCAACCCTTTGGCCTTGGCATCGCCTGGCTATGTCAAGCATACTGGCCGTCGGCAGAGAACGTGGTGTATGTCACTTGCTGTCACGACCCGCCACAGAAGCTGACCAGTCTAGTGTTCCTCGGACCTACATCTACCTGGTCCTTCAGTCGTCGGATCCTTAACACCATTCAAGCGCGTCTGAGTCCACACAACTCAACACCGCTACCCCTCGCTGTGGATGGCGATGCTTACCAACTCCAGTGGCGACAAGCCAGCTCCGAGGAGCTTCCTGACATCAGTGGACTGCCATCCCTGGAACATGCAATATACATACTGAACACGGTTCAGTTCCATTTTAGTCATTTATACTTGTTGTTTGACGAAGACGAGTTTCTTCGCCATCTGTACGAGTTCTACGATAACGCCGAAGTGAAGGTACAAGAGAGCCGTCTCTGGTACGTCCAGTTCTTGATCGTATTGGCGTTTGGAGAGGCTCTCTTAGCACCGGTACGAAAGGTTTCCAATGCTGCCAGCTGGACAAAATATTTCTTACGGGCTATGTCTTTCCTCCCTGACATTACAGGCTTATGGCAAGATCCTGTTCTAGCTATCGAGGTTCTCACTCTCATCGGACTTTATTTCCACTCGATCGACATGAGAGATACCGCATATTGCTATGTAAGTTGACGCTTTTTCTTCTGGATATCCAAGCAGCTAAGCAGTGTAGATCGGGCACGCCATGCGCATGGCATTGGTAGAAGGTCATCACCGCGCTCCGCCAGTTGAACAACTGGGCCAAAAGCTAGTGGATCGGTGTCAGAATATATGGTGGACAGTGTATATACTGGACCGGAAGTTTTCATCGTTGATCGGCTCACCCAACGCAGTCAAGGATCATGAGATAACTACTCCCCTATACGATCCGAAATCGTGTCACCAAAAGGAGGCCGCATTGAGCCTGCATGTGCGGATAACACAGGTTATCACTCGCGTACTGGACAGTAAGTAGGACCACACTTTCAATTGTATTCTGATCTGACTAGGCACATTTCAGCTGTATATAGCCCAGACGGAAAGCTAGGGGGCATCTTCCTCCGAAAGGTTCGGTCAGTCTTGCAGGAAATGACGGACCTTTCACGCGAGTTGGAGGATGTCTTCGCGCATCAATTTTCAAATTCCGTAGAATCGCTATCTGGCGTCACTACGCGGCTGACGTTATCCTGCCACCAAGTATGTGCTTCATGGAAATTCCACAGACGGCTCTCCTAACAAGGATAGTGCATCATCGTCACTACCCGACCACTCGTCTTAGCCCTGCTCTGGGAACGACTCAGCTGCTTCGAGCAAGGCGAGGTGTTCCGAACTTTATCATCACCAGTACAGACCCTTCTGCACGCATCTACCGACTCCGCATTAAAATCATTAAGAATCCTAACCGCGCTACGTGATCAAAACCTCCTTGGTTCGTCTTCTCCGCCAACACTAACCTACAAATGACAACTAATAGGACCACCAGAAACCTTCCTCCCCTTCGACCTAGAAAACCTCTTCTCATCCTTCTTCATCCTATCCCTTATATCAGCCATCCTCCCGGACATCATCCCCGACCCCAGCTACCGAGACATGGGTTTCAGTCTACTAGACGACATGATCGCCCGGGGAAACCGCGTAGCACAGCTCCGGAAATCCGAGATCGTGCAACTAGAGGAATTAGTGCAGCCATTGCTCCAGCCTCACCTGCAACCCCTAACACCTGGGAGTAGTGCAAAGCAGGCAGGCGAGGAACGAACGTCAGAGCAGGTGAATGATTCCGTGGCTGTTTTGAACGCGGGTATCAGCCCGGCTCTGTCGGTGCCAGAGGCTGCGGATGTTGTTCAGGATGATGAGATGCACTTCGATTGGAGAGATTGTGGGCTGTCGTTGGATCAGATGCTCTCTGTTACGGACCAGTTGAATGCGAATAACTTAGTTTTGGATGCTGAGAGGGAGGGATTGCAGACTGATTTGTGGTTGTGGAGTGATGGGTAGAGTGACTGAGGGAGTTGGGTTCTTGTGTATCTTGGTCTCTTTCCTTGTAACTATTATATGAGAGACATACATTCTATGAAGTCATGAAGATAATAGAACGCACGACCCAATTCTCTCACCCATTCAAAGAAATACCTTCTCAATACCACATATACCTGAAGAAAACTAAACCAAAGTAATCAAAGAACCCCAATAAGAATATCATACCCATAACCTATATCAATACCATATCCCCTCATCTCGGATACCCACTCCCCCGACAACAAGTCCCAAAGCACTGATCTCCTATACCCAGCCTCAGTCAGCTCTCCTCCCAAAACCAATAACAAAACAACATACCATTATACAAAGCCTGTCCACCACCAGACCCTTTACCAGTATCCATTCGATCCCTAAAATAAGTCAATTGTAGATGCCTTGACGTTTCTCAAAGCACAGCACACGATCCGTACTTGGCTATCAATGTGATCTCCGAATCGGTATCAGACACTCCGGTTGCACTTGTGCGGTCTGATCTATGGAGGAAGGATTGGATCTTTGTCTTTAGATTCTTGGAACTTGATTTCTCATTCATTATGATATATTTTCACCCGGTAGGGAAATTCGTAGGGTCTGATTGTGGAAGGTAAACTAGGGAAAGAAGATATAAGCCCTGGGAGTATATATGTATGTTCACAAAACATCATCTCCAGCTCGACACGACAGATACGTATATTTGTACGTACACCTCATAGATCCCACAAGATCTACACATCTACCTCTCCAACACCATCATTACTTAAGAAAAACAAAACAGACGCATACATACCTTACTGTAGTATTGATCATCACACCGCATATCAGTTGCACAACACAGCCTGAGTGGAGAAACTCCAACGTTTCGGGGAACCCTGGATCTTATTGGTCCACGCGGTCCATTTCATTAGATCTGGGTGTTCGCCGAAGTCCGAATCCACCAGGCAATCAGGCTACTACTGACAGAATGTGATATTTTTATAACTAGTATGGGGGACTGACGTCAGATGGGATAGTAGATGAATCCTTCTCTCTCTCTCTTCTCTCTCTCCTTTTTTGTTTTTATTTTCTATTTCCGGTGTCGGGGTTAGTGTTTGACTATGGTCCCTTTTTTGTGGTTACCTTGGAGGCTTCGTAGCAATCGATGTAAAAGTCTTGGTTTTGATATTGGGACCAGTTTTAGATTTTATGGTAGAGGTTTTCTTATAACTTCACTTGGTATCCAACCATATATTATCTCCATCCCACTCCACTAAAAGAGACCATATAGCACTAAAGTCGTGCCTTATACACATTATCACCAGCATCTTATATATCTGGACCTAAGTAGGTTGGGCAAACCGGAGTATACAGGTACTATGACAGCACTCGACGCATTCCGCGATACACACAAGAAGTAATTCTTCCTCTATCGTTATAGTAGATCTAACCACCTCACAACATTCTCTTCTATTGTTACATCCCTAAAACCTAATCCTCAAAGCCCACCCCGCACAAACCCCCCTCGCAACAGCAAAAGCAACAGTAGCCGCCAAATAAAGCACACCTCCAAACACAATAAGGCCCCAATAATCCCCTCCATTATTCTGTTGAATAGCACCCGCAATAGGGATCCCAGTTAGAGTACCAACACTAACAATGGTGAACGTCGTCCCATTTCTCTTTCCGTAGTCTTCTGTCGCGCAGACCTGTGAGATACACACAGGCGTTAGACTGATAGCTGCTCCGCTCCAGAAACCAGAGAGCACAGCGTAGCATATAATAGCGGCTATGTTGACCCCTGCCTTCAGCCAAAGACCTAGGGTTAATACTCCGCATATGAACGATGTGAGGACCATTACGTTGAAACGGCCTAGATGGTCTGCGATGAGGCCGGGGAGGAAGCGGCCTGGGATGGCGCCGAGGTTGAGGAAGACGATTAGTGGGTAGGAGAGGGTGTTGTTTATTCCGACGTGGACTGCGTATGAGGCGATGTAGGTGATAGGGATGAAGACGGCGAATTCGACTAGGAAGATGGCTGCTGTTGTGGTGGCGTATTTGATATCCCTAAGGGCTTTGAAGTCAATGGAGGCTCCTGCTGTTTCGTTGCGTGGGAGTCGTGTTTTCATGAGAAGACAGGCTAGTGTGCAGAGGATGGCGCATAAGAGTGCGATTATGCGGATGGCCCATGGAAATCCGATCTTAGGGGCTGCGAATAGTATTATTATGGGGAATATCACGCCACCTAGTCCGCCGGCTGTGCAGGCGATGCCTGTTGCGTAGCCGCGGCGGATGTTGAACCAGTGTCCGACGCATGAGACTGCCGGTGTGAACAGTGTGCAGGCTGAGAGCCCGCCGAGGACGCTGAAGGATAGGAAGATCTGGTAGTACTCTACTTTTCGTTAGCCTTGTGATGTATAATGAGGTCCATAGAGTATAAGTGCTAGCAAGGAGTGACATATATACCTTCACTAAAGCTGAAGCATATCAGTGCAGCTACAATTCCAATTGACCCAGGAATAACGACATAGGCTGGTCCATATGCATCGAATATTGGTCCTGCACATAGTTCAGTAACTGTTCCTATACCTGACAGAACCTCACCCACCGGCTTGTGCTCCAGCAAAGTAAAGGAAGAACCCATAAGCGCCATATATCCAACCAATGCTTGATTCGGAGTAGCCCTGAAGCTGGTGCGTGCTCGTCCAGGCGTGTAGAATACCCAGGCTATTCAACAGGCCCATGGATGGGATCATAGCACACCACGCTCCGAAGACCACCAGCCATGCCCTGGGCCCTCCCTCGGGATAGCTTTCATTATTTGCTAGCTCGGGGCTTTCGGACGTTCTTGAAGGAGCCGAGCTCCGATCTTCTTTGCTTGACATATCCAGATCAAGGGGAACAGCAAACAGGAGCAGATACCTGAGAGAGCAAAGTTGTCGGGGGACACATTGGAGCGATTGACACTTCCATACCTACCTTTATAAATGACTTTCGTGTCAAGTTGCCGCCTCTGTGGGACCGACAAGTAGACTCGGTATTGGAGCCCCATCTTAGAGACCGACCTAAGAAGCCGGTCTTAGTAAATGGAACCGTGTAGGAGAGACATAAAGAGGAAAAGACTCCATCTAGTTTAGTGGCCGATGAAGACCAATATGGGTGGAGTGAGGTAAAGATACTTCTTATGGAGAGCTCGGGCATCTCGACCCTTTATTGGCTGAATTGAGCCGATAGCCCTGACCGGCGATCTGTCAGGTCCACGCATTATAGATCATGGTTATTATTTGCAATTTCGGCGTAGTAAAGGGAAATGAAACCCGTGCCACCTTACTAGGAGGACTCAAAGGACAAGAGACATTGCAAATTCGATCTAGAATGACTTCGACTATGTCGGTGGTGGCAGTCTAAACGGTAGTGATGTCCGTGGAGACTTAATCGTACTAAAACTTCGGCAGAACCTTCAACGGTTCCTGCCGAAGTCTACTTCAACCTGGAACTAAGCCTAATATGGCTTGTATATGACATGATCGGATTTATTCCTACCAGGTAATACTGTCAATTTAAATATAATACCAGTATGTTAGATACAAGGGTCGAGAACTTGTAGCTGGAAGATTAGCAATATGAAGTCTCTTGTGCATCTTAGTAGTTACACTTTAGAGAGCCTAGCTCTTTCCTAGGTGTCTGTCCATCTAGGGCCAAATTGATTGTCACCATACTGCGGCTTAAGCATCCCCATTATGGGGGTCTTTGGACATAACGAGCGTTTCAACATCTATATATCATAACAACCGTCAGTGTAAGTTACACATTTATTCATGTATGACAGACAGGCCATGCGATTCAGGAAACCCCGAAGAAAGTCCTGCAGAGTCTCGACACTCCAAAGACCTACCAGTGCGTTTTTTCGGTAAGCGCGGCATGCCACGTAGCTTTGAGACAATTGTAAAACGCTGCAACAGTTTCAACCTCTTCTTATCCTCACTCGAGTATTGAATGTAGCGTTGTAGAACCTTCACCTTCCTTTCCCGGCGGAGCTCGTCACCCAGTCTAATAAAGTCTGCGTCGAAACTCTTTAACTTTTCATCGATTAGAGTTCCAGACGCTGGAGACTCATTTGCATATTGTGTAGTGTAGACACATGGGTAGAATAGTTTCTGCTGTTCAGGGATATTGTTCTTTTCTTGATGGTTGTTTTTATCAACTAAAGTATCAGATGGTTGTTGGGACATCTTAGCTTAAGATACGTAGGATGGGTAAAGGACGATATAGCAGAGATTCAGGAAAGAGGAATTGCAGACAAGTTATACTCAGCTAAATCCAATGCCACCTGATCGGTCCTTCAGCAGAAGTCATTAAATTCATGCATACGTGGACAGTCTGTGCGACATCCGATCATCCGGTAGAATTTGCTGCCTCTTAGTACGTAGTTACTTTCTTTTATTAGCCTATAATTGCTTGCTATGCAAGATTATTTGGTATGAATGTTGGTTGTATGTCAAATTTTGTCTATACAGTCTACTATGTACTTATTTTCAGGATTTGGTCGTCACAGATAAACCAGACTCTGGGGTAAGTCATAGACTGTGAACACGTTTCAGATTGGTTTCAAATGCCACGGTTGAATACCACCTGCTCGCTTTCACCTCCTCTTCCATGAAACCTTTCTTCCAAGCGATCGGAACTCATTACCAACCTCTGTGGGAATACGCCCAATGCGAACGGGAGAGCGAAAGCCGACGTCAAGAAAACCAACCCTAGAAGAGAACTTAGTATATAGACCACAGACCATACTCCTAAAGGCTAACTAACCTATATTGATAGGCATCGCAAGGTATGGACGCTTCTTCAGCAACTCCGTCTTCTGGAAGCGCAGAAGAAGGAGAGGTGGGATGACCATAACCGGCGTAGAAGTGACAACGCGACTAATGGCCGTCTCACCTACCGCGATAGTTGCAGCCTTCTGGCTCTTTCCCAGGCTTGTCGCCGGCACCTTCTCTCCAGTGTTTCCTTCACTTGTTGCTGAATTGAATGGATAGACGTCGATTCCTTGTCTGATCTCCTCGCTGCGCATGAGGAACACGTTGAGCGCACCAGCACTGGCAACAGCTGCGAAAGGGACGAGGCGTCCTAGAATCACTTTCGTACTTGGTGAAACCGACTTTAATCTTGGAACGATGGAATTCAGTCCGAGTGCGACCGAGCAAGAAGCAGACACCGCCATGAAGTACGATTTGATCATTCCCGTGGTGGAAAGAGGGGTTGATTTGTTCGCGTTCGCACTGTTAATGGCCACATTCAAGGATTGGTTGGCGATCTGCCAGGCTAAAGTGCCTTTCCACTATGAAAGAAATCGTATTAGCTTTTTATGCATTACCAGAACGAGGCAACGCATGGTCTGGATTCACCTTCATCCCCGGAATAAGCATGCCCGCGGTAACAAACAGATTGGAGAAGACATAACACGACATGCGGAATGGTAGAAGCACTGGCTCTCCTGTATCGGGATGCAAGGTTGAATCGACAATCTTCTTAGCCTGCCACAATTCTGGGCTCATGCTCTGGATTTGGCCCGATCTGTACTTCGTGAGGAGGTCTTTGGCATTTTGCAGTCTGGCGCTTGATGTAAATAACGTTCTTGCGACGTCGTATTGTTAGTTAACTGATGTCACATTATTAAAGTATGAATATTGAATTACCTAGGGTCTGAAAGGTCTGCGCATTGACGAACACGTCCCAGGTATGTCGAAAGATCATACTGCGACGCGGGCAGATCCCGATTTCCTGGAAGTGATGCAGACATTCTGATTGTGTCTGACAAGCAAGGATGAATTGATAAACAGAAGGAAAATGAGATTTTTCTTTAATATACAAACTGCATGAAGCCTTTTTTTTCGTTTGGGCCTCCTAGGGAGCCACTCTTGCGCCCTCCGACAACACATGGATATATATGTGGCTACCGATACGATCCACCAAAGGCAGAAAATTGTTCTCAGACGAAGAGTTCAAAGTTCCGTGTCTGCTCTGATAAGGTTTGTTGTTTGGTCTTGAATAAAAACACGGGTCTCCTTTGAGAAGGTTTCCATAGTTTTGAGAGGGTAGCAGGGGACACGCACCTGACCAGGGTTGCCCTTAACAGACGCACTAGTAAAACCTGCAATGTCTGCCACAGCCCCTACTGCTCAAGAACCAAATACAGAACATTTCCTGCGATCCCTTTAGTCGCTGCATTGACTACACTAGGGGGCCTGATTGGAAAATTGCTCAGGACCCATTGAACTGACTACTTGCTTGCGCCTTCTTACAACATTGGTCCGAACCAAGGCTTCAACGAATCAGATCATTATTTCGCCGAACATTGTAAAGCCAGTGTAAAGCCAAATATGGAGTCAGCAACTAACCCTCATATCCCGAGCTATACTCGCCCCTATCGTTCTAAGAGACATCCGCCTTGTGACTCATGTCGTCGAAAGAAGTTAAGATGTCAAGCGGAGAAAGGAAATAGTTGTCAAAGATGTCAAACTTCTGGTTCTTCGTGTACTTTCGGTGGCCTCCAAGTTGTTCATCAGCTATCGGAAGCACTCCCCGATGCGAATCAAGCGTCTCCTCCTTCGGCCCGACAAGTGACGGCTGTACAGCCCGTAGAGGAGGCAAACCTCACAGTCAACACGGATGACTTTGCCCGATGCCACTCAGAGCCTATCCTCTCCTTAGGCCCTTCAGCTGACCCTGATTCAGGAGAAGTTCCCTCAAGCGAACCCATTACGACGACTCCAGCAACTTATCACTTTCCAGAGAGGCCTCCAGCTCAGGCGATTCAGACGTTGGATCAGTTGAAAGGGTTCTCGTATCAAGTTATTGGGGCATCAGGCGAATCAGACCCATGGCTTCTGCGACATTGCAAGTTCGACGACCATGGTTTTCTTCTTTTCCATCAGGTACATTTCCGAAATGCGGGAGGGGTTCCGCTTGACGAAAAGATCCCCGTTCACTTTCTAGTAACTACGGACGACTTGTATGGGTCCACAAAGAAAGAAACAGCAATTCCCAGGAGTCAGAGCCTAAGGGATGAATTGAACAGCCTGGTTCCCCTAGACTGCGGCCAAAAGCTGGTAGCCTTGTTAGTGGCCTCCACTTATGATTCAGCAGCATCAACTAACATAACAGGTTTATGAAATTCATCTTCCCAACT
The DNA here is from genome assembly GCF_000184455.2 of Aspergillus oryzae RIB40. Classification (NCBI taxonomy): domain Eukaryota; kingdom Fungi; phylum Ascomycota; class Eurotiomycetes; order Eurotiales; family Aspergillaceae; genus Aspergillus; species Aspergillus oryzae. Next base: position 3,062,035 of record NC_036436.1, read on the forward strand.
CTTCCTATCATCTCTAGGTCACTATTCGGTCTTACCTCTACTCGTATCACACCCGATCAACATGTTCTTAACAACATGCCGGTCCATCTTCTGGCCGCCATATACGCTTCAGCACAACCCTTTGCCAAGTTTGACGAGTATCTATCAGTTCTCAACGCTTATTCAACGCCGCCAACTGAGCAGCTCTGGCGCATAGTGTGGGAGATTCTCCTACAAGAAATACACACCCCTCACTTAGCATCCCTGCAAGCGGGACTTCTTTATTTGCACAAAGCACCCGAAAAGAGTCAAAGTGCTGTTGCAGACAGCGCATCTGTATGGTCTTTTGTGGGATTGCTCGTCGGACTCGCTACATCGCTCGGTCTTCAACTGGAATGTGGGCCAATGGGCCTTCCGGCCTGGGAGCGGAGACTGCGGAGAAGACTGTGGTGGGCGATTTATGCCGAGGACAAATGGAGAAGCCTCCTGATGGGTCGGCCCCCTTATATCAGAAATGATGAGTGGGATGTAACAGAGCTCGACGACAAAGACTTCCACATTGATGAAGCGTAGATCGTCTTGTTGCCGCCTCCAAGCAGCCCCCTGGCACAAGATGTACTGCAAGCGCAGCAATTCCAATGTTTTGCCCGTCTGTCTCGAATAGCAGACGAGGTGCAGCACGACCTTTAGTAGGTGAAATCTTTACCATATCGAAATCGTATCATTGTTAACGGGCATTTCGATAGCGCTCTGCGGTCCGCACAACGCTTATCATCGAATTTCTCGGAATCTCTCAAAACCGCTCGTCCACTTCTTCAAAGGCTGAGGGAATGGTACGTCCACTTACCAGCACCGCTCAGACTGCATGATAGGCTTTTCGCATCCATCGACGGGACAGGTCCACAATTAACCTGTCTTCATTTTGCTTATACGCTGTTGGAAGTGTTCATCTTCCGCGCTCTTCTGCGACCTATAGTCCGATCAGCTACTCCTCCACCCTTATTCGAAGAGACAGAAGCCTCAACCAACTTCACCACAGCCCTCGATGATTACATCTTTCATATCATGGATCCTGACGAAATCGAACCAAGCCCGGCAATAGACCTGTCAAACGAGAACGGTGTGGGTTGCGCTGTTCTCAAAGCGGCCGAGAACTGCGCAGCGAAGATGCTCCGATTGGTGATGAGGATGGCATATAGTGACTTGGCCGGGTATTGGTTCTCATGTATGTGTCTTCTGACTCCTCATTGTTCTATGAGCAGACATTGTCTAACATGCTATCTGTTCCCAGGGTCTCGGATCGGCTTTGCGACTGTTTCCAGCTTCATGTTACTTTTACTTGTGCAAGCACCATCCAAAGATCATGCCATTAGGGCCAGACGATTAGTGCACATGTGGCGACAGGCCTTGCGAAGGCAGAGCGAGGGTTCTTCGTTGATGAACCTGGCTCTGGTACGGTTGGATGGAATCTACTGGACCGGACTGTGCCGGAATTATTACCTTTCAAAGCATGTCAAGGAAGCGCTTGATGAGACCGTGTACCAGTAAAGGTGCTTGTGTTTTCCTGGGACACTTTACGAGTGTGGCGAATATTTCGGGTATGGGATTCAAAGTATCGAGTCATGCTTCTTTACCTTGTAATTTTCTCTTTCTTTCTCGGGTATATATATTCCTAGAATCAGAAGTCAATAAACCGTACATGCAGAACAGGACTGTGAGATATCAAAAAATCCAACGTACCCTGCTATATTGAAAATAAATTGCAATCTCTTGTCGATCAAAGTCGATCGGCCGAATGGGCTACGTCACAAGCGAAGAGGGCCAACAGTAGGTTTTTATTGTTCTTATTATAGGTCGGGGTTCTAAGTTATGGTACCCGACGGAAAGCGAATCTCTGGAGGTGGCGTATAGCTCCCCCCTGTTAGCCATGGAAGGGCCTGGCCATCGTTACCCTGGAACTGGTGGCACTTGCGGAGTACTCTCATATTAAAAGTGTTTGGGAGGAACAAAATGCAGTCAGGAGATGGAAGGAAAGTATAGTTAGTGTATGATTGGATTCTGTGGAGGAGGGTCGCATTATGTGCGGCCGTTGAATGGAGCAGGATGCTAAGACTGACCTGCAAGCGATCAGCAAAGAGTAACCGGAATCAGTATGTGCCTTCCGAGTGACTTTTGACGACCAATTGGGTTAGTCTCCACCGTTGAAGGATTTAAAACTAAACAACTGTACAACTGAAACGTGAAGGACAAAGAAAGTCAATGATATCTTTATTTTTCTCCTATCTTCAAGGGGGGAAAATGAATAAATAAAAATTCTCTCAGTCAATACTACCCTACTACATAAGTAGTGTGAAGTATGGATCCATGCAAAGGAGTACTACATAGTACATACTAGTACATACCACCGTGTGTACATAATTAATGTTATGTAATATGTACACCTGACTAGAATGCATCCTAAAAAGGAATGATTCAAGGTCACCTTTTTGACTAGTGCCCTCAAAATTCGGATGGTTGAATGATTGGATTAAAAAAAAGGGTCAATGTCATGATTGTCTAGTATGTCGATGAGAATACAGAGTCTCCGCTCATTCTCTCCTCTTTTTTTGTTCGACGATCGCTGCAGGTTGATTTGCCCCTCCTCTTGCATCTCCAGCAGCCTATCTCCATCTTTTCCCCTCCATCCTTTCCTCGCACGTTATCTGCATCATGAACGCATTGACCTTTCTTTGCAACGTTCACTCCTTGGACGCCAGAACACGACGAAAGGCAAAGAGAGAATAACTCGGATGTAATTAGCTGTCCCTTCATGACTGGCGACAAATCTACTCGTAATGATCAAACCATGTTCTTTACTCTTAAGGCATTAAGGCAGAGAGTACGAGAAGTGGATTGTTGTCTCCACATCGACATTTCCCCTCCGAGGTGATTGCACTTAGTAGATGTCTTGTCGGCTGTTGTTTACGGTCAGTGTGTCAGAGAGGAGCTCCTGGCCTTCTGCCCTTCCCCTTTTTAGCTCCTTGCATTATCGGAGGTAAAGCTGTTTAACATTGCCATAATGTGTACCAAAGAATTTCAGAAGGGGAGGACCAAAAAAAAAAAAAAAAAGCAATGAAAGGAATTTGAAAAGTAAAAAAAAGCAGAGGAAAAATGGCAAGTTGTGGCTAGTGAACGGTGACCGGTGGTTCGGACAGCACAGGAAAGGCCAATGGCGGGTGCAGATACCAAGTCAGTGACCCCCCATCAAAAGTCCCACTTTTCGCAAGAAGTAGTAAATTACCCAAAACTTAACTGAAGGGAACTGCCACCATCTCTTTCCCTACTCTTTCTCTTGACCTCTCCCAACCAAACGCCGTCCAGGTTAGACCGTCATTTTTTTCCCTTCTTTTTTTCTTTTCTCTTTCTCTTCTTCACCGTTATTCTTACTTATCCTTTCTCCCGGAAATTCCTCCTTCTCGATCCCGGTGCGTAATTGACCACCGACTTGGATGTTCATTTTCTTGTTCTTTTCATACTCTCCCGCAGCCGTTGTTCTTGAGGTTCTGCGACGTGCTTGAGCCTGTTGCTTGTTCGATCGGTCGCGACCCATCTAGCCCACGATGGACGGTGGCCAGACCACAACCAATGCCGCCCCCGCGGGCAACTCCAGCGATTTTGTAAGTGTTGATCTTTTTGACAATGATATCGATGATATTGTTTCTCTTTATTATTATTATATTATTGTTACTCTATTATTTCTTATGTCTGGAACAAAAACCTACACTATTCGGTCACAATCACTGACAGAATGCATAGGTGCGGAAACTTTACAAGTGAGTTTGATCTTCTCCTTTTTGTCTCTCCCTCTAAGCTCTCCCGTCGACCCGACTTGATACGACTATATACCCTCCGGTTCAAGATGCCCCGTTTAGTACTAGAACGGCTTCTTCCTTTCTGCTGTCCGGTCACTGACCTTTCTTTCCAAGGATGCTGGAGGATCCGTCCTACGCGGAGATTGTACGGTGGGGTGATGAAGGGGACAGTTTTGTCGTCTTGGAGGTAATGCATCCCTCGTGCCTTAGGCATTCACGGTCGCTGTTCTCCGGCTAATTGATTTTTAAATCTGGTCGCAGTGCGAGAAATTTACGAAAACCATCCTTCCTAAGCATTTCAAACATAGCAACTTTGCCAGCTTTGTACGACAATTAAACAAGTACGACTTTCACAAAGTGAGACAAAATAATGAAGAGAATGGTCAATCACCGTACGGCCAGAATGTAAGACTGCGATACTTGGTGCTGGTGGCTTCACAGGGTTGTCTGACCAGGAATCTAGGCATGGGAATTCAAGCACCCCGAATTCCGGGCGAACAGCAAAGAATCACTCGACAATATTCGACGGAAGGCGCCTGCCCCTCGAAAACAGACCCAGAACAACGAAGATTCCGTTCCAACGCAACAGATCGATCTCCTGAACCAGCAAATAGTGGCGCAGCAACAACAAATTCAGCATCTCTCTGATCGTTATGCACAGTTAACTGTTGACCATCAGATCATGCTACAGGAGGTTATGAGAGTCCAGAAAACAGTCCTCAATCATGAACATGTCATTCACCAGCTGATGACATATCTACTATCAGTAGATGCTCGTCAACGGCGAGACAGTAAAGCATCCGGACCTTTCCAGGCACAAGGTCAAGGGGGCTCGACCTTAAGCCCTTCCCAGGTGGCGTCGATGGACGATGAGCCTTCGTCGCCCTTGCAGCACGCGTCGAAGCTTCTTAACGATATGAATGCTGAAATTCAGTTCAACCTCGGCGGCCTTGATTCGTTAGGGGAGCCACCCAAAACAGGTCCTGTTGTGGCCACGACGCCCGCAATGGACGCTGCCCCGCGGAATGGTGTGGTGCGACCGTCAACTGCAGCCGCTGCGACCCCTGCAAACCCAGCCAACCCGACGAATGCCGCGACCACAGCCTTAGTATATCCGAAGATGAGCGGCGAGATTGAACCTGTCGTATACCCGGTGGGCGCTACTAATGGTATCGATCCGATGTACAGCGAGCATGTTAATAATGTGCCATACCCAATGCCGCCCAAGCAAGAAGTTGACGACGCTCGGAGACAGTTCGCAGACAATCGGAAGAAGAGTAACCATGTTGATCCGGGGTGGATGCGTAGTCCGCATATCTTGCTGGTCGAAGATGATGCGACGTGTCGTCAGATTGGCGGAAAGTTCCTATACTCCTTCTCTTGTGTCATTGATACTGCTGTAAGTTGGCTTCACAGGTCATCTTTTCCAAGCCTGGTACCCTGACTGATGGTAACGTAGTTCGACGGACTCGAGGCGGTGAACAAAATACAAGATGGCTCCAAGTACGATCTTATTCTAATGGATATAATTATGCCCAACTTGGACGGTGTCTCAGCATGTCACCTCATTCGGCAGTTTGATAGGACGCCGATCATTGCCATGACATCCAACATCCGGAGTGATGATATTCAGCTTTACTTCCAGCATGGTATGTTAATCTGCTACTACGAGCGGGCTCCGAGACTATCCTCCTAACATTGACCAGGAATGGACGATGTTCTTCCTAAGCCCTTCACGCGAAAGAGTCTACTGGATATGTTAGAAAAGCACCTGGTTCATTTGAAGACCATGCCGCAAGGCATGGAAACCGCCCAACCCACGGCGGCGGTTACAATGGCTGCGCAGAGCTCGGCAGCCCAGTCTGTCAAAGAGGATAGTTCTCCCAGCCAGTCGCCAGCTACGTCCATAAACAATTGGCAAACACCCGGCCAATTCCAGGGCATGGCCGCGGTTCACCCTAACCTGCAGCAGGTACAAGGCCAATACGTACCTGCAACTCCTGCTACTGCCGCTGCATATGCGGTAGACCAAAATGGGGTGCAGTATCCGACCGCTCCTGTGGCGCTCACGGCTGCGGCTGCAGCTGCAGCGCGGCCGCAACCACGACGGCAGGTCTCCGACATGGCCAGTGCTGCCGAGAACCCCAATCTCGCCAAGCGACAGCGTGTATATGCGCCCCAACCTCAAGCGATGGTCAACCCTGTACAGGCTGCACGGACTGGCTGAGCCTCGCCCATCTCCCCAATGCTGTATATCTCAATCAACAAACCAACAAACTACCTCTCTTGCATTCCTCTCCGTGTATCCTCAATCACTATATTCCCCTTTCATGATTGCTATCTTGGTTATAATGAAATCTCTACCCGTACGATACCGTTGACCCATGGGTGGACTTTTGATAGCTTACGGCGTTTTATGAGGCCTTCGGTTGTTTGTCTTTTGTTTCTCGCGGATACTCTCAGCAGAAATGTTCGTGTCATTTATAAAGGGATATAAGGGAGTTGAACTATATTAGGGCCTGGGCATTCAGACTGTTTTGGCGCATTGTTGCTGTAATTACTTGAACATGTTACTTGGGTAAAATTGTCCTTTGAGTGGGATATCCACGTTGGCGCAATTTCTGATGTTTCGCATTGGAACACAATTTGATGGTGCTTACATACTAGCTAGCTGTACCTACTAAAAATACAGAACACACGCAACCATTCACCTACCATTCTTCAGATCAGTCATCCTGCAATATATCCTCCACTCAGAAGCCCTTCCTACACTGTGCGCACACGTACACAAGTGGGTATGCTTCGTCCGGAACACATATCATTCCACACTCTTTGCACTACCCCAGCCCCAGACGGACCGGGTAATCCACAGGAGCTTGGGAGCTTCCGATTGCCCTTCGACTCGGGGGGAAGATATCGTCTGACCGGAACTCCTATTTAATTTGACGTACAATAGAGATGCATATTAAGGTTCTAGACCTTTGGTTCCTGAACAAGGGATACTACCAGCAGTCCAGGAGGGCCTGGGCCTTGGATGGTGTTCTGGACTCTTTGGGGCTGAAGCTGGTCCTTCAGGTTGTGTGTGGCTAATGCTCCCAGTCACGTGGGTCACGTGAAAGGAACAGAACTTGGGCGGCAAACCTCGCAAACAGATCAAACATGCAAACAAAAGGACGGGAGTGGGATGAATCATTCAATATGGCTTGGCGGAGTTTTTGCGTCGAGGGGAACCGGAAATAATTGCTTTAGGTTGTGCAAGCGGATTTATTGTTGGTTTTCGGTTTCTTTGTGAGCCCGTTTATCGCCTGGGCTTCCTTTACCACAATACATCCGCTCTTGCTAAACTTTTTGCAGGAATATTTGACCTTTCAGTGAGGTGGGGGAAATTAGTTACTCATTGAGTCGCAGTATGTGGCATTTGATCTTTCCGCGCAACTCACGCTTACCATTGATTTAGCAGATGGGTCCGAAGCAGAAAGGCGGTGGCTCCAAGCAGAGGGGCAATGCTGCTGAGGAAGTAGAGGAGACGTTGCAGGCTGTCGTATGTTGTCATTCTGGAAAACCACTCTTGCGACTGCTGGCCATCATAGGACAGCGGGGTGCACGATGATCGTGTGGCTAATGCTTTGATGTTGTTTAGGTTCTTGCCGACACCTTCGAGACGAGATTTGAACCCTTCACTCTTGACAAGCCCCGGGTATGTATCTAAGACAAGCTATTGATGCGAGGACGGATGTTGCGGGGAAAACACAATAATGGGTTATGGGCTGACACAGACGGTGACAGTGTCTTTTGCCGCTAGCGAACACCCCCTTGATTGAGTATACATTGGAGTTCCTTGCGAATGCCGGTGTCGAAGACGTGTTCCTGTACGGCGGAGCACACTCGGATCAGCTGGAGAAGTATATCAAGTACGTGGATGACGCCCTCTCCTCTCATACGCAGTTCACGGCGATACTAATACTACGGTGCTCTAGTGCGTCAAAATGGAGATCGCTATCGTCGCCGTTCAAGCAATTGGCTTTTCTCAAGTCCACTTCTACCTCCGTCGGAGACGTCATGCGCGATCTGGATGGAAAGCATCTCATTACCGGAGATTTCATCGTTGTGAGCGGAGATGTCATTAGCAACCTACCTATTGAAGGCGCTTTGACCCAACATCGGGCTCGTCGTGCGGCAAACAAGGATGCCATTATGACCATGATCTTGCGGGAGGCCGGCAGAAACCATAGAACCAAGTCTTCCTCTTCTTCACCCGTCTTCATTATTGACCCTACGAAGGACCGCTGTCTACATTACGAGGAGATTGATCACCATTCACGAGAGACGACCCGTCTCAATATCGACTCTGAGATCATTCTTGAGAACGCAGAGCTAGATATCCGCCAGGATCTGATTGACTGCGGCATCGATATTTGCACACCTGACGTGCTGAGTCTCTGGTCTGACAGTTTCGATTATCAAACACCTCGGACGCAATTCTTGTATGGTGTGCTGAAAGATTACGAGCTGAATGGAAAGACGATCCACACACATATCGTCAAGGATCACTACGCGGCTAGAGTGAGGAACTTGAAGGCGTATGATGCCGTTACCAAGGATGTTATTTCGAGGTGGGCGTACCCTCTGTGCCCCGACACAAACCTACTGCCGGGCCACAATTACGAACTTCGGAAGGGAAACCTATACCAAGAGCAAGGCGTGACCTTGGCTCGTTCATGTGTTATCGGCCGGCGGACAGTTATTGGACAAGGCACAAGCATCGGAGACAAGACGACAGTCAAGGATACGGTTCTGGGAAGGAATTGCAAGATTGGTAAGAATGTCACTTTAGACGGTGCCTTCATTTGGGATGGTGCTGTGATTGGCGACGGTACAACTGTACGCCATGCTATTGTTGCAGATAACGTCCAAGTTGGTAGCAAGTGCATCGTCGAGCCCGGGGCTCTCCTCTCATTTGGAGTGAAAATCGCCGACGGAATGACCGTCAGCGAAGGCAAGCGCATTACCAACGCCCCAAGGGAGGAAGATGGGGGTGCACCGGAAAGTGAACCGGAAGTCGTCGGTGAAGGCGGCGAGGGTTATGAATATGTCCCCTACGAAGATGAGGATGACTCGGATACCGAGAGCAATGCCTCATCGGGATTGGGTACGTTCCCATGTCTACCTACTCCCAGCTCGGTTAAAGCTAACAGGTTCTTTCCGCAGTTTACAATATGGCGCAGCTTTCACTCTCCACAGATTCCATCTCGACCCTTTCATCTGATGTCTCAGACTACGGCCACTCCCGTTCAGGAAGCTTTAGCAGCTCAGGTGGTGACGATGACGAAGAACATTTCGTTCATGACGCTGCGACTAGTGTCTATGACAGCTTGCGCGATGGCGTCACATCAGATGTGGTGCAGCTGGAACTGGTCAGTCTACGTATGACAGCCAACGCTTCTGATCACCAAGTTCGACGCGCCGTGGTGTCGGCTTTCATGAAGCGTACTCAGCAATTGATGGAAGGTGGAAAGGCAGCCGGCGACATCGTTAGAGAGCTCTTTGGCAAGTACCGCGAAATCATCGAACGGTCCTTGTTCGACCGCGACCGCGATGCGAAGCCTGATCAAGTCGACCTATTGCTTTTGTTACAGCAAGATCTCGTACACCGCAACCGTGGCGATACAGTCCTCCTGTTTGTTGCCAAGGAATTATATGACCTAGAAATTCTAGAAGAGGAGGCATACGAGCAGTGGTGGGATGACGAGAGGTCCTCCAGTACAGACGAGATGAAACAAGTGCGCAGCCAGACCCAACAATTCGTGGATTGGCTGGCAAACGCTGAAGAAGAGGAAAGCAGCGAGGAAGAGGATGACGACGAAGAGGAAGAGAGCGATGATGAGTGATCTGATATAGAATTGGAACGTGTTATGAACGCGAATAAACAAAAAATGAACCCTTATGAGTGAAAAATAAAATGCATTGCGAGATATCGTGATACATTTACATAGTCGTATTGTAATCTGCTCAACCACTGGAAAAGAGACAAGATGAATGATTTGGCTGCCTGGTTGCTGCCTAAGGTTATAGTCTTCAGTCATTTGCTCAGGTCATTAGGTTGAGTCATGCTTGCTTAGGGCTCGTGCCTAGTTCCTCGTAAGATAACAGAATGACCAGGAGATCTTTGCCGGAGAGGTAATCTGACATCATTGGTGCCCTTCGATCTATTTATGCCAGCGAACCAAGATCAACCATCTATCATACTACGGCCACCTCCGAGCCTGACAAGGATCCAGTTCCAATCAAAGACAGTATAAACTTGGGACTGCAGAGTACAACATTGCTTCATTGCGTTTACCCGCTTTAGGTTGCCTTTTTGCTGCCTTCCCCCACACGGATATTCCGTGGCATTAGCATCAGGTCATTGGAGACCCCTCATACTGACACGTCCTTATAAAACTGTAAACTTGTCTGCTTAGCAATCCCGCCACTGTTTGAAAATTTTTCTTTTTTTTCTATTGTCTTTGTTTTTTTCATTCTCTTCCGAAGCAACCTCTTTTTTTACTCCAGACTACAGGTTGGTAAACACTGGAGCTCAGCTTTCCATTTCCCGTTGTTTTCGGAAATACCGCGCTCTAGTGCAATTTTACCCCCAAGGAGAAGAGCAAACCTGAGGCTTGTTCTTCCTAAGGCTCCCCCACTCTCCCCGTGACGTCCGTCCGCCTCCCGTCCCTAGTTACATACATCCACACCCCTCTCCTCTCCTCCAAGGCCCAAAAAGGTGCCAGCGTCGATAAGCTATTCACGCCCAACGATAGATCGCCTGAGAGCTAGTGCATGGTCCTGCTGCTGCTACTGCACACTCCAGTCTCCCGGTCTGCCCTTCGTGTTCCTCGTCACCCGTTGGATCTATCAGCCCTCCCCAGGTTGATTACCCACCTTTGGTAAGCTGCGCCTTGTGTTGTCTCGGAAAAAAAGAGAAGGTCTCGACGTTAGATCTCGGGACCTACTTTTTTTTTCGTGCCAGCACATACCGGCTTGCCGCAACACCACTGTCTTCACCACGCCTCCTCAAACAAGGAAGCGAAAGGCGGCCGAGGCGGCGATAACAGACTTTCACTCCGCCACCAAGGATTCCGTCGCCCGTTCGCAAGCCGCCACCAGACCTCCTCCGCGGAAGTCTGCTCGCAAGACGAAAGCAGAATCTCCTGATATCGCAGAACTTAACCCCGCCCCCGATCTGACCTCCGTCGTGTCAGGGGAGTTCTCGGTTTCCGCGGAAAAGAAGGGCCCTGATCTGGTTACGCCGGCGTCGACCAGTATGGAGTCTGATGATGATTTTATGAGCGTTGCGTCCAGCGGCGATGACTTTTTGGATACCCAGGCGAGTGATGATGAGAGTCTAGGGGAAGGTACGTAATGTTGCGGCTCAACTCAGCTTGTGACGAACTTTGGAAGGTGATCATGACTGGATGCTGACGATGCCTCTTTTTCGCTATTGGTAGATTTCGGTGATGATTTCGACGGCGGCTTCTCGAAAGATAAAGACATCGTCGCAACCTCACGAAAACCTTACGAAGTTGAATTTAAGGTCCTAAGCCCGGATGATATTGATCGGGATCAGAATCAACAGATCAACGAAGTCTCATCGATATTAAGTCTACCGCCGGAATCCTCTGCCATTCTTCTACGGTATGGACGATGGAACCGGGAAAAGCTTATTGAGGGCTACATGGATCATCCCGAAGAAACTCTGGAGGAGGCCGGGTTAGGGACCAACTTTGAAGGCACACCAAAAACTGAAGTAATACCTGGGTTCGTGTGCGACATTTGCTGCGAAGATGGCGATAACCTGGAGACATACGCTATGCGATGTGGACATCGTTTCTGTGTTGATTGCTACCGCCACTACCTTGCTCAGAAGATCCGTGGGGAAGGAGAAGCGGCCAGGATAGAATGTCCGGGTGATGGCTGTAATATGATCGTTGATTCTAAGTCGTTGAGCCTACTTGTCACACCTGCCCTCAAGGACAGGTGAGTCCACTTAGCTAGGATGCAGGTCGATACCATCGCTAACTTCCTTTTAGGTATTACACTCTCTTACAAAGGACCTATGTCGATGACAAGGAAAATCTCAAGTGGTGCCCAGCTCCCAACTGTGAATACGCTGTTGATTGCTCGGTGAAGCAGCGCGACCTCCGCCGCATTGTACCCACCGTACAATGTAACTGCAAGCATCATTTCTGCTTTGGCTGTACACTTAACGACCATCAACCAGCACCTTGCCAGCTAGTTAAGATGTGGCTCAAGAAGTGTGAGGACGATTCGGAAACGGCCAACTGGATCTCAGCCAACACAAAAGAGTGCCCTAGGTGTCACTCGACGATCGAGAAGAACGGAGGTTGCAACCATATGACGTGCCGCAAATGCAAGCATGAGTTCTGCTGGATGTGCATGGGGCTATGGTCCGAGCACGGCACCAGCTGGTATAATTGTAACCGATATGAGGAGAAGTCAGGATCCGAGGCACGCACCGCACAGGCGAAGTCCCGGGCGTCATTGGAGCGGTATCTCCATTACTACAACCGATATGCGAACCATGAGCAATCGGCCAAGCTCGACAAAGACCTATACCTGAAGACGGAAAAGAAGATGACGAGCCTCCAGTCGCAGTCGGGTTTATCGTGGATTGAAGTCCAGTTCCTCGACACCGCGTCTCAAGCCCTTCAACAATGCCGACAGACCCTAAAGTGGACCTACGCTTTTGCCTACTACCTTGCACGTAACAACCTGACCGAGATCTTTGAAGATAATCAGAAAGATTTGGAACTCGCGGTGGAGAACCTCAGCGAGATGTTTGAAAAGCCTGTACCCGAACTAGCAAACCTCAAGGTGGACATCTTGGATAAAACGGCCTATTGTAACAAACGGCGAGTGATTTTGTTGAGCGACACTGCCGAAAACCTGAAAAATGGTATGGATTCTTGTCATGAACCCCGGTAAATTTGGAGGTAGCGAACTAACTGATGTGTTTCTCCAGGCGAATGGTCTTTTAACGTGGAGTGGTAGATTAGAGCGAATCGTATAGAAGGGAACGGGCTTAACCACTGGTGGTCCCCCGCGACCATCCCAAAAGACCCAGTCATTCTTTTGCTTTAACGACGTGCATGACAGCGCATATGAATTCTCTGCGGGAAAGTTTCACTGTGAACATTTAAGAGGAGCTTTTCGTGGGTGTTATTTGCATGGTGATTTGCTTTGCGTGTATCAATTATCATCTACTATAGGGGAACGTTCAGATTTATATTCAATTCTACTACTGTACTTGACATCTTGGGCGGTTATGTATGGCATCGCATCTAATCCTGTTTGCGTTATTTTTGCTTTTTCTAATTGTCATTTTCTTCCCTCTCATTTTCCAAGAATCCATGCCCAGATTAATATCTTGGTATATAGGTAAGGGATAGTATGTAAACCACCACGTAGAAGTGGGATCCGCGGAAATGCCCGACGCCAAAAGGACTCATGGTTGCCTAACAAGGACGAACATACTGCGGAGTAGGTACTATACTCCGTAAGAACCCCCAGACAATATAGTCGGGATTTACAACACCTGTACTAAAGAAGAAAAGCTCCAGAAACTACTGAATTATACATTAGTCACATAATGTCATGCACAGACTTTACATACAGACAGGATCCCCGGTGAGCCGCGGTAGTTCGCTTAGGGTTAGAATCCTGACTGAAGAAAGAAAGAGTACGGACTAATCAGAACGGAGAACCGCGGGAAAGAAACGATGGAGTCCAAAAGGATTCGGGATGGATCAGATAAGAAAAATCAGAAAAGGGAATAGTGACCTTCCTCTCTCGGTGACTTTTTAGGAGAGCTTCCTCGGCGGAGGGACGGGAACATTCCTCCGTCATTCGGCACTTCTGCTTCTTTCTATTAGTCAAGTGTGGCAATCGTGTTTGGTCCTTTTTAACCTCTTCTCGTTTGTCGTAGGTGGAAATTGGTGAATCTGTTTGGTATTGAGCCGGAAGGTTTTCGGAAAGGTATGAGTCAACCTGGGAAAAGGTCAACTGGTGTCAAATGTCAATGGTTGGGATATGCTGGTTGAGGGTTATAAACTCCGTCATCGGACCAGGCCGGTCGCTGATCCTGGTTGGTTTTAGTCTAGCCGGGGGAAGCTGATTCAGCAGGCAAAATTTCCCAAGTGACATACCTTAATTAACTAATCTTTTTTTCTTGGGGGGAGAGAGAGCGAGAGCTGTACATGCGAGGAGGAAAATCACAGATCAAGCAGATTCAAACAAAAAGACCGAGGGGAATAGTAAATCCAATAACAAACCAATAAGCACTAGAAATGTAATTGATACTTTGTGTCAGGAAAGAAAATTCCATGGAGGTTCCTTGGGTGATTCTATTAATCTAAAATGGATCAGATAACATTTAATCGACCTCCATTTATCCAGCGTTCGTCGAGCCGACCGAGAGGACTTCCATTCTGGGTAACAACTTCTAATCCCCGACTAAACATTTTAATTTATTTTATTTCTTCCCTCCCTCTTTCACATCCTCTCAACTCATTAATTTTCCTTATTCCACCTTCCTTCTGTCACATTGATCCTCTTGCATTCCTCTAGTGGTCGAGACGGGTCTCTTCCTCTATACTTCATTTTCCTCCTTGTTGTTTTCCCCTTCCTCGGAATCGGCCCTACTGATTTACCTCTCCACTCCGCAACTGGTCCGGGTTTCTTCGGTATTATCTTTTCGACCTTCACAACAGTGACGCCTCACCCACCACCGCGCGCCCTTTCCTCTTCCCTTTCCTCCTAACCCTTTCCCCTCCTCTTTGCGGCTCCGGCTGCGTCTGGAGCTACAACAGCTCGATGGCGGTCTCCGAACAAATCCCCGGGCAGGAGTTAGAATATGAGTATGTCTTTTTCCCTTGCCAAACCCGCTTCAGCTTTTTTTTTCGCCCTGGGCAATCGCTCGCTGGGAAAGCATAGGGAGTGGCTAGAATCTTCGCTATGATTTCATGCTATGCTCTTTCGCCTCTATTGCCCGATTGCCATGGTTCCTTTCCCAGACGTAGGCCGGCTTTTTTTTATTATACTGGGGCTTTCGGAGCTAATTATACTGTCACGATAGCTACGAAGCCCTCCCGTCTAACTACGGCCTCGGCCGCAATATGCTGGCTGGTGCCTTTGCAGGGATAGCGGTATGTGTGCAAAAAAATGGGCTATTTTACGGTGGATGGTCGGGCCCGTACTGACAATGGTCAAGGAACACGCTGTCATGTATCCGGTGGACTTGTTGAAGGTATGTTGAGTCCATGCTAGTTCTTTTCCTACGTTGCGCAGATTTTGCATTGCGACGTGTTGCAAAGGCAGGCAAATACTGACACCGGACCCTTACGCTAGACTCGCATGCAAATCCTGCATCCTGCGAATGGCGGACTCTACACAGGTCTCACTAATGCGTTTTCCACAATCTACCGAATTGAGGGCTGGCGGACATTATGGAAGGGTGTCTCGAGCGTTATTGTCGGTGCAGGTAAGCGGAGCCGGTGGCATACGGAAATGCCTGCCTACTCGGAGGTGTCGGAGGCTGATGTGAAATTCCCGAATAGGCCCCGCCCACGCTGTCTACTTTGGCACATACGAAATTGTAAAGGATCTTGCCGGTGGCAATGTCGATGACGGTCACCATCCGCTAGCTGCAGGTAAGTGACTGACGGGGTTATGATGTTGTCATTAAAAAGTGGTTGGTTACTAACGTGGAACAGCTCTGAGTGGTGCCTCGGCGACCATTGCTAGTGACGCTTTGATGAACCCCTTCGATGGTGAGTATCTCGCGACCCCAACACCACCAAAAAGAAATAAAATAAAAACTAAGACTCGTACTAATTGAAAACACAGTTATTAAGCAACGTATGCAAGTCCATGGCTCGGTACACAAGACTATCGTTCAGTGCGCCCGGTCTGTCTACCGAACGGAAGGTCTTCAGGCTTTCTACGTTTCCTATCCTACCACACTCTGCATGACCGTCCCCTTCACCGCTACACAGTTCGTCGCCTACGAGTCGATTTCTAAGGTTATGAACCCCTCCGGAGATTACGACCCGTTCACCCACTGCATTGCGGGTGGTCTCGCAGGCGCTTTCGCAGCTGGTCTCACGACACCACTCGACGTGGTGAAGACGCTCCTCCAGACCCGCGGTTTGGCACAGAACGAGGAAATTCGGTCGGCGAAGGGTCTTTTCAACGCCGCGTCCATTATCAAGCGGCAGTTCGGTTGGAGTGGTTTCCTGCGTGGCGCTCGTCCCCGTATCATTTCTACAATGCCCAGCACAGCCATTTGCTGGTGAGTGAACAACTTTATACTTTATCTGAATCCCCTGTTACTGTACTTGGGCATTTACTGACAATGTCATGCAAAAGGACCTCTTATGAAATGGCCAAGGCGTACTTCAAGCGCCAGGAGGTCGCCTAAAAAAGTGTCTTTTTTTTCCACTGGCCCGATCGCATGAATTCGACTTCCACACTGCCCATCATAAAAATGCATCCTGCGGCCTTATTTAAGGCATCCCACGACCAACAAAAGGACAAAGACGTACCAACAAAATAATGATGAAATCAGCTTAAAATAAAAAAAAAAAAAAAACAAGGCCGGTTGATAGCGGCCACGTATCACGTGCGATGGGCGGAAATGCGACACGTGAGGAATTCCAGGCCATGTCGCGGGGAGATATCCCCGGGTGGCGGCATTCAGACTGTCCATTCTTTATGTTACTTCTATCCTGGTTCTTCTGTTCTCTCTTGCGCGCTCCGTTTTCCCCATTCACCGTATTTCCGGATGTGCGCAAAATGTCCGAGACATTCGGGGTCGGAAAATCCTGGCTGGAACCACAGCGGATGAGGCGGAGCGAGGACGTCTTACCCTTTCTTCAGTACCTCTATTCACCTTTGGTCATCGGTTTCATTTTCTTGGTTGGTAATGGTTGATATACACCTTGTGGGACGGATTATGTCGGGAAAAGTGCGAGAACTTTTCTTGGATCGCCCTATGTATGCTATATTTGTATCGGCGTTGGCACGCAAGGGAAGTGTTTTTGGAGGCTTTGTTCCTTTTCTCTTATGGTTCTATTTTCTTCATCTGATTGATTTCCGAATTCTGGAATATTTCTTCTGATATATTACGCATTTGGGACCCATGTATACATAGACGGGATATGATATGGCGGGCAGTTACTTTAAGTTAGTACACCAGCCAGGCTGAGCTGGCGCAGATATCCATTTTCGTTAATATAAAGGATTGACACTCGACTCCACTCTGGGGAACCAGCAAAAAGAAACAAATGTGAAAGAAGAGAAGAGAGTGAAATGGGGCCGTAGAGTCGCATTGGAAGAAGTTTTGCCATCACCGTGGGGCACCTTTTATTCCCTTTTTCGGTGCACCAACGACGTCACGCGAAATCATGACCGAATTTGGGTAAGAGAAAAATCGGAGAATGGAGAATCACTGACTTACTTTTATGTCTTACTCGCACTCTTACCTCTCAACTCACTCTCTCGTGTGCTCTTCGTTCAAACCGTCTTTCTTTCTTTTTTTCTCTTCTTTCCTTCCTCCCTACAAATGAGCAGGAGTTGGTCCCCGTCCTTGTGCCATTCCTTCCCCCAGACTCCGATTAACTAGTATTACACTACTACGACTATCATCCATAGCGCGCGGGCGGGTCCTGCAATTCCGCCGAAGATCCTTGGGATTAATTGATCAATGATGCGTCCCAAACCGGCGTCTTCCCTCCAGAAGACCTACGATGACTGTTATCTGATGTGCTCGACTGCCGTCTACTTCGAAGGACAGGTCTGCCGTTCTTAATTCACCAATTGACTCCATTCGTCACTGATCGCTCTTCCGCACAGAACAACGAAGAAGAAGCTTTAAAGTCTTGGCGCTCCGCCCTCGAAACCATCTACTATCATAACGCCTATCGGGTTCCCTCCAAGTACACCCCCAAGAACGAAACGGAGAAGGCTCTTCAGGATTCCATCCGCCAGTTAGAGCTCCAATGTCGGGAGCGCGTCGATCTACTCGAGGCCCTCCGTGAGAGCAGAAAGGATACGTCTGGTAAATCCCCTCCATTCACCACTGGTTATCGCGGTTGGATTGGAGAGGGAACTGTCCCCGCAGTCGGGTATACCGATCTATCTAAACCGCCTACTATCCCCGGACGCCCCCCACCACCTGTCACCACTGCTAGCTCGGAGTCTGCTGGGAACGAGACGGGCTCATCAGTCCCAATGGCGGGTCGTCCCGGATTGCGCAAGACGCAATCCTCTTCGGCAAAGACTACGTCTTCTCGCAATTCCAGCCCCGAACGTCGGAAAGCGATGCCCTCTACACTACGCAACGCCGATCTGAAGAAGCCCGCCAAAAAGAAAGTCAGCCCGCGACGAAAAGACCTGCGGCCGGCCGCAGCTTCTCAAGCCGCGGGTCTGGCCTGGGGAAGTCTTTATCGGACTCCATCATCAGAAAAGACCGTCAGCGATGCTGCCCTAGCGTCCTCCCGTCTGACCGCTGCAAATGATCCCAGTTTTCGAAAGGAGTCAATACCACCCCGTTCGAAGTCCGGCGATGGGGTACCCCCACGGAAAAGCGTGCCTCCAGAGGATTCCGGAGAGGAGCGTCGCTCCGGGAGGAAACTTCGCGTCCCCGGTCAGACACCGCGAAGGTCACCGGCGAAGTCTACTCCTGCACCAACTTCAACACCTACATCCACCCCTCAGGCTCCGGCTGGCATCCGGCAGCCGTCGGGCAATCGCACCCATTCCGCTT
Source organism: Aspergillus oryzae RIB40 (assembly GCF_000184455.2). Classification (NCBI taxonomy): domain Eukaryota; kingdom Fungi; phylum Ascomycota; class Eurotiomycetes; order Eurotiales; family Aspergillaceae; genus Aspergillus; species Aspergillus oryzae. Next base: position 3,080,689 of record NC_036436.1, read on the forward strand.
CTGTGTCGACAGGCTCCAAGGATACTGTTCAGCCACGTGCCTCCCCGAAGCCTTCTGTCAAACCAAAGCCCGTAGCGTTGAGGTCGTCTTACCAACCGCCTACACCCTCCGGAGGATCTGCGGGTGCTGCAACTACCTCGAACAACCTGCAGGCTGGGTCTGCAAGCACGCCACGAAGAATTACCCCTGCTTCCACTGGTGAAGATGCGTTGAGCGACAATATAGATCGCATGTCGATTTCCCGAACGAGTCCCGAACGACGGGCTACTCCGCGCATCAGGCGCGCTGTCACCCCGCCGTCATCTAGCGATCCCGAATCTCTTGGTCCCAAATCAACCGATGCCGACGAGGACGACGTGGACGTTGAGGACGAGGATGACGCAATTATGGATATACTGAACAAGCTCCCGAAAGGGGTGGACGTGGCAACCGCCCGACAGATCCTTAACGATATTGTAGTCCGCGGGGATGAAGTACACTGGGACGACATTGCCGGTCTAGATGGGGCCAAAAAGGCCCTCAAAGAAGCCGTCGTCTATCCGTTCCTCCGTCCAGATCTGTTCTCTGGTTTGCGAGAACCAGCCCGGGGTATGCTCCTCTTTGGACCTCCAGGGACGGGTAAGACGATGCTTGCGCGCGCGGTAGCTACGGAATCCAAATCGACGTTCTTCTCGGTTTCCGCATCCACATTGACCTCGAAATGGCACGGTGAGAGCGAAAAGCTTGTCCGCGCCCTGTTCGGTCTGGCTAAGGCGCTGGCACCGTCGATCATCTTTGTGGACGAAATCGACTCACTATTGTCCGCTCGCTCGTCCGGCACAGAGAACGAGGCTTCACGACGCTCAAAGACCGAGTTCCTGATTCAGTGGTCAGATTTGCAGCGCGCCGCGGCAGGTCGTGAATCGCCTAGGGACAAGAAAGCCGGCGGAGACCCCAGCCGGGTCCTCGTCCTCGCCGCTACAAATATGCCCTGGGACATCGATGAGGCCGCGCGCCGTCGCTTCGTCCGCCGACAATATATCCCTCTTCCAGAACATCACGTCCGCGAAAAACAACTCCGGACATTACTAAGTCACCAGGTGCATGACTTGACAGATCAAGATATCGACGCTTTAGTCCAACTTACAGACGGTATTGTTCCTATTTACTCTTCCGCCTCAACCACCAGTATCCCAAAGCTAACAAAGCATAACTCAGGCTTCTCAGGCTCCGACATAACAGCCCTCGCCAAAGACGCCGCAATGGGCCCCCTCCGCAACCTCGGCGAAGCCCTCCTCCACACCCCCATGGACCAAATCCGCGCCATCCGATTCCAAGACTTCGAAGCCAGTCTCTCCTCAATCCGACCCAGCGTCAGCCAGGAAGGACTAAAGGAGTATGAAGATTGGGCCCGACAATTCGGCGAGAGAGGTGGATAGACCTTTCCCCTTTTCCTCCTCTCTATATATCTTCTCCTTTTTTTTGTTTCCTTATGATTCATCTTTGGGACCGTTGCATTCATGGACCTTGCAGGGGTTGGAGGATCGGTTTGGCAGGGCGAATTGGGTCTGATAGGATGCGATACCTTGGGCTATGGTTCTTGGGTTCCGGTCTGCGTTATGTGGTACGATATGGTATGGTATGGGTTATGATTATGAATGTCTGCTGGATGAACGCGAATGGGATTGGCTTGTTTGGCAGCACGTGTACTGGTACTGTACGTAGTGAGTGACCTGATCGGGAACAGATCACATATCAATGAATGGATATACATGGACTATCTGCTGCTTCTTTTGTATGAACATACATTCTTTCTTCCCTTTGTGTTAATATGTAGTTCTCGTTTATTCATACCGTATGATTAGATCCGGTCATTTCAAGAATAAAGCATCAAACCTCAAGAGTCCAAACACAATAAATCTCCATCAATAGACTTCAATTAGCAAGCCAGCCTACTACGTAAGTATAACCGTATAAATACGAAATACACCATATATAATACAATACAATTTAATATATATACTACGAGACATGAACCAAATAAATATGGTAGGTAATAGGTATATGTAGAACGGTACATCATCAAGGAAAAAGACAAAGACAAAGACACGAGGAAAACAAGGGGTTTAGTTTAAACTGGTTGGATATCCCGGCTGGCATCAAATCGAGTCAGATAGAGAGAGAGCAAGAAGGTAAGCGTCAGAACATAGTGGAGTGATAGAAGTAGTAGCAGCAGTAAGTGGTTTAAATGAACTGGACTGAAATCTGTATGTCAATTCCGCAACCCTAATTCAATGCGAGCATAACACCCAACCATTCGTTGTAAAGACGACGCAACGGAACAAAGGGAATAAAAGGAGAGAAAAGTAGAGATATAATCGATAAAGACAAGATAAAAGACCTGGTATCGTATTCCACTTCCACTACAAACCCGTCAAGTTGTATACCACGGACATCACGGATGAACATTTTCGTCTTTCACAGATCTATCAGACTGCCTCCAGCCTGAGGCTGCTGCTGGTATGATTTCTGTGCACCCCAGGGGTTGTTCGTAGGCTGCGCGAAGCCGGTTTGCTGCTGGGCGAACCCTGTTTGCTGGGGGACGAACCGTTGTTGGGCGAAGAATGGGTTGCTGCCGGTCTGGTTGGCGCGTAGGCGGTCGAGACCTTGGCCAGCAGAGTTGACGAAGGTGCCTGGTGCGGTGTGTTGAGCAGGTATACGGAGATCACCGACGTTTCCAAAGGTATCTTGGCCGTCGCCGCTGGCGAGGAGTGCATTGAGACGAGCGTGATGCGGGTCGTTCATCTGAGGCGGGGTACTCTTGGGTGGAGCCGGTGCCACAGGAGCCTGGTAGTTGGCGATTGGATTGAAAGCGGTGGTTGCGCGCTCTTCTGCCAGCGTGTTCAGGGATGGATGTCCAGACGTTGCGGGCCTGGTCTGGAACTGCTGTGTCTGCGTGCGCTGAGCGAATGGGTTGTTGGATCCGGTCTGCATTGGTTTCAACATATCTCCCGGCTGCGGGCTGCTAGAGGCCCATGGGTTATTGCTTCCCGACGAAAGGAAGTTATCTTGCGGCTGTTGTTGTTGTTGTTGTTGTTGCTGCTGGGGTTGTTGCTGTTGCTGTGCGAACATGTCTGTGGTACCATAGGGATTGTTGGTGTTAAACGCCGTGTGCTGCGGCTGCAGGGTTGCCTGGGGCTGTAGCGTGGCCTGTGGCTGCAGGAAGTTATTCTGGGGCTGACCGTACGGGTTCTGGTCAAAGGCTGTGGGCTGCGCTTGGAATCCGTTGGTGTACCCGTTGGGCATTCCGGTCATCTGTCCCTGGAATCCGGTTGGCTGTGCATATTGGTTGTTCAAGTACCCGGTCGACAGAGGTTGCTGGGGGTTGATCGGGTTGCCAAACCAGTCCACCGCACTTTGCTGTTGGTATCCCTGGTTGTAACCGGTGGGCTGCGCCGGGGCGGCCTGGACCGGGGTGTCATCGAAGAGGGAATGCGCGTTGCTCTCTTCAAGTTCGCGCTTGCGAAGTTCTTCCTCTTCCTTGCTCAGCTTGATGGCCTTAGCCAGATCTTCGTCCTCCTCCCCGGTTTGCATAGAGCTCTTCGCCCGTCGCTTCCGTTCTTCTTCGGCCTCATGTTTGCTCGCCTCGATCGCCAAGCGGTACTCAACATCTTCTTCGTCCGCGGGACGTCGGCGGCGCTCGTTTCGACGCGGTTGTTGTGGTTCACTTCCATGGCCTGGATAGTCGTCTAGCCCGCTCACCCGAGATTTCCACAGCTTTCGGTCGGAGCGTTCACTTCGCAATCGGTCTTCATCCATCACCAGGGAAGTGAGCTCTTTAGCAGCCACACGCACTACGTATCGTTAGCTGGCGACCGAACGAGGTGAGAAATAATACCGTCCGCAACCTACCGTTTTGTCCGACATCTCTGCCATCCTCATCCACATATTGGAACTCGCGCAGGGTCTTGATGATGTAGACGTTCTTCCGGGCCCACGTCACGACCAGCTCTGAGCCCTCGTGGAGACAGTAATCTAATACCTTCAGGGACTTCAATACATGACGCCAATTCTTTCCCTTGTCATTTAGTCGCTTATCCAGCATGTCCATAATCTCGTAGAAATCGGTGGGACTGTACGTACAACCGGATTAGCTCGGTCTAGAGGGGGGGAGAATCGTCGAGGCCGATGAATCGGTCAGCCTACCTGCTAAACGTCAGGGCGGCAATCTCTGCCATCTCTGTACCGGTCGGGCCCCAGGGGTCATTACTCGTGGCTGGAATTGAGAGCGTCAGCCAATGTCGACCGCAGGTTCAAGGACACAGGTAGCGACCGACGAACAACCACCACCGTGAATCGTTACCCAACCGGAGCGCATTAAGGGCAGAATTAGCAGTACATACCATTTCGGACCTTGACCTGGACCGACGAGTAACCCTTGGTGACATTTTTCACACTGCGCACGACTTTCGACATAGTGACGACAATCGGACACTCGGGCTCAATGGGAGGATAATCGGAAATGAGGTAGGGTAAAATAAGTAGAGCTCCTGGCGTACCGGTAGTTCTCGGGAATCAGGGGGAATCAGGCGCAAGCCGCCCAGGGGAGCGTCGGGGGTTGAATGGGTAGCGGTGGGATTGTTGGTGAGTTGCGGAGGTGAGTGTCTGTCTCCTTATCGCGGGCGGTTGCAGTGGAGTTGGCAGTGGCAGTGTGACGGAAGGCGGGCGTATGGGATTGAATGTCAGCCACCGTTCGGAATCGTCCCTGAGAACACTAAAAGACACAACGAGGGTATCAGGACAGGGAGAGGATGATCGGAATAAGGGAAATCGAGAAATAGATGGAGGAGGATTAGTAGTGGTAGCGTTTGGAAAGAAGCGGTAGAAAGAAAGAAAAGTCGCGATGACGAGCAGGAAAGTTCTTCTGGGTTTTTGGTGGCCACCGGTCGATGGCTGACGACGACCAACGCCCAATCGTAAGGAAATCTCCCGATCAGTTCAGGTTCGACCCCCCACACACAACTAGTTTCCCTTCTCCTCTCGGAAATAGAATCTTAGATATGTAATCACTTTCAGTCAAAGCATTTGTGAACAGAGATCATGTCTGAACCGAGAGATAAAACAGACGGAATTCCGGGGACATGAAATAGGGGTTGAGTGATATCCACCGGCAGATCAATGTCCCTGTAGAGGTACTAGAAGATGTTCAATGGATTTATGACAATGGGATCCGTTACTCCGCAGGTGTCAGAGAAGTGAAAAAAAAGAATTAGAGAGGAAGCGGAGAGGGACAATGAGGTTAGAGATGAGAAAGAAGAAGAGACGGTAAGTTCCAGAAGTATACAAATCATTCATTCATACATGCAACTATGATTATTTACTGTATGTATAGTATGGAGATACGGTATGCAACGGGGTTTCTCATGTACATCGGCCCGAAAGACCCTTTTTTTAAGTTTCAGGGTGTTCTGTCATTTTACCAGATTCAGTAGTAGTATATACTACACAGTATACATATGTACAGAGATGGATTGGAAATTAACCGTCATATTCTCTTTATAAACCGATGGATCCAAACACTCACTTCCCTTTTCAAATTAATATAGAATCCCCCCCCCGTACCATACTCCAACTCTTCCGATAGAAATGGTCTGTTCACCCCACTACTGGTAGGCTAGCTCATAAACCATCTGCAGCCCTGATGATGTCGTGGCGCCGTGGCAAAGGACGGCCGCGTACAACCATGACTTGGCATCCTTTTCAACATGGGAACTCTTCTTAACCCCTCCTTTTACTTTACCAGTTTACCAATGAAGAGAGTCTTTCTTCGTTGACACGAGGCTGTTACAAATTTACCATACGGCAGACTCCGTCCCTGCTTCATACCGGAGTGTAAGGGTGTACTGTACATTGAGTATTGTGGCGGTGCAATCAATACTTTGAAAAATGCCAAAATGTACCAACGACGTCATAAGGCAACATGCTTTTTCTTTTTTCCAATTTCTTTATGGTTTACTTTTTCCCCTCTATATTTGACGGTTCACCCAAGAAATTAAAACCTACTTTACTCCACAGTATTTCTACATCAGATCTCAAATAAGGATGGGGGCCTAATTGGTACCGCTTAGGCAGCAGTGTTCTGTACATCCATTTAATTTAATGAATACTCGTACTCGTTCGTCTGATACTACTACTGGGTACGGGGTTTGTTACTGGCCCAGCCACCAGGGTACTGTCACCTTACGGGCTGCCCGTGGTTCCGGTATATAATTATGACTTAGCATATCAATCTAATAGCCGAGCCCGCGCTCTACTGTGTATATCCGTAGTCAAACCACGGCTTCCTGCTTCTGCATCGTGGGATACTCCCGCTTCCCCTTCTGCAATGGCTGCCCGGGTTCATAAAATCGCACTGTGTGATCTTACCCTGGTCAATCTTGTCAACGACGGAGACTAACTTACGTACGAGCTGAAAATCCCCTCCGCCAGTTTGAATTCAAAGTCAGCTAGACAAGTCAGTGCTGAGAACAGCCGAAAAATGACCAAAAAAGCCAGTAGAACTCACTTCGACATCCAGTTCGCCGGCGGCTGCTTATCCGCAGACTGGATCAGAACCTGAAAACTATATCACCACTGCTGCTTCGATCCCCATAACAGGGGCCCCATACGGGTAGGTGAGATCAGTCCGATCCCGGACAGAATACCTCCCGAGTGGATTGTCGATGAGGAGCTTCTGGGAGTTGACAATCAACAAATGAGATTAATTTGGCTGTAGCGATAATAGTAGCAGCTGCAGCTATCGCTGTGGCTGCGTCTGTATGCCTGGAAGTGCGTGAAAACCATCAAGTGACTGTCTAGAGTGCCTAAAACGAAAAGCATGGACTTCTCAATGATACAGGAACATCACAAATCCAGGATCACTTTGGGTCAAGGACCACTTTCAGTTAGCCACGGTCCATATAGGTGGCTAGAATGTGTTATAGTTGAAGGGCACACCGTGGCCTCGTTACCCCTAAGAGGATACTCAATCACCTACATAAGGGGAAACATGAACGACTGTTTTCCAGTGGAGGATCCATGACTTACTGTATGACCGATTTGTTCCAGCATAGTAGTTTAATGAGTCCAATTTAGGCAGCCCCTACACACGGACCCCAACAGAGGATTGTGCAGCAACGTTGGGTGAAACTTAGCCCTCTCATTTGCCTGATTCTTCGCGGAAGAACTCTGACAAGTATGAACTTGAGGCAGATACAGGTATCCTCAAACTCAAATTTGCAATAGATAAAATAGTACGGAAACGTTGAAGTCCTGCTATGTCAATTCAGCCCAGGCAATCTGCACGTTTCCTTACCTAGCCTTAGTAGTACATAACCCTTACAATATGGATTCACATAGCATCCTCTGTTAATATCAGAACGTGGGAACCTGGAGGTAAAAGAAGAAAAAGAAAATATGATGTAAAGGATTTCATTTTTCCATCGGTCTAGATCGTAGTCGTCATTCAATTCCCAGTATGCCAGTCAACAAAAAGGAACAAAAGAATCCGGAGAAGCGAAAGAAAGCAGAAATATCGCATCGAGTCTAGGATTGTTCACCCTCCATGCTCAAATACTTCGCTTCCGCTCCCTTGATGCAGGCAATGTTGGCCCCCAGTTTGTTGATCGTCTCCATATACTCGTCGTACGGGTCTGAGTCGAAAACAATTCCACCACCCGCTTGGAGGTAGGCCACCCCGTCCTTGACCATCATCGTCCGGAGGGCAATGCAGGTATCCATAGCACCCGGCATTTCTGTTGCTCCGTCCGTGCTGGCGATGTTGTACCCGAAGTAGCCCACCGCGCCAGCATACACTCCGCGCTTCTCGCCCTCTAACTCGGCAATCAGTTGCATAGCCCGCACTTTGGGAGCCCCGGAGACCGTGCCGGCGGGGAAGATGGACCGGAACGCGTCGAACCTGGTCTTATCCGGCCGCAGAATACCCGATACCTGCGACACCAGGTGTTGCACATGCGAGAACTTCTCGACCACCATCAACCGGTCCACCTGGGTGGTCGTCGGGTCACACACGCGATTAACATCGTTCCGTGCCAGATCCACCAACATGACGTGCTCCGCGCGATCCTTCAGGCTTCCTCGTAGCTCATCTGCGAGCGCCTCATCCTCCTCGGGTGACTTGCCACGCTTGACGGTGCCGGCGATGGGATGCGTAATGATACGACCCTTTTCCTCCTTCGCCAAAAGTTCTGGACTAGCGCCAACGAGCTGGAAGTCTTCGCAATCAATATAAAATAGGTATGGCGATGGGTTGACTGTGCGCAAATGACGGAAGAGGTTGAATGGGTGAAGGGAGGTTGGACGCGACAGCCGTTGCGATGGCACGGTCTGGAAGATATCGCCTTTGGAGATGTGCTCCTTGAGTTTCACCACGTGCCGCTCGTACCCCTCGCGTCCGATGTTGGATGTGTACTCCTGGTTGGGAATGATTGGACCTTGGGGAGGTAGCGGGGTCTCAGGTCGGAGTAGTCGTTCGATATAGCGCTTGATCACATCTTCGCCTTTCCGGTACTCGGTTTCGAAATCCGAGTCGACATGTGTGATAGGAATGAAGGTGATGATCTTGATGACCTGGTAAAAGTGATCAAAGGCGACAATGGTATCAAACAGCATGAACAGCGACTCTGGGATTCCGAGCACATCCTTGAGAGGTCGGGCCGTCTTGGGCTCAAAGTACTTCACACAATCGTATCCGACGTAACCAATAGCACCACCCGTGAGTGGTGGTAGCGTCAAGCCGGGCACCGTCGCAACGCGATATTCAGCGATCTCCTTCTCCAGGATCGGAAGGGGGTCGCACTCGGGGCCGTGGCCGGGGCCGGTCTTGAGAACTTTGCGGGGATCTTCATCGCGTCGCAAACACACAAGTTAATGAAAGCTCCAGCAAGGCGGCCACAATGGAAAAGTATGCATACCAGCTCCCACAAAACTATACCTCCCAATTGTCTCTGTGGTAGCAGCACTTTCGTAGAGAAATGACAGTTTGGATCTGCGCAAGAGTTGGCCATCAGCTGCCCCGCTATAGGCAAGAGGGCGCGTGGGGCTCTGAGCTTGGAACTCACTTCTCGGCAACCTTCAAATATGCCACTGTGGGCGTCAAAAGGTCGGCGGGGATAGATGCAGTAAGTGGGAGTAGGTTAGGAGGATATTTAGCATCTTTCGAGTGGCTGATCACATCCTTTGCTGTCTCAAGCGACGGCACAACGGTGATCTGAGTCATACCATTCGGCGGCATTAGCACAAGCTCGCCTTATTCAAACCGGGAGTCATGAAAAAAAAAAAAAAAAAAAAAAAAAAAAAAAAAAAAAAAAAAAAAAAAAAAAAACATGGACGAGGAAAAATAAGGTGGTGAATAAGATGAGATACTCACAGGGGGCGCCATCCTATCAAATCTAGCAGTGCCAATGAACTTCGAGTTGATCGTATGCGGGGAGGTGGAAGAGTAGAAATGAAATTGGACTAAGAGAACGGAGATAAACGCAATTCGAAATCGCTAAAATCAGATTCAAATGCGGCAACTTGCTGGCCCTTCACAACTGGGGAAGAAGTAGGAAAGCAAAAGAGCGCTGGGACAAGTTTCGTTTTAAATCAATTCAAGATATCCAGTTTCAATACCTTTTGCTTTTTTCTTTATCGTTTCTTTTTTCTAATCCCATCACTTATCAGGAAACTTTTTGGCCGGCGCCTTTTCCATGGGAACCCCAATACGGAATAGTCTCCCGGCTTAGTATTATTATTATCAATTGGCACTGATGATCTGACCGTCTTTTTCTGCAGCCTTTCCTCGCGGACTATGACAAAACAATCCTTTTTGCCTCTGTTCACTTGTTCGCAATCTATTTGGTACCCTTTTGTTCGATCGCGCTCAGGCGTTTTTGGAGAACATACCTATACTAATATCCAGATATATCTAATCTATATAACAAACTGATTTTCCGCGGTCCGATCATAACAGTCGCAACTACCCTTGTCCTTGGAGATTCGATAATTTGCTATTTGTCCGACACTCTTCTATACGTCCAAACACCTCAGAAGATACTACCCTACGTCCTGCACCCACACATACTTGCAGCAAATCAACATTCCTATCCGTTCACTTATCTACACACTATGCAATAGAACGGCCAAATAGCACGAGAAGAAAGTACCATATATACAGAGAACAAATATTCGGTCATGGAGAATTCACCGTACCCGGCTTGCTTGGATCAGCTCTCGTCTCCGCATTCCCTTCCGGAACACACCTGGGAGACGGATATGTCGCGCCCTACTTCTCCCTCGGATACCCACGACACGGGCGAAGACGCAACGCCTCTGCCACAGCGACTTGCCAAAATAGCTCACATGGTCTCGCAGAACGCCGACGTATCCAGTGAGGATACGATCGCGGCACACCACTGCCTCAACACTTTGGAAGCCCTATTGGACCCACGGCCATCACTCAGGAAGGAAGTCGTCAAATGCCGACCCACACGTATCTACCCTGGAACTTCACACCCTGTGGCTTCCGCAGCCTCCTGCTCTGCCCCGATGAAAGATCGTGCTTCACTCGCTTTCGAACCTTCGAGCTCGCAACTCATAGCTCTTTTGAACGAAGTCACCGCATTAAATGCCGACTTGAACCAGCGCCGTAAAGAATCGTCCCAAATATATGATCTTCTGAGGCGTGAATGCCAGGGGTTGTCGCGACGGATATCGGAGCTGGAAGCCGTGGTCCACGACCTGTAAGCTGAAATCCACTAAACCGCCACCTTCATTTTTCGGCTAATGCGTAACTCTGTCCGATGCAGGGAAATAGACATAGTAGAAGGCTCAGCAGAACGTGAAGCACTTCACGGTACGGTTCGCGGACTCGAGGCCTGGGTTGACGGATGGCAGAACGAACCTAAACTGGGGACATCGCGTCAAAATAAAGCAAGGCGGTGGATAAGGCGTAAGCCCGAGGAGCGCTATGAGACCGATTCCGAAGCGCTTATAGAGGGCATAACGGCGTGGATGCGTGGCTGGAAAGATGTTGAAGAAGGCTTCCGCGTTCGCGAACGAGGTCGGCAAGAGAGAAGGGAAGAAAGGCAAAGGCGTACTAGATTAGCCATAGACCCTGCGGATAACACATAAAAAAACCATAATATGATCTGGGAACGCTGGGTTGCCAGGTTTGAGACTAGATTCGGCTGAAAGCGACTCCGACGTAAGAAAGCCGAGCCCGAGGATTTGCCGCAAAACTGATGCGAAGCGTAAGACAAACGAAGATTCTGACATTCAGTAATCATGCCGACCAAAAACCAATGGTACAGTTAAGAATTAAGATGATAGAATGCGCCAATGTGCCCACCGTAACCCACTATAACCGCAATTCACTGCTTTTTTTGTCGGAAACCCCGAGTCTGCGCCGATATGTACGATTTCACCGAATGGTTATTGAATAAATTAAAATGCTGAAGGAAGAAAGAACACAACAAGAACCTCCTGAAGCGGCGCTGCTTGCTAGCCGTTGATCGACTTTGATCTAATTCATTGCGCTTCACCTAGCCGCACTTCAATGGGAGGGATAACTTGGCCGAAGGTCGGTTAGGCGGCCTGGTAGCAAACGATCCAGAGGGTCAGGAGTGAAAGCTAAGGTATAGGTTTCGGCTGTATTCGTTGACGGGGATATCACAAATTATGTAGTGAGAAGTTGTAAAACCGCATACGAGACCATTATCAAGGTGTAGTTAGATATTCCTGCGTTGGAGCCTAACATCACGTATTCGCCGTCCGTAAAGTCTCAACTTTGCATGTTTATAATGGCCAACTACCCAATCTCCGTCAGCCTATTTATCTCCACTGGGGTACGATAAACAACATACCTGCTTGCCAAAGCCAAAAGCAAGTCGTTTCCCATCAGTATCCCATGCAAGAGAACGATCCGGTATTGACTCGGCGTCCCCATTGTGTCCATTGGCCAAGCGGCTTTGTCCTTCTTCGATCTTTGTTCCGTCGGTCCCAGGCACGGACCAAGTAGCCATTGCGGTGCCACCCCTCTGTGAATTCCAAATGAACAACTTCTCCTTGCTTGCAGCAGCCAGAGCATACCCGTCCGGAGAGAAACTGCTAGCGAGGGCGGGTGAAGATGGACCGAGGAACAGACGATGGATGCAATCAAATCGCTTTGTGTCTAAATCAATATGCCATATTTTGACTGTATCATCAGTGGATGAGGAGGCTAGAACCAACGGATGGTTCGCTTGTGGTTGGTCCAGGGTGTTTGGCTTAAGCTCTATTGCCGTAATATCCCCCTCGTGTGCACCATCGAGGTGCATGTCGTGCGTCGGAATCCAGAACGCAGCTGCAGCAGATGATGCAGCCACTGCCACCGAGGAAACATTGACATTCGCGCAACGAATAAATGTCCAAGGCCTATCGGTCTCACTGGTAAATGTCTTGGAAATGTGGATACTTGAGTCGACCTCACATTGGTAAACCGTTCCGTTACCCGAAGCGTAGGCTTCATTGCGTCCAAGCCAGCTGAGGTCATAGATTGACCCGTCGATTACCTGTGGAGAGGGGAACTCGTCCGGTCGCACTGAATCATCCCAGAGAGCCAGCTCGGAGACTTTACTATCTGATGCCACGACGATTAAATGGGTGCCGCTCTCAGTCCAATGCAATCCAGTGATCATTCTAGGTACTTCGGGCAGGAGGTCAACCGCATTTCCAGCCACATCATACATAGTAATAGACCCTCTCATGTCATTGTATGTGGCTACGGCCAATTTCTGGCCCGTAGGGTCCCAGGCGACTGCAGAGACGCAGATACTATCGCCCTTACCCTCCACAAGCTTCTCTTGCACTGGACTCGCAGACGACGGCATCTTCCATAGACTGCAAAACGTCTCGCCGACTGCAACGACAACAGTGGAGTCGTTTGGACGCCACAGTGTACGGGTCACGTGACAATCATCAGCCACATTCAAGAGGGCGGTATCGGGACTAAGGTCGGCAGCCTTGGCGGGGGTGATCTGGACGCCAACGCTGTGGCCGTTGGTCAAGGTGAAGGTCGGCGCCGCGGTTGGTTCCTGGTCTTGCGAGTCCGGTCGGATGCCCATGCTCACGTCCCCATCCCCATCCACAGCAGTGTCAGCCAAGGATGGTGATGCGGCTACTGCGGATTTCGTCTCATTTGCAACACCATTTGAATCAATTTCCATTGGAATTTCGTCCCCGTTGGTCTCTGCGCGGTCACTTTTACGGCTTTTCTTAGCATTGGGGATAACTTGAGGTGCCGCAGGTTCGCCTGTCAAGTGACCGTTGATCACGCTGTCGCGCGCGACTTTACTCGTGGGCGAGACAGGTGCCTGGTCTGTGCCATTTTCACCCGGGCCACCCTGACTTTTCCGCGGTTCCGCTTCTAGCACCGCTGGTCCAAAGAAATAATCTGAAGGTGAAAAGGGCCTTGGATTCCCATCCTGTAAAACTCATTAGTCATTGGTAAACAGATATTCTTCGAAGACACCAAGTGAAGAGAAAGGAAAAGAGTCCGCCGGAAAGCAAAAACGTTAGATCCGGCAGAGTAAGGTAACGTGCCTTATCGAGTGACTGTTCGAGCTCGTGATATTGTAGACCTTTTTGGACCAAAGACACCAGCGCATGAGTTTTTATATAAGGAGCGAAAGGTAAGCTCTGTGGGTCATGATTCCATGCGCGCTGCAGTGTTACTGCGGCTTCACCGTGACCTGCGATGTAGGTTAGATGAGAATCTTGATTATTTCAGGATACCTCAAGTCCTGTCAAGCAAGGATACGGAGAAACGCGTAAGGAGGGGGAGATAGAATAAAAGATTTAAAAAATAAAAAGATAATTAAGATTGAATAAGAGAGGGGCTGAGACCAACCTGATTCTTGAAGATACCTAGAGATTAGAAGTCAGTGACATGTAGGAAGAAAATAGACATCAGGGGGCATCATGAGCTATCAGAGCTCCTGCACTCGGATGTCGGCAGAGAACCTTGAAGTTAGAACGTACCTCCAGATTAGGTAGTTGACATGATGCGACGTAAGATCAGGATGTGACATTGTTACATGTATGACAGCTAGTAAGGTGGAGGATCCGCTAGCATGCCAGGAATAAATAACAGGAACCTCCGCTGAACAGATGGCAGAAGGATAACGGTGCGTGATCGAGAATTTGAAAGATGCGGGAATTCCGAGATATAGGCGAGATTAGACCGTGTAAACCGAAGGGACCTGTCTGCTGATAATACAAATTTCTCTCTCTGAACCACCAGGACGAATGACGGGAAGGTCCAGTTCGGCGTCGGAAAGAGCGTGAGTGCCAAAAACTGGGCCGAACGCAGCCAAGGCGTGACAAGGAAAACCGTAGTTGAAGGGGATGGGATGGGATATAATGCAGAGCGTTAAGGTGGAGTGCAAATGCCGGGGGGTAAGATCGTCAATTAAAGGGTAGAGGATTGGTGAGGTTCTAACGGGACCCTTGAAGAGCGTTAAACAAGGGGGTTGTGGAAAAGAAGTCGCAAGAGTCGGAAAGAGAAAGTGAAGAATGAATATCGAGACGGGTCGAAATCGACACCAACGTGTGGCTTGAGATAGCAGACCCGCTAGCGAACTGCAAAGGTTGGAGCTGTACCAGTACGGTTATGGGAGGGGTGGACAAACTGGAGGGCTGGAACTCCAAAATGGGGACGACGAAAAGGAAGTGGTTAAAAAAAGGTAATTAAAAAATAATAATAATAATAATAATAATCAAAAAGGAAAGCAGGGCAAGCGTGTCAAGGAATGATGATCACCACCACTTCTGCAGGGTAATAATAAGGTACGGACAGATTGACTTGATGGTTGTCGTGACTGCAAGCAAGGAAGAAGAGAAATGAAAGAGAAAAAGTGAGGTAGTAGTCTTCAAATCTCGAACCAACAAGCCAAGTCGAGTTTAGACAGTTGGGAAAAAAAGAAAAAGCTCAGTGGAATTTCTCCAGGCGGCTCTGGGACGCTGTTTCAGAGGACGCCGGCACCCTTTGCCAGTCACTTTGCAGTCAAACCCGATTTTGACTTTGCGACCTGGACTTTTGGCTTGACTCGTTGTGGCGTCCGGCCCACGACTTAGCGTGCAGTTGGGAAATCCACCGGTCCCCTTGGGTGGTTCTGACGGGCAAATGATCGGCCAGTGCGCTTGTCTGCTTCGGGACCTAGCGTTTTGCGGGTCGATTACAGTGTGATTTACACAGGGCCACGCAGCAGTAGTGTACCTACTTGACGGACAAACCTATTTCTATTTCCCTTGGAGTATTTTTTTTTTTTTAATTATTCCTTTCTATTTTCATTATTACCCTCCTTTTAATGGCACCCCAAAAAAAGCAAGAAAATAAAATAAAATAAACAAGGAATATCCTTCCAAGCACTTATGCTTCGACTGACCTGAAATTACATGAACATCTAACAATGATAATTATAATACCAACAATGACCATATCAAATCGTAAATGTACACCTAAATAAAAGTAATTACTACTAGGAAAATTAGCACACCTGCCAGATCCCTACTCTAAAAAATCGAATTTAATTCGATGACTAATGATGATCGGGGTTCCTCAAGAATTACTGGTTGTCCTCTGATTTGATTTGATTTTCCTCTTATTTTTTTCTTTTTCACGGAAGCACACGGCGGATGCGTTCCCATTCTCTTCTTCCCCAAATTTATGTCAATTTAGCACTTTTCAGCCACATGGTGACCGGCTGTGCCACCTTTTATGTTCCACATTGCATCTTCTCTGACTGGCTTGATTAATTATTATGTTTTAGGGGCTTATTGAACTGAAAGAGGAAGGAGAGCTTGTTCCATAGATCGGAGTTCCAGAAAGGACACAAAAAGCTCTCATTCGATGGGTGGGTCGAACTCCAATCTCCTGCGGTAACCATTCGTAGTGACAAGCGGAGGTTGTAACCGTTGAAATGCAAAGAGACTTTGGTGAAGCCATGTTTTACATGCAGATATTCACAACGGCAGGTAGTGACTACACCAATCACGAAACTTTACTGGAGCTTCTGTAGTGGGTTGCGCCTGGATGATGACATTCGTTTCTTCCCCTGCGGACCGATTTCTTGAAATACACGGTGTTTCAGAGCCACAAGTCTTAGCCTTGCCAAGAATCCTGTCAGCAGACGGAGATGGTTCGAGATGAGCTGATAGCCGCTCTGAATCAAAACGGTGGGTGTCGGACATGACTTTGACTGTTTAAAATTTTAAAGCGACATGATTTGGAATGTTTCTCTGTTTAGCGCCTTGATAGATTCGCACCTTGACATGTACATACGTAGATTCCTTTACCTCGGTTGTTGGAAAAGTATACCTGAGGCGCCAAGGCTTGAGTCTCGGGCGGTGCCTCAGGTGGTCATCTTTGTTATTTCCCCGGGCGGATGTTCAAAATAGGGTATCCAATCAAATGGAGGCGATCGATCAGAGCCAAATAACGCACCAAACCAAAGGCGGAAGTGCTGCTTAGCCCGAAATCCACTCCAAACAGCCATTGATCAACACCAACTTTTGACACTCAATCCCCTAGTCGGGTTTGTCGACAGCCTGCGGTCTGCGTGGACACTAGCAGCCGCAAGAGCTCGTTTCCCACAATGGCGCTCCGAGTCAATATCCCTCCTGCGACCCGTACCTGTCTCATCACCCTGCTTACTCTCTCGCTCCTGTACAATATCGCCCGATGGCGACAAATTGATGCCACAGGGGGGCATCCCTTAACCACGCCAGTTGTGCCCTACCTGACGCTCGTCCCATCCGAGTTCTTTTATTACCCTTGGACATTCCTTACAGCGACGTTCGTGGAGCAGAACATCTTTACGGTTCTCTTGAACGGCGCAACCCTGTTCTATGGGGGCAAGTACCTAGAGCGCGCTTGGGGTTCCCGAGAGTTTGCGAAATTCATTCTGACCATCGCGGTGATCCCAAATGTGACTATTATTCCCCTTTATCTCTTAGGAACTACCATTAGGGGTGGTTCGACCGGCGGGTATGCCTTGCTTTCCGATACCGAATGCACAACCTCTTGCGCCTTCCCTGCTGACTCCCCGTTTCCAAGCGTAACCCAAATATGTGGTGGCATGTCGATCCAGACCTCCTTCCTTGTGGCTTTCAAGCAACTTGTTCCCGAGCATACTGTGACTATATTCAAAGGCCTGGTGAAGATGCGGGTGAAGCATTTCCCGGCGCTTTTCCTTTTGCTGAACACGATCAGTGGCATAGTATTTGGAACGCACGTGGCAGCGATACTCTCCTGGCTCGGCCTGTTGACAAGTTGGACCTACCTTCGGTTCTTTAAACGGCAGCCGGATTTGACCGGTACATCTACCGACGGCTTAGGCTTTAAGGGGGATGCAAGTGAAACGTTTGCATTCGCATGTTTCTTCCCAGACGCAATACAGCCTCCGATCTCGTTTGTCTCGGAACAAGTTTACTCTTTGCTAGTCGCATTGAAGATTTGCACCCCGTTCTCGGAGGAGGATATTGCATCGGGCAACCAACAAGTTCTTGCGAGAGGGGAGGCCGGCCTTCCCACTCTTAACAACCACAGAGGAGGAACCAGAGGGGCGGCTAAGCGTGAAGAGGCGGAGCGGAGACGAGCATTAGCTCTCAAGGCTTTGGATCAGAGACTTCAAGCTGCTGCTGCCGGAAGAGCTCATTCCCCGTCTCCACTGAATCAGCAAGGCTCAAGCCAAACCCAGACTGCAACACCGACGGTACCAGCAGGCCAGAGCATGTTGGGCGAGACGAGCTATACGCCAGATCATGCTTAAATTGAAAGGTACTGCCCGCTTCGTGGTTATTCAGGAGTTAAGGAATGTTTGAGAATGGCTTGCGTACGGGTATCATATCTTGGCCTGCTATTTATGAGTGTGACATTTGAATATGGAGAATATGTAGGGTTCGGGGTGGGAAAGTTAAGTTTCTGATATGACTTATTTTGTACTTGGTTGTATGCAATGAGCCCGATATACACAAAGGCTCGTTGCTTTGTCTTTGCTTTGATGATATCCTGATGATGTACCTATCCC
Source organism: Aspergillus oryzae RIB40 (assembly GCF_000184455.2). NCBI lineage: Eukaryota > Fungi > Ascomycota > Eurotiomycetes > Eurotiales > Aspergillaceae > Aspergillus > Aspergillus oryzae. The sequence goes on from NC_036436.1 coordinate 3,098,775, forward strand.
TCAAGGTCACAGGGGAAAGTTAAGCCATTATTTAACACAAAAGAGACACCTAGAACTACATATTCTAAAAGAAAATAAAACAAGGAAAAAGGCTATGCTACAGTTGATCAAGCCCAGCATCTTCGCGCAACCCCAGTCTTCTACCAGACTTACAGTTGCTTCAGCTTCTCAATTTCTCCCCTAGCCTCCTGTAACATCCGCTCTTGGTCCTTCTTCGCCTGGCGTATAGCGGCCAGCCGTACCCGGTCCTTCTCCGACTGCTGACGCATCTGTTCCAACTTCTGTAGCTCCGCCTCCTCCTCGGCAGTAGCAGGCACGTCCTGGGCCCCGGTCACCATCTTAACTTTGTTCCAGATCTCCTTATAATCGAGGTTCTTCAGATCCAGAACGGCCGTCTTCTCTGTTGACTCCGGCGCCGGCGCATGTTTATCCTCGACCTTTGCCGCGGTCAAGGAAGCGGCATTGCTCGCCCGCTCTGCGAAGTATATCGTCAAGGCTGCTGGACCCTCTTGTTCTTGTGTTTGCTTTACGGTCATCTGGAGACCTGGGTTGTGGTACTTGAGCCGAGGAAGACAGTTTCGCCAGAAATGCCGTGCACCTTGGTGACCGCCATAGATCTTCTGAGCGTATGTGAGGTGTAGACGGGTGATTGCTGGGAATTCTTGGGTCGCAGAGGTAGCAGAGGGAAAAACGGCGGCACCGGTTCCTACGCGTACGTTAAGGATCTGTTGAATAGTCAAGTTAGTTCATGCGCTCTTAATATAACCGGGCTCCCCCTGTTGTTGTCCCAAAGTAGACTGGAGCGTTGGATGCCGCCGCGATCTTGCTAAAAAAAATTGGAGAAATGGTAGAGTTGTGGGATATTCGTTCATTGGGAGTTTTACCTTCTGTAATTAGTTAAAAACCTCGAGTCAGTCTTTGATATTCATTTATATACAAGCCATGGGGTTGGCCAACTTACGGTTTTCAGCTTCCGCATCCGCTTGAAGACATTCACCATGATGACGGGGATGGCGCAACGCGCTTTAACCTTGAAACAACAATTGGAAGAGGGGCTTTTGAAGATTGCAAAAGTTAGCTGACCCGGGGATCGATCAGCCACAACAGTCCCGAGCGGAATTGGATGGAGTGCTGCTCGGAGCTCATCTCGATTTTTGGCCTGTCGGCGGAAAGATTGAGACGATCCGATACGTGGTCATGTGACTATACATCTGGCCTTCTTCTCGCACTATTTGCTGACGCGCTCGCCATTCAATGCGTGTCTTATCGAACATTAATTACTTTTTAATATAGACCATCTTTATGAGTCATTTACAGCAATGAAGAACTGTTCCATTCTTGACTCATGGAGTCATAGTAGAATGATAAGAGAGATATGTAGTACTGATCTTTAGATGAATGTGGCAGGCGGTGAGTAGTGTACTGCCGGGGTTCGATTCCCACATAATCTTTTGACTCAGAACATCGATAAAGTCTTACCCCGCGGCAGAGTTATATAAACCACTTTTGATCCACCCCCGTTCAGGGCTCTTCACTTGAGTTTGCAATACAGCAAACCATTTATTAAGAGCCATGGCCGCCGCTGCTGCTTCCGCAGCTGCGCTCGACCCGAGCAACGGCACAAAAAACACCCTCAAACTCGAAAATGTTCTATCTCCTACCCCTCCTCCCCCAGCTTTCTTTGTCCATACGGTGCTAATTGGTGGATCCCGAAATAGACCGAAAAGAGAGATACCCTTATCGCCATCGAGAAGAAATACCAGGCGCAATGGAAAGAGAACAAGGTTTTCGAGGTCGATGCTCCCTCCTTCGCGGAGGTCCCTGAGGGCTCCATGTCCGCCGCGGAGCTCCGTGAGAAGTACCCCAAGTTCTTCGGAACCATGGCTTACCCTTACATGAACGGTACCCTGCATGCAGGCCATAGTTTCACTGCCAGTAAGGTCGAGTTCATGGCTGGTGTTGCTCGCATGGATGGTAAGAGGGCTCTTTTCCCCCTGGGTTTCCACTGCACTGGTATGCCTATCAAGGCTTGCGCGGATAAGCTTTCCGATGAGGTCAAGAAATTCGGACAGAACTTCGAGGGCTACAAGGAAGACGATGAGGAGGAGGAGAAGGCCCCTGCCGCCCCCACCCAAGAAGTTAAGAACGAACAACAAGAAAAGTTCTCTGGAAAGAAGAGCAAGGCCGCCGCCAAGACCGTGAAGATGAAGTACCAGTTCCAGATCATGTTGGCGATCGGTATTCCCTTGGAGGAAATCCACAAGTTTGCCGACGCTGGTCACTGGCTGCACCACTTCCCTCCCCTGGCCATCCGTGATCTTGACAGCCTTGGTGCAAGAATTGATTGGCGCCGTCAGATGGTCACCACTGATGCGAATCCCTACTACGATGCCTTTGTGCGCTGGCAGATGAACCGTCTCCACGAATTGGGTAAGATCCAGTACGGTAGCCGGTACACTATCTATTCTCCTAAGGACGGACAGCCTTGCATGGATCACGACCGGACCAAGGGTGAAGGTGTCGGACCCCAGGAATATACCGCTATGAAGCTGAAGGTGAAGGAATGGGCCCCTCAGATTGCCGAGATCGTCAAGGGCAAGATCGAAGAGGATGCCAGCGTTTACTTTGTCCCTGCTACTCTGCGCCCAGAGACGATGTACGGTCAGACTTGCTGCTTCCTCGGCCCTAAGATCAACTATGGTATCTTCAAGGTGAAGGAGAAGGAATATTATGTTTGCACAAAGCGGGCTGCGTGGAACATGGCTTTCCAGGGCACCTTCTTTACCAGTGACAACTTCCCCAAGTCTCAGGATCAGTTGCCGCTTGTCGCGGAGGCTCCAGGATCTGCCTATGTTGGTACGCTTGTTAACGCTCCACTGTCGTTCCACACCGAAGGTGTGCGAATTCTGCCCATGGAGGGTGTTTCTGCCAGCAAGGGTACTGGTGTCGTCACTTCTGTGCCTTCTGACAGCCCTGACGATTATGCTACTTTGGCTGATCTTGCCAAGAAGCCCGATTACTATGGTATCCAGAAGGAGTGGGCCGAGCTGGAGATCTTCCCTCTTATTGAAACCCCAACTTATGGCAACCTTACTGCACCTGCCCTTGTTAAGCAGCTGAAGATCAACTCTCCTAAGGATGTCACCCAGCTGGCAAAGGCCAAGGAGTTGGCATACAGTGAAGCCTTCTACAAGGGTACTATGTGCGTTGGTGAATACAAGGGCGAGCCTGTGAGCGCTGCTAAGGACAAGATCCGTAAGTCTCTTTACGAGAGTGGTGATGCTTTCCCCTTTGCCGATCCCATGGGAGAGGTCGTCAGCAGAAGTGGAGATGACTGTGTGGTTGCGTACCTCGGTCAATGGTTCCTGAACTACGGAGAGAACGACGCCAAGTGGCAAAAAGACACGCTGAACCACGTCGTGAACACCCTCAACACATACACCAACGAGACCAAGAACGGCTTCGAGAAGAACCTTGATTGGCTCAACCGCTGGGCTTGCGCCAGAACCTATGGTTTGGGCTCTAAGCTGCCATGGGATCCTCAGTTCCTCGTCGAGAGTTTGAGTGACAGCACTGTCTACATGGCCTACTACACAATTGCCCACTTGCTGCACGGTGACCGCTACGGTGAGACCCTCGGTCCCTTGAACGTGAAGGCTGAGCAGATGATCGACGAGGTCTGGGACTATGTATTCACAAGACGCGAGCTTAGCGATGAGCTTATCTCAAAGAGCGGAATCAGCAAGGAAGCTTTGCAGCAGATGCGCAGAGAATTCGAGTACTGGTACCCATTGGATGTCAGAGTTTCCGGAAAGGACCTCATCCAGAACCACTTGACCTTCTTCCTTTACATCCACGTTGCGCTATTCCCACCGGAGTACTGGCCTCGCGGTGTTCGCGCGAACGGACACTTGCTTCTTAACGGTGAGAAGATGAGTAAGAGCACTGGTAACTTCCTCACACTGAAGGACAGTGTTGATAAGTTCGGTGCTGACGCTACCCGTATTGCGTTCGCCGATGCGGGCGATGGTATCGAGGACGCTAACTTCGATGAGACTGTTGCTAATAGTAACATTCTGAGACTGCACACCCTCAAGGAATGGGTTGAGGAGATCTCCAAGGATGAGACTCTGCGCACAGGCCCCGCTGATGCGTTCTGGGATAAGATCTTCAACAACGAGATGAATGGCTTGGTTCGTGAGGCCCGGAAGCACTACCAAAAGTAAGCTACAAGATATCATTTTCCTCCCCTGCACCCCCTGATGAACAAATATTAACATCACCGTAGCACCGACTTTAAGCTCGCCCTGAAGTCTGGTCTGTACGACCTGGTCAGTGCCCGTGATACCTACCGTGAGGCCGCAACATCAGCCGGTGTTGGAATGCACCGTGATGTGATCCTGCGCTACATCGAGCTGCAAGCCCTCATGCTGGCTGTCATTGCTCCTCACTGGGCTGAATATGTTTGGCTTGAGATCCTGAAGAAGGTTAGTGATTTTCGACATCATCGGAAGCGCATCACTAACATGCCTATAACATAGCCCGAATCTATCCACCACGCTCGTTTCCCCGAAGTTCCCGAGCAATCACCGGAGCTGACAGCCATCAGCACCTATGTCCGGGCCACTTCCTCTAGCATCACCTCTGCTGAGGCTCAGCTCGCCAAGAAGGCTTCCAAGGGCAAGAGCGCTGGCTACGACCCCCGTAAGCCCAAGAAGCTCACAATCTACGCTGCCAAGAAGTACCCCTCGTGGCAGGAGAAGTACATCGATCTGGTCCGCGAGGCCTTCGATGGTCTCAACCTCTCCATCAACGACAAGGAGCTGAACGCCAAGGTGGGCAAGATGGGTGAGATGAAGAAGGCTATGCCTTTCGTCCAGACCCTGAAGAGACGTCTTATCCAGAGCCGCGAGGAGCCAGAGACCGTCTTCAGCCGGAAGCTGCCGTTCGATGAGTTCGCCGTCCTCAAGGAGATGCTCGTCAACTTGCAGAAGACCACAGGCTGCAAGGTGATTGAGATCATCGCTGTCGATGAGGGTGGCAAGACCGGTGAGGTCGTTGGCTCCGGTGAAAAGAAGGAGGGTCTCTCCGCCGAGAACGCCGTCCCTGGTCAACCCACCTTCCAATTCACCAACATCGAAGAGAGTAACTGAAAGAGTTGATCATACATTAGATCTGCACGTGAAAGACCTATAAATTAAAAGAATATGAAGAATGCAATGGTTGTTATGACATGGTTTAATCTTCAGTCCACTCGTATAGTTCATGCTCTATTCAAATCATCACCACAAGTAACATCTCCATCTATCGAACGATTGTAAACCATCAAACAGATCTCAACACTCTAATCAACCTACCCCAAGTCAAAAAACCTTAGCATCAGCCAAAACTTCACAAAACCTAGAGTCAAATAAAAGAGAAAACATACCTCCAAAGCCCCTCCCTCAAAACCTGCTCCTCATGCGCAAACACAAGCCTAAACCATCCACTCTCCTTCCCATGTTCTTCACCCGGATGCAAGAACACCCCGGCATCCAGGAACCTCTGCGCCAGGGCAAACTCACGCTCTCGGACCGAGCGATCAGGATAAGGAAGATAAGACGAGAGGTCGATATAGATGAAGAAACCTGCATTTCTGGATGTTGTTAGCAGCGCAGATACATGTTTATCATGGTGATGTAGACTTGATAGGATAGTTTAATAGAGACGGAGAAAGGAAGAACTGTGCATTACCCTCCTTTGACGTAATTGATGCCTTCATGGTTGAGTATTGATGTGGCGATTCGGTATGTTGATGCTAGGCTTTGGCGGGATTCCTGGGTGAATTGGGTGATGAAGTCTTGGTCTTCGAGGATGGTTGCTCCGATTGTTATGGAGGCTGTTGAGGCGTTGTGGAGTCTCCTTTTTATATGTATTACATGTTAGATGGTGTTATGTAGATTGGGTAACGGAGTTGGAACCGACAGTATCGCTTTGCAAGCTTGTCGAAGGGCCGTGTTTTGTGTGATTAGGAAGCCGAGGTGGAGGCCTCCGGCTGCGAAGTCCTGATTATCTTGTTAGTTTGGGTTAATAGGTAGGATTATATTGGTTCAGTGGAGAATGGCTTACCTTGCTGAATCCATAGAGCAAGTGAACGAGATCAGGATCGATCAGATCAGGTGTACTGATAGATAAGACCGAAGTGAAAGGGACAGCATTCGGGTCTCCCGAGTCAAAGACACAGGATGCGTATACTTCGTCACTGATGAGATGGAGTTTGTGTTTATTACAGAACCGGAGAATTTCCTTCAGTGTTTCTGCTGGGTAACAGCGTCCTGTTGCCGGTTACTACTCTGTTCAGGGCCTTAAATACCATGCACCTCATTATAGTATCGTGATGATTTTCACAGATGATACTTACCTACAGGGTTATGCGGGTTCACGATCAATACGGCTCGAACCTTGGTCCCATTCTCTTCTGCACGTTTAAGCGCTGCCTCGTACTTGTCTACCACGGCAGGGGTAAATGCCTCCTCGGGATCCGTGTCTGCGTACACGATCTGCACGTCTGCTTCGACCCCGTAATCGAGTTCAAAGCGTCCATAGACCGGTCTACTGACTAGGATACCATCTGTGGGCTCTGCCAATGTGAAGCTGAGCATGCTCCCGATGGCAGTGATGCCGCTAGCGACAATGACTGTCTCTGGCTCAATCGGCGAAAGTGGTTTCAGAATGTTGTTGAGATGGGAGGCCACTGCCTTTGGTAGACGGTTGGGTGTTGAGGAGCTTGATCCATAGCCAACGGAGTCCTCGGTAAATGTGACCTGTGTAGGCACGATTGAAGGTAAACTTGGGCATTCGGGGATATAGATGAGTAGTTCCAGTAGAGTTTAGGGTTATTGACCTTGTTGTTTATGTATTTTGCTATCTCACTCCGCATTGGGATCTATCTTCTTGTTAGTATAGTTATGTAAGTATGTTTAGAAAAGGATCTGCATACATGCTCTGCCATGCCAAATGAGATAAGCCCCGCGGGGTTGCTTTCCTTGTTGTATGTATGTGGAGGGGCATATCGCCAGGGTATTTTTGGCAATTCGGCCTTTTTGATGCCGCGGGAGGAGAGCATTTTTGTTTTGAAGTATATCTAGTAGGAAATATAAGCACTGTTCTTATTAAATAGAGGAGAATAGAAGGGACATAAACAATTGAATTTCTGCTCTAAGGACCTTGGGTGCTGTTAGTTATACAGACGATCTGCCATTATGTCAGCGGATTTTGAGCTATTTAGGGTTTCGTGATGCAGATGATTTGCAGTAAGAGTTTCCCGATATATACTTGGGTATATTTCTGTAATATCATGGGACTTATGGCGAAAGCATGGAATACTTGTTACTAATTCAATAAAAAATATCATTTTTTGCGTTTGTCGGAGACATTTGCTCTCCGGAACACTTGTTAGACAAGATAATTATGGCTGAAGTACTTTGACATGAAGCTTTTAGAGAGTGCTTAGTTCTGCTTGTCGACTATACTATGACTGTACAATGCGATTACTGGTGAGAATAGGCCTACGGGTCTTGTCTAGGAATACCATTGTACGTTGCTTTTCAGTCAAGCCTCGACTCTCTGGAATATAGCTTTGATACTCCCGCTGGGACAAGGGTAAACCCTATAGTCAGAACTCACAGAATTAGAACCCAGAATGTTGGTATGTAAAACCAAACTTTAAAACATGCAGAAGGTAATTATTATCACAGTCAATGGTGATAATCTAAAAAGTACAACTTTAGAGACGCAAAGTTTTTTGATCAACTTAGTTCTCTATAGCATTTCTCAAGGATATTCTATAGCCAACAGACAGAAAGCAAGACCCTCAGCTTCATTCGCTTGGGCTCTAATGCCAAAGTCATCGCTACCCCATGCAACCGATTTAGCTGGGGTTCGATTCTAGAGCACCAAAGGTAAGTTCTCCAGTTTCTAGGATCCAAGGGATGCTGGAACTCACACAATCGTAGTTCAACCTAGCTGATGTGATCCACTCCTCCAGGATTGCTTTGGCACAGGCCGCCGCCGTTGCTGCAGCATATTGCTCCCACTCTTCGCTAACATGGCCATCAGCGTGATCACCGACACCCTTCACAATCATACATGGGAGATTGTCCCACACACCAACAGCTATCGTTTCAAAAGCAATGACATTTTCCAATTGTGCGATTTCATCACGGTCCTCGGCATAATCCATGACAATCTCTTCGGAAGCAAAGTTTCCAAAATGTAGAACAGGCTTATTGTCACTGGTTTCAGCTTTCGGTGGATTGCGCGGTAGGAGAAGGTTCAGATCGCAGCCCTGATCCACACACGGTATGCCCGCTGTCTTTCTCAGAAACTCACAGGCTCGTTGCTCGAGCTTCTCACGTCTCATTTCTAATTTTGCTACAAACTCCCTGATATGCCCATTCGGCCTCATACAGCTATCCCCTGAAGCATCAGTCCACTGAAAACCAAACGGATACTGCTTTCCAAGATCGTATCGTATGACATCTCTGCTGATGACAACATCACCAAGGCTGATTTTTTGTCCATCTGGTCTCTTTGGTACTGCACCACATACCCCGACGAGTAGGGCAAGCTTAATCCTCTTGAAGCGCTCTTTTAAGCGGTGAGATTCGCCAGCAGAGTAGACTATACCCATACCAGGCAAGCGTGCAAGGACAACATTGTGGCCGGCGATCCGACCCATGATATAATCATATTTCTGGGGGTTGGTAATTTGGTCTTGGGCATGTCTATCTGTACTTCCAGACTTGTAGGTCTCGTCGAATATAGAACAGACTGCATTGGATTCTTGTAGCGAGGCGCATATGATGCAGATTTCGATGTTGTCTGGGTTTGGACAAGGGGGTAACATCTTGAGATAGTTGCCAGGTTTTTAAAGGGCAATTCGAGTACAGAGGCAGAGATCCCTTCTTTGCTATGGCCTAGTATGGAATGAGAGGTATGTCAGGCATCAGTGGTCACCCAATTCCAGGAGGGGCAGATCCACGTTGACTATGCATATAACTGGCCAACAATCGATGGCCTACAGACATACATACATGCATACCTTAAATAGATACATTAAATACCTGGCGAATATAAAGCCTTCACAACATGACAGCTATATTCAACCTTGTCACTAACCCAACCTACATATGTACTTATCAAAATCTGAACAATATCTATATCTCCACTCGGATGAGCACAGTGTCAGCTACATCTAACAGTATCCAGTAAACTCTATACCTCAATAACTCCATCACCCTTTTTCTCTCAACTAACTCATCCCTCAAACCCTAACCTCGTATACTGATGTCCCAATTTATCCATCGGCAGATTCCCAATCTGCGGAGTCTCATGGGAAGAAGCCACCTTCTCATCTGCCCAGTCCTCATGGTCCTTGAAAAAGCCCACGAATTTAAGAATCTTAACTAGCAATCCGGGATCTTGGGGTGGTTTCTTCGTTCTAACAGATATATCACATTAGCAACCTCATAAACACATCCATGAAACAGGGAGGCCAAAGGAACAAGACGAGACAAAAATAGAGAGATAAAGAAACAAAACATACCTCCCCACCCAAGCCCTCCACCCCGCAAACGTACTAACCCTCCCCACAGCATGCACGAGCAACAAATACACAATGATAGCGCTCGGCCTCGTACAATGTCCGATGGCGATCAACGCACCCCCGAAGACCGCCTCCGCGTATACGAAAGGCGAATTGACGTTCTTAGAAAAGGACAGACTGGGTCCCATCGTTCCGAAGAGAAAGATTATGATGCGGGTGTAGATAAAGCTGTGAAGAGGTACGATGGCGTCGTGGTAGTCGATTGGGTTTTGGGTGGTGTATGCTACGAGGATCTGGTACATGCGGAGGATGTTACCGCCTTGGTAGGCTGGTCCTGTTTTTTTGTCTTTCTAGTTTTTGTCTGTGGAGAGGGTATTGAATAGGGTGGGTAGGGCTTACGTGTGTGTGGTGGATAGCCGTTTGGGAGTCGTTTGACTAGGCTTAGGGAGGTGAGGGACTGGACGTAGCAGGCTAGTACTGCTAGAAGCGTACAGTTGAAGTTGCAGTAGTAGAGGGTTAGTTCGGTTATGCCGGCGAGGACGTGCCATGGGAGGTCTGAGGTTGTTAGTTCTATGACATGGGTTTTGTATGTGCAGAGGGGAATGGTACGTTTGTGGTGACCCCGGTATGATTTGCCCCGATTGACGGAAAAATATATAAAAAATATGATGTATAGGCCTATGATGACAGCGTCTGAGTCATTGGTGTGAATGCGTGTGGTGGCTTTCATGGTGGGTGACTTTTTCAACATTGTCTGTCACGGCTTGCCATAGGTTGGTCTCTTGAAGAGAGAAAACTGGTTGAGAACTATTGAGATGCTTGAATCTATCAACCTAATTGTGGGAGAAGACATCGCTCAGGGTTCACAGCTCCAGGCCTATTTATATTGTGCTATTGTATACCCCCGTGGGTCTTACGTGCTTGGATGTAACCTGGTCTTCTAGTTAGCTGAGCTGAGTACTATCCCGATATCCTCGGTGGTTATACTTAGTGCATGTACTTTGTACACAGATCCACCTTTTCAAAAGCGTCGTGTGATCCTTTTCCCTGACATATAACTGTCAAATCAATTAATAAATAGGTACATGCTACGCGAGACGATATATTATCTCATCTTCTAACTAAAGTTCGAATACTTATATGGTATTATATATTACTCTTTGATATAGGGCCATGTTCAAAGGATCTCCAGTAACCAAATTGATAGGGTTTAGCGGCCGCCCTTAGTGCCGGGGAGGAAGTTCCAAAGCGAGGATGCCCGACAGATCACGCGAGGTAGCATATCTGATGCTATTCGGGGTATATTTACGTCATAGAAACTGGACAACGACCTGTTTGGGGAAGGTCGATAAACTGCTAGATCATGATATTGATCAACGCACGTTCAGTCTCATTGTGGAGTATAGATGTTCAAATTCACGTGGCATTGTATGGACCACAGGAGTGAAGGCGACTCTTACAGAATTCTATCAGAAGCTTGCAGGTACGTTCAATTCGTCATTAATCTTGTTTCATTGAAATAACATACTCATCAAGTCCGTAGCGTAGCGCCAAGAGAAGAACGGGTTTTAGAGACACATCACACTCGTCATAAGTACGATTAAGATTCATGAAATAGTAATTCTCCCTTATCACAATTACCATGGTACTGCCGTTTATGCAGACACCGCGGCCTCAGTTGCCTTCTTAAGACGTTCACCGAGGTCTGCATTCACCTTTGCAAAGAGTTCTACATCAACGTCAGTAAATGGAGCGATTACATATAGGAAAGATGTTCACATACCATAGACCGCATTGCGCAGCTGAGGAGAGCGGACATTCTTAATATGGCCTGAGAGGTTCGCAATCGTTCTGTCCTGGTGACCGGGCTCCCTGCCGATCACTTCCCAGAGAGCGGCGGGTTGGACGAAGTCATCATCGGTAATATGGCTCTGGAAATTAGTCACCTCTCCCACCCATTTCTCGTGCTCGGTCAGTCCGCTCAGCCGGGCAGCTCCCGAGTTCTTCACCTCTTGGTAGAACTTGGTAGGCTGCAAGGACGAGCCAACGTAGTTGGGGTCACCGCCGTAGTTGTCGTCGAACCGCATGGCGCCATCTCTCTGGTAAGGGCAGTAGACAGGTGCCTTGGCCGCGTTCGTTGGGAGCTGTTGGTAGTTGACTCCGAGACGATACCGGGCCGCATCGGGGTAAGCGAACATACGGGCTTGGAGCACTGGTAAAGGTTAGTCAAGCGGGACATATTTTGGTGAAGAAGTAACCTACTTGGATCAGCCGAAGGTGCAATACCGGGCACCATTGTGGATGGGGAGAAGGCCGCCTGCTCAATATCGGTGAAGTAGTTCTTGGGCTATATCGAGAACGAATTAGTATCGTGTACTTAGATCATTGCCTAAGTTGGGTGGTATTGTTGAGGCATACATTGCGGTTCATGGTCAATTTTCCAATTTGTCTCAGCGGGTAGTCCTTGTGAGACCAAACTTTGGTCATGTCAAAGATGTTCCAACGGTATTTCTCCGCGTCGGCCGGGTCCATAACCTGGACGTAGACGTTCCACACGGGGTAGTCACCCTTCTCGATGGCCTCGAACATATCCCGAATAAGATAATCGGGGTCTTCGCCTGCGATCTTGAGGGATTCCTCGGCGGTCATGTTCTTGACGCCCTGGGCGGTCTTGATGTGGAACTTGACATATTTGAATGATCCGTCCTATTGACTTGCATGTTAGCCACGTTGGCCATCTAGTGGAATGCAGAGAGTATTGGCATATTACCTCTTTAGTGAGCTTGTAAGTATGTCCACTGTAGGCATTCATGTGGCGGATAGACTTCGGTGTTCCACGATCACTGAAGAGGTGGAGAAGCTCATGGATACCTTCGGGGTTGCCGACGTGGAAGCTAAGAGTATTAATACAGGAGTTATTATACGCTTGAACCAATTGTACTTACTCCCAGAACTATAGAAGCAGTCAAAGTTAGCACTAAATCAAACTACCACTAGCCGAAAAGCAACCACGTGCGTTACTCACCATATTTGCATCCGGAAGATGAGTTGTAGGGTGTCTCTTATGCGAACGGTTCAGGGAAGGGAACTTAATCGGATCGCGAACGAAAAAGACCGGCTGCAACCAAATCAGTAATGTTATACACTTGATACTGAAAAAATTCTGACCGTGTTGTTGAAGACCCAGTCCAAGTTACCCTCATCCGTGTAGATCTTCATGGCCCATCCGTGAACATCGCGAGTGGTATCTGCCGAACCGGCTTCAGGTCCAACTGTAGATACTCGAAGAAGGACGGGAGACTTCTTGCCAGCTTTGCTCAAGAAGCTAGCTGAAGTAATATCGGAACAATCGCTAGTGGCTTCGAACTCTCCATATGCGCTGTTTTGGGGTGTGTAAGTTTGGATTGTTTATGTTGGTGTGCGATATATATAGTTTCATCACTTACCCCGCCGCCTTGGCGTGGACCACTCTAAGAACATGTTAGTAAGTATACGAGATAGATAAGCTTTGGTATGCATGGATTGAAGGGGTGCTTACCGCTCGGGAATTCTCTCACGAGAGAAATGGGCGAGAGTCTCAATGAGTTGTGTATCTTGGAGCAAAGAAAGTCCGCCACCAGAGTTGTTCCGCAGTTGAACGGTAGTGCTGTTGCTAGCAAAAGGGCAACCTACTTCAGTTAGTGGATCTCAATGCTCTCTAGAACTAGATTTTCAATTGGATCATCACCTTCTGCCAGAGTATAGTAGCGTTCAGCCATATTGAAGTTGGTATCTGCAGTCAATGGATCTAGGTATAGTAGTAAAGTAGAATGGATGTATCCTTTCACAATGGCCAGGAGGAGGGGTTGACCGAGCTATATAGCCTGGAATCTTCGTGACATCCCACTATTAACTACGCAATATGGTAGTTGTTCCTGTTTCGGTTTGTCCATTGAAGGCTCTACCAATTACGAACTACATGGAGTAATATGCGTAAGTTTCTGCGTTGTCCATGCAGAGGCATCTGCAGTAGTCTCGATTCTGAGTACCACCACAGCAAGACGTTGATTCCACTCCCGAGCATCCCATTGGCTTTAATTGGTGATATATATGCAAAAGTCCGGTTGGAGATGGGGGTGGTGCCGTCATTCGAAGCTCTGAGTTCGGGCGAGTACCCACGGGAAACCCTAACTGCGGGTTGCTGATGCGAGGATGAGTGATGCGCACAGCCATGCACGCATTCTAGACTGGGGCTCCCTTCGTGTCCGATCAGAGAAACCCCTCACTACTGAACAGCATTCCTAATCCTGGGGATCTCATTGGAAGCTGTTTTAGTTCTGTCATGTTGATTAATTGTGGTTGAGATGGAGATGCAACCTGGGAGGGTCCGACCTTACCGAATGTAGTAGTACTACTGACCCAATCAATTCCATGTCACTTGGCGTCTTTGGTACATGACGTCCTGCACTTTCATAAGGATTGTAAGTGCTTTGATAAGTCATTACTGTCGCTTTTATAACCATTAAGTGTCCTATGTCCCTGGTTGCTTCCTTCAGTGGCACCGTCTTGATCTGAAGAGCAAGTTTTACATACTTCAAAGTCTTCTTGAAAGGAACAAAAGCATATACAACCCTAACATATTGTTTTACGTACCAAAATCCACCATGTCTGAAGGTTAGTTAAGCCTTGCCAAGTCTGACTGTCTGCTAGACTGATTGATGGCCCGCAGACTCGCATCCACAGCACCACCGGGGTTTCTTCGATCGGATACTCCACCCGGAACAGCATCACGAAGACCAGGAACAACACCGCGGCCAACATGACTCTCAGGACCCCGAGTCCCACAAAAAGGAGAGCGAAATAGATAAAATCAAGGAGGACATCAAGGAAGATCAGGAAGAGGTAGCGGAGGGCGATACTTACGCAGGCTTGATGTGAATACTTTATGACTAGCACCAGTTTCTGTTATTGTTCACAAGGGATGGGATCACTGTTACTCAATTAGGGAGTTTTATATGTTATGAGTAATGAATTAAATAAGGATATTGGATTACCGAAAAGAATTCGTTTTGGCTAATGGCAATCTCGGTATAATATGCATCATTTGAATAGGAGACATCTATATGTTAACTGAATAATAGTACAGTAGTGGATCTTTTCCCCACAATGAATACCCGGTCAAAACACCAATCGCTATGCTAGATACTGTACAGATGTTCAAAAAAGTCTGGAAAGAAACTATAACAGTAACCCCGTAGCAGCCGTAAAACATTGCTGTACGGCCGATCAGACTTTAGATGAGTGATGGGCACGCTTCTTCTGCCCGATACTTTGTCGCCCTCGTGCTCCTTTCTTACGTTTCTCCACAGCCTGCTTCTCTGCAACGTACTTCCAGCATTCAATGGGACGCCGCACCCCAACATGTCGACCGTTCGGAGTGAATATCTCAACCTGCGGTAACGACCTGGCGGACTCGCCGTCTGTGGATTTGGCACGGATCTGCGCCGTGAGCTCGACCCAACCGCATCCCTCAATGAGTATATCTGCCGACATCACTTTGTATGGCAGGGGAGGGGGTTTTATACCCTTATCTTCCACTGCCTTCGCGATCGTCGTCGGTAGGTGCGACTGGGTCACGTCCCATTTGAGGTCAAAGATTCCCGCGGAAGTAATTTGACTGCCGATACCTTCTATCATGATATTCTCTCCTGGGTAAGGACGCTGTTCAGCCTGCATTTCAACGGCCTTCTCAGTCTTCGTGACATGGGCCTCGATCGGGATAAAGCAGGCTGCCATTAGTACATCGTCAGGGTTCACCGACGTGATTCGTACAAGGCCTCCACCTAAAAGCAGCGATTGGCCTGACTTTATAGTATACCGTTCTGGTTTTCTCCGTTTAGTCATGATCGTGTCTCGTTTGTGTTCGTCACGGACGTAGTCTGCTAGGTCGCCCCGATCCATCCCAGGCAAATCGATCATTTCACCACAGCCGCGGCCAAAGGGTATGCGAATCGGCGAAACGGTAGTTCCTGGCAGCGACGAAACAACCGGCAGGATAGGATAAAGGTCTTCCTGGGGGGCAGGTGGTAAAAGGCCGTCAGAGTCAACCGCGGTGGCGTCGCGTGGGCTGATATCCGACTCTGCTTGGCGACGCTCAACCAGTTCAGCAATTTTCTCAAGGTTCTTAGAATCCTTGGGAAAGCAAGCCTCTATGAAACTACTCTTCCCGACATTAGCCTTGCCCACTACCCACACACCACCGCCGTGGTTCTTGATTTCCTCCTTGACTTTTTTGGTCCACCAGCCTCGGTGAGCGCTTATCATATGCACATTGCCCAGACGGAAATTCTCGGTCGACTTAGCAAGTGCCTCTCGGAGAACCGAGCGGACATATTCCATCTTCGAGTCTACCTGTTCCTTGGTAGGAGCTAAGAGATCAGAGCGTGTTATGATGAAGCTGATAGTAGGTAATTTCTTTCCTCCTCGGTATTTCTCAGTCGAAGCTCGCCGGTTGCGCGACCGCTGTTCTTCGATGGAAAGTGCCTCGTATATATTGTCGACAAGAGACATAGGGAAATCTGCTGCGTCAATTACGTGGTAGATTCTGTTGTATTTGTATGGTGACTCGTCAAGGTATGCCCCAATGGAGTATATCGTAGGTGAGATTGCAGGAACCGCTTTGTTATGGTGTACGAGATCGTGGCATCTATCGCAAACCTGCACAGGGGGTCGAGACTTTTCAATGTACTCTTTAGCAGTGGCTGCAGCATTCTCAAGTAAAGCGCCATCTAAATCGTATTATTAGTACCATTCCCTAAGGAAAGAAGATAAACACCACATACGGATAGGTTTAGGAGCGGCCGCTTCTTCCTCCGACTCCTTGATCAGTTGCTGAATTGTGCCTGCTGCCTTTTCTCCTTCTGTTTTAAGATCCGCTACCTCCCCGGTCTCTCCATCCTGCACGCCAGTTGCTCGTTCTGTCTCCGACAAGAGCTTTCGTGTTTGCTTCCTGGTTTTGCTGTAGTATCCTGGTTCGCCGGGCTCGATGGTTTGCGCGTATGCACCACATCCTGGACAACAGACTGGTAGGACGCGTTCAGTAAGCTCCGATGATTTCGCACTTAATGAAGGACCCGAGGATAGGAGGCGTCGCTGTGGTTCGTTGATTAGGCCGTTTGCATTCCGAACGGGCAGCACCCGCGGCTGCTGAAAAAAGCTCCGTGAGAACTGCGCTCCAGGAAGCTGCCGTAACTGGCACGGAGAGCGGTATTTTAATCGATGTGTTCTTGGGAGTATGCGCCCAAGATATAGCGACATGACGGTAAGAATTTTCCACGTTGGATAGATCGGAGGTAATATGCGACAGAGATTAAAGCTCGAGCTGATAGCGCTGATAGCGGCGGTAACCCGCTCCGATTTCCGTACCAAGTCCCGTGGCAAACCATGGAAATTCTACGAACAATAACATAAAATTCCATAGAAATGAATGTTACGATTGAAGAAAACATCATCGTAGTTGTAGTTGAATTATTTACAAGTAACAAACTATCCATATCCTTGTAACACCCGCAGTTTTTAAGACGCTGCAACAGAAAAAACAAAAACTCAAAAGAACATCCTGCCCATTTAAGCCTTTGCCTTGCCTTTCCCTTCGGTCTCATCATTTTGGTCGATTTCCTCTTCCTCGGAATCGCTCATAAACTCATCGTCATCATCAAATCCAATGAACTTCCGCGGGACTGCAGACTTGGGAGCCGGCTCTGATGGGCCCGGCGCATCCTTCATCTCCTGCTCGTCTTCGCTCTCTTCATCCGACGCAGAAGCAGAATCCTGTGCACTTCCTTCACTAGCACTCGTACTAGACCCGCCCAAGATATTATCACGTATAGCATCATAAAGATTGTCCGTCCACATGCCATCCTTCATCGCCGCAAGAACAGCCTCCCTAGCCTTCTCGCTCATCTCCTCTTTATCTTCCATCCACTGGCCGTCAATCTTCTGCTTGCCGCCGCCATTCTTCAGTTCCTCCTCGCGTTTCTCTGCAGCCTCCACAACAGCCTGCCACCTCCGTCGGCGCTCCTCCTTCTCTTTACGGTCCATTTCCGGCTTGACTGCAAGATATTCGGCGAGCGCTTTGGCTTCATTGACAGTACGGATACGGCGACCATCGAGATTGCGACTGGAGCCGTTATCGTCTCCCTGGTTGCGCTTTCTCTTGCTTGACATGCGCCCACCAGCAGCACGAAGCTGGGAACCGAAACCACCCTTTCCTCCGCATAGGGGTACCGAAAGGCGGAGGGGAAGGAGGTTTGATGTCGCAGTGAGTTCGCCATTAGGAGCAACGAGATGTGAGATTGGAAGGTCTGACGAAGGGAGTATTTGTTTGTTGTTTGTCGTGGTCAAGATGAGTGAGAGGAGGGGTACGGATGACGGAATATATGAGGACACCTTCTCGGTGAGATCTGAGATAGACGAGGTCGATGGGAGGGAGAATGAGAGGGTCGAGGGTAGAGAGAGACCGGGGAATGTTGAAAGGAGAACGTTCACGTTTTGCGGAGCCATATTTGCGAGTTTTAAGTTTTCCGATCACTAAATATTTTGTTGTGGGTGTCAAGGTAGGTTAAGGCCGCAGAGTCGCGACTATGGTCTGCTGTGATATATCTCGAGAGTGATGAGAGGCGACAAATGAGGTGGACTTGATAAGAGGAAGATCGCGTCGACGCCTCAGGCAGTAACAATCACACGCCGATCACATGGCGATAAAGACGGAAGTGACTAAGCCAGTCTGATTAGGGCGGTAACCCTAGCATGCGCTTCCGAAAGAGGAATCACGCACTTTTAACTTAACCGCCAGTCGCTCCACTCGATCCCATTCATCATTTAAACCAACCACCACCCTCTTCGCGTTGTTAGAGCGATTCCCCGAAGAGCGCCAGGAACTCGCAACAATGTAAGTTTACAAGTCAATGTTCATAATTGATAAAGCAATGCAAAGCTAACAACTCTTCAGGCTTATCCCTAAGGACGACCGCAAGAAGATCCACGAGTACCTCTTCCGCGGTATGTGAACGACGCCTCCAGTCCCTTGTCGCATTGACCGGACCAATCCACCTCGATCTTTGAAGACCACTGTCGCTGACTGATTACCTGAACAGAGGGTGTGCTCGTGGCCAAGAAGGACTTCGAGTCCAAGCATGCCGACATTGACACCAAGAACCTCTACGTGATCAAGGCCCTCCAGTCCCTCAACTCCCGCGGCTATGTCAAGACCCAGTTCTCGTGGCAGTACTACTACTACACCCTCACCCCCGAGGTATGTTTGCGACCGTTCAATTGCTGGTTTTGATAATGAGGAAGGGTTGTCTAACTTGTTGCTTTCTAGGGTCTTGACTACCTCCGTGAGTGGCTCCACCTCCCCGCTGAGGTTGTCCCTGCCACCCACATCAAGCAGCAGCGTTCCCACGCTCCCCCCCGTGGTATGATGGGTGGTGAGGAGCGTGAGCGCCGTGGTCCCCGCCCTACCCGTGAGGGTGGCTACCGCCGCCGCGACCAGGAGAAGGAGGGTGGTGCTCCCGGCGAGTTCGCCCCTAACTTCCGTGGTGGATTCGGCCGTGGCCGTGGTGCTCCCTCTTCTTAAAGGGATGTCGACCGGTCTTCCTAGGGTTTGGATGGTAGCGTGAGTGGCTTGAGTAGAATTTGGAATAAGTTCGAAAAGGCTGCTGCGCCCATCCTAAAAAAATTATGCATTGGTGCTGTATCGATATTACGACATAGCTAGAGTCAATGTCATGATTTTAATGACTCAACATTTGAATTCGCGTAGTACATTTGAATTATAGATTGTAAGGACATACACAACATAACTCCAGGGGTCTTGGTCCAGGGTCACGGCATTTTGCAAATATGCTCGATGATGTAAAAAAGGCATCAGGTACTGTCGATGATCTTCACAGAAAGGGCAAAGGGCTCTATCTACGACGAGAATCTCTTCCGGTCATACCGAACCACCGCTTGCAAAATCACAGATGCACCTGTGGCACAGTCATCTGCAGAGCAGAATTCTTCCGGATGATGGCTCAGTCCATCCTTACATGGCACGAATATCATACTGGTGGGCACCCTCTTAGACGTGAAAACACTATCGTGACCCGCGCCGCTCATAATCGTCCGCACAAGGGATTTGGGCTCGGGCGCATCGGCGACAACAGCTTCTGCAGATTGTTGCACGCAGTCGATACAATCCGGGTGGAACTTGACCGCTGGAGAGTCGAATTCTACAGTCCATTCGACCCGACAAGGCTTACCAATGCCCTT
Source organism: Aspergillus oryzae RIB40 (assembly GCF_000184455.2). NCBI lineage: Eukaryota > Fungi > Ascomycota > Eurotiomycetes > Eurotiales > Aspergillaceae > Aspergillus > Aspergillus oryzae. The sequence continues at coordinate 3,118,654 of NC_036436.1, forward strand.
GCCTTCTTCCGCTGCAATGGCGTCGAACTCCTTTCTTAGTTTCTCCTCAACAGTTGCGACCAATTCAGTTTCGGGACCGCGAATATCGAGGGAGAAGCTGACAAGACCAGGCACGGTATTGACGCTACCAGGTTTTGCCTCGACGATGCCGACACTGGCTAAACAACCGTGAGAAGAGGCAACTTCCCGAGCGCGCACCATCATTTGAGCGAAGGCGTACAGCGCGTCTGCGCGATGTTGAAAAGCTGTGGTCCCAGTATGGGTGTCTCTACCCGTCACATTGACTCGATACCAGCGGTACGCTTGGACGGCAGTAACAATACCAACACGTTGACCTGCTGAAATCAGATGAGGCCCCTGTTCAATGTGAAGCTCAAAATGAGCTGCCATGGGAGTTGCTTTGTATGAACAAGGAACATCCCCTAAATAACCGATCTTTTCAAGTGCCGATTTTAACGATTCTGGAGCAGAAGATGCAGTGGGGAGAGAAGCCACCGTTGGCACCTCGATGAGCCCATGTGCCCGTGAGAGAGGTATAGACTCTGCCCATACCCCAGAAGCGACCATACTGATAGGGAAACGGGCCCCCTCTTCGCTATAGAGGTATTAGCGTAAGCACTTGGAAATGTTAAGTTGACTCGGGCTCTCTTACTTCGTCCAGTTTACAACGCCTATGCCTCCTTCTGTTTCCAGGCCCATCTCGTCGATAACTTTCAAAGCTTCAATACCTGAGAGAACACCCAGGATCCCATCGTAACGACCACCTGTTGGTTGCGTATCTAAATGGCTGCCGATGAATGTCGGGGGCACATCCTTTCTCCGTCCGGGACGCACAGCGAAGATATTGCCCATTTCATCAATCGTGATGTCGCATTTTAATGCCTTAGTTGTTTTAATAAACCAGTCTCGCACGGATTTGTCTTCTTCAGACAGCGTCAGGCGCTGCATTCCTGTATCCGTCGGTCCACTAGGCTAAATGTTAGTCTACAGTGACTGGATATATGCTCATGACGGCGTGGGAATATAGATGCGCATTGGAGAGAAACAATAGAATTCAATTGCGCTTTGAAAATTGCTATTACTTCGTTCTCTTCGATACCAATATGGCTTAAGAGGTCTGAAACTGGTGTTCACTTACTCTCCCCAACGTATGCCAAACCCCCATTGACAACTGTGATGGAGGTCGTTTGCAAGGCGGTCCTTGTTGGCTCTAAGCGCCGAAACCTCGGCCTCGGACAGCTCTGTCGTCAACATGGCTTGTTTTAGAGAAAGGGAGAAGGTCCGGCGTGGTTGGATCAGGCCTATCCTTGTGAACGGCAATACTCTCGACTTGGCCGGTAATCTCTTGAGTGATACTGTAGCGGATTTGGAAAATATGAAAGACGCCATGCTGTCCTCTGATATATACACAAGGAGGGGGTGGTAGACATACAAATGTTGGCTGTTGGAGGTGGACAGATAAGGCAACTCTGGGGAGACGTGATAAGATATCTCTGCGGGGTTAGTCTTTCCTCGGCGATCTCATCAAATTGGAGGCCAATTAAGGTAGAATTGTTAGTGATGATAACCTGCAGGGATCGGGTTTCGTTGCTTCTCCAACTTGGCTGTTGGAGTAGAGCGCCAAAGCCGTCTCCCTCTCCAGACATCCGTATAGATGACAGACTCGTAGCGGACAAATGTCCGCTCATAGATGCCCTTACTCCAACATAGTCCAAAGCTCCTATGGCCCGTCACAGGGGTCAGTGCCGACTAATAATTTGAGACGTAAAACGCAGGTAAGAGGTGGTCTTCAGATAGATCCATAGGGACCTGGTATGCTGCTGCAGTAGACACAGCGCGCGGAGGAAAATATGTCATGTACTCTTATGGACACAGGTTTTGGTAGAGACGACCCACGCACCATGTTTGAGATAAGACCCATTACCGCCTTATATGAGCTAGGAAAAGAAAGTTGGTAAACAGGAATACTGCAATTATCATGCCGCCAAAAAAAATAAAACAATAAAAATCGACAACTGTGTCGATTGAAAGGTCCAAAGATTCAGTAGAGGAGTATTGTGGGCAAACCACGGCCATCTCTGGTAAAAGGCAAGAAATGGGTTCTGAACTAGCTTGTCCCACTCCTCACACTACTAGCCAGTATAGTGGTATATATCCCCTTATATTAATGCCAAGACACCACTGGTTCGAATCCCTCCACTGCCACCCTACCTTCGTTTTTCCTGTTCCATTCTTCCCTTCCATACGATAATATTCCCCCCGTCGCGTTCCGCCTCCCAGTAGCAACCCCGCATCAGCAAGCATACACTTTTCTTCGATTTCTTATTTCTATTCTTCAGTGTACCCTTACTATATACCTCATAACATAATACAAAGCACTACTATACCAACATGTCTTCTGCCGCCTGTATCTTCTGCAAGATCATCAAGGGTAATGATTACTCAATGCCATTTTAGACTTTCTACATTCTATAGCATTTGTTTTGCCCCAACTTCGTCATGGGTGAAGCTCCTCCAGCAACAATAGCAGACGTTTCTAACAAGCGCACGAACAACAACAGGTGATATCCCTTCCTTCAAGCTCTTCGAGAGCGACAAGGTCTTTGCTTTCCTTGACATCCAGCCTCTGAGCCGTGGCCATGCGGTAAGTGTTCACTCCCTTGAATGTTGTCTGCTATTTTATCCCCGCACGGCAATCCCAACTCCCAGCGCCCCTCTACCGGGGATAAGATACTCACCTTTTATGATTTTACCCAACAACTGCCTTCAAATCACATGTATTCCCTCTACTCAAGCAAACAGCAACACTAACAAACGAAAAACAGCTCGTGATCCCCAAGTTCCACGGCGAAAAACTCACCGATATCCCCGACGAGTACCTCAACGAAGTCTTGGTATGTAGCCACCCACCCGGGACCGTGCTCGCCTTAAATAAGGTCCCAGCATCTGAGGACCTTGCGAGAAGGACAATCATCCCCGCAGCTTCAGGCCTCTCACAAGCCAAACAAGCTAACCACTAATAATTTCTATTGAATAGCCCGTTGCAAAGAAGCTCGCCCAAGCCGCCGACGCAAAGGACTTCAATGTCCTCCAGAACAACGGCACGATCGCCCACCAGGTCGTTCCACATGTACGTTCGAACCCTTTCCCCTGACGGGGCTAGATGATGCTGATTTTGTATGTCCTTGGCTAACCCGTTATTAGGTTCACTTCCATATGGTATGTTCGCTTGGCTCGTTTTTTGGGTTGACAGGAACCACTTTTCTCAATTTTGATTCTGAAACGGCCTCCTCTCCAATATCTAATTTATGGAACCGATGCTAATCTGATTCGTTGCAGATCCCCAAGCCTAATGAGAAGGAGGGCCTCGGTGTCGGCTGGCCCGCCCAGGCTACGGACATGGACAAGCTCAAGGCTCTCCACGAGGAACTCAAGTCCAAGATTTAGATGTCACAAGGACTGTGTATACTCCGTACTGTGTCACTAAACCTGATTTGAAAGCGTCGGGTGATATTTGTGTCACGTATCTCCAGGTCACACCGCATCTGATATATATCCTTGGTCAATAAAATGTTGCATTAACTCTTTGTGTAAACTATGGCTGACTTAGTTTGCTGTAACCCGTGCAGAAATGAGAGCGAGAATGTTGTGCTTTGAGCTACGTGTAGCATGGCAGCTAAGCGGTCTGTGGAGCGAGCAGCCCTTGGGTTCAGATTCAATTCAATCTGATAAATGGGCGGTTTCATTGATGTGCTCCTTTTGCAGGTATTACTGCGACTAAAAATAGTGTCATGGGCTTGTCTCAATTTTGGCAAGATGTAAGATCATTGCTTCATACGGCAGTTTCTCCGAAGATATCTGCAGCTTTAGCATTGGGCTGCATCTAGAGCATAAATAAAGTTGACAGGACGAGTCTGTTGGGTCAGCTACATTACCCCTTGTATAGTAGAACAAAGGATACATCTACTAATTCTGACTGACGGTATTGTATAAACAAAATTCCATTATATACAAGATACATGCATGATCTGAATACCTAAATCTCATTCTATCAGTGAAATCTAAACACCTGGAAACCCGATCTAGTTGGATGTGCCATTCGTGGCACCGTTCGTGGTAGTCCCATTCGTAGCAGCTCCGTTCACTTTGGCTTCAGCCGGATAGAAATCAATTTTGCCACCGCCTTGAAGAATGTTCAGTCTGTCATACAGCGAGGTAGCGCGAATGTACGGGTCGAGCTGCCAGTATTGAGCCCTCAATCGCTCAATGAGGGCCTGTCTCTTCTCCACCGCTGCCTTGATGGCCTCCTCATCCTTCTTCCTGCTGACCGTGATCCACTCAATCGTAGCATCTTGAAGTTCTTGGGCAAGTTGTTGTCTTTCCTTGACCAACTCATCTCGCTTGGCCGTATCTTCCATCGTCTTATTTTCATCGGCCTTGGGCTCTACATAGCTGTATTCCCAGTTCTCGTCGCCCTCAAGTTCCTTATAAATGCGATCCTTGGGGATGAATTTCTCAAGGTCTGAGATATTCTTGGTGAAGTTGATCTTGGATGCAACAACGGGATCAAGCCAGCCCTTAATGATATTCCAAATTCCTATACGGCATATGTTAGATTGTGGTTGATTAACAACGCAAAAGAGGATACGAACCTGAGAAGATCCAAGGGGCTTTGTGGATAAGCACAACTCCCAAGCATTCGGGATAATTAGCCTCGAAGCACTTGATCATAAATTTAACTGGGTGGTAGTCCTAGTGTATATTAGGAAATGTTCGTATGTTGACCAGAAAAGGGTTAAATACCATGTTTGCTAGAGAAAAGCCGGTCATGTCGAAAACAACACACTACCTCATGTTAGGTGTTTAAATATTCGCTCATGCAGTGATAGGAAACTTACAGCTGTTTCAACTGGGGGCGAGAGCATCATCCGGGCGGATTCAATGGTATACACGGTAAACCGATCCAAAGTATCCGTGCTCTGATCGGCCGGCTTGTGCAAGCGCACTCTGATAACGCAAATAGGCCGTCCATCTTTGTCAACACCGTGAATGTAACCCTTGCCCATGCGCATCTGCTTCAGGAACTCTTCGCCCTTCCTCTTCTCTTCAGGGTCCGAGCTCTTCGATTGCTCTAGAGCAGCCAGTTCGCCATTCTTAACGATATCATCGTCGACTTTCACATCCTGCAATCTCCATCTGATTGTGGAGACCAACATGATGAGTGCTTTCTTGATATCCCACTTGCGCGCCCGAAGGAAACGCAGGAGCAAGGAGTCGGGGTTATCTTGCTTAACCATGTTCCACAGTGTAACCCGAATCTCCTCGGGCTTCATGTCGGTAATTGCTTGCTGGAATTCCTTAGACTGTCCATACTTGTCATCTCCATCGGTAATGTTGATGGAAGCAATGCTAGTTGTAACACCATTCGCTGTGGTGTCCTCCTCCTCATCATTGCTCTTCCCACCAAAGAAGGTGAACCTCCGCTTTGGTGCCGCTTTCTTCTGGGACGACGGGCTTGGGGGCGTGGCGACATCGCCATTTGATTCAATTCCTTCGACGTTGACGCCGCATACCTTCAGCAACAGGACCCAGAACTCCTGAAGTTTGACTTCCTGCTCTGGGGTAAGGTTGCCCACGGTTCCGGGGGCGGCTTGGATAGGCATTGTTTTGAGCGTATCTATCACACCGAGAAATGGAGGTTTGTCTTGATCAAATTCCGGAGTGTCCGAAATGGGGTGGGAATCGTTTCCGGGATGACGGTATTTATCTTGCAGCCAGGTCGCTCCACAGACAATAGCTAATGTGAATGTGATCGCCCAAAAAGATGAAGCCTTCCTCGGTCCGTTAAGAGGTGATACAGGTAAAGTGGAGAAGGGGCGTTTGGGTGGATTCGACGCAATTAAAAAGCACGAACTTGTACCCAGGTGTTTCGGGAAGATCTGTGCACTGGCAGAGTAAGATGATACAGATTGGACGGATCTGGCCGAGGAAAGTAAGAGACGGCGGCGCAAGAACCAACCAGTATGCATGTGCTATGAGCAAATGACAGGATAATCACGACTTTTGGTATTCCCCTCTTTTTGTTATTTGAAGTGAGACAGACGAAGATCTAACCCCTGAAAAGTTTGATTGAACCGGGGGTATGCGGGGAATCCACAAAATAAAATAAAAAAAGAGGAGGCAAAAGGGAGTTCAGGAAGAAGCTAAAGAAAGGGTCGCCTGAGGGTCTTCCCCCCTGAGCCACTGGACCGCCACTAAATTTAGGGCCTGGCCGCCTGAGGCAACTGCCGTCGGTCATTCGGCTCCAGCGCAAAAGCGGGGGATCAACAGACGGCGTCAACAAAACAAAATCCAATCTAGCATCCACACTCCTTCCAATTATCGTGCCCCAATATTAATTGGTCACCTTTCCCCCCCAGATTTCCAGATTTGAGGCACTTTCGCAATCCTTACCCAATCCGTCCTACTACACCTTGCGTCACCTCTCCATAGTACCTCGGAATTTTTCCTCTCACGGCCATGGATCCTACAGCTTTTTCCCGATCGTCTTCGCGTCCAAGACCTTCATCCAGGCCCACGACCCCTCTTCGACCGAGCTCTCGGTCTTCATTACGTGAAGCACATGGCTATGGAGGAAGTATCAGCAACGCAGGCTATACCCAACCTGCGATAAATGCCCTCGAGCCACAGTTCGCAGAGCTCGCAGACTCCATGGCCGATCTCGAGGCCAACTTTATGCACCTCCAATTGATGCACGAGAGTCTTACGCGCTTCAGCGAAAGCTTTGCCAGTTTTCTCTACGGCTTAAACATGAACGCTTTCTGTGTAGATTTTCCAGAGGTATGGCTACGCGATACCAAGCCATCGTACCAAAATTATTAACGGACGCAGGCTCCGATCCCCGAATCATTCAAAAGAGCCAAACAAGCGGAGGCTCAGAAAGGTATCAACGTCACATTACATCTGATGGAACTGTATGGCACTAACACTCTCCAAGAAGCTGAAGTGGAGCAAACTCGACAGGCTAATGAAGGCGAAACGACGTTCATGTGGGTCATTGATTGTTTCTCATGACTATATACTAGGTTTGATGGATTTTTCTAACCATAATGTCAAATTCCAGGACTACCGACACCACTTTCGTGGAAAATCCATCAAGCACAACCCCCCCGAAGCCGGTGCGCAAAACTCCTACCTCGTCGCGGGGGACCACAAGAGGCTCTAGTACTCGTGGTCGTTATACAACCAGAGGCACTAGTCGAGCTCGTCCGAGCGCGCTGCCAAGGGGCAGAGGGTTGCGGTGAATATCATTGATGACAGTTCATGATCCCTCTTAATGGACCGACTCGTGTGTGTACGAAAAGGGCCTGTCGATTTCTTCACTCGTACAAAGGGTATATATCGCTAGCCGCCATACCATCGGCATCCCATAACGAGGGTCCAACAAACTCACGCAGCGCCGTGGGCTATGAGCGTGGTTGATTCATGCTAGAGAGTCCAATGGTGACCCCCCAAGACAATCTATTCTAGCCGCCATGCCCTGGTTTCTGAGCTACCGAACTGCTTGGAAATACGAACATTCCTCCGTCTTCGAGTGACATCCAGATTTCAGCAGGTCCCCTGTACCTAGTACTGCCGTCTAAATTCAGTACGCTCGAGTCTAGGTATTCATATATCAATGTGAATCAGAATAGAAGTTCTTGCCTGAGTGACTATCTAGTCACTAGCCACCTCTATCGAATCGCAGACCATCGTAGATCAGTAGTTTTACTCTTATTTGAGGTGACGGTGATGGTGAGCACGTGGTGAGACCATCCTATCAATACGTACCGTATTTCTCGGATCAAATGCAATCCCGGTTTCTTATCGCTCGGAAGTCACAACCCTTGCGGGAAAAAAAAAGATCTTTCAATCTGTCATGGCTTCTGCTTTTGTCGCCAGCGCCAATCGCCATTCCGAGACCTCAGCAAGACTATTCTTAGAAATCGTATTCGGGCTGTCTTGTATAACATTTATATAATACAACTTCTGTCCGGGGCCTCTTGATCAACCCTGAGAAAGAACCCGGTGTTACGGAGTTAAGGACCTTACTTATCTGGGGTAGCGCTCGGGACGGAGCCGACGGCGGAACACAGAAGTGGCCGCGCAGACCATTTGCGGTCACCACATCTTCAGACTTGCTGCAGTTCAAGGTCTTTCTTTGTTGGGAGCAGGCCTCTGAGGACCATGATGCTGATGTGATACAGCCAGGGTACTTGACGGCGTTTCAATCCATGGATTTTCATTGTGTCTGCAGGTGAACCCAACGTCACTCTCTTCCATCTATGCGAAGGATCCCTTGGCACCTGCTGTGATATATCTACAATCGTTCTTCGGTGTCGCGGGCTTGTCCTTGGCCACACAGCTCTTTTAATACCTCTGGCACAACATATAACTCCCTTAATCCCACCTCGCAATGGCTAGTGTGGCTTGTGTGTCGCTCCTCTCCGAGGCTGAGTTTGGTTGCGGTATGCGGTCACCTTGAAAGCTCCTAGAACTTGTCTTCAATGCTAACTTGCCTGGAAGAGCATCTTACGGCGCAGCTTTCCCAGGACGGAGGCGCGGGTGACCAGTTTAAGGCATCTTTCATCAAGACACATAATGCTTTGGCTCCTCGCTCCAGATCCGGGGAATCGGCTACTACACAAAAAGGCCTACGTACAACTAGCTTTTTAAAACCAAAGTACATGTGCTTGACCTGCTCCGAGTCATTCATGAATGGCGACCGAAAGGCCCATACAGGAAAGACCGGTCATCAATTCTGTGAGTAGGCCAAATTCGTGACCAAAGCCATTGGCTGACCGTTGCCGCAGACATGGAATCGAGAAGCCGCACGCTATTCTGTCAAGGATGCGGAGACTTCGTTTATGATTACGGTCTGGAGAGACTGAGATCATCAACACCAGAAAGCACGCTAAAACGTATGGATATCGTCCTACCCCTGAGATCTTATCCATAACTAAATTGTATCTAGTTGCTCAAAAACGTCGATTCAGCGAAAGCTCGACCGACGAGCTATATGTCAGGAGCAATGCAAACAAGCGCTCTTGTGCAAAGCAAGGTGTCAGGGGGCTATTCAACCTTGGACAAACATGTTATTTGAATGTTATTCTCCAGACACTGCTTCATGACCCAATTCTCAACACTTACTTTCTAGGAAGTGGGCATCAATCCCATGACTGCACTATGTCTGATTGTATAGCGTGCGCTGTTGCAGAAGCATTTGCAGACTTCAATAGCAGTGACAAGGCAGAAGGGTTTGCGGCCCTGAGCCTCCTTTTGGCCTCGTGGCGTGCAAGTTCTGTACGTCATCTTCCATCCCAAAGCTACATGAAGATTGACTAACTAACTCTGGCAGGCCTTGGCGGGATATCAGCAACAAGATGCTCATGAATATTACCAGTTCCTTGTCGACAAACTCCACTCTAGCACTGATGGACACCACGAGAACCACGAGAAAGGCTGCCCTTGCTTTTTCCACAAGACATTTTACGGCAAGCTGCGAAGTAGTGTAACATGTGACAAGTGTGGAAATGTCACTCGTACGGACGACCCCATGGTGGATCTAAGTTTGGATGTCCAGGTGCAGGCGAAGAAGCGCGCCATGGGTGGTGCTGGGCCCTCGTCCACGCCCACGCTGAGCGGATGTTTGGAAAGCTTCACTTCCCCTGAAAAACTTATGGCAGGCGTCTACAACTGCAGCGGTTGCGGGGGAAGCGCACAAAAGGCCACGAAGCAGCTACGCATTAAGAAATTACCGGCAATTCTATGTATGCAACTAAAGGTAAGTTTGCTATATCAAGCCTCTCGCCAAACACCTAACTAATTCTATTGAAGCGATATGAACATACGTTCTCGGTTTCCGAGAAGCTAGAAGGCCGCATAGACTTCCCGCTGTCTATCAACATGCTCCCGTACACGACCAACCCTAACTCCCACGTTGATAAATCGAGGTATATCTACGACCTTTCATCTGCCGTGGTTCATAAAGGAAAGCTGGACGCAGGGCATTACTATGCTTACTGCCGGCAGGGTGATGAGGTTTGCTTCCCATCTATCGCGACTTGTCACCATGCGTGAACAAGCGACTGTGAAATTTGGAATATAGCTAACATGAGCAGTGGATACTCTTCAACGATGACCAAGTCACATCTGTGACGGAGGCCGATGTCCTCAGTGCCGATGCATATCTTCTCTTCTACAACCTTCGGTCCTTGGCTGGTGCTCCGTCGCAGTAGGAGTGCCTAGATTTACCACATGGTAATGTGGATTAATTGCTCATTGCATGCTTCTTTAGCGGCCAGGAGTCCATGGGCATGGGTTACTTAGGTCTCTGTAGTAGCATCGACTTATAGAAGACTAAACCGTTGCACGGCGGAGTCGTTGTCCCGAGAGACAGCGGCTTAACACTCAACCGCGTTAGTACTTGTTAGTGTCCATACATGTTGGCAGTCTACATATTCCATCCAAGGGTTCACCAGACACTTCCTTCTACTGGTATAGACATCCAGGCTATTCAAAGCATAACATGATGTCTGGTCACTAAAGCAATTCGATGCGTGTCCCAACGTCCAGTAATCCATCACCGCTCGGTATAGCAGGAGGCACCCTAGAATAGACGACATAGTGTTTTCACAACTTGAAACCGACCAAGAGTGCACGAAGTTCTACCGAGATCATTACGGGGCACTACAGACCAACATCACAGTGCGAACAGCATGTGCTCATTAAATCTTTCAGTCATCGACCAGCGCGTATGGAGTTGTGGAGGAAGAAAGAGATAAAGAGAGCCCAGGTAATAAATTCCAGAAAAGTTCCTCATTTCAATTCATGTATGAATTGGGAGAAAAGAAAAAAGGGTTCGACATGACACCTTTAATAATTGTCAACACCGGCATCCGTGCATGATTTTCCTCCAACAACTTTTATTATTCCATATCTGTTTCCCCGTCGGAATCCCAAGCGAATCGAATCGGTGTCCTTTCCGCTTATTTCCCAAGGTTGTTACCGAGCGCCGAGGACGTAACGAATTTCGTGAACAGGAATTTCCAGTTGGTATTTGATTTAACGGTACTGTAGTTTGGTAAAACATGTGCGTTAGTGATAGGGTTCTTTCTTTCTCCATCTGCACTCCCCAGCCCAACGTGTTCCGTTGCTTATTTTTCCAAGTATCTTTTCTTTCGTCGTGGTTGCTGGGTTGTGGGTGGTAATCTTCAATCGCGCAGGCCATGTCACGAACCTTGTGGAAACCGATGTCCTGAGACTTCTCACGGAAGCACTGACGGCAGATGTTCATCTATAAATCACCCCATATCAGCTTCACACAATCCCAGCATATTTCTTTCGGAGCTCAATATATTCCACATACACCGTACTTGCGGATAAGACCAGCGCGGTGGGTGCAAACGCGGCTAAATCGCAAAAACCACAATCAGTCCCATATATCCCATTACCATTTCGAACCAATACTGCAGAACCCGAGGTTCCCATCGTCGTCCAGAGGGAAGGGAGCGGTTTCAAGCCTTCACATACCATCCACGGGAGCCCTTGCCGTAACTATACACAGAAAGAACCACCATTAGCCAAAACGTCTTTATCATCAAATTCACAGGGAGAAAACGGGGAGTCCTTACGTGCGAGGGCGGCTGTACCACACGGACTCGTGAGTCATCTTGAATTGATTCGACGGCGAGGAAAACCTGGCGGGTTGACGGTGTTTGGGCAGGCGGATTGTCGTCGCTGGGCGGTTGTGGTTGAACGGAGACGAATGTTAGGGTTGGAAATTCCGTTGTGTGCTTTTCCTGTTCCCGATTCGGCCCAGCTCGCTTGAGACGCGCTAAACTTTGTTGGGCTGCGGGTTAGGATAATGGGGTCATGTGATGGAGCGCTTTGCTGCGTTTGGTTTAGCGTGGGTTTATTGGGTTCTGGGTACCTTCTGGGGATCGGCGGGTGTAATGTTTCTCCGCTTTCTACTATGTACTTTACTATACTTTTTACTTTATTATCTATGTACCTCATTTTGATGTTGATTTTATTTATCTATGAATCTATATTCTAGCTGAGTGACTTGGCCGTCTTAGTGGTCAGGCATTATTTGACATGATTCATTCGGACTGAGCATTCATAACGAAAGAAATACGGAGCACTTGGTTTGACTATACACGACGACGGAGCGAGTCCCGAGTTGCCTTCGTTCTTGACGGACTCAACCAATTGATCACTAGAAGTCATTTGGCATTTGGGATCCACTGGCGTATCTTGCCTCACTTCGGGCTTTACCATGAAAGTCCGGTCACAATATCTACATTAGTCACATCTCAACGTTGGATTCCATTCAATATCCAAGCTTCAGCTATTGCTAAGCTTGACTTACAGAAACTATGTAAAAGCATCAGTATCATATGTATTCGCGATATAGAATGTGAGTTAATAGTAAAAGAATTTGTAGAGGTGCTGAGAAGATGTGCAGTAGTTATCGTTAGATTGTGACGTTGCAGTGATAGGAAAAAGATATTAGGAGCATTGTCCTGCAGCAATTGCCGAAGGGAACAGGCATAGCACATTGAACAAGTTCAATTTAAATATGGCCCCCCTCCCTTAGATACTGATAGATATCATGAACACCATAACCGCTGTCCAAGTCATCCTCATCCTCATCCTCATCCTCATCACCTGAAGAATCAACATCTGTCAGCTTCTGCCCATTCACATCCTCCACCCAAGTCTCATAACCATCATAATACGGAATCAAACCGGGCCTCCCAATAGCCGGATATCTTTCGTCAAACTCCACTACATCCCACGAACGCGAAAACGGCCAAATCCCACAAATCTTCAAACGGACCCAACCCACATTATAAGGCTCGTGCCGGTACCCCTTATCAGGAAAATAGCGATCAATCAAGATCACATATCCCGTTTTTTTGGTGATCCAATTTTTGTTTTCGAGGCAAGGCTCTGGACTCGCCAGAATAGATTGAAGGGCATGGCCATCGATCATTAAGCAAAAGGCTGACCGTGGAGTGCTACGATGATTGCAGTCTGGATGTCGTTCTACCCAGTCTTGGAACAGTTGCCGGACTTTAACAGGCGAAGCCCCCTCTAGCAATCGTTGATCATCAATAATGACGTTTTTACAGCCCTCCCAGACGATCTCGGCTGGTTCAGGGTCATCGTCATATCTTATAGCGCAGTGGATATAGCGATTGAGTTTGGCAAGGGCCTGGTTCCAGTCCTCGTCGGAACTGTATGCTGTCCGGTAGATGAAATATCCCCACGGCCAACCATGGCCCCAGTGTACGGATCTCTTGAGGAACTGCCTTGAAAGAGTCCTGCCCCACCATGGCTGACTTTCAAGACGATCATAGAATTTCACTATCCCTTGGTCTGGCGAAAAGTCGGATAAAGCCCATGGTTCAGACCAGGGCTTGTGGTAGAAGAATCCGCTGTACGAATCAGGTGAGGACGGTCTGGTTTGGTCTGACATGGTTCAATGAGGCTGAGGTCTGCTGGTCTGGATTCTGCGCTTCTATGTAAAGCTTTACCATAAGAGTGCTTGGGACTTAAATCTAGGCGGGGTAACCTACGGCAACCACGTCGTACCCGGCTTAGTGAATTATATGGTCATGGCTCAGGCTGCGTTGAATATTCTGCATATCAAAACAATGTTTTTTCCTGAGCCTCACATTTACTTACCGCAAAGTTCGCACACGCACACAGCCATCTTGCTTCATGGCCGCGGGAGTAATGGACCTGAGTTCGCCGAAGAGCTCTTTTCCTCCATGACCTCCAAGGGCCACAATTTGGCCTCTTGCCTCCCGAACTGGCGTTGGGTATTTCCCACCTCTCGCGATCGTTGGAGTGACAGGTTCCAGGAAGAAATGTGTGCCTGGTTCGACGCATACTCCTTGGACGACATCCATGAACAACAGGATCTGCAGATTGCCGGTTTGAGGGAGTCGGTCACGCATATCCTGGGCATCCTGAGCCACGAAATAGGAATTCTCGGGGGGGATACCAGCCATGTTTATCTAGGAGGTATCAGTCAGGGGATGGCAACCGCCTTGTGGACCTTGTTCTGTGCCACCAACCAGGTCCATCAGCCACTTGGTGGCTTTGTGGGGTTTTGCGGCTGGTTGCCATTTGCACGACAGGTAGAAGATCTGGTTCAAGGATCACAGGGAAGCTGTGCTGTTGACGCTTCCAGCAAACAACTGATACAACGTTCGGTAGCTGGTTTCTTTCTCAATACTATCTCCGGTACTGAGATATCGCAAACACATGAAACCATCGATATCTCGATCTTATCAACGCCTGTGTTTTTGAGCCACGGAAGCGATGATGCGTGGGTGCCCGTGGACCTGGGTCGACAAGCAGCTCGAGTCTTACAGCAGATTCAAATCCCTGTTCAGTGGCATGGGTTCATCGGGGCGGAGGGCGACGGTCATTGGGTCAAAGAGCCCGAGGGGTTTGATCAGATTCTTCACTTTCTCGAGGAATGCTGCAGTCACACTTAATCAAGACGCCACTTGTGCGACTCGACATGCTACATGGTCCTTTATAGACATAAGAGGACGAAGTGAGAACACCACTACATGCCAGTGATACAAGAAGTCTGTATAAATGTAACACATTATGTTTAGGCATTCTGGGCCACTCGTGATAGCTTCGAGGCTTAAGTTCCTCTTTCAATCGTCAGGTTAGCGTTGCTGTACTAGCAATGTCAATGAAGGCTGCAGTTATACAGATCCCAGCTGTATAAAAAAGAGTGATGGGCTTCATAGAATACCAGGATGCCACATGGGAGACCAACTGCATTTCGTAAAAGAAAGCATTTCCCAGTCTCCAAAATGCGAACTTCTTCTCGGGACGAATAAATCACATATGCATACAAAAACGAACGTCGATTCCACTCCAAAAACTTCTAGATCGCCATTCACCAAATGGCCCATAGAAACCCCACTTGCATGAGAAAAACTCCCCTAGCGCCTCTCCTAGTCCGCAAAGCACCTGAATATTAGTACACATTAGGTAAACACAGATCCGTGGGAGGGACCGGCTATCCATCCGTAAGGAAATGAATTGGCCACGCTGATTGGTGGGGAGGCACTGTCGATCTCGGAGATTGGCCTCACGAGTCACGACACGACGAGCGTCAGGTGCCGGATTTCCGATGCAATTACTAGGAAGAGTAAAAGTTTTGCGACGATGGGAGGATACTGGAGAAGGGAGTTCGCTCCGTCGGGATTGTCACGGATCAGATCGAAGACGGCTTGTGAGAGTTTTACTAGTCATTGTGCCGTTGATTTTTTATGTACATAATTAATCATTTTTGAGAGGTGTCAGCCCACCTTACCGGAGTAGATACACGTCATGGGGCTGAAATACGTTCATACTTCATCCATGGATGTCAATATCTGCGGAGTGATGACCCTGTATCTTACTCCGGTATAGATAAGACGCAAGGCATTTTGGTAGGCAGGGATGGATACATCATGCGTTTTTGTTGACTTCCATAAGACATCGGCCTCCTTGGAACGGACGGCCAGGCCTTCGGATACAGTTTAGGGTAGATGTTGGGTTTACAGGGCAGGTAGCGCCCGCCCGCGTCCAGCTCCAATAACCTAGAAGGGTTTGTCGTCGGATTCCCAATTTAAGGTCATCCTGGTAGCTACGGAGTTAACTAACTCGTCACTCTCGATAATATAATATATCACCGACAAGACTTAGCGGACTAGTTGCTACCAAATATACCCAAGGATGATATGAGATAAAGCTCGTGAAATAGAGATCTGATGATTTTGCTGAGATGATATAAACAGTGATATTTCCCGTCAGAGCCGTTTATTATCGCCAAGCCCATACCCTTTAATTAGTCGAGATTGTGGGGCCCTTGGGTGTCGCTAACAGCACGGACAATTTCTGTGATGTATGTATGCATATTCCGTATGTACAAGCCCATCACAACTATGGCTTCATTTTTTACTTGTGGATCGTGGCGTGCTTTATCCAGCTCTGTGCTAGGTGCGATGCGGATGCAGCTGTAAGTCTCTTCTACCTGCTAGTGATGTCCAGAAGTTGTCGCCAAGTAGAACCTGCCTTGGAGTACCAAGTCATTGAGGGAACGTTCAGGAACGAAAGAGATCAAGATGAATAATGATGACAAGGACCAAGGCGAACATGACTAATAGAGCGGAGCGAATGAGTCACACCATGCGAGCGGGAAAGCATAAGCGACGACAACGAAGAGCTGTAAATTATCAAGAATAAAATAAATCATAGAAAAAGAAAGCTCCAGAACCTTTTGAAAACCTAACTCGTAATTCCGAAGAAAAAAGCTGTGTGCCCCCAATAAAAAAGTGCGTGTGCGTATGTTGTGGTACCGAGTACAGAGGGCCAACAGATGGACTGATTTAATCTACGGCTTACGGAGCATGATTTTTTTTTTCTTCCAATTTTTCGCTGTTCGGGGTTCGTACGGAAGACCGCGGATGCAGGAGAGTCCTTGATCCGTTCCAACCAAGAACCAGCCAGCCAGCCAAGACAGGATCGTCGGTTAGGTTGTCAGATGAGAACACACGGTCACAGGGCAGGAAATGATTAATGAGTCCGTCCATGTCAACGTGCAAGGCCCACTTAGTGACTTGGTGGATCCCCATTCCCATCCGAGGGATCAATGTATTGATAACCGCATTGGCACTGGTAGAGATCGACGTTTGATTGTAATCTATCGTATTTAGTAATACGTACTTCCGTCCTCCGTACCGCCTTGTGGTTGTGTACTCCAGCCCTCACCATCTCATTTGTTAGCCGTCACATCGGCTGCGTCCTTGGCTGCCGTTCACGGGATAACAATACGATCTGGCACATAAGCAGCGAAGATGATAAGATTTCTCGATTATACCTAAAGAATGACGTCCCGTCATTACCAAGAGCTCTCAGCCCCTCATTAATAACCAACTTAACAACAATGGAGTTTCTGTACGGTGCCCGTTATAGAAAATGAGAACGGCGGTGGGTTAGTGCGACGCTGCCTGCATTAGAGCGTCATACTACACCTTCATAAACAGATCAGCCCATAAGGCTTTGACACAACTAGGTATGTATAGTCCTCCAATAAGCAACATGATGTGCCTCTCAGCTGGTCCAATAGCACGTATGCTCCGGCTAAGTCGCCGATTGTGTGAAGTGACGCCTTCTTATGTAGGAATACGCGAGGGGCATGTTGTGATAATGGTATGTTGATTGATCTTCATGCAGAAGAGGGGTATACAAGTCTCGGCCCCAGTTTCGCTTTGGATACCTAGTCAAGCAATTTGACTGGTTGTGGGCTGATCGTCGTGTACAAAGAGAGTTCAGCCATTAAGCTTGGTAAAGATATGAGATTGCATAAATTTGGAAAATGCATGGTCATCTGTGCTGTTGTGCGAGAGAAAGGTATACGAGGGGTAAGTAAGGGTAAATATACCTACTCCGGAGTAGTGATATGTCTTTCCCTAGTAGTATGCATTTCCCCATCCTTAGGGCACCCCCACAAATCCCTGTATGCAAGAAAGGTGGATGGTCGCGCTTATGTTATCGTGCACGTTGTTTGATCTTTAGAAGGCAACGGCGGTAACTGATGGAATCTAGGATAGGAATGTTACTGTATTCCTGTTTTCACTGCCTCACCGCACCTCCTTGGGGGCCACAGAGATTAACAAACAAGCGTTACGCTGGCAAAGCAGGCCGCTCGTGGTATGTACTCAGCCTTGTCCTGCCGAGATCAACTGGTTTATACGACATTCCAGCTGCCTAACATGAGAGAGGAAAATGAAAAATAGAAATAAAAGCAATACAATACAGAATATAACCAACATAAATATAAATATGAAAACAAAGAAAAAGCCGTGGGGACAAGGTCACGACTCACAACATTCTTTGTCAGGTGACTGGTCCGAAGCTAAGATCGTTTCAACGTTATTGCTACTGACAATAACGACATTTCGACTCAGTAATTATAGGGCTTTCACTACTTTGTACTAGCTTGGTTGCACATATGTTATCGAGATCATTTGTTACTTTTTTGGTTCTTTGTTGAGAGATTGTCTCTTATAAATTGTAATAATGTGTAAGACTATGGTTAGCATGGTTGTCTAGATAGACACCCGAGAAGTAGTGCCTAACCCATAGACTACGGGCTCTAGGCCAGGCGCTAACCAGCCGGTACCTTGGGATGAGGTCATATTTTTTCCTCTCTTTCACGGCACAGTGGGAAGAAGCCGGTAGCTCCGAGCATCCGAGAGAGCCATGCCAAGGGAATTTTTTTTTCCTCCTTCCCACTCCCAATTATTACGTCGCATCAACACCCTTAATCCTTGGCCGGTCTAACATGTACTTTTTGGGAGTTGTCCATTAGCGCATCTGATTTCCGTGAAGGGCCTACAAAATACTACTCCGTAAGTTTGGATGATCTTCTAGTTTTGTATACTTCTGTAATTTACATTCGTAATTCCTTTTCCTTTCCTTTCCTTTCCTTTCCTTTTCTTTTATTTATTTTATTTTATTAGAGATCCAGACTTTGATTGCTGTCAACCTAACCTACTTTGTCTACTATGACACCAACGGTTCCATACCACTGAGAGGCAAGTCATGATGACGATGGATTCAGATCCTAGGGAATGACGGTATATACCGTCTCATCTAGGGAGAAAATCAACCGGAACGGAGTGTATCAACAAGATTATAACAGTATCACCAAACACCGGGAGGATTATGATTACGAGCTTTGACACCACAAAAAAAAAAGAACATCGGACATCCATGTCCTTGTTAGCTCGGCGCCTAGCGTGAAGCGTGTTTTCAAGACTCCACTTTCGGCACACGGAGCTTTGGGGAGCTTCAATCAATCAGTGACTTTCTTGTTTCCACGGCCCTGTCGGCCTCTTATCCCCGCCGCTCCGAAAGAACCGCGAGAGCTCCAGCAAGACAGGCAATACTAAATAAATCATGAATAAGAATTAATAAGATTGGCACGGTTCTGTGGTACCCGCTTCTATGTGGTCTGTTGGATTCCATATAATCCTCCTGCATTCTCCCTGCTGTTCCACCTCTTCCAGTCACCCTCCATAGTTCAGCCCTATACTCCCCTCTAGTGTGTGATTGCGCCTTCACAAGCTGGCGCACCACCCGCCATAAAAGTGAACCATACATAGTACCTATTACTGGTCGCGCCCAGTGCCTATACAGCTCTTTACCTATCAAACAAAAATTCCGGAGCTCTAGGTACCGCGATCGGGGTTCCCGGGCCATCCGCTTTGCGACAAGATTCGCACTCAGCTGTCCTCGCCTTTGTGTTCGCTTTATAATCTAATACTACAAATTTCGCACACATGTGGCAGAAAGCTTCTCACGCCGCGATCGCGGCTGCCTCTCTATTCGCCTCCCTCGCCAGTGCTATCCCGCATGGGGATGACCATGCGATGAATATGGACATGGGCATGGGCATGAATAGCACTCAGAAGCAGCCCGAATCGCATGCTGCTGCAAGCGACGACTCACCTATGAGCTATTTTGCCTACGGAAAGCATTCGAGCACAATAATCGCTCACATAGGCCTTATGGTTCTTGCCTGGTGCTTCATCCTCCCCGTTGGTAAGAATTCCAGTCTTGTTTTATATTTTTCGTTTATCTTCAGCCACGACTGATAGATCCATAGCTGTTATGTTTAGCGTTGCGCGTTCTCGATTTGCACTCCCGTCGCAATTTCTTTTCCTGGTTTTCAACGCTTTGGGCTTGCTTCTAGGGATCATTTACAACAGCCAAACCCCTGATCTATACGAGAACAATGCTCATCACAAGATCGGGTGGATCGCGACATGGGTGATTAGCGCGCAAGTTATTATGTCGCTCATATTTGCCTATGCTGGCAGAGGCGAGTCCGATGCGACTTCGTACGAGCGTGCTGCATTCCTTCCCGTGTCTACCGACGAGATGGCCGAAACCCCGACGCATCCGACCGGAATTCATCATGAGTACCGTTGGTCCAGAGACAGCGGCCAGGATACAGAGGTCAACTCGGCTTCCCTCCACAGTCGTCCTAGTTCGTCAACTTGCGCATCCCCCTCGGAGGAATATGATACATTCGTCAAGCCCGAGGCCCAATACCCAGAGCAACCCGCTCAAAGCCGTGGTTGGCTGCACAGCACCTTTGTGAACCGCTTCCTCGCGAGCCGTGTGCCCTGTATGGTCTCTAGTCGCGCCCTTCGGATACTTACCATTTTCTATTTGGTAATTGACAGAATCATCTTGCCTTTCGGTTTCATCGCCATCGCTACCGGTGCCGTAACTTATGGCGGTATCATGGTAAGGAGTTTTGCGCGTCACTTGCTATGTGGACATTGCTAACGAATGAATGATGCTGCAGAGGGGTAGAGAGATCTTCAACGGTCTCGCACATTTTATCAAGGGAGGCATCTTCTTTTGGTATGGTTTGCTGACCCTGGGACGATTCATGGGCTGCTGGGCAGATCTCGGATGGGCTTGGAATGTGAAGCCCTCGAGCGATATTGTTGGCAAGTGGAAGGCCAAGATCCCTACCGGTGAATTTACCGAATCTTTTGTGATCTTCCTCTACGGTGCCAGCAACATGTTCCTCGAGCACCTCACCAGTTGGGGCGGCAAATGGTCTGCGACAGATCTCGAGCATGTGTCCATCTCCATTATGTTCTTTGGTGGGGGTTTGTGTGGTATGCTTTTCGAATCTAAGCGCGTTAAGAGCTGGTTGAACAGCACTGTCGTGCAATACCCCTCGAATCTTCGCAGACATGGCCCATCCGACACGGCTTGGCAGCTTCCTGACACTCAAGGCGTTTCTCTCAATCCAATGCCTGCCCTGGTGATTCTTCTTTTGGGTAGCATGATGGGATCCCACCACCAATCCAGCATGGTTTCCACTATGGTGCACAAGCAGTGGGGTAACCTGTTGGTTGGCTTCTCGTTTGCTAGATGTATGACCTATGTCATCACGTATCTCAAGCCACCAACCTCGTATCTGCCTTCTCGTCCTCCAACTGAGATTGTTGCCGCTTTCTGCTTGATCTCCGGTGGCTTGATTTTCATGTTGAGTGTAGGTGTTACCTGACTGATGAAAGCATTGAGTCATGCTAACTGTTCTCAGACCCGAAATGTGGTTGATGCCATGGAGTTTTACGAGCTCGATGCGATGTTTATTTTCACTGTCGCTATGGGAGTGACCGCTTTCATAATGGCCTGTGAGATTTTGGCTATTGCCATCAAGGCCTGGGCCACCAAGAAAGAAACTCGCCCTCAGCTCCCTCCTTTCCAGTTCCCAGCTTGAGTTGGAGCACGCCTCGCCGTGTCGCTTTAGGGTAGAGGTGCGTGTCCTTCACACGGGACATGGTTAAGACTCTACCTGGATGGGTTTCTCATCGCCCTATTGAAAACCAAAGAATTGAGAAAAAGGAGAAATGGGAAAAGGCATAAGAGACATCGAACATCCTTGTCTTTATTATCGCAGCGATATACCCCCTAAATTATTTGTTTTTGGCCTGGTGTCAGAGCTCAAGCTTACGAGTGGCGGGCATATACCACTGATACCACAGCTTTGTTCTATGATTTTTGACGTGCCCCTATGCTAATGAATGATATCCCTGATTGTTAATGTGGTGGAGGCTAATGACTGGTTTAAAATTTAATATACATTGCATTGTCTATAATGGTCTTAATGGGCTGAGAATCATGAGTTACTTATATATGCACGTGGGGTGAATCTTGACTCTGTAAATCACAATACATGCTTGTACTGTGTACTAGTAGTTTCTTCGCCTACCGGTATTGCTATGCTTGCATCCAATCTCACGCAGCAGCCAGACATTCTGACCGCCGTGGGTCGGAGTTAAGAAGTAAACGCCGAGCGCCTAAAGCCTAGCCAGACATTCGGCGTTGGTTCCCGCTTTATTTGCCTGGCGGTCGGCAGATTTCTATGGGTGGTTGCGGTGATGACAGTACCTTGGCAGGGTCGGAATATGCAGAGTACATGCTTTCAATCCGCTCGGGATCTGGGTGGATTTCTAAATCATAGCTCAATAACATTGGTACGAATTACTTCTTGGCCTCCAGCTGACGTTTTACATACTGGCATTGAAGTATTGACTGGGAGAATGTAACTTATGTATATACCGTATTAATAATGCCGATGAGAAAGTGGGGGAGTGGAGGGGAACTGCAAAATGGGTATTATTTAAAGATGGGCCGCAGTGTTCCCTCGGAGCTTGTGATTTCGCAATGTTTATATATTTCGCCAGCATAGTAAGAAACTCTTCCAAAACTTCTAGTCAACCATTATCTGATTCACCCATTCCAGAAATTTCAAAATGGCTTCTAACCCACCTGGACCTTGCTGCGCCACTGGCTTCAAGCATGAAGGTAACCCAGTTGGTGAGATCAAGAACGTCAACGGCGGTAAGTTATCCTGCAGCCATACATTCTAAAATCATGAAAGCGCAGGGCCTAATCAACATCTCACAGTCGACACCTACATTGTCTACCCCCAGGATAAGAGCACCGAGAAGGTTGTTGTCTTCCTGAGCGATATCTTCGGTATCTATGTCAACGCCCAGCTCCTCGCTGACGAGTTCGCCGCCAATGGATACACTTGTGTCATTCCCGATCTTTTCCAGGGAGACGCCATCAAGCTCAGCGACATGGAATCTGGAAAAGCCGACCTCCCCGCCTGGCTCCCCAACCACCAGCCTAGCCACGTCGACCCCGTCGTCGAGTCTACTGTTAAGTACGTCCGCGAGGAATTGGGCGCTAAGCGTGTCGCCGGTGTTGGATACTGCTTCGGTGCCAAGTATGTCTGCCGCCACATGAAGGAGGGCAAGATCGACGTTGGTTTCAACGCCCACCCTTCCTTCGTCACCCACGAGGAGCTCGGCGCTATCACCGGTCCTCTGTCCATTGCTGCCTCCGGTAAGTTAAAGCCCTGTAGGATTGTTGATACGTATAGCTCTTCGGTACTGACGTACTTCTCAATAATAGAAATCGATCAGATCTTCACTACCCAGCTCCGCCACGAGTCTGAGGAGACTCTGAAGAAGACTGGCCAGCACTGGCAGATCAACCTGTTTAGCGGTGTTTCCCACGGTTTCGCTGTCCGCGCGGACCTGAGCAATAAGCACTTCAAGTTCGCCAAGGAACAGGCTTTCTGCCAGGCCATCAACTGGTTCAGGCAGTACCTGTGAACTAAAAGCATAGATTGATAACTACTAGCTTTTTGTATATGTCGACTTCATGCTAATGAATTGATGTGAGGAATGATATACTTTGAAATAGAGCATGTCTCGAAGTAACTAGCTCTGCCATGGGTGTTTTATAAACTCCGCCAATCGAATAGTTCACAAGCACTTTCAAAGTAGGGTGGATCATCAGTACTGAGATTCACAAGCCAGGGGGATCCACCGTCCATGCTTTTCAGTTCTTCACTAAAATCATAGCTATGGGTGGATGGTTCTATTCTTAGTAGCGTATCGATGAGGCTGTTGTTCATTTTCTAAACTTGGCTTCCAGAAAGGTTGTGTGAGATAGACGTACAGCGCGCTAAATACTCGCAAATTCTGCATAATGGTAAGAGTTAAGATCTACAAATGCTATGTACAGAGTAGTAAATATACGCCTTAGGCACCACGTTGATCAGCGTTGCCCAAGCACGTGATCCTGGGGGATCCGCGCCGACAAAAGAACCGTCGGAAGAACAGGTGGAATAAGTGAGATTGTCGAGAGAAGGGAGCGCATGAAGCTGCGCGGTTTCGTTGCTCGCTCTTTGTCCTTGTCATTGAATTTTCTAGCTTTCTTGCCGAATAGATCTTGTTTCCTCGCTCGCATCTGTTTTTCGACTGGGGCTTGTTAGATCTTCAATCTCGTTGTCGTGTGTACTCTAGCGTCTGCAATCCGTGTTTGCCCCTTTGGTGGCATCGTTGCAAAACACCCCCGATTCCTAATTACTCTATACGCCCGCACTTGGCGAGATTTACGAACTTGCATCGCACTTTTACATTTAGAACTTCCCGTTGTTACCGACAGCAGCGTTCCGTCTGCGATTCTGGCCTCCGACCTCGAATTTCGGTGAATCGCCTCTGACGCTTGTTGCTTATATTTTGCGCGCATTCCGGGAACGGCCAATTGCTTTACTCACGAGGCACTACATCTATTTGGTTAAACCGTTCTTGCGAAATCAATATGGCTACTCCCGCCGCGTTACCGCCGCTTCCCTTTAACCCTGCGAGGGTACGGTCGTATCTTCTTCGTTTGCCTCTCTTTACACGGCTTGTGGTGCTGGCAATTATCGTCTTTTGGCTTCTTGAGTTACAAACAGTATGGAGTGTGGTGCAATGGGGTGCTTTGGCGCCGGATGAGATTGGTTTCGGCAGCAGTATGTACCCTTGACGGAGGATTATGGCCATGCATGGTTCTGACGCTATCATAGTGTATCGCCTCAACACCTATCCATTCATTCACAATGGCTTCTTCCATGCCTTTCTGAACTTGGTAGCACTTACGCCATTGGTCGAGCGGTTTGAAGCCGAGCATGGCACGTTGACTGCTGTGGCATTGTTTTTGGGGCGTAAGTCATACTCTGATTGCTAGAAATTGGGACCAGGTTTACTAACACTGACTGTTAATGTAGCTCTTTCTACATTCCCTGCAGGCCTCTACCTTCTGGTCGAGAAATTCCTTTTGCATAGAAATACCGCCGTACTTGGCGCAAGGTGAGTGTTATATCCTTCGGCCTTCCGGCTAGACAAGTCTAATAGAGCTTCAAGCGTTTGGGTATTCCTCCTATTGGGTACCGAAGCTATCAAGACCTTCAAGTCTCACCCGTACTTCAGGTATTTCCCAAGATGTCAAAGCCCACGCGTGTCACGATTTGCTAATATAAACCTAGTCTCGGGAATTACAAGATCCCTACTTGGACATCGCCCTTGTTTGCGTGCATAGTTGTTTCGATCCTTATGTCTAATACGAGCTTCCTTGGCCATTTGTGCGCTATTCTCATCGGCTATTTGTGTGAGTATCGCTTTCTTAGTCTTACGTTAGTTATTATACTAACCCTTTTACACTAGTCGGCCTTGGGTACCTCAAGGTGTTCGTCCCTCCCGAGAAGGTCCTAAGATGGATTGAAGGAAAACTGAACCTGTTGGGTCGGCTACCACACTATGTCTCTGTCGACCAAAAGACGTATGGCCGATATGGTGTGCTCCCCACAACGAATACTGTGGGCGAGAGAGGGACTCCTATGAGCTATTTGGGATCATCGCAGCGTCTGGGTCCCTGAGACCATTGGCTGTTAACACTTATCGGGCTTCTATCTTACACTTCTTGTGCATATTTAAGTATTATAGTAATCATGTGTTATAGTAGTCTTGTGGGGGAGGAAGTTTTTTGGCTCATAAAATGCATTAGCGTTGTTTTTTGGCATGACGTGGAGTGAGTTGTGCAGATGGTCTTTAGCGGCCGACGTAAATAAATTAAGGTGCTGCGGAGTGGACTCCCAATGCTTTCCAGACTCCGCGGATACGACTAATGCGACCAACTCCCCGAATGTCTTGATTCGATGGCTTTAAAATGTAAGTTGCTGCATGCTTGCAGTGTGCCAGTTAAGCTACATCAGCTAGGCTCCACTTCCACCATCATCCTCCTTCCTCTATCCGACTTACCCCAGATTCTACTATCGCAAAGGACAACTCAGAGTAAACCAAGCTGATTGAAGACCAATGACAGCCGCAATCCGCAAATTGCGGAATAATCCCCATTTCCTTTTCGTGCATTTACCGCACATCCTCTCGTTTCTATGCGTCCTCGCTGGAGTCGTCTGGCTTCTCCTCCTCCCCCTCAATGACTACTCCCGTCGAACGTACATCTCCGAAAACGCGCTTCTTCCCGGCCAAGTCCATGCCTATTTCTCCGGCAGTGAGCAGAACATCTTTCGCGGATACAGGAAGGAGCTAGAGGGTCTTTTACCCAATGGAGCTCCAGGGGAGGGACCGGAAAGGAATGATATTGAATTGACGCCGGAGTATGTTTTAGGTCCTGCTTGTGATGTGTACCTACACCCTGTGCTAATTTGAGCTCTCTACTAGGATCTCGGATAAGATACAGTCGGTTCTCAGAGCTTCCGGCTTGAAAGTCGCGACGCAGAAATACGAATACACTTCCGCGGGGATCACGCATCAGGGACAGAACGTTTATGCCATCATTCAGGCGCCGCGGGGCGATGCGACGGAGGCAATTGTGCTGGTTACGGCTTGGAAGACAGCTGATGGGGAACTGAATCTGAATGGCGTTACCCTTGCGCTGACGCTGGCAAGATACTTCAAACGTGGGTTGCTTTTTCTTGACACTTGTAGCAAGGGTCATAGCTGATTGTTTCCAGGATGGTCTCTATGGTCGAAAGATATCATATTCCTGATCACGCCTGACAGCAAATCGGGGACGCAAGCGTGGATTGACGCATACCATGACATGCAGCCGCCATCTGTCCAGCCGCTGCCGTTGAAGAGTGGTGCATTGCAGGGAGGTCTGGTGGTGGAATATCCCTTTGATCATCGGTTTGAATCGCTACATATTGTCTACGACGGTGTCAATGGCCAATTGCCGAATCTGGATTTGATCAATACGGCCGTGTCAATTGCCGGTGGTCAAATGGGTATCGACGCCAATTTGCAGGAGATGTGGGACCACAATGATAGCTACGAAGCGCGTCTGCAAACTATCTTGAGAGGCATGGCTAAGCAGGGTTTCGGGTACGCCACTGGAGCGCACAGTAGCTTCATGCCGTACCATATTGATGCTATCACACTGCAAACGAAAGGAGATGGCTGGCAGGATGAAATGGCCTTGGGCCGCACCGTGGAGAGTCTCTGTCGCAGCTTGAACAACCTCCTGGAACATTTGCACCAGAGTTTCTTCTTCTATCTGCTTATGCAGACCAACCGGTTTGTCAGTATCGGCACGTATCTGCCCAGCGCGATGCTGATCGCTGGCAACTTTACAATCATGGCTATTGCCCTGTGGCTACGGACTGGTTACTACATGGGCTCTAAGCCTCAGCCTTCAGTCCAAACAGGTGCTTCCCAGGATGAGAAAAAGGAACAAGCAGCAAGCTCCCAGGACAAGAACAAAACGGAGGCGACAAGTGTGGAACAAAAGAGTGACGCCAACAGCATCATCGAACGACAGCTGGCACTCCCACTCAGCTTTGTTGTCGGCCTTCATCTATTGGGCCTGGTTCCTCTGTTCATCTTCAACAATCTTTCCCACAAGGTCAGTCACATCTTCCCATCATCACCATCCTATATTCTCTGACAAATAATAGTACTTCACAACCGCTACCTACACCTTCATCGTAGTCGACTTCGTCCTTCCGCTACTCCTTGCAGTCTTACTTACCCAAGGATTCACTCCCAAGCCCCAGCAATACCTCCTTATGAAATCCTTCTCCCTCCTCCTCCTTGGTCTCTTCCTTTCCACTCTGGCTACCCTGAACTTCTCGCTCTCATTCATGATCGGCTTGCTCTGCACTCCCCTCAGCTTCGTCAACCGCGTCAGTCCTTCCACCAGTGCACTTATCCGGTACGCACTTGCCTTTATCGGACTCGTGCTCCTGAATCTTCTTTCGCCCCCTGTCGTCCTCCTCGGGGGCTGCTGGTATACCGGGGTATCAGTGGAGACTATTCTAACACAAGCTGCGTTCGGATGGGACGTCTGGGGAATGTGGACACAGGTAGTTGTATGGTGTGTCTGGTGGCCAGCGTGGATGATCGGATGCGCCCTGTTGGGATTCTCCCTGTTCTGAAGAAGCTCCAATTGATATACCATAGTTCGACTCTATATGAACCAGACAAGAAACAAACACTGTATATTAAACCTCCATATCAACCACCATCCCAGAGAAATTCCAAACCAAACCCCCCCCTACACCAAACACAATCCCCCTAAAAAGAACCAACCCTCCTAACAACCCCCAACATCTCAAACCCCTCCAACCCCCCCTCAACACCAACAACCCTCTCAACCCCAAACCCCCTCCCCTCAAAACACCCCACATAATCCCCCCAATCCGCCCTCGGCCCCAACCACAAAATAACCTCCACCATCCCCGTCTCCCCAAAACCCTCAATATACCGCTCCACCAACCTCGGCTCCCGCGGATAGACAAACATCCACGCCTTCGCGCCGGGGACGCGCGAAGATAGGAGATCCCAGGTGCCCGAGACAACGTGCATGTCTTGTTCGGCGATGTAGCGGTTCACGGTGGGGTTTACTTCGACGCCTTCGATTTGGAGGGTGGGGGTGGTGTGGGTTAGGAGGGCTTCGAGGAGGCCGCTGCCGCTGCCGATTGAGAGGGTGTAGTTTGGTTTTTTGGGGAGGAGGGTTGTTAGGGTTGAAAGGAGGGGGGTGGAGAGGGAGAGGCAGCAGGTTGGGAAGGCTTGGGGGGTTGTGGTTAGTTGGGTGGTGAGGTTTTGGAGGGTGGTTTCTGGGTCTTCGTCCATTGTTTTTTTGGTTTTTTGCTTTGCTTTGGGTTGTTGTGGGTTCGTTTTGTTTTGGGGATGGGAGTGTAGATGGTTGGATGGTGGATGTATGATTGAGGATTGAGATTGTGTGGAGGTGAGAAAGTCGGAGGTGAAAATTCTGCATGATTCCATATGTTTCAATTATGGGTGTCAAGTCTAATATTCATTCGTACATATAACCCCAAGTGCTACTCTTGTAGTACCCTTTTACGTCAAGCATTTGATGAGGAAAAACGACAATCAAACATAGCTCATGCAGCCCACACATCCTTGCCAACACCCTCGATCCAGTGACCCAGTTGGTTGACGCCTGCGTCCCAGTCCTTCAGTCTATTCCGCATACCTTCAATCTGGGTCATATCCAGAACCTTCGGCTGCACCCAGTTGATCTGCGCGACTCCAGCCACCTGGTCGATGGCGCCCTTCAGCAGACCCAAAGACAAAGCCTTCATGATCAAATGTTCGATCTCCTCGGGCTTCACCTTCGTCTCGGAAGAGATGGCTTCGAAAGTCAGGTTCCGGTCATGCGGGGGTCTGCGGAAGACCATCTCCGTGAGGGCCGAGAGGGAGATCTTCTGGTAGAGGAAGAAACGATGTTGTTCTAGGAGTTGGTTCTTAGAGATGTTACCGGCCAGGACGTCATAGGCAGTGAGGTCGCCGCGGTTGAAGGCGAAGAGGAGGTCGCGGAGCCAGCTGTGGGGGGTCTCGGTGAGGGAGTCCAGAATTGGATGCAAGAGTAGTTCACCAAAGTTGTAGATAGAGTCGGAGACGAGAGCGGCGACACTGAGATTGTATGCGCGAGAGACGCGCTCAGATTCGCTAATATCCTCTAAGTTGATGCAGGCGAGGTAGAGGAGGGCGTTCTTATAGAAAGAGGCAAATTCTTGTTTTTTCTAGGCGTGCTCTGTTAGTCTAGTTGATGATAAATTCGGCTTATATGTGACACATACATGGTAATAGTCAGCGTTGACTTTATAGAAGGAGGCGTGAACGACGGTCTCGACCGAGTCGAAGTTATCCAGGACCTTCTGACACGTTCCCAGATCTTTCTGTGCTCCATCCAAGTCGTTGAGCCGCTGCTTGACATTGGCGACGTCCGCAAGGGCATAGATGTAAGCTTCTTGTGTGTCGGGCTTGTTCACTTTGTCGGCGAGGGATGTGAGGAAAGAGAGGCGTTCTTTGTCATCTGGTAGGTAATGATTTAGTACCGCTATCTAATCTGGGAGATAAGGCGAAACGAATTCAGGGCATACCTGCACATTCTGTCGATGCCATCAACCCCAACGAGACGAACTTCAGCTGGTTGATCTTGTCGGCGAAGCTGAGCACGAAGGCCTTGAATATCGGTAACCGTTGAGGAGCACTCTCTGGAAGGCGAAAGAATTCAATCAAGGAGTCGGTAAGCTGGTGCCATAATTTCCGCTCCCAGTAGTCTTCGAAGGTGAGGAAGTAGGCCTGGCATTGTTCGGGAGCTTGCTGCAGCTGGTCCGCCAGAAAGTCGGAGATCTTCTGGTTCTCCATCGCGGGGAGAGCAGGGGCTGTGAAACGGAGTCGTGTAAATCAGATGGTGAATTACTAGCAAGTACCAGAGCTTGGCGCTGTCAGTTAAGGTAGGCAGGTGCGAGAAGAAAGGCTACAAGGCAAAGAATAAGGTAGCAGCAGCTGATGACGATGGATGAGTGGATGGAGAAGTGGAGCGAAGCTCACTCAAGGCGGTGTCTTTGCACCGCCCGAGCACATGACATCGAAGGATAGTACTAGTCCTATGTGATAGAGGTCCAGATTCGTCCAATTGTCACTTTTTCACAGTATACGATTCCAGACATACGTGCTTTAACTCATAATGAACAACGACTTGAATTCATTGGTTGAACTATTCATAGAACTCTTCCAGGCTCCAGCGTAGCTTACTCCTGTGGCTAGCCGTGACTTAGCGGTATAGAAGTATCCGATATGTCTCCGAAAGGGCCATAGAGAGACCAACAAGAGGCCATGAACCTTGTCAGAGCTTCCTTCTGGAGTGCCATTGCTCAACATAAATACGGCGTGTTTCCCTCTGTTCATTTTATTCTGTTCTTCAATCACCATCTCTCAACTCATTGAATTATATTGATCAGCACCCAAGACAACTTCAGCATACCACTTATCTAGAAAACAACCATTAAGATACAACTCAATAGCCATGTCCGAGTTTACCGAAAAGAACAAAGAGGTCTGGGGGTAAGGTCTTCTTTCCTTATATATGAGAATCGTGGCTCACAATACATAGCAACTTGGCCAAGACTTACAAAACCCGGTTCGAAAAGGGCACAAAGTTGATCTACCGCCTGACTCAGGAAAAGCGCCTTTGGGGTAGTGACGTTTGGACTGACACCGAAGCCGGGCAAGGCAAAGAGATCAAGGTGTTGGAATATGCATGTGGCCCTGGCGTTGTATCTACGGTCAGTCTATTGTCTCCGCTGGTCTGTGTCGTTTACAGACCGTAGTCGTGTAAGACATGCTAACGTATTCCGAAGGCATTGGCGCCATTCGCCACCAAAGTCGTTGGCATAGACGTCGCGGACGGCATGGTTGACGAGTACAATGCTAGCGCTCGTGAGGCCGGTTTTGAAGACAAAATGATTGGCTTTAAAGGTGACCTTCTGGCCGAACCAATGCCAGAGGAATTCTCAAGGCCAGAGTATTCCGATTTCGATGTTGCATTTGTGAGCATGGCCCTTCATCATTTCGAAAAGCCGGACCTGGCCATGAAGCGTCTCGGGGAACGACTGAAGAAGGGTGGTGTATGTCTGATAATCGACGTACTTCCACATGGCAAGCATGACCACAATGCCCATGAAATGCACAACCCCGACCATGAAACCACGCACACAATCAAGACTCATGGTTTTACCTTGGAGGATATGCGCAAGCTGTATGAAACTGCAGGGCTTGGAGTAGGGTTTGACTATCAAGTCATTGAAGAGCCGCTGGTGTTCGAGAGAGATGGAAAGGCAATCTCCAAGACTATCTTCATCGCCCGGGGCCAGCGCCAGTAAACTCTAATCTTTGGGGGGATATGCAATCTGACTATGCATGGTAACGAGACACGACTACTGTATGTTAGACTCTGAGCTATACATATAATAATAGACTTGTGCATTTGATCGATTGTGGCTGCAGACTGTATACTCAGTCAGGTAAAGTCAGCTGTGTATATTTTTAGCAAAATCTTTGGTTCTCAGTGCATAAAAAGATCTGGGACAGCTATGAAAAGAGTGTAAAGTTGTGGACGTTGGATGATGTGCTGTAGTAGTGATGGCCCGGGCAACAGCATCCAATCATATTTCAGGAATAGTCAGACACAATCGAGGCAGGTTTGTAGTTACACGCCTTCTGGAGATGAGAACAGAAAGATTGTTTGCCAGTTTCAAAGCGAGACAGCATGCTTTTACGTCGGCAATACCATTGACACCAAATGCAATGTGTAAATGGCAAACAAAAGCGTTGAAAGTGAAGTGGTAATGTGCCAGGTAGGTCCAGGTGCTGTCCGAATCGGGACTAGTGCATAGGTCCCGTGCCGGCAGTTTGCGTTCTCCAGCACGACAATCGACAAGTTCAGCATCAAGCACGAGATCGCCTGCTGAGCGTTGCTCTCCCCATTCGCTTTTTCTTGCCCCACGAAACACCGATCCGGACGCAATTCGGTGGTCTCATCTTAATTCAGAGCTGAAGAGAGACCATGCAGAAGTGCCGGGCCGTCAATTCCGCCTTGGGCTCGAGGGCATTTGCCCCCGCCCCCAAGGTCCAACAAGTTCAGCGCCGGAATCTCCAAGATGTCGCGATCACTAGAACCGGAAAGCCGATCCTGAAGGTCCAGGGTGGACGGTAAGTCCATTGCGTTGAAGCTGTGCAGGTGTATGGTGGCTAATTGACGCTCTTACAGGTCGTCTCTTGGAGGTACTTGGCCCGTTTTCCGATCGTCGCATTGCCCTCAGAAGTTCTAATTGGAATTGTGCTCTAGGTCACACCGCCACTGTCTTCGGTGCTACTGGTTTCCTCGGTCGTTACATTGTCAACAGGCTCGGTAGGTCAACGGCTGGTTCGCAGCAAGTATGGAAGCTGACGGCGTCCAGCTTCGCAGGGATGCACGGTCGTTGTTCCCTACCGTGAGGAGATGACCAAGAGACATCTGAAGGTCACTGGTGATCTCGGAAGGGTCAACTTCCTGGTACAGTACCCGCACCAATCTTTAACGGCGGCCATTTCGACTAATCTGTGGTAGGAATATGACCTGCGCAACACCCAGTCGATCGAGGAGAGTGTCCGTCATTCCGATATTGTTTACAACCTTGTCGGTCGCCAGTATCCTACTAAGTTAGTGACAAATCAACAGGATGGCTCGAACAGCTACTAATAACATGCAGGAACTTTTCCTATACCGACGTACACGTCGACGGTACAGAGCGCATCGTTGAGGCTGTCGCCAAGTATGATGTTGACCGATACATCCACGTCTCTTCCTACAACGCCAGCAGGGACTCTCCTTCCGAGTTCTTCGCCACTAAGGTCCGTTTTTCAAACCATAACATGTCAGCATTCTGCTAAGCTGACCTATATAGGCCTGGGGAGAGGAAGTTGCCCGTTCCATTTACCCCGAGACCACCATTGTCCGCCCTGCTCCCATGTTCGGTTTCGAGGATAACCTGCTCCACAAGCTTGCTAAGGTTACCAACCTCCTTACCTCCAACCACATGCAGGAGCGCTACTGGCCCGTTCACGTGAGCTACGTCTGATCCGTCTGCATTGGATACGATGCTGATTCAAATAGGCCCCCGATGTTGGCAATGCTCTGGAGCGTATGCTTCACGATGACTCCACTGCTGGTCAGACTTTCGAGCTTTACGGTCCCAAGGAATACTCTACTGCCGAGATTGCCGAGCTGGTTGACCGTGAAATCGTCAAGCACCGCCGTCACATCAACGTTCCCAAGCCGATCTTGAAGCCTGTGGCCCACTACCTAAACAAGCTGCTCTGGTGGCCCATTATCTCGCCTGACGAGGTTGAGCGGGAGTTCATTGACCAGGTGATCGACCCCAATGCTAAGACCTTCAAGGACTTGGGCATTGAACCTGTTGATCTGGCCACCCTTACTTTCCACTACCTGGTAAGCACTCTACAGCAGCCTCGATGGTTCCTACCGTGTACTAATAGTTGCATAGTTGGGTTACCGTAGCGCTTCGTACTACGATCTGCCTCCGGCCACGGAGCGGGAGAGACAGGAGGAGAAGAAGTATCTGCACGTCTTGGACGACCAGTAGTCTGTGTTTCTTTACTGTACATAAGCTAGACATCCATTTCTTTTTCTTTTGTGCCAAATGAGTTTGTATGTGACAGTAATCGGACTCGACAGAGCTACTACCGAGGTTATTATCTAAAAGTCATACAAAAGTTCGTCCATACGTAAATAATTCTAAACTAATCACCCCACTCCACTGTTAAATCCACCTCCGCACTTCTCTCCCAAACCCACCACCAAACATCAACACCCTCCAAAAAGAAACACAATCAACGAAATAACAAACAAAAAGACAAAATGCCACCTCAATTCACCTTCAACACCTCCTCGACCCCCATCCTCCTCCTCAAAACCAAATCCTCCCCGACAGACAGCTACGAAGAATACTTCTCCGCACACAGCTACAACCCCACCTTCATCCCAG
Source organism: Aspergillus oryzae RIB40 (assembly GCF_000184455.2). NCBI lineage: Eukaryota > Fungi > Ascomycota > Eurotiomycetes > Eurotiales > Aspergillaceae > Aspergillus > Aspergillus oryzae. Next base: position 3,152,966 of record NC_036436.1, read on the forward strand.
TCCTCGAACACAACTTCCACACCCCGAACCTAACCACCGTAAAACAGCTCTTCCAGTCAGGAGCCCTGAACCCCGGCCCGGGCCGCAAATACGGCGGCCTGATATTCACAAGCCAGCGGGCCGTAGAGGGATTCGCGACGATCCTCAACGATATTGGTGGTGAGTATACCCCACCCCTCTTCCTTCCAATCGGGCATATCGTTTTACAAATTACCATGTCCGTATGCAAATGCAGTAGCTAATTACCAACAAACAACAGAATCAACTAAACAAACCTCCTCCCAATCCCTAATCCTCTACACCGTCGGCCCCGCTACATCCCGATCCCTAACCTCCATTCGAGACGACCACCTCCCCCATGCAACAATCCTCGGCTCGGAGACTGGAAACGGCGAGAATCTAGCGCATTTCATCCTCTCTCATTATAACCCGTTGTATGACTCGCAAGATGGCCCGAAGCCGCCTCTCTTGTTCCTTGTTGGGGAGCAGCGGAGGGATATCATCCCCAAGACGTTGATGGCGGGGTCGCTGCCGCCGGAGCAGCGGATTGGGGTTGATGAGTTGGTAGTCTACGAGACGGGTGTTATGGAGGGGTTTGAGAAGAGTTTTGGGGAGGCGGTTCGTGCTTCGGAGGAGTTTTTGGGGGGTGGGGTGGAGAGGGCGGTTTGGGTGGTTGTGTTTTCGCCGACGGGGTGTGATGCTATGGTGCGGGTGTTGAAGGGGCTTGGGGATGGGGAGAGGAGGGTGTTTGTTGCCACGATTGGGCCTACGACGAGGGATCATTTGAAGAATAAGTATGGGTTTGAGGCAGATGTTTGTGCTGAGAAACCGAGTCAGGAGGGAGTAGGTATGGGTATTGTGGAATTCATGGAGAATCGGAGGAAGAATAGGGCAGGGCAATAGGTCTATTTTGCCTGTGGTCGAGTTTGTATCTATACCAGTATTGTTGTATATACCCGTTGTTATGATTGATGATCACAATCTTACGCTGGCTGAGAACCTAGGCATAATGTATTTCCAGCTCAAGATTGACAAGCGTAAGACCGGCTTATCTGTTAAATAAGTGAAAGCACCAGACGCCTGAAACCGTGTCAAAAGGGCCAATCATGAGACTCAGCCAATATCATAGTCGATGTGCGATTGTTACCCTGGCTTGTCGTCTATGCAACTAGATATTAAGTGCATGGGTTCGGTCATCCCATCCTATTTATCCCGACCTGTATTCAGTCTTTCCCGATGGACAAGCTGTCCAATGCAAGCTCACCGCATGATCTCCTCGTAGATTAGAACTGCGAATATTAGCATAGGAACAACAAAGCATGTTTGTATAATTGAGGTTAACTCACTCTTTAACTGCTCCTTGCTAAGGGCATCCTTATTCTTGTCAAAGTCGAAGAACCCTTCCGGGATGGGAGGTGCCGTGGGCTCATCTTCGGGGTCATGATACGGCTCCAGGTATGGATGACGCAAAGCTTCTTCCACAGTAATACGCTTAGCGGGGTTGAATGCCAAGAGCCTCTCCAGGAGGTCCAGGGCCAAATCGTTGGCCTTCGGGAAGAGCGCCTTGAAGGGGATCTTCTTTTTGAAAGGGAGAGACCGAATGTATTCCCGAGCCCGTCGGGATTTGATTCCATAGTAGTCCTCCATTGTCGGTGTACCAAGAACGTCCAAAATAAGAGTCAATTGGTGATGATCTTGAAGATATGTTAGCTGACTGTCTCCAACATATGATAAGGAACGACGTACAGTCCTTTCCGGGGAATAAGGGTTTTCCGCTCAGCATCTCGGCGAGAATACAACCAACACTCCACACATCAATCGCTTTGGTGTACTCCTTGAATGTCAACATAATCTCCGGCGCACGGTACCATCTGGTCGCCACATATTCTGTCATGAACCCTGAGTTATCATCTGTGGAGGCGGCCGAGCGGGCCAAGCCAAAATCGCAAACTTTCAGATCGCAATTTGCGTTGAGGAGCAGGTTCGAAGGTTTCAGATCACGATGAAGAACATTGGCCGAGTGCATAGCTTTGAGGGCACGTAGAGTCTGGTAAATAAAATATTGACAGTGATCATCCGAAAGATCTTGGGTACGAATGACCCGGTGCATGTCAGTCTCCATCAGCTCCTACGGATTGATTAGTGTCTCATGATTCTCATCTAATATTCGGCGTGTAAGTACCTGGATTAGATAAACCTCGTTGAAGCTCTCATAGTTGCGTGGTCTTTGGATATCCAGGATAGAGATGATGTTTTCATGGTTAAAATAGCGAAGCAGCTTCATCTCACGCAAAGTTCGCAAGCAGAACATCGAGTGGTCGAAAGGAGTGATCTTCTTGATGGCGACTTTTTGACCAGATGGTTTGTGGATGGCAGAGCTGGGCCGTCAGCATAACACCCACCTCTGCTTGCGCCGGCACTTACCACACCACACCGTAGGCACCTTCACCAATGACATCTTGAATTTCATATTGGTCGGAAACGTTGAAGGAGATCTTTCGTGAACCTCCCTGGGGAGGAAGTTGCTGCACCATATTCGTGGACTGTCCGAACTAGACCGTATTAGCGGAATGTACACGACTTGTGGCTGTTGTGGTTGGTTGCTAAATGCACTGCGCTTCACTTCCGCATTGACTACCGTGAGTGAGGCAGTCAACTTGACCGCGACTCCCAGCAACAAGGCAAGGCATTGTGTAGTTGTGTCACAAACTATCCGATAGATCATCGGCGGACAACATAGCAGTAAACATGGCAGGTTCACAATAACCCCGGCGGTATTTATTGAGAATGCGCTTACATTCGTTCAAACGATACGCTCCCCTTTTATAAATACTTTTGGAACGCTTTAAGCAAGTTCGTACGCCCTGGAGATTCTGATAGAGAAACAGTTTCCGGGATTCGTTCTGGTTGAATGCGGGGTAGGTATGGCGTTGTGTCTGCTGTCAAACGATTCGTCGAGGATTGTAGGAATTTCGGTACAGATATGACAATGACTGAAACGGCCCCGAATGCGAGATTTGAAAACTTTGGACTAACAGAGATAGCGAACGGCGCTTAAAGCGAATGATCCGGTGTACTAAAAGTGCACATGTTAGTAACTTTCAAACATCGAGCGAATCCACAGCCGATCACATCGGAGGTGTCAAATCAACCGTCACCACCGGGGAAGCATCCGTACATGACTCGGAAATAGTCTTTGTCCTTTAGTCTCGGACTTTGATGTTTCAGGCTGTGTTCTATTTTTACTTCCTGAACTGTTTGTCCTTTCTCTCCTGCGTGGCCTCAGCAATCAGTCTAAGATGCTTCAACCTCGGCAATGAGATTGGAGCTGGATAATGGGTAGAACGTGTTAGGAGTCGGTGTTCTGACAGATGCAGCACCGTGGAAGAACAGGAGAAGCAAGCAGTGATCACAGTAACGCAATAGTCGCAGCAGTAGTAGGAAGTTAATAACGGGGAGCGGATCAGCGAAAAGTGGGGTGGGGCAGAATGGAGGGGAAGACGACGACGACCAAGAGAAAACAGAGAGATTCGTACCAGTCAGTTCTTGATGATCGTACACAACGAGGCTGAGAACCAAATCCTGGAAAGGGGACGCAACGGAGAGGATCCAGAACCAGAGTGTTCGATTCCTTGGATCTTCTAGATCGGATGGAACCGTGGATCAATCCTTTACTCGATATGGGATGATATACGGGGGGAAATGGTCTAAAAGGAGAGGTAGGTGAAGGAAAGACACGCACACAACAAGGTTGGTTCCGCTGGGGGGGAGCAACCAAGTTAAGTGCTGTTTGGCTCGACAAAAATTCCGGAAAATAGAAATACGAATCGAAAAAAAGGATGGAGAACCTCTTCTACTTTTTGGAGGGGGTAAATGATGGATCATGGGGAGGGGCGGCGGATAATGTACGTATTTAGTATGTGATCCATAACCTAGACCTATACTATAGGGTATTGTACTTTCTAGGTACCTAATACATCCATTAAATCCAATATGTCTCTGGTACAAAGACAAGACATTGAACTACGGGGTCAACTAGTTGCTACTAGTCAACACTGGTTGGACTTAGTGACTAAAATCATCCATAAAGTTACAAACCCCGTCACAGCCACGTATTTGAGAGGGAGTCTAACTCTAGAACCCATAATGGAGTCAGGTACCTCTATACCAGTTGTATCGACTAAAGGACTTGTTTGATACCTGGATGATACCTAATCACTGGACCCGCCACGCCCTATATTCTACTTCCCCATTAGCATAGGCAATCTCAGGGTCCGGTATCTACCTACTGCCTCTTAGGTTAATTTGCCTTTAATTATGGTATCATAAAAACCAAGACAGGGTTTGTTGAGCAGCCATATGGATCATCGTCCCAAACGACGGTCAATTTCCCTCTGGATGGGTCTCCCCTCCCAAAAACTTACTACATCCCGGCCAGTGTTTCAATGCCATCCACCACCAAGTAACCCGCCACCAGCGCCAATTGCCTCCTAATGGAGTTTAGTCCACGTCTCAAGTGTTGGTCTAGTGGAGAGGGGGCAGTGCCGTTTGGCAACCTTTCACCTCGCGCTACTGCTCATCATCACAGTCGTCACAAGTCCACTGCACCTCTGTCTCTCCTTTTGTTGTCTAATCTCCCGAATATCTTGGCATTCCCCCTCGTCATGTCGCCAGCGCCCTCCCCATTCTCGCCTCTGATTCGCTCTGCGGCACACAGCCTTGTCGACTGAGCTGACATGCTAAGCTGTGATCTAAAGTCTACTGTGCATGATCGGCCTGACAGACGCCCGGGGCTCATGCACGCTTTTTCCCATGAGATAGAATTCTGGGCATTGTATGAAGATATGCTTTAGTTGGAATGGTTCCAGTGGCAGGCAGAGTTTTTTTTTTTTTTTTTTTTTTTTTTTTTTTTTTTTTTTTTTTTGGATATAATATTAATCATTTATTTGAATTCTTTTTTTTTTTTCTGTCAAGAAAAGACGAAGAGCGTGTAACACATACTACAGAAGATAACGGTCTATGCAGTGACATACGGAGAATACTAAAATATCTCGCTAGCTATAACCCGAAGTGAAAATGAAAAAAGCTAGTAGTACAGAGAATCCAGGCAAATGAGGAATATATTGATATCTCTTGCATATAATTTACCAAAACTTGTGAAAGCTACCATTACTGCACAACCTGTAGGCGTGTTCATCCTCGTCAGCCTAATGACTTGGCAGGTCATAGGTTTTGGTGACAGGTACAGGAGAAAAATGAAAGAACGAGAGCCTAGGAAACGGGGTCAAACCTTTTCCTGTAAGTTGCCCATCCATTGCACAAGACTGACGCCCTGGTCGGCTCGGTCCTCCACGAGCATTGTCTGTGCCCACAGTCGGAGACCGGGTTCTCCATCCTCCTTAACCACGTACAGATGTGGCACCACAATACTGCCGCAGCCCTTCGACCGGTGATCCCGGCTCTTCTCAATGACTGCCCGCACGCGCTGGTTCATGTCATTATCCAGGTCAGGAAGGTTTTGCTTGCCCACACGAAGTTGCGACTTGTCTGGCAGGCCAAAGACATCAACAATAAGTTGTGGCACAGCATCACGTCCCACCCAGAGAAACTGTGTCTGGCCGTCGTCAATGAGGTAGAGACCGTATGGGACGACCCGCTCAGAAGACAAGTTCACCGGTGGAGGAAGAACAATCTCGCCCGTCTGCTCATCTGGCAGGCCAGCATTATCCGGCATGTCGTGTAGAGAGTACATCTTCGGGTAGATATATTGGATGAGAAGAGGGAGGGGGAGCGTTGAGAGCAAGCAGAGCGCCGCGGAGCGCATATCAGTCGGAATTTGTGCAGATTTCCGAAGGCCAAGCTACATCATCATGTTAGTCAGTGCCAAGGCTAAGGGGATGGTGGGGATAGATAAAGATTCCTACATTCTTGATCAGTGCGAGGAAAAGAACAGGAAGCCCTCTCAGGTTAGCAGGGAACTGCAGGCCTCCGCCGCTCACACTTCCACCAGCAAGCTCCTTTCGGTAGGTGGCCAGAAGCTCCACGGCCTTGGCCTGCAGGGCTTCACGGGCGGGTTCCAGGCCACTTCCGAGAGCCCGTTCAACAGCCTTGTGGCTGAAGTAAGTAGCGATCGCCTGCTGGTCCGCCGATGCGTAGACATCTGCAAGGCTCTGGGTGGTGGGAAGAGCCAGAGTCAAGACGCGAATTCTCCTCTCACCATTGCATGTAGTATGAAGTACAGCGGTCTGCATACAAACAACAGGTTTTGTAACCGTCTCGTCAATGGCGACTTCAACAACGTAGGCCTGGTCGCGGGGGAAAGCAGGGAACGCGCAGAGGTCGGAACTGCGATTGAAAAAGTTACCGTAAAATGTGCTCATGCGCAGACCGGTCGTAGCACGGACACGGAGGACGGCCTCCAGGCCGATCTCAGACGAGAGGTATTCCGAGAACTCCCGTGCGAACTTGATCGCATCCTCTCCCCGTGCAGCGTTCCATCCAGGATAGAAGTACGTCTGACCGCCAGTATATCTAGGCAGGTTGCTGAGAGACGCCACATCCTGGTACTGAGAAGAGAAGAGGAACATATCTACAGAGACCTGGGCCTTCGAACACTCCACAGCAAAGCTCTTGTAGAAGCTGTTTGCGGTCTGCAGAAGACCGCTCTCCTTGCTGGTGCCCAGAACCTTCTTGTCCTCTCGCATAGTCAGGGCGCCATGTCCAATGTTGGGAAGAGAGGAGCTAAGAACGGTCATCTTGCCTCCAACAGGGGCGATCAACTTGTAACCAGCACGCAGTGCCGATCCCATAGCACAGCCATTGTTTTGGGTGTTCTGGAACATTTCCTGCAATTTATCCAGGAACGTTTCAATGTTTTCACGGCATTCGCTCAGAGTTACTAGCAAGTCACCAGGGATAGGGAGGAATGGCTCGTCCAAATCGCTGACAACGAGCATCCTTGGATCCGAGTTTTCTGAGCCATCGCGCGGGATGCTGAAGTAGTGGAGGCTGGAGTCGACCGCTATGAAACCCAGTCGCGTCCGGCGGTCCGCATTAGGGATACGTTCGAGACTTTCTTTGATGCACCGAGCACTCGTAGCCAAGAGACCGTTGGTGACAGATGCATAACTAACGTCGATCAAGAAGAGGTAGACGAGTGGCTGCGGGGGGCGCACCATGTACTCTTGCGGTGCAACGAACTCAACAACCGCATGGTTGAGGTCAGGTCGCAATGCCCTATCCGCCGGTCGTTGCAGCGTTGTGTCCCAATCAAAGGCCTGGGGTACGTCATTTGTCAGATTGCACATGTTGCAACGCCAGCGGTGCCCATGATCAAGGAATGTCACGAAGGGATTAATGTAGGATCGGCAACGGCGACAACGAGAGATAACTTGATCTGGGATCACTGGGACCTGGTCTTCCGAATCATGGAGCGCTCCATATGGCTGGATGACAAGAGCGAAAGGCAGCTTGGATTTCTTGAGGAGAGAGTGAGTGGTGGGAACAGCGTTGAGCGTTGACCGGACATATTTAGGGGGGCAGTTGGCAGTAGGGGAGGGATAAACACTGGTCTAAGAGAGAGTCAGTAACTAGCAGCACCGATACTAACACTTCTCCAATTCCGGTACATACTCCTTGAGGTAAAACAATTGGAGGTGGAGGATAGTCAAGTTCCGCAACATTGAATGGTTGTGTAAGGAGGTCTGTCGGGTAAAGATGGTTGAGAACAGGTCGCGGGGCCTGGGCGGCCTGGGGAACGGGCTGCGGTGGCATCAGATGCGGGTCGGTCACCCCCATCGCACCGAACTGTTGGGTCATCTGAGCGACTGCGGGCGCTGCAGGGGCAGCATATCCTTGAGCAGCTGCTTGCATCTGAGTAGGATCCGCCCCGTACACGGGTTGCTGATATCCTGCGGCTTGTGGCTGAGCTGGGTATCCTCCGTAGGTACCACCAGCCGGTAGTTGACCTCCTAGGCCAGCATTGGCACCGGATCCAAGCTCGAAGGCTTCACCGGCATATGCTCGTTTCTTTCTACCTCCATGTTGAGCCGGAGCAGGAGCTAGCCCCGCAGCTTGCTGTGAAGGAGACTCATATCCGGCAGGTTGACCATACCCTTCCTGGGGAGGATAACCCCCTTGTGGTGCGGCCATGAATGGCTATTTCGATATTTCGTAGTGGATAACTGATGGATTATTATCTCCGTGGACTCGTGTAGGGGGTAACCGGAGTATATGTTAATGTCGCGCAATCGTCACAGGCTCACTATGTTGGCGGTCAACACACTGGTCTCAAACAGGAGGGGACGAATGATCCAGGGCAATCTGCGTACTAACAGCCAAAATTCGTTAACGGTCCAACCATATAAATTGAGAGAACGACAAGGGCACACGGATACACTGCACTCGGGTTCAGTCGACGTGTCCTTGAGAAGGTTGGGGTAGCTGTGGGAGCGGAACGACAACGGCGTTGAACTGGCGATGGTGGTGTACGGTGGCCTTTGCGGCGGCTTGCTCCCCGATCGGCCAATCAGAGCCCCGCATGCTAACCGACTTCACTGCCTGAGGTTGGTTAATAGTATACACCTCTCCATTACGAAGAACACATTCTATGGTGGGACTCGGAGGTAAATTATGGAGCAGCTAAATTACTGTTCCCATGAAGTATATCATCAAGATAGACTTAAACTACTCGACTAGCGAGAATAACAGCAAGCAGCTCGGAGAACTTCGCTCGGTGTTGTTCTTCGAGTTATGATCTCATACTTGAAGGGGGGTAAATGACAACAGTCAGGCTACAGTGGATAATATTGATGAATACTAGCCATTCACTCGTGGTGCATAAAAATGGGCTCTTGGTTCTTATTCGCCATTACTTGGTTATCTCTCTTTATATTCTTGCCATGAAATCTGATCTATCTCGAATCGGCACAAGCATAAACAACCGATATATATAGTGCTTGCAAACACCAATTATAAGCCTAACATAGGAGCAAATCGTATCTACGGAATGCTTGATACCAAGCCAATACAAGGATGAGCAACTACTCAAATATATTCTTATAAAATTCTAGTACACGAATAACAAAGTAGGATTGAGTGCTCTTTTTATCATAATCACTCCAAACGAAGCCCCATAACGTGACGTGGAATGTCCGGGGGAGGTTTTGAAAGAGGTTGCCGTGCCAACAGCGTTGACCACTGCCAATCGCACCAAAACCAAGCCAAGTATCCTTGTCGCTCACCAGAGCCTCTTCTGTCTCTAACATCAGCTCACGCCATTGATCGGTTGTTGTAGTTTTTTCTGTTTTGCTTTTCTGTTTGTTTCATTGGTTTAATATATTTGATTTCTCCTGTTTGTTTTCTGGCATAACTGCGCCAATGCAAAAAGGGCTTGCTTTGTATTTTCGTTAAGTTCAGATTGCGAGACAGCTCCCTGACGCACAAGGTGGAGTTGTTCATCGTGTATTTCACTCTTGTTTAGATTGCATGCATCTGCCTCCTATGCAGCAGGTATAGTGCGACAGAAACTTTCCCAACGGTGCAAAAAGACGGCAGACGGCCATTTTCGATACGACAAACAGGTACTCGGATTGGAAGAGACTTCTTTCTCCATAATTTCATACGACGTACAAGATGAGCGTCCGGGTCGTTGCGCGTGTGAGGCCACTCTTGAAATCCGAGCGGGAATTGGATATCATCCTCCGTACGGGGTCTACAACTCAAGCCGCCCCTAGCAAGACCGAGAAACAGAGCTCCCAGGAAAAGAAGCTGGCGGCATTGCGGGACCGGGATACCATCGTACGGATTCCAAACCCCAAGAATGAGAATGAGGAATACTCTTTTCAGTTCAATGCTGTCTACGATGCGGATTCTCCACAGCAGGAGCTCTTTGATGCCGAGGGTTGGTGCTATACTTCGCTGTGTCTGGGATGGTGACGGTATACTGATCAGAACGGATAGTTGCACCTACGGTTAAGCATTTATTCAATGGTTTCGATGTCACCTTGTTCGCCTACGGAGTCACGGGTACCGGGAAAACACACACGATGCGGGGCGGTAAAAGCCTGGCTGACAGAGGCGTCATTCCCCGTCTTTTGAGTAGCATATATAGACGCAGCCGGAAGCTTGAAAAGGATGGTGATGGAGAGACGACGGTGAACGTTTCCTTGAGCTATTACGAGATCTACAATGACAAGGTCTTCGACTTGTTTGAGCCCCCGGAGAAGAGAACGCTTGCAGGACTACCTTTGCGTGACAATGGAGGAAAGACAGTGGTTGTAGGCCTGACGGAAAGGCCATGTACAAGTCTGAAGGAGTTCGAGAGCCTTTATGATCAGGCCAACACCAACAGGTCTACATCTGCAACAAAGGTAAGCAAACATTCAGCCCTTGCAGGTGTGAGCCACAGGACTGACTTCTTTCATAGTTAAACGCTCACTCGTCACGGTCTCATGCAATTCTCTGCGTCAAGGTAGCCGTCAGCTCTGGTGGCAAGACTCGGATCAGCACAGCATCTGCCATTGACTTAGCTGGTTCAGAGGATAATCGTCGAACAGACAATGACAAAGAGCGCATGGTTGAGTCAGCGAGTATTAACAAGAGCCTTTTTGTTCTGGCACAGTGTGTGGAAGCCATAAGCAAGAAACACCATAGAATCCCGTACAGAGAGTCAAAGATGACAAGAATCCTTTCCTTGGGACAGAACAATGGACTGACGGTGATGATTCTCAACCTCGCACCCATCAAATCTTATCACCTGGACACCTTAAGCTCGTTGAACTTTGCCAACCGCACAAAGAAGATTGAGGTTCGTGAGGTGGAGAACGAGCCGATGTTCAAAGGGCCTCCGAGACCAGCAGCGCGTCCTTCAGTGACTGCCCTAAGGCAGCCTCTGCGTCCACTGACCGCTACTGCCAATGTCAACCTTCCAGCACTTGCCAACAAAGACAAGGATGCGTCAAAAGCTGGAGAAAAGCCAGTCAAGGCGTTCCACGTCTACTCTGACAAACCGCGGTCTAGGGATTCTACCCAATTCAGAAAACCTGAGCCACCAAAGCGTCCTTCCCTAGATTCTAATCACCGCTTGTTAAAGCTCAGCCGAATCACGCAGCCCCTTCAGTCACAAAAGCAGTACGAAGATATATCTGCCGCCAAAATTGAAGAGATGGTTGAAAAGAAGGTAGAGGAGATTCTGGCTGTAAGAGCTGTCAGTGAAAAGTCCAGGCAAACGCAGGTCCGTGAGTTGAATGAACAAGTACAAAAGCGCTTGGAAATGCTTGAGCAGCGCATCGAAGGCACGGAAGACGCAAGGGCCGAAGGATTGTCATTTTTGCTCATGGCCAAGCAACACCAAGCACGTGGCGAGGATAGCTTCGCACTGAAGATGTATCAGCTCGCGCTTCCTTTCTTCCCAGACAACGAGAAACTTGCAAGGAAGATCAGCACTCTGAAGCAGCGGATCCAGAGCAAGTCTTGTCCAGATGCCGACACAACCGGGAATCACACTCTCACAGCGTCCAAGAGAGAGTTTGGAAGCCTTCTTTCAATCAAGAGGCAGTCCGTGGGAACAAACTTGAAGCGTCAAGCTGAGGATTCGGATGGCGAGTACAATCCCGAAGATAGAGCCGAGGAACTCAGTGACGACGATATTGAAGAAATAACACAAACGAGGCGCAAGAAACGCACCAAAACCAGTTCGCCGTCAGATGAAGGGTCTAGCGTCGACTGTTACGAAGCCCCCTCACCCCGGACAATCCACCTTCTATCGATAATCAACTCTCGCGACGTAAGCCAGATTAAGCTGTTGAAAGGTGTTGGCGTCAAGAAAGCTGAAGCTATAGTTGACTGCCTCTGCGAAATGGATCAGCACTTGGAGGAGCAGGACAGCGATAGACAAGTCCAGATTAACAGTCTTGCCGAACTGAGCACGCTAAGAGGAGTCGGCGTCAAGACTGTTGAAAGCATGAGAAATGGAGTCTTGGCATAAAGGGCATAATATATAGAAGTTGATATCTCCATCTGTGGAGCGTTGGGGTGTCACAAGCATGTTGAACAAACTTCATATTGCATATTGCATATTTCATCCTTCATTGCAAATTTTGCACCATTGCAGGTGCAACGGACACGGACCATGCATATATTGTTTTTACCATTCATTCAGCGAAGGTGTTACGGTGTTGGTTGGGTGAGATGTTGTCCGATGTTGTATTTTGCATTTTTTGGATATACTCCCAGCATGTTCAGTCTTATTAGAATACGATTCATTTTCCTCAACATTTTCTGCATCAAACTCACCACCCCACAAACATTACATTACTTTAATTGAGACATATCTACCAAAACCCCAACTTATGCCTACTACTAACTCCTTAGACTTTATGCATAAGCCCCCAACCGCTAATTCTTCCCTTGGCCAGGATATAAAACACAACTCCACCGAACATCACCACACCACAGAAAATCTCCAACTTCAAGTACGACCCATGTAAGGGATCAGGCAACAGAGCACCTGCAATCGGCATACCTGTCAAAGCGGCAAAAGATACAATGCAGAAATACGTTCCACTACGAACTCCAATCTCGCGCAGATCCGAGATCTGAGCGACTAGCGCTGGCGCAAGGGAGACAGCAGCACCGGAGCTGAAACCGTAAAGAGAAGTGAACACGATGGCAGGAGCGTTGCTTCGCGATGGAAGCCATAGAGCGAGAACGATAATGACCGAGAACAGGGAGGTTAACATCATTAGGTTGAATCTGCCGAAAAGATCTGCCAGATAGGGCGGCACGAGACGGCCGAGGATACTGTACAGTTGATTAGCATATGGGTATGTGATATGAGACAAGAAATATATACCTGGCTGCGTTGAGAATCGGGATTAAGTAAGATGCCAGATAGGACGACATGCCGTACCGCTCGGCTTGAGTTGGGATGAAAGCGAACGGCAAGAATAAGCCCCAGTATACAAAAAAGGTTCCGGCCGTGGTAAGCACGAAAGGGAGCTCGCGGAGTGGGCGAACGAAATCCAATGGTCGGAATGGCTTCCGGTGATGTTGGAGTCGCGATTGTACCGTGAGGTTGGCAATAACCAGGAGCCCTAGACTGAGGAATCCGCAGATCCTCATTGTCCAGCCAAATCCTACTATGGGGATGAGTCGAGCTACCATGATAGGGAAGATTACTCCTCCGACGCTTGAGCCGCAAGTAGTGACGCCTAGAGCCAGGGCACGACGCCGCCGAAACCAGGTGCTCACGGAGGTGAGACAGCCGTGGAAGATGGCACTTGTTCCGATAGGGCTGCAGACACCTTGCGCGAGGATGAATTGGTAGTATTCTTTCGAGATGGACACCATCATCAGCCCGAAGACGTGGAAGAATGTGCCGGCTATCAGAACCCAGCGGGGACCGAAATTGTCAAAGAATACTCCTACGATGGGACCCTGTTTGGAGTTAGAACCGTCAATGCCTCGCTTTTACTAACACCGGAACTTAGTGTACGCACCCCGAAAAACATCATGAAAATCTCCAACGAAGTGATCCACGTTACTGTGCTGGTTGGCAAGTCCTGTAGCTGATGGGTTTTATAGTAGTCCAGGAAGACACCAATACCTACACATCTTGGTGTCAGCATAATTCAGATCGTGCTCCAGGCCCAACAAATATCAAAGGGCACAGAGCCCAGAAGCTACTCACAATTGATCCACCCAAAACTGACAAACAACCCACAGAAGGCACCGAGCACTACCATCCATGCCTTGAGGCCACCATCCGGGGGTGCATCTGGGGCTTTAGCTGGCACAGACTGGGTAGTCGCGCCTGATTTCTCCGGATCCCCGGTTTGACTAGACTCATCTTCAAGAATTGTTTGTGGACCCGGCTGGATTTCCTTATGTGGATGTTCTTGCTTCGCGTCTTCCGGGTTCAAATGGGCACTTGAAGAATAGACAGGCGTTGTTGATGGAGATTGTTCTATACTTTCGGTAACGACGCTTTCGGCGGAGTGTTGTATCTCTGGAATTGACGGCATGTTGATCAACTATATAGTTTGGTGGCTTGTAATAGGAGTGAACGACTGGGTTCTGTGACGACGCGGTAATGATCAAGATTAAGTTATGCGACTCATAGGACTAACGAATGAGTAATGCCGAACAACTGGAGGGGAGAGACAATCTGCGGGATCGGATCTGCCTGAAGGATGTTAGTTTACTGAGGACATACGGCTTGACAGAGCGAATGCAAAAGAGAATCCAGTCGCGCTTGGATCGAACTGTCGACAGATAAACTGTATTCTCGAGCAGAATTCTTTTCGCTCGGGGAGTCAATTGCACGTTTGTTTTCCACAACATTGAGTTCACATTCCTCATGTCTTAATGTTCTACTGGTAACCGTGGCATTGAAAAACCTGGCTCTGAATCAAGGGATAGATTTTCAAGTCTTGACGTTATTGGGTTACATTGCCCAGCACAAGATAGGGCTGGAACAGCTGACACCGGAGAAAGCAGCCGAACGAAGGGAGCCATAGCCCTTGCATATTTGCTTATTCAACGTTGCACTGCCTATTATCCATATGACAGTCTGCTGGCCATTGCAGAAACAAGTCCATGGTTTTATTCCAGAAGAGTGGTAAGGTCAAATGGTTGATTGTGCAGAAGACATAGCACGAAATGATTTCCATGCCCAGTGAGGAGAAAAAAAAATTGTTGAAACCTGGAGTATGCTACCTATAATACATTCAGCCTGCAATAAGAAATTTTAGAATGAGCGCCTTATCATGCCCCAACTGGGACAGTTGATGTCAAACGTTACACTTTAGTTTTGTTGGCCAGGTTTCTCAAAGATCACCTTGCCTTCCTTCGTAAGAGTGGCAATGCTTTGCGCTGACCCTCTGATCTCCTGTTCTAATTGTTCAACGGTCCTCGTGGGTGCGGGGGCAGCATTGACAGCCTCCTCGGCCGCCTTCCGATACTCCTCGTCGGCAGACGGTTTCTTTTCCTCTGCGGGCTTTGCAGGTCCAATGGTTAGTCCTCTCGGGGCGCTTGCAATCTCATTGACTTCGTGCGAGGTGAGAACTTCATTAATACGGGGGCCACGGGTTTGTATGAGAATAGTCGCGGGGCCATCAAATTGCAGGAAGAGCTGGTAGCAACATTAGCACCATCGTACCATTCAAATCAGTGTTCAAGGCATACCCTGTCTCCCCAGATGGTCATCCGAGACCAAGTACGAATTTTATGGAAGATATTCATCGCGGTTTTCCAGGTATCGGAACCCGACATATCCCGAATGAATTTCGAATCCTGGATAAAGCTCGGCCAGCCCTTGAGACCTGGAACCTGGAATTTCAAGGTTGTGGATTTGAAGCGGTAAGGACGAGGGGGGTTGTTTGTCATTGTGTAAGCCACGACATTGCTTGACTGTGTTAGCATGCTTCAAAGTAGTGATATCGATGGGTATATGCAACCATACCTTGGGTGGACGATGTATTGCTCTCCGGCCTTTACCTCGACCTGGTATAACTGACCCGCACCGACTAATGCTAGCAATCCTCTGCCAGTCACTTCGGAGCTACCCCAGTGTGACACGCTCTGCGCAAGTCAGCTTGGCCTTTCAATAGACGACGTCCCTATCGGATTAACAAACCAGGCTTGTGTTGATAGTCGGCTTAATAGAAAGGGAACGGCCGGTCCAGGCAAGCAACGCACGTCTCTGCGCCACCATCCAATCGACGGACCCATCCAGGTGTACAACAGCGAAGGACGTGGTAGGCGACCGAACAGAAACCAAGGCAGTTACCGGGCTAGCCGACGAGACCTACCCAGGTGTCAGTTTCATATTCCCGTTGCTGATGTCGAAAGGGCCAAGCGAACCTTCTGATAGAGAAATGGCACACCGACAACCGCTCTCCGGAATGGCTCCAGAACGCTCAATGTAGAAACCACCTGATAAGGCACCAGTAACCGTCAATAGACCTATCGTTGAATCTCGAATCGCAAAACGTGGAACTATCTCATACATTATCGGCTTTCCCGCTCAGTCCTACCAATGTTCCTCGTCGGGTGAAGAGATTCTGCGAAGCGGATAGAGAGACGGACAATAAGGAGTATGGAGCGCCGATAACGTCGAATCGCGCATCTGCATGTGTTAAACCATCAGTAGGAGTCCTTGGTTCAAATCGCCGGACAAGCACCTCTTGTACCGTCCCTGGAATTATAGAAGTAGAATAACATACCGGCAGACTCAGCTGAACTAGGAGTGCCGACAACAGGCAGATTGTTTCCGTTGGCCGAAGATGGCTGTTCCGCGGCCGCGGCGCGAATCTGAAGGCATCTTGTCTGCCCTTGTCGCGCCCGCGGAGGGAGGACTCGGGTCCAGGACACAGCCCGTACACCTCGCCTCAAAGGTTGACTCATTGTCATGCCTGAGGAAATGGACCGGAAGAGGTGTATGAGGAGGGGGAAGGATTGAGATTGTCTGTCAATTGCCCGCAGGTTCAAGTTCTCCGCAGCGGTACCAAAGACTGTATCGTAAATTCTTTGGTTCCTGATCGGGGAAAGCGTTTGGTGGTTGGCCTTGGCGCCTGTGACGATAGAGGATAGCGGTAAGATTCACTTGCAGAGGTACGGATACAAGTACAATGGAGTGTGTCTCCTAGTACTAATTTACAGCCCCGGGACCAGTAAATAAAATAAAATTCAGAAGGGTAACCACTCACTAGCCTTACGTCACAACGCAGTTCCCACTTCAGGCTAAGGTTAAGGCAACATTTATGGCTGCCAACACATCTGTTTTTTTTTTAACTGGACTAAATCCCCACATTGATATCTTGACTGCTGCTGCAGCTCACAGGGAACTGGCTATCTTCGTACAAATTAACACACCTTCCTTGTTTCCCCCCTTTTATTGTTTGAGAATAAGTTCCTATTCATTCTGTGAAACTTTCAACAAGTTTAACTCGTCCCGAGACCCATGGCCCCGAATAGCTACAACTAGTTTAGAGCTCTTGACCCACCGCCCGGCTAGACGTCGCTTTTCCATCATGAGCATCATCATCGTCGAGTAATCTACACCGTGTGACGTAACTTTCTGCGCTGGATGCTTCTCTAAGCGATGGAATCCTCCATTCAGCGTTTGCTGAATGATAAGCTCTATGATCGGAGGAAACAGGGAGCCTTGGAGTAAGAACAATGAAAGCTGCTAAAGTGCTTCTGCAAAGCAATACGTGCTGACGGAGGCTATGATATAGGCTTGAGAAAGTTGTCCGAGATGCCGTTTTCAAAGGAGCACATGAAGATATTCAAAGAATTGTCGATCAGTTATGCCATGACTACGCCTACGCGGTACATCAGCCTCATGCGAGAAATGGTGGCTTAATCGGGTTGGCCGCGGCCTCCATCGCGCTTGGATCGGTGAGCATGCCGGGGATGCAGCATCTGCACTGTCGTTACTGAGAATAGGATACTAGGAAGGTGTTGCGCCGTACCTCAAGGAAATTGTACCCCCAGTGCTAGCTTGCTTCTCCGACCAAGATGCGCGAGTCAGGTACTACGCTTGTGAGAGCATGTATAACATTGCCAAAGTTGCTAAGGGAGAGATTTTGTTGTTTTATAATGAGATCTTTGATGCGTTGAGTAAGGTGAGCGGGCTGAATATTAGCTTTATTTCCCCGCTGTCCTCGCCTCGGCCTTATTGCCTGTTCCCCAACTAACGTAAGTTCCTAGTTGGCGTCCGATTCGGAGCTTTCAGTCAAAAATGGCGCAGAGCTCCTTGATAGACTTGTTAAAGACATCGTATCTGAATCCGCCGCATCTTATGTTTCGGTCTTGCAGCTTTCCGAGAAGCAAGAGACAGATCCCGAAGCGTTGGAAGACCCTGACCTTCCAACGGCATTTTCTCTTCCAAAATTTATACCATTACTCAAAGAACGAATACATGTCATCAGCCCGTTCACTCGGATGTTTCTGGTATCATGGTTAACTTTGTTGGACACGATACCCGACCTGGAGCTTGTTTCATACTTGCCAGAATTCCTGGGGGGTCTGATCAAATTCCTTGGTGACCCTAATAGAGACGTGAATGTTGCCACCCAAAATCTGCTTGATAGGTTTCTGTCAGAAATCAAGAGAATCGCTCGTCTCAAGAAAGGCATCGAAGAGAGTCGGAAGGGTCAAGGAAGCGAGAATAGACAATCAACTACGAGTGACAGTGTCAGCACAACTATCGACCAGACGGTTGCCGCCGAAACCGAGACCGAAACCGAAGCTGAAACCAATGATATTGCGATAGAAGATTCTGAGTTTGGTTCTACAGTTGATGAAGACGGCTTGCATGCCGACGGAGATTGGATTCCAGGACAGGATGTCCAAATAGATTACCCCAAGATACTAGACATCTTGGTAGGCTTCGTTGACACATCTTATGGTGAGAAGTTCTGAGCATGATTCCACTTAACGGTCTTAGACTTACAGCCAGTAGAGGAGGAGATGCAGTTGACAGCGCTGCGATGGATCGATAGTTTCTTCGAAATTAGCCCCGAAGACATACTCCCATTCGTTCCACGTCTTTTGACCCAAGTACTTCCAGCTATGTCCAGTGGCTCAGACCAAGTGCGGCAGGCCGCAAATCGAGTCAACACATCGTTGCTAGAGTATATTGTGTCTCTATCCGAAGACACATTATCGGATGAGACACGACAGTCATCATCTTCGAAACTAGCCTCCACGCCCAATAAAGAGACTGAGAGGAGAGAATCTGCACCAAACGCCAAACCTTCTGATGTATCCATCACCGCCTCTAGGAAGCAATCGGTGCAGGAGTCTACACAAGAACAAACACCTCGGAGCAGTGTCATGTCCACACCAGTGCCGCCTGCCGATCTTGATTATGCTTCGGCTGTCAACTCGCTTACACTGCAGTTCTTGAACGAGAACGAAGCTACTAGAGTAGCCGCCCTCTCTTGGTTGATAATGTTGCACCGGAAGGCTCCTAAAAAGGTGGTGGCATTCAACGATGGAACGTTTCCTGCTTTGCTTAAGACACTGTCCGATCCAGCGGAGGCAGTGGTGACGAAGGATCTTCAGCTCTTATCCCAAATATCGCGGAATAGCGAGGATAGCTATTTCAAGTCCTTTATGGTGAACCTCCTCCAACTGTTCTCCACCGATAGGCATTTACTAGAGGTCCGCGGAAACCTCATTATCCGCCAGCTTTGTATGAACTTGAGCCCGGAGCGCATTTACAGAACTCTAGCCGACTGTCTTGAAAAGGAAGAGGTCAGTTTGCCTTGCAGAAAGGGCTGACGCACGTGCTAAATCCCTATCGCAATTTAGGACCTCGAATTCGCTAGTATTATGGTACAAAATCTAAACAATAACCTGATTACCGCGCCCGAGCTCTCCGGACTGCGAAAAAGGTTACGGAACCTGGACACCAGAGTAACAGACCCTTGAGCCCACATTTGGATGTTGTCACTAACAATCGGCATAGGAGGGCCAGATGTTCTTTGTGGCTTTATTCAGGTCTTGGTGTCACAATTCTGTCTCCACATTTTCACTGTGTCTGCTTGCACAAGCATATGAGCAAGCCTACAACCTTCTTCAAGTCTTGTCAGTATGGAAAAATCTATGCTTGCTAAAGTGTTCTAACCAAATCTCTCAGTGCCGAGCTTGAAATGACTGTCAATAATCTGATCCAAATCGATAAGCTGGTCCAGCTGTTGGAGTCTCCTGTCTTCACCTGTAAGTTGTTTCTTTTTTGGTCCTTCAGGTTATTTTCTGTTCCCTTTATTGATGAGCGCTCATGTGCTGCTAGATCTCCGACTTCAACTGCTTGAACCAGAAAGTTATCCATATCTCTACAAATGCCTCTACGGTGTCCTCATGCTTCTTCCACAGAGCTCTGCCTTCGCGGCTCTAAAGAATCGTTTAAACAGTGTTAGCAACATTGGCCTTCTCCATACACCTCGACTGTAAGCACCCACAAGAATGAAAGTCAGCCCCAAATACTTTCATGCTGACAAGACTCTCACAGTTCCACGATGGTTTCAGCCTCCGGCTCAGGCGCCTACGATCGCTCGACAGGCAGCCGCTCCAAACGCGAAGAGAACTCCATCCGCTGGGTCGAACTACTTGAAAAATTCAAAACCGTACAGGAAAGGGCCCGCCGAGCCCTACGTGCAAGAGAGCGTCCCTTCGACGATGGCGTGGCCGGCTTCCAGGGTCAATCGTTAGCTGCCGCCCTCTCTGCTGCAGACCAAGCGCGGAACAAGGAACGGGCAACTCTCCCCGATACACCGCGGACAGGCCTAGGCCTTGGAGCTGGTGCAGAGGGACGGCGTAGTCCTGCTGATGTGGGAAACCAAAAGGGTGGTTCTATCCTGGGTGCCGCGCATAGACATAAAACCAGTCTTCCTAATTTAGGTCGACTAGGTATAGGGAGTAGGAAATCGAAACGGTGATTGGGATTGTTCGCTCTGTTGACAGGATGCTGTTTGTGACAATATTCGCTTTTTTCTGATGCAGTTACACGGAGGTTTTCTCGTCTGTTACCGTGTACAGTGCTTGTTTACGGCGTTCCTCGAGAATGTTATGCTGCCACTTGTCTGAGGTATCACGCGCGTCTGTTATACAAATCTAGCGTTTTTTCATGTCTAGCCTTAGATCTATGACTAAGTGGTCATTGCATCTTTTCTCGGATTTTCAAAGAAGCGCGTATAGAATGTATGTACAGTTGAAGGGTCAAGTATTTAAAGAGAAGGGAAGCTCAGACAAGCTAAGAATCAAGTCGCTCAAGTCGAGAGAAAGTATAGACGAATCAAAGAATAAAAAAAAATCCACCATAGCCCTGTACCTTTTGCTTTACCAAAAGTGAATCTCAACGCTAGGTAAGTTGAAGTCGAAGAAGATAGGACAAAGAAGATCGAACCAGATCGTGCAAGGCACACAGCGTGAAGTAGAAACCCAAAAAGACTCCGGTGATACCAAAAATAAAATGCCAAAGTACAAATGACGTCAGTCAGACTGAGAAATGGACGCGCATGCCTGTCCTGCGGGGTACTGTACAGGATTCTGCGTGGTTAAGCATGCAAGGTTAATCGGATCGTGCCGAAGGGGGTCAAGGGTTGCTGCTCGTGTCTCAGACCGAGAAGCAGGCCGGTCCAATTTGCCCTCTCAGATAAAAGAAAGCATGAACTTTTGTCTTTCGTTCATTTCTCAACCATGAATGAAATAGCGGGACATATAACGGTCGGAAGTGTCGTCACATCCTCCACACGAGACGTAATGCCGAGGATATATAGTCAAAAGCAAGAGCAGAAAAACATCGAGTTTAAATGATTTCGTCACCGCCAACGTGAATCGGTGGATGATACACCCCACGTAGGGGATTTCCAGTAACTGCCTGTGGAGTGCTTGGAGACTGACCCTGGCGAGTTCGATCCGTTGGTGTACACATATTCACCGTCGACATACTGGACACCTGAGAATGTACTGCGGTGTTTGCGACGAGCGTAACGCTGCTCTAGACGATAAAGTTCGATTTCTAAGCAGAAAAGCTGTTAGCAACGAGGCTCTAACTCGGATAGTTGTGACCATTTCTCTCTGTAAGTCGGAGGTCGAGATCGCGTAGGACACATACTTGCTTGTAGCTTCTCGATGAGACCCATTGTGTATATGAAGATTGCGAGAAAAAACTTCTAACCCTGTTGGTATTTCACAAGTACTTGACTAAACGGTCAATTGAATTGATTTCGGGTGGGTATGCAGAGATGGTTCGGTAGGTGATGGAATTGCGACGCCGCAAACGGAAGTAGGCGCTGGTTTCGGAAGGGAACGATAGTGATAGTAATGGATAATGATTGTAAATAAGAGCTTATTGCTTCTCTAGAAGTGCTGATAATACGAATTAGCGAAGAGAAACAATGATGGAAACGCTCGGCTTGGTGGTTTGACTCGGTTCTACTCAGGAGAACGGCGGAGGGAAAGAGAGCCGAACAAAAGCGACAAGGCCTTACCTGGTGGAGCTACTGTCTAGTTCTATAACAGAAAAAGAAAGAAAGATTGATAAGAGGTATCGGATACCAGGACAGTGAGGCGGAGACCAATCGCCGGATGGAGAAGAGAGAGAAAAAGGAAAGGAAAGAAAGAAAGAAAAAGTTGGGAGACGAAGGAGCGGAATCAATAATCCTGGGGGGAGCAAGCCGTGGGCGGGAGGGCAAACACTCCAATGTGATATGCAACCAATAGTAATCTAATAATGAGTGGTTCAGAAAGGATAGTTGGTGTAGCGTCAAAAGACTGATGGGTGAAGGAATGTGGGTAAGTCGACGAATGACGTGGTGCGTCAATAAGCCACTAGAAACTATGCGTGCTACCGCAAGACAAAGAAAGACAGACAGAAAGAAAATCGTATGGGTAAGATGGAACGGGAAGGGAGGGAAAAAGAACTAAAAGAGAAAGAAAAGAAGATGGGTCACAGAAGAAGCGAAGTTTTGACGGGAGTCTAGAAAGACCGGTCGTACGTCGCGCTCACTGAACCGAGAGGGGCAAAAAAACGTGGGTTGGCCGGGGGGTTCGCCACTAGCCCGTTTCCGGTCTAGCCAGGGGTTGGCCCCGTCCTCGGGCCGTCAGTTGGCCCGAATCACTGCTCACTATCTGATATTAATCCCGCACTAACTAGCCGACTATGGCCTATTATATTCACTAGACTCACTCTAACACCCCTGAACGCGTTCTAGTTCCTTGCTAATCTATCACAGACAGCGTTCGAGCAGTCCAAGCTTGCTCAATCATTAATCGTGGCATATGCCCCCGTCCTTCCGGGTTCGTTCGGACCATCCATGCGTTTGGGAGTATGGAGAACCTTGGGACGGAGTACGGCACTATGATCGTTGATGTCCCATCCACTTGGGTGCCGCATCGCTGATTCGGCACTGTTCTTTGATCTCCACATAAAACTGGACCAAAGCTTGCCGTTAGTTTCCCAAGGAACGGTACCGAATGCAGCTTTGATTAGGTTGGTATTTCGTCATCCGGACAGGAAATTTGTTGCACTGTGTACATACAGTCTGACATCCAACAGTCTAGCACTACACGTAATCTTGGGACAGCTTCAAAGAGTTTACAAGAATTAAATGGTCTATAGACATAGAACCTTCCCTGAGTCCAAACTAAATTTACGCAAAATTGAACCAGCAACTACCAAACTCCGGAGTCTAGTTCTCTAAACAGCTCACTTTTGTCTAGAGTCTGGCAGCACCTCTTGTCCAGCACCTTCCTCAAGCTCGGCATTACCTTCGCTCTCTGGATCTTGCGCAAAAGACATTTCTTGGGCTATATAATGCAGGCGATATGTTAGCTTTCAATTCAGTAAACCAAACAGAGGCAAACGATGGGCTCCTTACCGTTCCAAAGCTCAGCATAGATGCCATCGAGCTCAAGAAGTTCACGATGCGACCCTGTTTCTGCCACGCGGCCCTCCTTTAGTACAAGGATTTGGTCGCTGTCACAGATTGTTCGCAGTCGATGAGCCACAAAAACGCTTGTGCGTGCCTTGTCTTTGAGGACGCTGTTGATGTTCTGTAATAAGGCCTGCTCCGTGTATGTGTCAAGAGCCGATGTCTGTATTGGTCAGTCAGTTACCCGTCAGAATAGAATTTTCTAACAAGGACCTACAGCTTCATCGAAGAACAGGAGTTCAGGGTCCTTCAATATCAGTCGTGAGATAGCTAACCGCTGCTTTTCACCACCGGATATCATCATTCCTCGTTCACCAACAGCGGTCTTGTATCCCTCGGGTAGTTTCTCGATCAGTTCGTGGATGTGCGCCCGCTGTGCTGCCTTGCGCACTTCTTCATCAGTAGCGTCGATTCTTCCGTAGCGAATGTTGTGTGCGATCGAGTCATTGAAGAGCGGGGTATCCTGGGGCACAACACCAATGGCTTTCCGTAAGCTTTCGAGAGTCACATCCCGCACGTCCTGACCATCAACTAGAATGCGGCCCTCTTGGACATCATAGTACCGGAACAGTAGTCTCAGGATGGTCGACTTGCCACAGCCACTGGGTCCCACGATAGCAAACTTCTGGCCAGCAGGAATCGTAAAGCTTGCGTTCTTGAGGATAGGGCGGTCCGGGTGATAACCAAAAGTCACATTCTCGAATTTGATCTCCCCGCCGCGGTGGAGCTGCAGGGGTTTCGCATTCGGCTTTTCCGTGATATTCACATTGACCTTCTGCAGGTTGAATAGGGTCTCCATGTCCAGCAAAGACTGACGTAATTCACGGTACACAGAACCAAGGAAGTTCAGAGGTACTGACAGTTGGAAGACAAGCTGATTGACCATAACCAGGTCTCCAACAGTCAACGAACCACTGGCGACTCCATTTGCCGCGAGGTACATCATGCCGGCAAGTGCACTTGAAAAAATCATGTTCTGACCGGAATTGAGAAAAGCCAACGACGTCGTTACCTTGATAGAGGCGTCTTCATAAGCTTTAAGCGCTTTATCATACCGTGCGACCTCAAATTTCTCGTTGTTAAAGTACTTGACAGCCTCGTAGTTGATCAAAGAATCCACGGCTACTGTGGCACCGCGATTATCCGCAGCATTGGCCTGTTTCCGGAACTTGGTTCTCCATGCAGTAGTTGTTATTGTGAAAGCAGAGTATGCTACCATGGTAGCAGCCGTGATCGCAGCAAATTGCGCGCCATATTGATATGTCTGCCAATACGTCAACGAAAGTCCAGGTTTGTGTTATGTACGTTTAAACAGTACCAATATTCCGCACACAAGAGATATCTCAAGAGCAGTAGGAACGACGTGGAAGACCATCGATGTCAATAGGAAGCTGATGCCTTTCGTTCCGCGATCAATTGCCCGAGTCAAGCCACCGGTTTGTCTGCTAAGGTGGAAATTGAGGTCCAGTCGTAACAGATGCTCGAACACATTTCGTGCAACTCTGCGGATTGCCTTCTGGGCAACGCTAGCGAATACGGCGTTTCGAAGTTCTTGGAAAAGTGTAGCGCCAATCCTGGTAACACCATCTGGAAGGCTGCCGTTAGACAGGGGTCCTGCGTTGTATGTGTATGCTTCGCTTACAAGCTATGATCATAGAGCCCGCAACTGTATACGCCGTCCCGCCAATTGCGGCAAAGTCCACATTCATCGAGTCGACAATGCTCTTGAAGTAAAATGGCACATTCACGTTGAGAATCTAGAACCCACAAGGTAAGCCCCAATTGTAGAAACTAGGGTGACTATGGAATTGTTACCGACCTTTGCTCCAACTAGTAACGACAGGGCGGTTCCGACGCGCAGCTTCGTACCCCAATCATCCTATGGTATCACAATTAATGCCAAACGTTCCCCAGTCCACGACCGCTTCAGGCCTTACCTTAGGCCAGAGGTATTTGGCCATTTCTTTCATGATCGCCCAATCTGCCTTCCTTTGTTCCTGCTTTCCCACCATAGTTTCGCTTAGAAGATCTCTCTTCGGCGTGCCCGCGGCATTTTGTGCATTCTTCGTTTTCTGGTCCGCTGATTGAGGGGCGAGCGGAGAACCGGAAATGGGCGTCTTTGGTTCTGAAGTAGCATTTTTGTTCAAGAGACCTTTGCTTGTCGAGAATACTCTGAACTGAATGCTATGCCGTGTACTTATCCGCGGCGTGGAGCGCGGGACTGCGGGACCGCGGTGTGCGAAGTGTCCGGGGACACGCAGGCACGGCGGTCGGGCTGCCCTGGGCAGCATGGTGGTGAAATAAAATATCGCAGTAACCGAGAGAACGCGAGGACTCTGCTTTTAGTCAAGGAACCATCGTAATCGTGGTGTAGCTGCTGCGGAACTGCTGTCTCGTGAGGACCGCCGGGTTCGGAGGAAAAAAGGTTCGGAAGTAAATGATGACTTCACAGCTGGATATTCCGAGGAATTGCTTGCCTCTTTTGCGATGAACGGAGATCTGATCGAAAGTAAATATCTTAATCAGCAGGTGAGGAGGAATATATCCTTCACGGAGGTTATTTAACGAAGCAAAGCAAGTGACGGAGGTTATCAGATAGCACCAGTTGCGGCGGATCTGTCGCAATCGCAATCGCAATCGCCGAATCCATAACCCTCAAGGTCGTATCGATTTCAATCTTACCGACCGGCGGTAATTACAGTACTTGGCGTGCATGAACCACGCAAGTTTGCGGCATTTTCTGTGTACCGGTCCGTTCCATTGCGGCATTTATATAACCTTTTCTTGGAATTAATATCTCTCACAACGTGGCCTAGTTAATTCCCTATGCGTAGAGTTAGTTCACATCTCAAGTGCCTCGCTCCGTATCGCTTTGGACGTCATGTATCCGTTCCTGTCGAGTCTAGCCTAGTGATGAGAGTGAACCGAAAGAGCTATCAAAGTGCTACTTTTATAGTAACCCTAGGTGAGAAAGCGGAGAATAAACCATTAGAGAATCGAGAAGTCGTGCACTTGGTTTCGAATATAAAGACTGGCTTTAGAGCCGGCATCTGTCCTTTACATTAGTACGCCAAGTATGTCGAGTATACAATTCTCAGAAGAGGATGACTTATACTCTTCTGAGCTTTGAACTCTTGCGGAAAGAGAAAAACACGAATGAATTGGATCGCTCCATATTAATGATTAAACTAGCTACCATACATATCCTTCGTTAACTCCCTCACTTTACTTCTTCACCCAGATGTTATCATCCCCATAACCATTGGCAATCCACGACTGGGGAAAGTATGACTCCAGAACTGTCTGCACGTAAGACTTGTCATCCACGCACATGTCTCCTCCACTCGGTCCAATATGTGGGCAATGCTCTGTTGGTCGATACTGCACCATATGCTTGTGCACCTCCCGACAAAGTAAGGTATCCCTTCCCAACTCATACGGGTCTCCGAACCTCTTCTCCTTCGTCAAGACTTGCATACATTGTTCTTGACTGTCATACTGCTTATTATCACCCGTGCAGTACTTGTCACTCGTCTCACAGATAGCCTTCGCCAACAGCTCAGTCAGTGTGCTCTTGACCACAATTGGATCCGTCGTGTTGAACTTGACCGCCGCAGCTTCAAACAGTGTCTTAACGAACCAGTCGAACCAACGGAAGGTCGCATCATATTGGGTGACCTTGCCATCTTCATTGAAGGCCATCCATGAGTCAACAGTAAGCGGGAGAAGAACACCAAACGAAGTCGAGTTGAAAGTGATCACTGTCGTAGCCGAGGCCATATTCTGGTTGGCAACGAACTGTGTGATGGTGTAGTTAATGGCGACACCAGTCAAACTGAGGGATTCTGGCTGCGAGAAAAGGCCGAAGATGTATTCGTTGTTCAGCTCTCGGCCGGGAAAGGTGCGTGTAATATCGACACGTCCTTGGACCTTGTTTCTGTTAGTATCTATGCATAGGTAGGGAACTCTAGGCTGGGGTTTGGAGCGTACATCTTCGGTGAAAACGGAGTCATCCGTTGCGTTGATTTGCTTCAGATTAGCTGGGTAAAGGAAGTTCGTCCAGATATTGTTTTCCAAGGACCAGAGTTTGTCGAAACCAAGATCGGGAGGATTTGCCGCTGCTATAATGGCAGGGAGACATGAAACTGCTGTGAAGACGAGAGAACGCATGATGAAGATATCAATGTCTTGCCTTTGAAAGAGGTCTCTAGGGATCGATGTATATCTCGGATACGAAAGGATCTTATATACGCCACTTCCCTGCAAACATGGTCTTCAAGTCACACAAAATGGTCAGGGGCTAGAAGTTTTTAATCACAAATTGGGTCTGGAATGCTATATTATCAGCTGGCCTGGAACTTGGTGATCTGACATGTATTCGTGGCGCATCTGAAATACGGACCAGAACTAGGAATGCATTTGTCCTCTAGCATCTATCCCTTGCTTGGATCTTCACTGGAACATATATTGCCCCACGTAAGCACGTACTTTTCATTTGCCGAAAAATGACTCCCGGGAGTCACTAGCTTGCATTCTGTCCCATAATGTTCTCTGTTTGGTCGTTGGGTTGTTAAATTTCATCGTCGAAAAGATTATTGTGGTAGTAACATATGAGCACCAACAACCTGGTTAGTCCATAAGAAGAATGAGGCCTGAGCGGTCCACTACCTTGGTGATCAAGTGGATGCTTTGCAAAGGATATGTAGCTTCTTCAAACTTCACACGCAGAGGTCACTACAGTCTAAGCTCTCCTAGTGCTTATGGAGACAGGTGGTTAGTTCCAGTTTGCTAGTTGATAGTCCAAGCTGAAAAGGGATAACAAAGATATGCGAAGATTTACTCCTTGCAACATACGCGAGACATGTCTGATGCTTATGCTACATGCATAAGTATATTAGGAACTGCGCAGCAATAAGCTGGCGACCCAATAGTATGCAACACGAATTAATGCTATACCTATAAGTTCGTAAGCAACTTCAAGGGGGAAATCTCTATAGATACCCATCTCTTATACGGAGTAAATCACGACAAACACCTAAACTAAACTGTAAAGAAGTATAAGCGAATGGCTGTTCGGAAGACAGACACAAAAGAACAAATATAACAATATAGAATGACATATTCACTTCCACTGTGCAAGGTGTTGTCTCGTGGCTCTTGGAATGGTCATGAATTTGGATGCAAAGTATCTTCTGCTGAGAAAACAGGATTTCGTCTATGATTACTTCCGGAAAGCCTCGTATTCTGGGAAAAAGCAAAAGGTTCAGCTCAGCAATAATTTCTCTGCCAAACTTCGCCAATCATAATCTCGTTGAGCAAGTTGTGGTTTGAATCATCAGCCGCGGAAGCACGGAAAGCTGCTTACTGAATTCAGACGACCAACAGTTGTTAATGTGACCAGGGCTCATGACTTGAACGGGACAGGGACATCCCATTGAGAACAGTGAGCACTCATTAGCTGTGCAGCATACTAGTCGAAAAGGATGTGGATATGATTTCTTCCGCTTTGGGCTATTTGGGGAAAAAGCAATCTGCAAAGGAACGGGATGGAGACTTGGATAGGTATGTGATCTACATCTAATGTTCAACGTGCTGGTACGAAGAGATATTCATCACATATACCCTTATAATGAAGTGATTACTGTGTTTCTTATAAGAATAAATCATTTATGTGACCAGCCCCATGGATCATTGTCTGACAACCATCGAACGACATTACATAGTGACACTATTGTCTGAAAATATGAATTTCGGATAAGCTTGATAATCTCAATCGGCATTATAAAAGTGACCATGACAACTCCAAATTTAATACGCGCTCACAATCCATGACCATAGACCTAATGTAGCCTATGATAGCAAAAGCATGAATGCATGATATACCTAGCTAACAAATGTAAATAGCTGCACTGACAGCCCAGAATTGTGCCAACTCATGATTGCCGTAGCATCAACTGCTTTGAACATATAGACAGTGTAAAACACGACGCTTGTAAGAATTAGATCAGTGACTTATATACTGGAATACCGCAGACACATCTCTCTCCCCGGTCTCCTGTCGTATCAGCAGGTCCTGGATCTTGCTAAGGGCACCCTTCTCGCCATCATTAACAAAGTGATTCCAGGTGCTGGTATCGCCATACAACATAGCCTGCGCCTTGATGAATTGCGCTCCATCCGGTCTGCATCTCTTGCACTTGAAGGTGTCATGTGTGTCACTTCGGGTTTCCGGTTTGAATTGGAATAGTTCGCGGAGAGACTCCAAAGAAAAATGCCGCTCAACATCTTCCGCTGAATCCACAACGCATGAGGACAATGATTGCTTATGAGACTGCCGTTGGAAGATCTTCTCCTCAATTGAGCCGGTCGCGATAAATCGGTACACGAAACAGTCTTTCTTCTGACCATCACGCCAAACTCGTGCCAATGCTTGTTGATCAGCAGCTGGGTTCCAATCTGGGTCAAACAGCACGAGACGATTGGCGCCTATTAGATTGAGGCCACATCCACCGGCCTTGCTGCTGAGGAGAAATACAAATTCTTCCCCGTCAGGGTTGTTGAATTTGTCGACGAGCTTTTGCCGCTTATTCACATTCATAGTACCGTCCAGTCTCAACGAGCCATACCCCCTCGATCTGCATAGCTTTTCGAACAGGTCAAGTGTCTGGGTGTAATTACTAATGAGAACAATTTTGTCATTTGTGTCCTGGCGTATACGTGCTAGCATTCGATCCAAAACCATCATTTTCCCCGAGTACCAAGACTTGATATCGCGGTCACGCCCTCTTGCCTCAGGTGGCACGTAATCTTCTGGAAATGCAAATTCGCATCCTGGAAGGTCGGTGGAAAGGTTAAGTAGATCAGGATGGTTGCAAAGCTTTTTCAAAAGGCCAATTGCCTTAAGCGGCTGGCTTCCTTTGCCCCTGAGCAAGCTCCTAATTTCTGGGCTCTGAATGAAGTGGTTATAAAGGTCGAGTTGGAATTGAGACAAATTGCAAAAGACAACATGCTCATACTTGACTGGCAAGTATTTCGTCAATATATCATTTGTTCGGCGGATAATGAATTTGTTGACGATGGTTGAGAGCTCAGCTAGACATTCATCGCCTTTCTTTTTGTCTTCGTCCGATCCTGCGGCATCCCTTCCTCTGAGGATAGGCAATTCGAACCTTTTCCGAAATTCATTCTGCGACCCTAATAAATCTGGGTTGGCGAAGTTGAGCAGGGCGAAATATTCCGAAAGATCATTTTGAATAGGGGTTCCTGACAAGATAACACGACGTTGCACATTCAGACTGTTGAGTGCAGTCCATGTTAAACTATCCTTATTTTTAAGCCGATGACCTTCATCGCAAAGAAGTAGCCCTATGGGGCTATCCTTCAATGCTTCAACATACATCCTGAGCGTTTCGTAGGACACAATGAGCACAGGTCTCACAACGGCGCGACCGGAAGCAATAGCCCATTGCTTGATCTGAGATGTGAGTTCTGTCTTCGAAGCTTTGCCATCCACCGCAAAAGGAGTGATGGCATCTTTACCTAGCCATTTCACTGTGGTTGTTAGCAGGTGTTAAAACATCCAGGGCGCACTACCTACCTAGCTCATTGGCCCAGTTGCCAACCAAACTTGAAGGACAAGCAATGATACACTTCTGGATAAGGGTCTTGCCTGCCTCAGGAGACTGCTTGAGCAATGTCCACATCAATGAGATGCATTGAAGCTATCGCCGTCAGCCGGGGTTAGTGTTTTGAAGGGTCTGTCGGCCATACTGTTTTCCCTAGTCCCATTCCATCCGCCATTATACAGCCGTGTGCGTTCTTATCGACCATTCCGGTTGTGCAGCGGTATAAAAACTAGAAAACAGTTATCGTTAGTCTAATATCGCAGGAGAGCATTGATTGGAACAGTCATGTTACCTTTACACCTTCAATTTGATGTGGGCGTAGAACCTTTGCCAACCTTGGGTCTATCACGACTGGAACCCTTGGACCAGTTTCAACTTTCTTCTTAAGACCAAGTATGTCTGCTAAGCTCTTGTGTACAAGGGGAGCGTCCAACTTGGGTTGTTGTTCTTCGGGTTTTCCATCTTCCGGCAACTTCGTTTCACTGTTCTCATCGGCATCATCGACAGTCGGATCATACAGCACTATCGCAAATTCTCCGCTAGGATCATGTAGAGGTTTCACGACAAATGTAGCACCTTGTCGCATCCCCAAGGTTGGCGCCGCCCTAGCGCCATTGTAGCTGTCAACCGCCTTGTTGATTAAAGGTATCTTGAATCGTTGTTTGAAGGTTGTCTCTTTATCTTTAGGTTTGAACACAGGGAACCTGTTCACATCTCTGGTGGCGAGTGCTAAACGTTCCTCGTTGGTGTATGGCTTTTCACTATTATCGTCCACAGTTTCATCAGCCCCCGCATAATTCACCTTTCTTCGTTTCCTCGCAGGTTTATCCGATGTCCGTGTGGGTGTAGCAGATCCAGGGCATTTGAATGGTTTTGATAGGCGGTCAATGGACTTTGAGGACGGGGTTTGGAGGTTTTTGGATGACGGTGTGCTTCCGCCATCTTCCCTTACACTCGGTCGTGGTCGATACCTTGAGAAGTTAGCGATTTATAGCATGAGAGAACAGAATTAATATTTTCCTTACATTAAAGGTAGCGGTGCTATCTAGAAAGCCTTTCTATTTCACGCAGTAATAGGTGGGCTGATGCCTGGCAGTCAATGTCAGTTCCATAGAGTCATGAACAACGCGTTGCCACATCTTGGCGCGTTTCCCTGTGGCCGTCTAAACACCAAAGTATCACGCTGTCACGTGCTGATATCAGGGCTACTATGGAACCCCGCCACTATGGCGAGCTCTACCACCCAATGGAGGCAATGAAGTAACCTTAGACTACCGACTACAGTTCAGAGGTCGAATTTTGGTCTCATGTCCTCAGATTTCTGGGCTGGCTACCTTAGTGGGGCCATCGGGATCATCATCGGAAATCCTCTGGACCTTATCAAAGTTCGATTACAAGCAAGTCATGCTACAGATGCAGCTGCATCATTTTCGCACCAGCAATTGAGCCGCTTTGAGAGCACGGGCTCCCTCGTGCGAGGTTTGCCGGCCACTTCGAAGTCCCAGACTAGATACATCAACTTACCTGGATATTAGGTGCTGCGGCTCCAATTGTTGGATATGGGGCTTTAAATGCTATTCTTTTTGTTGCCTATAACCGGTCATTGATGCTCTTGGACAGTTCTGTGACAGACCCCACAGACCCTCAAGGAATTCCATTATATAAATTATGGCTTGCCGGTGCTGCAGGCGGAGTAGCCAGCTGGACTGTGTCGTCTCCGACTGAGTTTATCAAATGCCGAACGCAACTTGACTCACGCCCGGGAGCGTCATCTTGGACCGTCGCCAAAGATATTGTCAGGACCCTTGGCTGGAGGGGGCTTTATTTCGGAGGAGCCATAACCTGTGCTCGAGACTCTATTGGCTATGGATTTTAGTACGCACAATATTTCCCCGGATTTCCTCTCCCCTCGCCCCGCATGTTCTACTTGGAGCGCACCATTTACTTATCTTGATACAGTTTTTGGACTTATGAGTATTGCAAACGTCTCATGGCTTCTAAGGATGACGATGCACAGCAGACGGCAATGAAAGTACTTCTCTGCGGCGGTGTTGCTGGAGTAGCTACGTGGGCTTCGGTTTATCCGCTGGACATGATTAAGACCAGACTACAGGCTCAGGGACTCGGGGCACACCCTGAAGATCAGCCTCTGGTGCGGTCTCAAAATGATAGACGGGCTCTGAACAGCTTTCAGCTCGCTAGGGAGGCTTATAGGACAGAAGGGCTGAAAGCCTTCTATCGCGGGTTAGGGGTTTGCAGTGTCAGGGCATTCATAGTAAATGCTGTCCAGGTATGTTCCTCTATATATACAGATCAGGGCCACAGCTAATCAAGCAATGTGCGTAACAGTGGGCAAGCTACGAGTGGCTCATGAGGTATCTCAACAACCCGTGGAACCAGACACATGCACAAGTTTCATAAATAGGGATATACTCCGGAGTAGATCGTCTACAAAAGCTAAGTTATGTCCACGTATTGCGACTTGTAAGTAATACTCGCCCTAAATGAATAGTGGCCGATTAGAGTGGAGCTCAATAAACGAATATCCGAGAAACGGCGATTCCGGTCGGGTCACCGCAAGACGGAATCAGCGTACTCGGTAAATCGGGCGCCAACTCTGGCGATTTTCGGCGCATGTGGTTTCACGTGTTTCATGTGGCCATGCCAATCGCTGATTGGGCGAAATGACTTGAGCTATGCAACCAATAGCATTGTCTTCAAGACAACATCAACCTTCAAGGATGAATTTTTTTCTGTCGCTTGCTTCTCGTTCAGCCTGTCCAAGAGACATATCCCCTTCATATTGGCAATGTATATCCGATAGCCGCGGATGCTCGTCAATCGCGTATTAGTCTTAGAAACTTATTCCTCCATGTCGACAACAGTTCCTTCCGAGCGCAGGCCATTATCAGTGCCTAAACCCACAGCGGCTTCAGCAACCTTCTGTGTATGAGGTTCTTCACGTAGGAGACGAATTCTGTATACATAAGATACCCTCGAGTCAGTTTCAGATTGCGTGCGGCTGCTTGCGCCAAATCGCGCGGGTTATTACTGACCTTCGTTTATGGTTTTTACCCTTCGTGTGGGCAACCAGGTTATGTTCACTCTCAAACCATTTTGAGCACTCAACGCAGTAATGCTTTCCGAGTCCTGGTAGATCCTCGGGGTCCTTGGTGGCTTTGTACTGCGCGAGGTGTTTGGGGGATTCGATATCAGCTCGGACCTGATCGTAATCCCTGCAAATATCACTCGAGTTAGAATGCTTTCATAGATTTCTAAGATGTAGACAACCTGAGGGTTGTAGTACCTTGTCCTGCGCTTTGTCTTAATTCTCCTCAAAGCGCCCATTTTCGATACCTATCTATCAGAACCAGCCTGCAAGTAACTTTTTTTTTTTTGGAGTCACAAAGTATTATCACCGATATACGGAATGATGCTAAAGCTTTAGTTGTTGCGAGAGCGGGTCAACTATCTCAAAATTTCCGCCATTGTGTGCGCGAAAAGAATTTGGTGAAACATGTCGCTCCTCATTGGCCGAAAGTCCGTTGGCTTGGCACCGGTCCGCGGGATGGATGACCATCGGTAGGCCTCGGCTCTGGCTCGGCTCTGTCAGCAGGCTGGGGTCGCTGTTACATCCATCTTTCGCAGGTTGTAATTTATGACGTTTCCATTTTTTCGGCACATTGCTCCGGAACAGCATTCGCCCAGTTGCGTTTTAGGAGAAATAAGACGACAGAGACCCAATCAAGTTACTCCAGTAACAAGAATCTTCTCGTTCAGCTAGCAGTAATTGCCTTAATCGTGCAAATGAATGATCTATAAAAATTTTGCACTTTGCCACATTACGCTGCTGTCCATCATGGTCCCTGTAGAAACTGCTAACAGTGTTGGATATCCCGAAATGTCAAAAGCTGCGCCTATGATGTACTCCGAGTACTGTAGCTCAAGTTTGATGTAATCAGCCATGCATGATTGGTCTATCACGATCTCCGCTCACATGCGTTGGTCCACTGACTGCGCTTGTATTATTACCATGTAACCGGACACGGGTAAACGTTAAGGTATGGGCGGTAGAGAGGACTAGTCCCAAGGTAGAGCTATTCTAAGTATCAAAAGACCCCATGGAAATTCGACGAGACCACTGAGAGGGAGCGATTTTCGAATCAATGAGGAACCTTAGGTTTCCGGTTAATGACTATGGGTCCTGGAAAAGGAATGCGTGTAGGTAAGCCGAATTTTCGAGTACTCGACAGGGTAAAGAAAGGGGGGGCAATCGCGGGTTGCCCAGCCACTTCCTTGTGTCCGGTCGCATGCTTAGTTTGGGTTCCAGGTGTCCCGAATGCGTAAGGCTTCTGTATTGTCACGAGCGGTTACGGGTCCTGTTCGCCGGTTCAGTAATGGCTACTGTAAAGCAAGAATTCTTTCCCACTCTAAAAAACACCAGAGCTTCCTTTTTATCTGCTCCATTTTCCCTTTTCTTCTGACCCTCTTTCTTCTCTCTCTTTACTCTCCACTCCATCTTTGCTGCTTCCAACTGTTGAAGTTAGCTCTTCTTGGATGTGTTGCGGCCTTGCTCACCTCGCATAGAGAGCTTTCACAATGATCTCCACAAGGCTCGCGCGCATGGGTGCGCTGGTAAGTCGTCCTGGATTTATATGTGCCTTTGTCCAGCATCGCGTCGCCTGCACCGTCTCCAATTCGATGCTAGGTTTTCCGGCTGGTTTACTCTTGAAGTGTCCTAGACTAACATGGATCTCTTTCGCAGGCCCCCAAGTCCCGCCTTGTAAGAACACCTTGCTAATTGTTCTCGCTTCTGCGGGAAATTGGAACCCTTATGGAATGGGTATCGAAATGGAAACTAACATATCTCACAGTTTCTCGGGGCCCGGGGTCTGGCCACTGCCAGCGAACACCCTCTCGACAAGAAGGTCGAGATGTCCAATGTTGAAAAGGTGAGCAATGAGAAGGCTCCGTACTTTCGACTGCATCGGGAGAGCGGGCGTTACCCTATATGGTATATGGAAATCGGAGTTTGTTAACGATGTATCTCACAGGGCAACTACATCAACTACAAGTATGGCAGCACTTTTTTACTTTCATAACAGGAGCTCCTGTTTTATAAATGCGCTATCATGGTCCATTGACGCTGTGGCTAACATGTGTGCCAATTTTATAGGAAGATGTCTGAGAACTTGGAAATCGTTCGCAAGCGTCTGAGCCGTCCTCTTACGTACGCCGAGAAGATCCTCTACTCTCACCTTGACAACCCTCATGAGCAGGATATCGAGCGTGGTGTTTCCTACCTGAAGCTCCGCCCCGACCGTGTTGCTTGCCAGGATGCCACCGCCCAGATGGCCATCCTTCAGTTCATGTCGGCTGGCATGCCTTCCGTCGCTACCCCTACCACCGTCCACTGTGACCACTTGATTGAGGCTCAGGTTGGAGGTGAAAAGGATTTGGCTCGTGCCAATGAGATCAACAAGGAGGTCTACGACTTTCTTGCCTCCGCTACTGCCAAGTACAACATTGGTTTCTGGAAGCCTGGCTCCGGTATCATCCACCAGATCGTTCTGGAGAATTACGCTTTCCCCGGTGGTCTGATGATCGGTACCGACTCTCACACTCCTAACGGCGGTGGTCTCGGTATGGCTGCCATTGGTGTCGGTGGTGCTGATGCCGTCGATGTGATGGCTGGTCTCCCCTGGGAACTTAAGGCTCCTAAGGTCATTGGTGTCAAGCTCACTGGTGAGCTGTCCGGATGGACCACTCCTAAGGGTAAGTTGCACCACAGTGATTTCTTGTAGGTGAAGTGGAAGAAAGCTAATTGATTGTATGTAGATATCATCCTTAAGGTCGCTGGCCTCCTCACTGTCAAGGGTGGTACTGGTGCTATCGTTGAGTACCACGGACCTGGTGTCAACTCTCTTTCTTGCACTGGTATGGGTACCATCTGTAACATGGGTGCTGAAATTGGTGCTACTACCTCTCTTTTCCCCTACAATGACCGCATGTACGACTACCTGAAGGCCACTAAGCGTCAGCACATTGGCGACTTCGCCAGGTCCTACCAGAAGGAGCTTCGCGAAGATGAGGGTGCCGAGTATGACCAGCTGATTGAGATCAACCTGTCTGAGCTGGAGCCTCACATCAACGGTCCCTTCACTCCCGATCTTGCTACCCCCATCTCCAAGTTCAAGGAGGCTGTCGAGGCCAACAAGTGGCCTGAGGAGCTCAAGGTCGGTCTTATCGGCTCTTGCACCAACTCCTCCTATGAGGACATGTCCCGTGCCGCCTCTATCGCCCGGGATGCCCTCGATCACGGCTTGAAGTCCAAGTCTCTCTTCACCATTACCCCTGGTTCTGAGCAGATTCGCGCTACTATCGAGCGTGACGGTCAGCTGCAGACCCTCGAGGAGTACGGTGGTGTCATCCTTGCCAACGCTTGCGGTCCTTGCATTGGACAGTGGGACCGTAAGGATGTCAAGAAGGGCGAGGCCAACTCCATCATCTCCTCCTACAACCGTAACTTCACTGGCCGTAACGACGCCAACCCCGCCACTCACTCCTTCGTCACCTCCCCCGACCTTGTTGTTGCCATGACTGTTGCCGGTACCCTCAAGTTCAACCCTCTCACCGATACCCTGAAGGACAAGGATGGCAAGGAGTTCAAGCTCAAGCCTCCCACCGGCGAGGGTCTCCCCGCTAAGGGCTACGACCCCGGCCGTAACACCTACCAGGCCCCTCCTGTCGACCGTTCCACTGTCAACGTCGCTGTCTCCCCTACCAGTGACCGTCTCCAGGTCCTCCAGGGATTCCAGGCCTGGGATGGCAAGGATGCCACTAACATCCCTATCCTCATCAAGTGCCAGGGCAAGACCACCACTGACCACATCTCCATGGCTGGCCCATGGTTGAAGTACCGTGGCCATCTTGACAACATCTCCAACAACATGCTCATTGGTGCCGTCAACGCCGAGAACGGTGAGGCTAACAAGGTCAAGAACGCTTTCACTGGTGAATACGACGCTGTCCCTGCTACTGCCCGTGACTACAAGGCTCGTGGCGTCAAGTGGGTTGTCATTGGTGACTGGAACTACGGTGAGGGTAGCTCTCGTGAGCACGCTGCTCTGGAGCCTAGACACCTTGGTGGTCTTGCTATCATCACTCGCAGCTTCGCCCGTATCCACGAGACCAACCTTAAGAAGCAGGGTATGCTTCCCCTGACCTTCGCTGAGCCTGCCGACTATGACAAGATCCAGCCCGACGACAAGGTTGACCTGCTCTGCACCGAGCTCGAGGTCGGCAAGCCCATGACTCTCCGCGTCCACCCCAAGGATGGCAAGACCTTCGACATCAAGCTCAACCACACCTTCAACGAGTCCCAGATCGAGTGGTTCAAGGACGGTTCTGCCCTCAACACCATGGCCCGCAAGGGTGGCAACTAAGTTTGCCGCAACGTGGGTTAGCGCTGGGGTCAACATTGGTCCGTTTGTAAATTATACTGTATATGTTTCTAAAACTCAATAAGAAACATATCAGCTTAGTGCCTTGCCATGCGGCTTAGCACGTTGAGAATGAGTGGCAGCTCTGGGGATGTTAGCGGCTGCTTATAGTATTTCTACGATGGGATATTGCGGAGTCAAGTTTCAAAATTTAACGACCTGTTTACTTTGTTATCTCCACATTTGTTGGACCCTTTTTGAGTTTGGGTGGACTATATGGATATAGTCTTAAGTCTTTTTTCCTATATCATCTACTGTATGTTAGGGACAGCAATCATACCATTTTTTCTTTTTGTTCAGATTTGTACTCTCTCCCCTTCCATTCTCCCTGAACACCACTCTCAGTAGCCCGATGGACCGTAGATTAACATAATGATGAATAGCTTAAGTATCTATATAGTAGTCCTCAACCAAATTTCGACATAGCTGACATAAGATCGCGTGCTCAGCCGAGGCTCCAACTTAAGCCCCGCACTCGGCATGTAATTCTACTATATCAATAGGATACCAAGTACGAATATTAGCATGCCTTTGTTCCCTCGTCAGTCAGTCGTGGTCAGTTGACTTTGCGGAACTCAAAGCCATATTCTTTCACCCAACAGGTAGGAAGATCTTATCTAGGCAATTTCCGATTCATCCGGCTTGAGCAACTAAGGTTGAATAGGAAGTGTTTGGCGAATCCTGAGTAAAGCTGGATGCACAGGGTTGAGGTGTTGGAGGATACTACTCTATCTAGCGTTGACTGTGGTGTAGCTGCAAGTCCACCATTCGGAACAGTGCCGTTTTTTCACGGTGTTGGACGCTCCGTCGATCCGCCGTTACCTATCACTCCCATTTAATATTTCTCTCCACTGCCCAACATTATTCGCCCCGCGTTCGTCAACGAATCCAGACCTAGGGATATCTGAAAGATAAGGCTCCGGATTGTCCGTTTCACTTTGATTTGACCCGGAGAACGTTCGTGCCCAACTATGGCGACTCAGCTCGTTCCTCTACCGGAGGTGGAGAGACTCAGTGCTTCAGTGGTGCGGATACTTGGTGGTAATCCCGGCAAGGTAGGCTTGGACCGTGTATTTTTTATATTCCCTTATTCCGGTGACTGTGAATAAAATATGCCCTTGGACTATCGGGACTTGATGCATATTCTTTTAAGCTCGATGAAATAAGAACCCACGTTAATTTGAATCTGCATATAGTTTACACTGCAGGGTGAGTCACTTCACCTTCGTCCAATTGGATTAGCAGCTTTAGACCTAACAACATCTTTCAGGAACAAATACATATCTGATAGGTCGTGGACCTCAACGGATTCTCATTGACACAGGCGAGGGCAAGCCTTCCTGGGCTGCTCATCTGAAGACAATCCTGTCGGAGGAGAATGCCACCGTGCATAAAGCACTCCTGACGCACTGGCACCATGATCACGTCAATGGCATCCCTGACCTTCGCAAGCTCTGTCCTCAAGTCACTATCTACAAGAACCAACCAAACGAGGGGCAGAGTGGTATCGAAGATGGACAGGTCTTTAGCGTAGAGGGTGCCACCTTGAAAGCATTCCATACGCCAGGACATACAGTTGACCATATGATATTTGTGCTAGAAGAAGAAGATGCCATCTTTACTGGTGATAGTGGGTTCTCTCCTTCCCCCCAGCTCATACCATATTGTGTTATAGGCGTACATGACTGACCTAAATCCTACTAGACGTTCTGGGACATGGGACTGCGGTATTTGAAGATTTGAAAGTGTATCTGTCCAGCCTACAGCGAATGCAAGACCGAGTGTCGGGACGCGGTTACCCTGGCCATGGAGCGGTGATTGACAACGCAACAGCTAAGATCACTGAATACATCAAGCATCGACAACAGCGAGAAGATGAGGTGATCCGGGTTTTGCGTTATGGAAAACTTGATGTGCCTGATGATGAACCATCACCGGAGCGGAAGGCCTCTTGGACCCCCCTTGAGATAGTGAAAGTGATTTACCATAACGTCCCGGAAAGCCTTCACCTGCCAGCGTCGCACGGAGTGCTGCAGGTGCTAATGAAGTTAGAAGCCGAGGGTAAGACAATCCACGACACGGAATCCGGAAAGTGGAGGCTGGAAACCGGGAAGTCTGCGCTATAAACTCCCTTCATTATAGCTCTGTGTGACATTAGAGTCATTTATATCTAAAGACAATCTATATAACTGTGAGTGCCTGGGATTTATGACGCGGCCTGAGATTACTGGAGGTAGAAAGCATGGACGACCGTTGCACAACAGGGAAAATTACAGAGAAGCACCGGGGGCATGCCAGGTTTGCCCAGGCCGTCTTCCATACATCAATCCTAGTACTATCAGAAGAGGTCTGGATTTTTCTGGCAGGAAAGGCGCAAGGTGAATGAGCATTTTGGCCCAGTCTGGACCTGCCAGAAATATACTCGGGGGTGTGTGGGCTATATATAACGCCACCATGAGAGAAAAGGCTATTAAATTAGGGTGGAAAAATGGGGAAATACAACCAAAAAGAAAAGGAAAAGACGTAAAAAAGAAAAAAGAAAAAATAAAATAAAATAAAATAAAATGAAATGCAGTACCATACATGACTTTACACTAGACTGAGGGGTTGGCATTACATTGCCAAATCGTCATCCGACCAGCAGGCGGGCTCGGCGCGCCTAAATCTTCCAAGCAGGAAAATGCATCAAGTGAATTACCCTGCTGGGTAAGATCATATTTAAACAGCTGAGGGATCCCATGGGAGTGTTGGCATCATCCGCAATCCGTGACTGGTTAACTTTGCGGGCCCGTGACCTCATTCATCATTCTTTATCCGTTGCAAAACTAAAGTTCTCCTTCCATTACAACATAACTTACTTCAGGGCACTCCTTCTTCATATATCATCAGAACTTGAATTCAAAATCAAGCTGCTACTACCCGCTATTTCCATAGTAACCAACTGATTTTGTATATCCTTCTTAGTCGATGAACTTGCTAGTGAAGAGCGTGCCCGATTCATACTACGATCACTCCAGCTTGTCCTTATTACCCGTCTGCCAGTGGAAACTTTGGGTCAGTTGGTCCGCGCGTCTGGTCGATTGCTGAGCTCTGAGGTCACTCTTTGCCCGTTTTCTCCCCACCGGACCGCCTTCTTGTACTTCACAAAAAGCTCCCCGCCTTCGTTGTAGGGCCGACATTTATTGTCATTTTTAGCAGTGTTTGGTTTCACCGGCCAACGGTCTGATTGTTGGTTACCTTTGGGTTGCAGTAAAGCGGTCAATCGTCGTTTTAATTTGGCGTTGACTTGACTGTCTTTATATATTACCCCTCTATTTCTTTTCTTGCTTC
This sequence comes from Aspergillus oryzae RIB40, assembly GCF_000184455.2. Lineage (NCBI taxonomy): Eukaryota > Fungi > Ascomycota > Eurotiomycetes > Eurotiales > Aspergillaceae > Aspergillus > Aspergillus oryzae. The sequence continues at coordinate 3,194,870 of NC_036436.1, forward strand.
CTTTCTTATTCTTTCAACCTATTTTTTACTTTTCAACAGGTTTTTTTTTTTTTTTTTTTTTTTTTTTGAGAAACTTAACATTCTCGATTTAATCTCATTCAACCATCAAATCCGATTTCACCAAAAATGCCTTCCCTCGAAGACAGTTCTAAGAATGACTCCAGACTGCTGCTCATTTCAAATCGGTTACCGATTACGATAAAACGCTCCGAAGACGGGAAGTATGACTTTTCCATGTCATCTGGCGGCTTGGTTAGCGGTCTGAGTGGTCTATCGAAATCCACTACGTTTCAATGGTATGGCTGGCCTGGCCTAGAGGTCCCCGAAGAAGAGATACCGGTGGTGAAGCAACGGTTGAAGGATGAATACAATGCGGTTCCCGTATTTATCGATGATGAGCTCGCGGACCGGCATTACAATGGATTCTCCAGTTAGTATCTCTTACCATGCATTTAGAACGCAGACTCCAGCGCTCCAAGTCGCACCAAGTTGCTAATAAGTCTACTTTCGATCAGATTCGATTCTGTGGCCCCTTTTCCATTATCATCCTGGTGAAATCACGTTCGATGAATCTGCTTGGGACGCTTACAAGGATGCGAATCGATTATTTGCGCGGGCCGTTGCGAAAGAAGTCCAGGATGGCGATCTAATTTGGGTGCATGACTACCATTTGATGCTTCTCCCTGAGATGCTTCGAGAAGAAATCGGAGATCAGAAGCAGAATGTTAAAATTGGGTTCTTCCTCCACACCCCCTTCCCTAGCAGTGAAATTTACAGGATTCTTCCGGTCCGAAACGAGCTGTTGCTTGGGGTCCTCCATTGCGACCTCATAGGCTTCCACACCTACGACTATACAAGACATTTCCTGAGCGCTTGCTCGCGCTTATTGTACGTTGAGCCCAGCCGTTATGTAGAAACGTGGGAGCTAACAGTGGGCATCTAGGGGATTGGCGACGACTCCCAACGGTATTGAGTTTCAGGGCAAAATCATTGCCTGCGGAGCTTTCCCGATCGGCATTGACCCGGAGAAATTCCAGGAGGGTCTTAAGAAAGAAAAGGTCCAGAAGCGGATTGCACAGCTTGAACAGAAGTTCCAAGGAGTGAAGCTTATGGTGGGTGTTGACCGCCTTGACTATATAAAGGGCGTTCCGCAAAAGCTGCATGCGCTGGAAGTGTTCCTTAGCGATCATCCTGAATGGGTTGGTAAAGTTGTCCTGGTCCAAGTTGCTGTCCCCAGTAGACAGGATGTCGAGGAGTATCAGAATTTGAGGGCTGTTGTGAACGAGCTGGTCGGCCGCATCAACGGGAAATTTGGTAAGTGATTTTACTGGCAGGACATGATAACGTGTTGCTGACCTGATTAGGTACTGTGGAATTCATGCCAATCCACTTCCTGCACAAGTCGGTCAATTTTGATGAACTGATTGCCCTGTATGCCGTGTCGGATGCGTGCATTGTTTCGTCAACTCGAGATGGCATGAATCTGGTCGCGTACGAATATATTGCAGCTCAACAAAAGCGGCACGGTGTTTTGGTTCTCTCAGAGTTTGCCGGTGCAGCCCAGAGTCTCAATGGCAGTATTATCATTAACCCTTGGAACACCGAAGAACTCGCTGGTGCCTACCAGGAGGCTGTCACCATGAGCGACGAGCAAAGGGCTCTGAATTTCTCTAAGTTGGACAAATATGTCAATAAATATACGAGGTACGCATATGTATGATATTCGGACGGATGAATATCGCTAACCTATTTTAGTGCCTTCTGGGGCCAGTCATTCGTAACGGAATTGACGAGGATATCTAGCCAATCTGCGGAGAAATTCCAGTCTAAGAGGGCTTCCCTGACCGGCACGTACCACGAACAAGTGAACGGTGTAGAATCCGAGGGATCGGCTTGATCACGCACCAAAATGACACCTTTCTATACTGTCTCCTGTGGCGTACCAGAAGAGGAAACACAAATATGTGACGAATGGCTTAGAGCTTTTTATTGACGGTCTATGAGCACTGGATGGCGTGAAATGTTTTGAGTTTGCTTTGCATTGGTTAAGATTCTCGGTCACTCATATGAAATATCATAAGAGGGTAATATTGTACTTAGATTCCTGGGTCCGGGTCATGGATGGGTAAAAGGTTGAGGTGTTGCTGGTGTACTGTACATTAAGCGTTCTGTCTAAGCTCTCAACTCAGCGTGTATTACCATCATTAATTTGTATTTGATAGACCAGAATAATATATCATCAATCCGCTATTAGTAGCTCAATTCTGGAAAGATCAACCTGACCTCCTTGTATATTTGCATGGCGCGGGTGTGCAAACAGTGCAAACACCGGCGAGAAATTCTGGACGGCCTCGTCCGCGGATTTGACGCTGTTCCACCGGAGACGCCGCCCGGGTTTTTCTTGAGACGAGAACATATTGCCCAATTTGTGATTTTTTCGGACTAAAATTGGGCTTGAGTCGAAACTTCGCGGACGTACAATTCACTCCTGATCCGCGACAAGACCACGCGCACCTTTGAGAAACCACCTGGTCGGATTTTTGTCGCACCCCAAGGAACAAGCATCCAGAACAGACACAGGGGAACCCCTCTACTCGTACGACGATGCGTCCAAGCTACCTCTTCCGGGCGATGCAGCCCCTCCGCTCTTCTATCGTCAGACCTACATCGACCTCAACCCCAGCCGCACACATCTACTCTGCCATCTCGACACCAATCCGCCGCTTGAATTCGACGACTGCTACACCCACGGAGACCCAATCGTCCACAGCACCTTCTACTCCTTCAGTGGCTCCTCCTTCCCTCCGCAACTACCCTTATACCTTGAAGACCGGCACTGTGGTCTCCGTTGGCCGCATGGACCGTACTGTCCGCGTCGCCCACCGCCACACCATGTGGGACAGTCACATTCGCAAGACATATCCTAAGGTCACGACATATCTTGTGTCCGACCCAAAGAACTCCCTGCGCGAAGGGGATGTCATTGAGTTCTCCTCGGGATACCCGAAGAGCCGGCATGTGCGCCATGTCGTTGAGAGGATCATTGCACCGTTCGGTGAGGCAATTGAAGACAGACCGGCTGTGCTGACACGTGAAGAGCGGGACGCAGAGCGCGTGGCCAAGCGAACTGTGAAATGGGAGCGCAGGGAAGCCAGAAGAGCAGAGGGCGGCGAGGGCCAGAGCTTAGGAGGACAAGAGCACGTCGGGCGGATTAGGAGGCTAGTCTATGAGCGTACCAGGGCCCAGTAGAAGGCGGATATATTCCGCTTGTCCTTTTTTGGCATTTCTCTTTGATTGTATAAGATAGATATTGGGCTCAGAGGGCTGCTTTTATCTGTGATGTGTGTCGACTCTTTCTGAATGTATTATATCTCACTGTGCATGTGTCCTACTAGTCTTTTCTTTGCAACACTTACTCATATTGGCCAGTCATATTATATAAATGTAAGCTTTTCGAATAGCTGGTTTTGCCCTCTTGTCAAGGTTGATCGAGAAATTTAGTTGGGGATTAAGCTCAAGGAAGGCAACGTATAGTTTGTTTATAAAATTGGGATCTGGCACTAAGGTAGGGTTTCAGATATGCTTATTGTAGATCATTACGGATTGAATGCATCCATATAGGCCTGTAACTTAACATTTGGTTCATATATGGCTCGCTGGAGGAATTCGCCGTTCATTGGAGGCTGGAAAGTGTGTCTCAGGTTTCGGTCAAGGTGCAATTGGCTAATATACGAGCTAGGTGGAACAAATAGATCTCTGTGGGTCGAACACCTATGTTCTTTGGAAATAGTTGCGTAGGCAAGAGTATAGAAGACTTGCTGTTCTAGGGATACCTTCAAAGGAGCCCGAAGTAGACTCTAGTTCTAGTGTCTGTTCTGTTGTTAGAGTTGATAGTAGCTCAGAGTCAGCCAACATCAGACATATGTCCGTCGACTTACTAAAGTGTATCAGTAGATTTCGAATCAGGCATTAGACCCATGCTGCCAGGCTACGTTTATCTAGGTCGCCGAGGGCAGGAGACATAGATAAGACCCCGCGTCTCATGATGCTAGTGCTATCTAGCACGGTACAATATATAGCGAATACGCCTAAAGACCTTTTCATATCCATGATCTACCATACTCAAGGTGCAGCTATTTCCTTCTCTGATATGCAAAATGCGTCTGTTTACTTTGCCCATTGCCATTCTCTTGTGCTTCTTTCAGACGATCCTATCTAGTACAATTCCCAATACAACTCTAATCGCCAATGATATTCCTTTCTCAACTAGAGCTTACTGGATGCGCCGGGCAAACAAAGCAGTGGACGAACTAAGCGGCTCTCCCTGTCCATTCGCTGCATTTGGCACTGCCATCGTTAATCATACTGATACTGATGGGCTTGGAGATCTGATATGTATCGGGGTCAACCAGAATAGCCAGACCGGAAACCCGTCCTTACACGGTACCTCATCTCAAACCACCCTCAGATAGTGGTTTCTCCATTCACTGCTGATGAGCATTGGTACCCTCTAGGAGAAATAGCAGCTACCACAAACTGCACGGCAGTTCTGACTGATCCACATGGTCGGTTTCGCCTAACAGCCTCTGAAGCTCAAGCTGCGTTTGTCGATTTAACATTGTATACCAATGCTGAGAGCTGTCCTATGGTAAGAAGACTGTCTCCGATGCTTCGAGTTCTGAGACATATTGGTAGATGTTAACGATCAGAAAGTGCGCCTCTGCCATTCGGTGGGCCGGGTTTAAGGAATATGTCTACGGAACTTCAATTGATACGTTGGTCCGGAAAGGCTGATCCCAGATCCATATATCCTCGTTGGAGGTCTTTCAGGCTTCTTTGGACTTGTCGCCTCAGACTGTCTTGATGGGGGATGTTCTTGTGAATGAGACCGATCCGTACTTTTTGTGGCAGTATGATCCGGTTTATCCTTGCCCTGAGGGCTGCTTGCGTTCTGGTAATGGTACTAGTTGTCGGGTTTTTACAAGTGATGAGTTGAAGTAGGATGTAGGTTTGGAATATGAACTGTGTGCATCCTTGTTAGGGTTATGTTGGGGCTATGGGAGATAGTTTCTAGGTACGATAGCATATTACGTTTTTCGAATATTGAAGTGTTGGAGTCCGAGCGACGAAAAGCCTTGTAATTTGGCAATCTAATTATGTTTGCAAACATTGATCCAATCTATATCGAATATTCCTCCTGCAACTACTACCTGGTAACTATGGATAATGCCCAAATACGGAAAGTCCAGCTCGGCCGACTTTGTTTCCAAAAAAGGCAACTCTGAAAGGCTTCCTCCGAAACCCTGTCATTCCCACCCACCAAGGTATGATTATCCATACCTTCTATAGTAAATATATCGGAGTGCTTTTATGTCCGAGCCTATTAGTTGATTTTATATCGGGACCAAGAAATGCTTACCTAGTATATAAAGGCAATGCTTGCGTCTTCAGAGCTACCTATACCTGCTCTTCACTAAGCAATCCAATCTAGTACCAATCGTGTCGAAGAAACGAAAATGTCCTCCAACCCAATCGTTTTAATCACCGGTGCCAATACTGGCCTTGGACTTGAGACAGTCAAGGCATTGCTGCGCTCACCTAAAGCACACACCATCCTTCTCGGGGGTAGGAATATCGACAAAGCCAATGCTGCAGCTAAAGCAGTGCAAGAGGAATATCCCCAGAGCCGCAGCGTCGTCAAAACGATTCAAGTCGACGTGGAATACGACGACTCGATCTCAAAAGCATTCGAGCATGTCGCCGACGAATACGGTCGCGTGGATATCTTAATCAACAACGCAGGTTTGTAAATCCTGAGAGGCTGCAACCTAAACTAGATAAAAATCTAAACCAAATCACGTAGGGGCACTGCTGGACACCCAATTCTACTCGGGAGACCTGACAATGCGAGAGATGTGGAAAAAGTCATGGAACGTCAATACTGTTGGAACACACATCCTCACTCACACTTTCGTACCCCTTCTCCTGAAATCGTCCGATCCGAGACTCTTGTTCATCACAAGCGGTACATCGGCGCTTGGTGAGACTGAGGATACCTCGTACAGATTCAACAAATCACCTGCGAAGGGTTGGCCCAAGGAAGAGCCTACTTTTGGAGCCTATAGGTCCAGTAAGACTGGTATGAACATGATGATGTGCGAGTGGGTTCGGATTCTGCGAGAAGATGGCGTCAAGGTCTTTGGCATCTCGCCGGGGTTTTTGGCGACTGGCTTGGGTGGTAATCCGGAGTTGTATAAAAAATTAGGCGCACTGGATCCGGTCGTAGGGGCGGAATTTGTGCGAGATGTTGTTGAAGGAGCCCGTGATCAGGACGCTGGGAAAGTTATTCGTCGGGACAAAATTCAAGCCTGGTAGTTGTATATAGCGATTTATCCATTGGTATAGATTACTAAGGCGATGTTGGAAGGTAGTTACATCCTTAGTAGTAGGTAATTATCAATCTTGACCAGATACAGTCTAAGGCTCAGCTAATCATCCATGTGACCACTAGGTTTGGGGGCTGTTTAATGGGTGGTGTGGGAACAAGTAGCATACTCCATACTAATTTCATGATCCTACTGATGTTGCGAAATCACGACGCTATGAACAATCTTTCTCAGATGAAACTCTAAAGAGAAAATGTCCGACATCGCAAGGTTCACAGGCAAATTTCGAGCTCGTACAAATCCTAATCCCTCCCAAAAGGCCTCGACTGCGAAAGTAACAAAGTCGCAGAGAGCATCGCTAGTGTGCGAGCAATGCAGAAAGTCTAAGCTTCGATGTGATCGGGGACAGCCATGCAGTAGCTGCATTAGGAGACATGAATCAGACGCTTGTTCTTATCGACAGAGGTTGGGGCCAACGGTTAATAGTGGCGACCACAGCACCATTGAGAGCAGGCTGACACACCTGGAATCTTTGCTCAATGCATTGATGCGTAACAAGGAATTGCCATCAGAACACGAGGTGGTGCCTCCTGATTTGTCCCGCTGCTCAGTAGATGCTGCTACTATTCAGTTTCAGGGTGACTCAATTGATGATACCGCATATGTCGGTTCTACACATTGGTCAGCTATTCTGGACGACATTCACGAGCTGCAGGTGGCCCTGAGTGGCTCTATTGATAGCCAGGGAGTTAATAAGCTTGCTACACCGGGGGCTCCTACCTTGGGTACTGAATTGATATTTGGATCAGCACATATTTACTCTTTGCAACAAGTCATGTCTCGATATCTTCCATCGAAACTAGATATCGATCGATACCTCTCTTTGTACTTTCAAGGCGAGACTTTCGTAATCCCATTCATCCACACCTACCATTTCCAGCGCCAATATAGAGGATTTTGGGCCGATCCAACCAAAGTCGATCCTCTTTGGCTTTCGATATTATTTTCTATATGCTGTCTGTCATCCCTTACTAGGGAAACGGCTGGCCCAGGTCGCCCACTACAAAGGGACACACTCCCCGAGAGTCCTAAGTTCCACACGGCTGCTGGACAATGTCTTGTCATAGGGGAATATCACCGACCGCAAAAACTTGCAATTGAGGCGCTCGCTGTCTATGCTCAGTGCAAGAATCTTACAACTTTGGATCCTTCCCGAGAAGCCGGGATGATTCTGGGAATGGTTGTCCGTATGGCGTATGAATTGGGCTACCACCGCGATCCAGATTCCTTCGGCTCTCTGAGTGTTTTCGAAGGCGAAATGCGCAGGAGATTCTGGGCTGCGTGTAAGCATATGGATATCATGATCAGTTTCCAGCAGGGCCTACCGAGTAACATTTGTCTCGAGAGTTGCGACACGAAGTCCCCAAGAAACCTCTTAGACTCAGACTTTGACGTGGACACGCAGGTCTTGCCTGAGTCTCGACCCGAGACTGAGCCTACAAAGTTGCTATGGTTCATTGTTAAGGATAGACAAATTACGAGCTTCAGCAAAGTCTGTAAATACATGCTATCTTTTAAGGAGCATTCTGAAGCTGATCTACATCGGCTGGACGAAGAAATCCGACAAACGTACGCAACGATTCCCGATATCTTGCGAACTCGTCCTCTCTCAGAATCTATTGCGGACCCTCCCTTTCTCATAATTACCAGGCTATATATTGAATTTATTTGCTTGAAAAATCTCTGTGTTCTGCATCGCGGATACATGGTCCAGGGTAATGTTAATAGTACTAAGGCCTGCGTTGAAGCCGCGAAGCGCCTTGTCAGTCAATTTATCAATATGTACAAGGAGTTTTCACCTGGCGGTCAACTACACACGGAGCAATGGATGCTGACAAATTTCACGATGAACGACTTTTTGTTGGGCGTCATGGTGCTCTGTCTGGTGATACATATCCATCGCAAACAAGCCTCCTGGACCGGTACTATCGATTCTGCCATACAAAAAGAAGTGCTTTCTCTTCTCGAACAGTCTTACGAGGTTTGTGTAGAGAATTCCCAGGCCAGCAGAGATGCACGACGGGTGTCTCATGCCTTACATCTGATTCTAAATAGCGCTAAGACGTCCAGGGCACCCGAATTGCAACCTGCAAACGGTGCCACATCGGGTACAAACTCAGCGTTACTGGCTACGCAGACTGAGAGTACTATTGGCCAGACAAATTTAGCTCCTTTTGATGTGTTTGATCCGTTTAATATCATGGGCATGGACTTTGAAAACATTGACTGGGATGCTTTCGTCCCCCAATTGTCCATCTAAAGACACATACTTGCTAGTACATATGTGCGTGCAATGGAAGTGTTGCATGTGCTCAGACTCCAGCAGCCAGAACCAGAACTAGAGGTCTAGACTCCTCAGAACATAACACCCTTGCTCTTACACTCTGCAAGTATACCTGTAATAGGTTACATGAGATATATCACGGATACGGCTTCTCCAATTGCATAGTTTCCGGCCGGACGATGTTTGCTTTCAGGAAGCATATTGCAACATGTATATTGCGCACCGGAGTTCAACGCAGCTGAACTGCCTCGAGTTTCGATGAAGCACTGCACTGAATCATTTCATCATATATAAGAAGCTCATAAACCCTCGATCAACCAAAATTCTCGAGCTTCTCTCATTCATACCTTATCTAGCTACAGTTCTCTATTCAACCTAACTACACCTGCAAATAATGAATAATGGATCCGAGTCCCAAAGCCACTTCCTAATGGACCGAGATCCGTCTCGAAAACAAGAGCAAATCCGGCACCTTGGTCATCGATGACATCGACTTACTCTAGGGCAAGTTCTACCCTGAAGGCAAACCCAACAAAGACGAAGTGCCCGTCTCCGAGGTCAACGGCACAGAGATTAGGCCTGGAAAATATTACGTCTTCCGGAGCTGTGGCGGGGCGCACTCCTCTTCCGATACAGAAGGCAACTTTAACCTGAAGTCTAACGGTACTGCGGATAAGAGCATCTACTGGGATAGTCCATGGGGTGTTGGAGGGAACAAGCTGAAAGTGACTACGCCGCATGGCGAGGACCCAGAATGGGGATATGAGGTTACATAGTTTGGAGGATCGGGGCAGACTAGTGGGCCTTTGGGGAATGTGACTATCGACTAGAGAGTTTAGGCTTTATGCTTAGGGTTAGATGTTCTGACAGCTTGAAGGGGTAGGGTTGATAGGGCTGATGTTGACCTAAACAATATTAACGGGAATCCGTAGCTGCTGAATTGGCATGTCGTTGACATTATTCAAAATGCGTTATTTGCCTTAAGCTGCTCTGATATTCTTCGTTCATTTTCTAAATGAGCCTCTAGCAACAGTCTCGCTTTGGTATGCTATCAAACGGAGGTTTTCTCTACCATATAAAAGACAAGCCCGCATTCCTCTGGGGCAACAAGTGCCTTGTTCTAGCCTTTTTGTGTAACTTACAGCTTTGTTTCAGCTACTATCTCTATGTTAGGGCGTGGTTTCTGGACTTCTCAAGGATGTATCACTCGCAGTTCAGGAAACTGTCAGTGTGTAGCGTCCATCGACGATAATATGTATATAGTCACTACTTTCCAAGGCTAAGTATCACTTATAAAGAAAATGGTCTCTAGGGAATTCTCCTGGTGAATGACAGCCACAGAAGATGCGATGAAAAGGGGCTCCTCAACGTGGAAGATTAATGTGGTCAGAGTGATACATCTTATCAGCCCTGTCAGAATTTCTTTCACTTTCATTACAATTCAATGTTGACCCACCAGGTGTTCTGTCTACTAGCCTAGCGTGGTCCATTGTGCATGTTGAAATTGCCCCAGAGGTCTAGGAATATATTGCAGTATATCATATGATGAATATACTATTCCAAAAGAGAGTACTCTGCAGATGGTCAAAGAATGAATTTTTGGGTCAGGGGTCGTTAATGAAACTCTATTAAATCAAATCATCCCAAGTGATCAGCGATATGAGGTGTGAATAACTTAATGCCCAAGGGATAAAAAAGGAAAAGAATACAGTGTGTTTGTTTTTGTTGATCCGCGGGGAAGACAAGCCGGAAAAGATTGGCAGAAAAAAAGACCAGTCCGTCCACTCTCCGTTTTGGGTCGCGAAGTCACCGGAGCGACTTGCCCGTTGTTTACTTCGTCTCTTTCTTTCTCCCACTCTGCTTGTTTGATTGAACTTCCATCTACCCTTTGACCCCACTGGTTCTGTCCGGTCGCTATTTTAAACGGCAAGATATCGATCGTTATCATTCTGACACTCTTCGACATTGTGTTATACTTTTCTTCGGATACCCGTTGTGCGTGGCTAAACATACGGTTAACTGCCCAACCGCACGGATCCTGCAACCTTCTGCAAGCTTAAGGTGGGTGCGATGCAGAAGAGAGAATCTACCCAATCCTCAATCTCTGTGTGTGTCTTTTGTCTACCAGAGTATATAGACGAGATTCACTGCGCTTCTTACCCTAGAGATCGCACATAGATGGCACATTTGCCTCCGCAGATCTCAGGACTTGACTAATTGACTCTCTTCTAGTACACTTTAAATCGCCTCATCATGGCTGACGGAGAGGAGGACTTCTCCTCTCTCCCATTGCCCGAACGATTTACGCACAAGGTAAGTCCCGCCCGTCGACAATTTAACTCGATTTCCGTGGACTAATATTTCGTCATTACCATGTAGAACTGGAAAGTACGTAAGGGAGGGTATGAAGATGCCAAACAACAGTTCGAGAAATCTCCAGATGAATCAGATCCCGTTTTCACACCATTCATCCAAGACGCGGGCCTATGGAAAGGAGCTGTCGCAGATTCCAATGTCGCGGCCCAACAAGATGGCCTCGCGGCCTACTGCGCTTTCTTAAAATTCGGAGGTGTTCAGGCTTGCACAAGGTATGATGCTCTTGGATGGTCTATACTGCTTTATGATGGGGGTGGCTAATGTTTCTCCGAAAAGGTCTCGTGCTACCACAGTTTTTCCCATTGTAGAAAAGGGTCTTCCGTCCGCGAGACCGGCAGCAAAGACGAACGCTCAAGAAGCCCTTCTATTATTAGTGGAATTAGATAAAGCAGACCCCGTGATCGAAGAGATGCTGCCTGGGCTATCACACAAGGTACCTAAGGTTATTGCTGCGACATTGACTGGCTTGAGAACAATCTATCACAACTTCGGATGCAAAATTGTTGATCCCAAACCGGTCCTTAAGGCCCTGCCCAAGGTCTTCGGACATGCAGACAAGAATGTTCGCGCGGAAGCGCAAAGTCTCACAGTGGAAATGTACCGGTGGTTGAAAGAGGCCATTAAACCTCTTTTCTGGGCCGAACTAAAGCCGGTCCAGCAAACCGACTTAGAGAAACTCTTCGAAAATGTCAAACAAGAGCCGCCACCGAAGCAAGAGAGATTAACTAGAGCCCAGCAAGACGCAATGGCTACCGCCAGCGCAGCCGCTGAAGATGGTGAAGCCGAAGACGGTGGTGAAGATTACGGGGATGAAGACGGTGAAGAGGTTGATGCTTTTGACCTCGCAGAACCTGTTGACGTGATGCCTAAAGTTCCTAAAGACCTACACGAGCAGCTATCATCATCGAAATGGAAAGACCGGAAGGAGGCACTGGATGCTCTTCATTCAGCACTGAATGTACCGAGAATCAAGGATGGGCCATTTGACGATATTGTACGCGCACTAGCGGCTCGCATGAAAGACGCCAATATCGCGGTTGTGACCGTCGCTGCCAACTGTGTCGACTTACTTGCTAAAGGCCTTCGGAGCGGATTCGGCAAATATCGCTCAACCATCATGGCTCCTATCCTGGAGCGCCTGAAGGAGAAGAAACAGAGCGTCGCAGAGGCACTGGGCCAAGCCTTGGATTCGGTCTTCGCATCGACTACCTTGACAGAATGCTTGGAAGAGATCCTTGAGTTTTTGAAGCATAAGAATCCGCAAGTGAAGCAAGAAACCCTCAAATTCCTTATCCGTTGTCTCCGTACCACCAGGGATGTCCCATCGAAAGCGGAGGTCAAGTCGATTGCTGAAGCGGCTACTAAGCTTCTTACCGAATCCAGTGAGGTTAACCGATCAGGAGGAGCTGAAATCCTTGGTACATTGATGAAGATCATGGGCGAGCGGGCGATGAACCCCTACCTAGAGGGTCTTGATGATATCAGGAAGACGAAGATTAAGGAGTTCTTTGAAACCGCCGAGGTCAAAGCGAAAGACAGACCTAAGCCTATTGTTGGTGCACCCAAGGCTGTGCCAGCAGCTGGTAAGAAAGTTGTCGGTGGGAAAAAGCCAGCATTGGGAATGAAAAAGCCCGCTCCAGCTGCGGCAGCGCCACCACCTGAAGAACCAGCGCCTGCACCCTCACCTCCTAAGAAGGCAGTACCATCGAGATTGGGCGGTCCCAAGACTGGTGGGCTTCCTGCACCAGGTTCTGGTCTGAAGAAAAAGCTGGGAGGCCCCGGAGGTATAGCATCGCCACAACGACGGGTTGTTTCTCCTCCTTCCGAGGAGCAACCCGCCGCTCCTGCTGCTCCCAAATTTGGTCTTGGTAGAGGACTTGCAGGCCGTCCTATCGCCAAGCCAGCAGCTCCTCGCGAGCCTTCGCCTCCACCAGCGGCGCCTCCACTGACCGGAATGTCAGCCATTGAGCGGGCCGAGCTAGAGGAATTGCGTCTCGAGCAGGAGAAGTTTACCCGGTTGGTTGAAGACTTGAAGTCAGAGAGGACCAAATTGAAGTCTCAAGTGACAGAACTTCAGGATCAGAACGCACAGCTCATTGAAGATCATACGAGGGATGTTTTGAGTATCAAGGCCAAGGAAACACAACTTGTTAGGGCTCGGAGTGATGCAGAGACCGCAGAACAGACCGTTCAGAAGCAACAGCGGGAAATTGACCGCCTGAAACGTGAGTTAGCAAGGGCCCTTCGTGCTAGCGCTATCAGCCCGCCCAACACTCTGCCGGAAGGGATTAGCATGGCATATGGAGACGCTGGATCGGTTTATCAGGACACAGCCAGCAATGGCCACGGTCCTTTGGCACGTGGTTACCACTCGGGGTCACGATTCGAGAGCTCAAGACCAAGGAGTTATGCTTCAGCCAGCCCAAGTGAAGAGAAGGAGAATAGTGGTCTGGAATCTCCAGGCCTGGGCAGCAGAGATGGAGGTCTCGGCCGACGGAAGCTAAGCCCTACCTTTGGCACCGGTTATTCCGGAATGGGTAGTCCTACACGGTCTTCAATGTTGGGTTCTAGCAACGCGTCAGGAGATGACCAGCCGACGAGAAGTACAGAGCCAGCGGAGAACTGGAAGCGAGCTGCCGAGGTGACAAGCCAGCTTAAAGCAAGGATAGAACAAATGAAGGTACGTATTTCCGATGCCCAAAATATGGATCATCTCTGACGTCAAATGATGCAGGCTAGGCAAGGACTCACGCGACCACCTGCTCAACGCTAATGACTGAACGAATTCATGTTTCCTCCTTCTCTGACCCTCTTTCTATATCCTCCTTCTATCGCGTTCTTGTTGTTTTACATACGGTTTGGCGGGTGCTCTTTAGGCTTGGGTGGGCTGGCTAACTCTTAATTGCTTGTTTAATGCGCTTCAGATTGTGGGATTTGCTTGGCTTCACTGGGATCATTAAAATACGTTTAGGGGGGCATTGTCTGGCTGCATTTTATTTTGGGTTTAACTTCATACGAACACGGTGTCTTTGATGTATAGATGTTTCACCATGTGTACTGGGGTGTATTGTACGGGCATAGCATTATCAGGGGAAGGGAATGGGTCCCCGGGTTATAATCATTTATGAACAATCCAGTCGAGCCCCACATTGTCTCCCAAGCATTGAGGGAAAGAGAAGTTCAAAGGTTCAGGGCGTGGATTATTTATAAGACTTGTATCTACAAGAGCAGACCTCACATGAATGCTTAGATGAAGGGTGACTACAAGGGCGATTGGGTTGAAGTGTGAAATAGCATTCATGGGTATCTGCGACGTGTACATAAGAGTGAAAGAAACAGAGTGGACCATCAAGATGGATTGGGATTGAGGATTGGGTGCCAGAAGCTCTCCACCCATCTAAGCTATTATGCCATCAATAAGTTAACCGAGCCTTCAACACCATTCCCAGAAACCGTGGCCGCGATTTGCTTTTAAACAATTAATCCCAATTTTTGGTATCCGGAAGAGCGCGATATTTTGTCATTAAGATCGTTTGGAAACCCGTCATTGCGGAACTAGACTAGACATTTGGACTAGTTTAGATCTTGACAGCGGACTCAACGGCCTTGCGCTTCTTCTCCTGGCGGGCGACGGCCTTGGCGCCCATGATACCACCACCCCAGTGACGGCGGGACTCCTCGTACTTGTCGGTGTAGCCCTCCTTGATGGTGGAGAGGAGCTTGGAGAACTCACTCTGGTCCTCAGAGCGGACCTCAGTCAGAGCGAGGACAGCAGCGGTCTGATAGTCGAGTTAGTGCTATGAACTATTACCATGAGGTGAAGAGCGATATTACCTTCTTGTGGACAACAGTACCGAGACGAGCCTTGCCCTTGACAATGGCGTAAGGGACACCCATCTTGCGGCAGAGAGCGGGAAGGAAGACAACCAGCTCAATGGGGTCAACGTCGTGGGCGATGAGGACAAGGGAAGCCTTCTTGTTCTCAACGAGGCCAACAACGTGGTTAAGACCGTACTTGACGTGGTAGGGCTTCTTGGAGACATCCTCCTTCTTCTTGCCCTCGGCAACGGCGGTAGCCTCAGCGTGGAGACGCTCCTTCTTCTCGGCCTTGGTCTCAGGGCGGTACTTGTTGAGGAGCTTGAAGGTCTGGGCAGCGGAGTTGCGGTCCAGGGTGCTCTGGAACTGGGCAATGGCAGGGGGGACCTTGAGACGGAGGTTCAAGATCTTCTTCTGGCGCTGAAGACGGACATACTCGGGCCACTTAACGAAGCGGCCGAGGTTGCGCTTGGGCTGGATGTCCTGGCCAATGCCGAAGTTGCGGGAGCGCTTCTCGATGAGAGGGTTCTGGCTGCAGATTAGCATCTACCATGGTTCCTAGCTAGGAGTGGGCGCTTCTCTCTACATACCTTGGGGGCCTTCTTAGAACCAGCCTTGCCCTGGGGGTAGGGCAGAGGGGCGGCCTTCTTTCCGGACTTGGGAGGCTATCATTGAGAAAAGAAGATCAGCACATCGTGTCCACCAACGCTGCATCTTCTTTGAACTCTAGAGAGAACACTGATCTAGTGTATATTTCAACGACTAGACCAATGTCTCCAGCCAAATCATCGCTGACGCTCGCATCCCGAAGGATTTGTGCGAACAGCGGAATATGCTTCGAGACTTGCGAAATGAAGTCGACGAGATCGTCTCACGACATGTCGCAGAGGTTTTCGAAAGCTAGACAACTAAATCAACTGGACGTTATATGCTTACCATTGTTGTCGACTGAGTTCCGCAACGGCGCTGGGTGACGGGATTGACGGAGAGAAGAAGAAGGGAAAGTTCAAAGTAATTTCAGCTTAGCAGAAAAGAAAAGCTAGTCGCTTCGTGCGTGGGCCGCGCTAGTGCGGATAAATACACTAGCCGATCCGGTTCGATATCCTCTCTCCACGTGACCTAGGGCTAGCCCTCATGCCCTCCTGCCCTCCCTCCCTATTGGGCAGCCTCTCCCTGCAACTCCTATTCGTCGCATTTCACCAGTATACAATAGCACTTCAACTTTCTTCCATTCCCTCAATTGTGAACCAACCGTTTGTATTAGTAACCTATTGTTTTTGTTCTAGACTTTGTCTTGATTGATATCTTGGACTACCAAATCGTTGCCTGCCAACCACCATGTTCTCTGCATTAGTTTCGCTGTTCTCAGGTCTATTCTCCCACGTCACAGTATCCAAGAACAATCTACAGTTGAACACGCCGAGCCTTCAGGTATTCATAATCTGGCATGGCTTCCAGAACCGCCTTCTCAAGAAGAAGACTGGTCTCCTCACCAAATTCCTCCCTCCATTTAGACGCCTCAGTGGGGACGTCCAACATCACCGGCGCCTTATCTTTCAGAACCCCAGATGATCCCGCTAAGCTAGAGAGCATGATTGCCTGAGCTCGCTGGTCACGAAAGCGTGCATCTTCCCCAGTAACCTCTCTCTGTTCCACAGGGTCTCCGTTACTGGGCGCACCGTTAGCATCTGACTTCTTCTCCCACTCAAACTTGAGTTTGTTGGGATCCAGGCCCGCTAGCTCGCAGAATCGGGCTATCACATGTGGGTTGTGAATCACATCATGGGCATCTAGTAACAATGGCTTGGAGTCAGAGTCGTTGCTCTCCATGCCGTAGTCGTAGAGCATCCGAGTCCACTTCAACGACATGTTCGTCCCTAAGACACCAGGCAGCTCCTCTTTTCGAATAATACCTGTTTCGACCATCTTTATCATTGCACGATAAAGGGATGGGAACACCAGCGCCGGATGACGAATGATGAACGCCAGGCGCCAGGTACGCAGATACTCGTCCGGAAAGACGGTCTCGTTGTTTGGGGAGAAAGTCTGGGAGGGTCCGTAGGTGGCTGGGAATTCTAGGCGGAAAAGGGAGTCATAGCTACCATTCGTGCCGTGGATCATCCGACTGAAAGCCATTGGGTGGCAGAGCCAGAAAGCATGCTCCTTGGTGACCAGCATTTTATTTTCTTTTTCGGCACGGCTGCTGTAGTCCTCCAGCGCGTTCAGACATTCCTGGAAGGCAGACCGGACTTCATCGCACTCTTCGGTGGTCCACTGGTCGCCTGGCCTGTAAACGCGGCTATCCTTGGTGGCAGTCGTATAAGCTTTCATGAAGAAGTAGCCGCCCTGCTCATTGGCGACGACATTGGGTTGATCTGAAAGAGCAAGGATCCTTAGGAGGAGATTGGATGCTGTACGGGGATAGCTGACCAGGAGAAGTCGACGGGGGGGCATCTTGAAGTATAGGGCAGAGTATAGCAATTGGATCGATAAGCTTAAACTTGTCAGGATCAATCAAAGAAGAACTGGATGGCGAGATCCCGTAAAGCGATGGTGTGATCGAGGAGCTTCGATGCTATTTAAATAGCTTTAAGCTCCACTTCACTTCCGTTAGCAACGCCATTATTACTCTGCCGAAACTTTCAAGCAGTACATAACCACTGGTAACCTCCGAATAACGATCACCAGCCAATGAAACATGGTTTAGACAGTGACTGGTTAATGAAACATCGGAGTAATGGTATGGTAAGTCATCTCCGATGTTGATGAATTCGTTTCTAACAGATAGCTCAGGAGAATCTTGCTATCATGCAGGAGGCGTGGGCCTGGTCAGCAGACCCGCGCCCTGTCATAATCAAACCCCGGGTATGGCTGGACGACTAGACCAATCAGTACGAAAAGCTTGCTCCACCATGGCGGATGTCTCCAGGGAAGTTTGTCGCATTACTCCGGAGTAATGCATTGCACTGATGTTCTGGTGACTACGAATGGCCTCACTCGGAACTTTCGCTCTATTCCAAAAGCCGAGGCCGATTAGTATTGTCTCTCCATTGGGTCCTTAAAGAGGCATCTCCACTGCAGATCGACAAGGGCCATAGAGCCGAGTCCAATAGAGGACTTCAATGTTGGGCTCCGGGGCACTTTTCTGGGACCCTCTCGGCTGTTCTGTTGCCTTTCAAGGCTAGTGAATGGCGGTTCCCACTCGACAATTGTCCAGTGTCGGAAAGCCAGCTTCCGAAAGCCGTCTTCTGTTTCACTTCATTTATTGAGATGTCCGGAGCATACTCCGTCAGGGAAGATGCAAATTGTTGTAACCTTTATTAATGTCTGCAGATGACGGGAAGTTGGCTGATCATGTATGGGTGAGCGCTTATGTCTATTAATGTGTGAGTCTTCAAGTCAGATCAACTGGGACTGAGCCATAAATGCGATATAAATCGGAGTATAGAGTAACATATGCTTGGAGTTAGTTGATCTGCACAAAAATTATCGAATCATATCCACCTAGGGTCTGCAATTCTTGGTTGGTTTATCGGTGTATGGTGAATTGAACCCTAGTTAATAGAAGGAAGGTTATACTACCAATGTCTAAGACCTAGCATATGCAAGTGCATACGTAGAAAGGTCTAGAGCTAGAAGACAGCTACTAGATTGCTTAGAGTGATAATGTGCTTGCTATTGTGTGATACAGACAATGGAAAAGAAAAATACCAACTATATAGCTCGGCGTCCAACTTTGCCTAGATTACCCTAATATTCTTCAAGAGAATCGAAGAATACGTAATGTTATAAACAACCATAGGTCCTCTCTGATATTACCCTTTGCCCAAATAATGAATGTCCATTTATGTACGCAGCGTTGCAATTTACTACTACTGAGGAACAGAGCTCTGCGGACTTATTCTTGCAACCCGTCCCTAAGTAAGCACTACTTCCCAACGTCTATTCCCCAGGCCCTGTTACTTCCGAGCTATATGTTCCAGAACAGATCTTGCTAACCTAGATGATCTAAAGCCACTTGCCTTGGTTATTCCACCACGAATAGGGACAGTTGGAGATATGATGCCGCTTCTTCATCTGCCATAGTCCACAAGTCACATCTGGGTATGTGTCAAAGCATAGAGAGCAATTGGACATGGAATCTTTTGCCCGAGTATCCTATATTGGTGTATCGGGATATCATGATCGGCACTGATAAGGGTGAATGCAAGAGGCAGATACTAGTCTTATATGAACATTGATTGCCGTAGACTATTAAATGCACATGATCCCTGCCAATTCCCACACCAACGGACAGTAGAAAGACAAACTCTATAAAAACACCAAGCAACCACCCAAATGCGATCAAAACCCATCCCACCTTTCAAAATTCCCAGCATCCAAACCAAACATATCCAACATCCTCCCCACACTCTGCGTAACAATATCATCCACGCTCTCAGGCATCGTATAGAACGCAGGCATAGGCGGAAAGATCACCGCTCCATAACGGGTAAGGTCCAACATATTTTCCAAATGAATACCACTAAGCGGCGTCTCCCTCACGACCAATACAAGCTTTCTCCTTTCCTTCAACGTTACATCGGCCGCTCTGCAGATCAAGTCATCGGCGAATCCCGTGCGCACGGCGCTCAGCGTCCTCATACTGCACGGCACGATGATCATCCCGTCCGCCTGAAACGAGCCGCTGGATATAGCTGCGGCAGCATCATTCACCGGGTAGCATCGGGTAGCAAGTGCACGCACGTCGTTCGCTGTATACTTGGTTTCGTATTTGATTGTCTCGACCGCCCAGCGGCTGATGACTAGGTGCGTTTCGACGTTCATTTCTCGTAGGCGTTCTAGGAGGCGGATGCCCAGGATTGCCCCCGTTGCTCCTGTCATTGCGACGATGATTCGCATTGGCCGGGTTGGGGGGTTTGGTTGGGTTTGAAGACGTGTGGATTGTGGGCTTGGTTCTGTGGCTGCCGAGGCTGATGCTTTTGTGTCCCATTTGTGGGAGAAAGGCGATATGCGTAGATTGGGGAAACGATTTGTTAAGTAGAGAAGGCTCCCTACTAGGACGATGATGGCACTGCCAATCCAGCCCATCTTGTACAGTACTTTGGTTTTTTGAGGTTGGAGTTCGGGATGGACTGCAGAGTCGGCCTTATACTGTATACCTATGCGGGTATACTATAGGACAGACGAACAGATCTAGTCTATAGCTATATCTCTTGTGGATTCCGGGTTATACACCGGGAAATGTCCTCAACATTTTGATAATTATTTACCCATATTGTTGCCGTGATATCCAGAGCCTATCCAGGCCAGAACAAGATTTGGAGAACAGGCTTTGGCAAGCCCACGCCAAATGACGACATTTAATTATTTTGCAACAGATTATTCAGATATACCATTGCTTATACGTCAGCTGCTCGGTTGCGGGGCCGATCAATAGCAAATTTGGGGAGGACGTCGTGGTCTCGGGATCTCCAATTTGGGGTAAATCCGCTGATTGTTCCGACTGCACGTTGACGTCGAGTTATGCATGGACTATAGTATCGTGCATGCCATAGCTCACAAGACAGGGGGCATAATTATTTAAGTAGAATGGAGTTACGATGTAAACTTTGATGCTTTCAGCTTGTTGCATACAGAGATCGGCCCCTTGTCTAAGTTTGTTATATAGTCGTATCCACGGTTTCCAAGAAAAATGGACCACACGGCTGCCGCGAAAGACTTCCGCCGTTTCATTCAGGAGCTGGAAGATGAAGGAGAGCTCCTGACAATCACCAAAGAAGTCGACCCCCACCTGGAGCTCGCAGCCATCGTGCGAAAAGTGTGTGAAACTGGCGAGCGAGCCCCATTGTTCACAAACCCGAAAGGCCGTAAGGATGACGGGTTGTTTCGCGTCATCGGAGCATCCATTGGGTACAGCAAGCGTCCTGGAATGCAGCTTTGTCGGTTGGCTAAGTCGCTTGGGCTTCCATCATCTGCTACTGGCCACGAGATCGTCCAGAAGATCAATGAGGCCAAGACGAAGCCTCCAATCCCATGTCGGAAACTCGAGTCAGGCCCCGTCAAAGACCATATTATCCACGGTGACGATATAGATCTGACACAGTTGCCTGTCCCTCTTTTGCATGAGCATGACGGAGGCAAATTCATCGAAACAATGGGCATGCATGTCGTACAGAGCCCTGATGGGAAATGGACTAATTGGTCCATCAGTAGGGGCATGGTTCACGGCAAGCGTGAGCTAGTTGGACTGGTGATCCCGAAACAGGATATTGGGACAATATTCAATCTCTGGAAGGAGAAAGGTGAAGACATGCCATGGGCTGTATGTTTCGGAGTGCCGCCTGCAGCCATCATGGTCGGCGGCATGCCCATTCCCAAGTGGACCAACGAGCCGGAATTTATCGGTGCCTTGACCGACGCCCCAGTTGACATTGTCAAGTGCGAAACAAACGATCTCTGGGTTCCTGCCAATGCAGAGATTGTCCTTGAAGGTGTGGTTTCAATTAGTGAAACTGCTCCTGAAGGCCCCATGGTGGAATATAATGGCTTGGTTTTCCCCGGACACAAAACCCAGTGTCCTATCTTCAAGGTCAACACCATTACTTACCGCCACGATCCTATTCTTCCAATCTGCGTCGCGGGTCGAGCTCCAGACGAGAACTCCACTATCTGGTGCACAATGCAAGCTGCGGAGGTCCTCAATATTTGCCAGAAGGCCGGCCTGCCCATCAATATGGTTTGGTGTCCGTTTGAATCACATTGCTTGTGGTTTGTTCTTCAGGTGAATCACTCGAAACTTGTGGATATGGGCACCAATATGGAGGAATTCTGCCGCAAATTAGGGCATGTCGTATTCGGTTCCAAGCCAGGATGGTTTATACCGAAGATCTTCTTGGTAAATGACTACATTGATCCAACCAATCTCCCAGATGTCATCTGGGCTGAAGCAACACGCTGTGAGCCTGGCAGGCATGAGTTTATTTTCAACGAATATTCTAACATCCCACTCATACCCTATGTCACGCACGGCTTGCCGTCCAAGACCGGAATGAATGGGAAAGTTGTCAAATGCTGCATGTTGCCCAATGAATTTACAGAAAAAACGCTGCCATGGAAAGAAGGATCTTTTCAGGGTGCCTACCCGGAGGATGTTAAGAAAAAGGTGCTTGATAACTGGACAGCGTATGGATTCCAGCCTCTCTAGGTGACATAGTGCTACTATTTCCCTTGTTAGTCAAATTTCTCGTCTGTCGTAATAGCAAGTGTCAGGGACATACCATCATATCGACATTTCGCTCAAACTCCAATCCATAACATCCCATTTGGAAAATCAAAAAGTGCACATTGTATCGTAGAAAAGAAATGAAATATATATATCATAGCAAATCACCGCCAAGCACCTATACCAGGGAATCCACCGCGCCCTACGCTAGAACTTGCCGCTTGGATAGCCTTCTTCTTCCCTAGAGAGCCCTCTTGACTCCGCACACCAGAAACAATCTTATCGATATTCGTTTCGACGACAACACCACCGACAATCATCTCACTCAGCACCGCATGCATCGTTTCATGACCGAAAATGAGATCCAGCTCGCATACATTCTCGAATATACGGTCCAGTGCCTCGACAAAGACTTGAATCAGATCAATAAGTGCGAGTGGGGACTCGGTAGATGTTGAGATCATAATGAAAGAAAGAGTGGCATATGTCCGG
This sequence comes from Aspergillus oryzae RIB40, assembly GCF_000184455.2. Classification (NCBI taxonomy): domain Eukaryota; kingdom Fungi; phylum Ascomycota; class Eurotiomycetes; order Eurotiales; family Aspergillaceae; genus Aspergillus; species Aspergillus oryzae. The sequence continues at coordinate 3,217,509 of NC_036436.1, forward strand.
TAGGTCACTTGTGTCGGGGCATCGGATGGGCCCTCTGCGCCGGAGCTAGCACCCCGAGAAAGCAACGGAGGCAGAGGCAGGAAGTTGCAAGCGCTTGGTGGGCGCTGAGCGACCAGATCATAGATCTGTTGTATAAGCGATTGCTTTGTTTGCGTATCCTATGTTCAGAGTTGTCTTGTATTAGCTAGTTTGCCTAGTAAAGGATGTGGATGATCAACCGACTTACGATCTGGGTGTAGAACTTGCTCAGTCGCGGCTGCCCATTATTATTGAAGACGAGTACCGCGTTGATCATTTTGCCGTTCTATAAAATAGTGTATCCGTATTCAACTGTACAGAAAAATAAAGAGAATATTGAAATCCGAAAGCGACCGAAAAATGAAGTTGTGATAGCAGTTGAAGCTATTGTAAGCTCTCTTATCGGCCTGAATCCGCGGGGCGGCATGTCGGCAAAAATACCCTTCCGAGAACTCCGCAGTGCTCGGAAGACTTTTTTATCTTGGATTTTATCTGGAGAAGCTCTCGGGCTGCAAACATAATGCTGTCGTTTCTTTACTGATCTATATCTTGACACTCCACTTATCGCTCTCACACGAAACCAGAACGAAATCACCATGAAGCACACAATATACAGATGTACAGCTTGTTCGCGTCAACGACTACCCTTCCCTCTCCGACGAGCACTCTCAACCGCCATCACTCCGAATACTCCCTCGAACCCGAACAAAGTTCCCCTCCACGACTTGACTCCTGCAGATATCTCCTACTACTGGGATACTCAAGTACCAAATGAAACTGATTTGACCTACGCCGACAAATTCTTCGCACCCTCTCGCCACTCCCCGATCAAAATATGGTCCGCTAGCAAATTCCGCACCACTCCTATGTCATCAGTAGAGCCTGAAGTTGCCTTCCTTGGTCGCTCGAATGTCGGAAAGAGCTCTTTGTTGAACGCAATCATGGGCAAGGAGATATGCTGGACTTCTTCAAAACCGGGAAGAACAAGAGAGATGAATGCGTTCGGAATTGGAGGTACGAAAGGCGGCGAGTCGAAGATTGTTCTGCTTGATATGCCGGGGTATGGAAAGGCGAGTAGGACGGAATGGGGTATTGAGATTATGAAGTATCTTCAGGGAAGGAAACAGTGAGTGCACACCCTATTGTACTCGGGATCCTCGACCCATTCAAGCTGACTCGCAAACGCATGCTCCCAGACTCCGACGGGCTTTTCTCCTTATAGATAGCTTACATGGTCTCAAGAAGACAGATGAGGATATCCTCATGCTTTTCCGGAAATATGCCATTCCGCACCAGGTCATCATGTCGAAGGTGGATAAGATTCTGGCCAAGAAGAAGAGTCAAGTGAAGAGCGGAGCATCAGCGGCAAAAGTCGCTACATTACAGACCTTATTGCAGAGTTATAGACCAATTCTTCAACCTGATGGTCGGTTGGAAGGGCCTGGTGCCCTAGGTGAGATCCTGACATGCAGTGCAGAGACGCCTATCAGCCCCGGCAAGTCGTTAGGAATTAGCGCAATCCGCTGGGCTATCTTGTCGGCTGCTGGATTCGATGGGAATATGAAAGCGCACCCCGTACCCACCGGGTCGCAGGTTACTAACATCTCTCCCGCCGCATCTTAAAATGCAATTTAAAGAACAACTGTTCTTGGAAAGGAGTCAGTTAGACCGCGGAGCTGACTTGGGTATAATATCTAATTACAGGTGAATCACATAGCGGGGCATTTGTCAGGCCTTGCAAGCAGTGCTTACTCCTTAGTAACAACTTTGGGGGTTGTTAACATTAGGTTCCGGTCCGTCAACATCGCAATTTACGGCGGGTTCCTCCCAGCTAAACTTTCGCACGGAAGTTATGTGTCTTGTGAAGCCACCATTGATTATAGAATATGCCCGCATTTTCAGCCTAGATGGCTCTATTGATTCGACATGGTTGTCGAATAACCATTTGTCCTGGAGAATATGAGATGGGTCGGATCTCTTGACGATGAGGGATTGGTCCTTCGAAAGCTAGAGGCATAAGTACTTATGCTTATTCCGCTGCATGATTACACTGCTTCTATTGATGAGGCAGACTGTCTTTTTGTCGGTGTAGACTTGACATCCAGACTGCTAGCATTTAGAGCTATTCCATAATAGTGTCACGATGTTCCCATTTCGTTACGAGTGGGACTCGATAGAGAAAATTGTCAATAGTATGTATTCTATAAGAACCCATTATTAGGGCATGCAGGAAAATCTGCTACATAACAGCTTCGGAGAAGCTGATGATGCACTTGTCTCTGGTGATCAAACTTAGAGATATGCATGTGAAATATAGCAGTGGCACGAAACATGCGTAAAGTGGAGGAGGTCATAGTAGGATATAATGTAGTAAATGGGTAAGAGTCTGATAAATAATCATTTTGGATACCAAAACGCCTGTTCATCATAACAGCATGTCAAAAGTATGCCAACCGCGCTATGCAAAGTGTAATAAAGAGAACAACTCCTTGAGATTGGGTATCATTAATGTTTCATGCCTCAAAGTCCAGAAAAGAAAGGAAAACACCGTAGGACGCAGGGCCATGTGTGGCATACAGGGCCCTACCAAGCGGTGAAACGAGAGCGAGCTCCGGCCGCTGTGATAGTATCAGGCATCAGACAGATCATAGTCTTCGTCGGCATCGCTGACTTCCTGGCCCCAGCGATTAACGACTATACGTCTGCCTAGCTGATCTTCTGGTACCCCGTCGCGAGAAGCACCAAAGTCGAGAACCTGCACGAGGATCTTGTCAGCAAGGGGAAAAGCAGGGATTTAACCAACTGCACCTACCTCGATATAAGTCAAACTATCACGCTGCACCGCAGCCACACATTTCCGGTCGTTGAATTTGACCTGCCATACCCCACTAAGGTCGGTGAGAAGATCTCGCACGCACTCTCCAGTCCGTACATCCCACATTTTTAATGTCCTATCAGATCCTGAGATAACCTTCTGGCCATCATGCTGAAAACATGTGATCGCACCTGTATGAGCGCTCAGCATGTTTTTACATTGGCCTGTTTCTGGATCCCAAATTCTCAGAGTCGAATCTGCGGCTGCTGAGACCAGTCGATCACACTTCAGGTCAAGCAGTCCAACCAGGGAAGAGTGGCCCTCAAGGTTGTACAGGATGGATCCGGTTTCGAGGGACCACACTTTCACCATATTATCCATGGAGCCACTAATACAGCGGTTTCTTTTGTGGTCTAGCACCACGCTGTACACTTTCAAGGAATGGCCTTGGAGTCGGTGAAGAGCTTCTCCAGTGGAAATCTTCCAGACTCTCACCGTGCAGTCGTAGCTTCCGCTAACTAAGGTATCGCCGTGCGCAGCGATCGTGCGGACCGAGTGCTGATGCCCTATAAGAGCGCGGACAAAGTAGGGGCAGTCGGTATCGTCGACATGTGGTCCGTTTTGGTAGTAGACAGGATCACCCGGTTTTGGGAGCTTCCAGATTCTAAGATTTGAGTCTCGTGAGCCAGTGATGATCAAGGGCTCCTTTGGCATCATCTCAGGGGTGCCGTCTGCCTTTTTCCCCACTTCTACCGGTAAAACAATTTGTAAACATCGTACTGTGGACGTATGACCGTGAAAAATCTGAGTACACCTCGCCCTTTCGATATCCCAGACTCTCACTGATCTATCGGTCGAACCAGACACCAGAGTATTACCGTAGTACTCGAGAGCCCAGACACCACCCTCATGTCCCTCAAGTGTCGCTCTCAGAGCCCCAGTTCTAGTGTCGTATACATTGATATTTGTATCGTCACTGCCAGTCAAAACCTTATCCGTATCAAACTGAAGACAAGTGACAACATGACGGTCATGAGCGCGAAAAGCGATGTGACGTGGTTTCACACTGGGTTTCATCCAGCCATTATGAATCGAGTGGTGCCGCTGATAGAGAGATTTGTAAAGATGCAACCCTCGCAGGGACGGTAAGCCAATATCTGGATATGGAACAGCTGCGGCTGCAGCGTTTGCGGCACCATAGGGCCCTTCTGCCGCGGTGACTGACTTTCTCCAATCAGAGGACTCGGAATGATCAGTCCCGCTAGATGATATTTTTCGTTTTGCAAGCTTACGGCTTGAGACACGTGTGCATGCTTTTCTCTTCGGGCGGCGATGCGCAGACGAAGGCCTATCACTGGGCCCTGGCAGTGGTTGCATAGAAGGAGAACCAGACTCAGGATCAGGTTTAATTACAGGAGACGACACGCTTAGGTCCTTCTCGTAATCTTCACCCCCGTTAGGAAACTGCCATCCCCACCCTTCCCTGATTGCACGCTCCAGCTCTCCTTCTGGGAGAACATATCCATCTCTATCGAAAAGTTCCTTCCAACTCTTTTCATCGGAATTGATAATATGCCTCCATTTCTTAGAAACTTGTGCAGCACGGCACATGGTCTGAGCGTCAAAGTATTTCACAATATTTAGGCTTAGTTCAAGAGGCAGAAGAGCCAGGAAATCGCATTTTAAGGCCGGGTTAACAACGTCAGCAACGAAATGCAAAGTTGGCTTCGGACACCGCCTCAGAAACTGGTACATAAGGTAGGTCTTCAGCCCTTCTGGAACTGAGTCAAAGAAGTCCAACACACTGGGGATATCCATTAACGATGTCGGCCGTAGTGTATCAGAACTCGCGGGTAAGATGTTAGGCCTGGAACGGTGCGGGGCAGTGGTCCTAGGGTCTTCTGCACGTAGAGAGCTCACAATGCGATGATCGTTGTTGTCAAAGCTGGAATCCGTATCGGCTTCGGGGTCCTCAGCCGAATCAAAGGAAGAGTCGACATTCATTGCATTCATCGCAGCAACGGGAGACAAGCTAGGGCTTGGTAGGCACATGTCCTGAACAGCCACACCACCAACGGCTGTGAATTGTGATGTTGAACCCAGAGAACTTTGCTGGGGAGCTTCCTGAGACGTTTCATATCCAGTATCTTGGCTCGTGGAGGTTCCCGATTCGTCTTCCGGCCCGCCGTCTGTCTCTATTTCTTGCGGAATGGCTAGCCTGCTTGGATCGCCCTCTGGACGAGCCAAACGTCTGCTCCTTTCGGGGACAACAGTCGATTCAAGTTGATCTTTTCTGGTACTGGGAGCTTTGGAGCCCTCCTGGGATTCGACTCCGGAAGACAAAGGTGAGGGTAGCAGCGTTTCCCTGCGAGAGGCATTCACACCGTGGATTCTCCTCCTAGGTAGTACGCTTTCGCCAGCACTATAATTGTTGCTTTCCGTTTCAGGAGTCGCCAAACCAGCCACCACAGGATGTGTGGATGTAGGGCCATGTGAACGGGTTGAGCGAATCGATTGTTCTGATGGAACTCTGGCAGGATACGGTCGCAAATAACCGTGGCGAGTTTCTGGGGCTGCTAACGCACGACGTTGCTTTGAGCTCGACTGCTGACTGGATGGTTGACTAGACCCTTTAGGGGGGGCAAATCGACGGGGAAGTTGAGTATCATCAGAACATATTGAAGTCACAGATCGAACTAGGCCGTTGGAGGCTCTCAACGCATCATCCTTTTCCCTCAACTACAAGTAGCGCATTAGTAAAGACCAAATGATGGGGAGGATAACCGAACAAGCGACAATTATATAAGGGACATACCTCATTGACGGCGCTTGTAGTATCATCTGGTTCATTGAACACGACGGAATGACCCCCGATCTCAAATTTGATATTTCTCAGCGACGAAGGAGTGGGAGATGATGCTAGAGGATATAGCTTAGGGTCAAGTTCTCGCGTTGCGCGGGGTGGCTTTATAAATAACGGAGGGAAAGTCGTAGTCGTAGTAGTCGTTGTGGTCACAACGGTAGTTCGAGTAGCGGGGGCAAATGAAAATTGACCGACAGAGCCGGTGTTTGGCACATTATCAAGCCCACTGTTATTGTCTTGATCGTCCATATTGTATGTCCAGCGCGAATATATCGAGGGTCCAATGAACTATGTCTAGCTGAGGTGCACGGAAGACGCGTCTCCTTGTGCTGATAAGGGCTCGACTTCGGCGACGTCGGCGGTTATAGGGACATCAAGATACTATCGTTATATTTGTATTCGTACTCAGCAACAACAAAACGCAAAGAGTGAGATGCTATCAAAAAAGCCGGCGATGCTCAACAGGGAAACGATCCGGTATATCGAGGGCGGTCAGCACGGTACATACACGCCTGTAAGAACCATCTAAGTGCCGAAGAGGGTAAAAGCGGTGATTAAAGCACGGCCATAAGGACGGCGTGTCGTACTTGACTAAGAAAAGGGAATGGAGGAAATAGAGAAAAGTGGGTGAAGGAAAAAAAGACAGCCGTGGCGTGCTCTGCTGACAAGGAGGTGGCGGCGGAGGGAGAGGTGGAGGTGGTTGGTCGTGCCTCCTCCGGTGGTCAGGCTTAGTTTTTCAGTGTATTAGATCCCGTTAGTTACCCAAGGGAGACACTAGGGCGGATTAGCCCGATTGGGCGGACTCCCGAGGCTCTCTCCCCCGCAGGGACTTGTCAAAGCACAATAGATCGGTATTAATCAGAAATTCTTCTAATAATAATACAAACAAATAATCACAACGAATAAACCCATGGGCATTCGGATACGTCAGACAAAACATGAACAGAGTATCAATCACATCTTATATATAGAACCCCCGATCATAAGCACATTTCTACCCCGAAATTTTTTCCGGCACTGCTTGAGACAGTGCCCTGGGGTATAGAAAGGAGAAAAAATATATATATCACAGAAAGGATTCGACGATAGCCATAAATAGAGCATGGACATGACCCAAAGATCTACAAACTCTACTATGCGAAATCATTAGTGATGTACCTTTTTCACGAGGAACGGTTAACCTTGAGGGTTGCAAAAAATGTACACGTACACATGGACACATGTCTCTTTTCGCTTAGCAAATGTTGAAGATGAGTGAACTACTTGGTTGTCAATACGTATCTCACCTGTCCTTATGAGATATCATCGCTCATGTGCTCCCTGGCCTTGAATCTCTTATTCAGTTTGCAACTCCTTTCGCTTTTCTTTTTCTTTTGCCTTTACACAAAACTCTTCTAATAAGTAGCCTTTGGACTCGGATGACTTTAACTGTAACCTCATAGCCTGCGCACGTCTTCAGGGAGGGGCCACTATACGTGAATTACTCCGAAATTTCAATACGGTGCAGAGGTCAGACTTATCAAAAGCCTCCGACTGGAGTGTTCAGAAACTAACTTCTCCGATGCAAAAATGACGGTGGATGAAGCAAAGAATGGCGATAATAGTGGACCCAAAACTAACAAAGGCCCACTTATTTTTCCTTACGGAAACCAGGGGTAATCAAGAAGACTTAGGGATGCGATGCAAGGTGAGAGAGGGTCAAGCAACAGATCATAGGGGTAAGCATTGAATGAGGTTCAGGTTGTCGTCCATAGAACTAATTCTCGAGCCTTGCTGGAGTTGATACCATCTCAGCTTGTTCATGGGAATACTTTTCTTGAAATAGACACGCTATACCCTTTTCGATAAAATTTGACAAGCACTACACCTCCGAGCATCCCAGTACACTGAAGAGAATAGTAGAGGCCAAACTACGAGATAGGTGGGTAATACAAAGTGTTTTCTAAAGGAACTTAGTAGTATGACTCGGGAATTTTATTCTTACTCCCAAGAAGGCTAGAACCTAGTCCCAGATCTGTAGAAATTTTTACTGGCAGGAACAGTGACAGCGGAGCAGTGTCTTGTAATATATCCACAGAATCTTGCGGGGAAGAAAGTTACGTACTCCGTACAATATCCTATATGAGGGAGGAATAATCTAGAGTACCATGGAAATTTGCCAGTTTGCTGTTTCAGCCGGAGTTTTGTTTCCCAAGGTAAAGACGAACCGTACTTTGTTCTCCGGTCGCGTATACCAGCCAGATATCCTCCCAAGTATCGCTCTGTAAGAGTCTCCTTCAAGTCGTCAATGCATTCGCTAGTCCCCGATAACCGTCCGCTTCTATATTTAGCCTCTATAGTAAGCTTCTTGGAGTCTTCTAGTAACAGTGGAGCTACCTCTTACCCCAGGACAGTTGGAACAGGTCGTACACCTTCACTGAGACGTTCTCAATCCTCGGTGGGGACTACTGAAAAACCCCTCTTTCTGGTGAGAACCAAGACCAAAAACGGAATTTTTGGTACAAATGGTTCGCATACCAAAGTCACGGGATTTGATGAACACATCTATATTTCAACTTCACCTTTTGAGACACACGAACTTCTGCTCTCTCCATCGGTTGGAGCTGGATGCATAGGAACTCAAGTATGAGAAATGAACTCAATAAGTCAATAGGAAAAAGTAAACTATAGGTCCAAATCAAAGGCAATCCCTGCATTACGGTGGGGAAAACGAAGCCGAAACAGCTCATGACAGGAAACAACCCGAGCCTCCCGTGACCTTGACCTGTGTTCACCTCATGTCGTCAACTTGACTCTGGATCTATGATAGACAGTCCGCTAGCCGAGTGCGCAGTTCAACCAATCATCTCGCAACAGTCATCGCTCCTTGCCCCTAGCTTCATTCTCTTCTATGCATGATTGTCCATCATGGCTCGTATCAAGTTTACTACTGCGCCTACATCGGCTGTTCAAGTACAGTCCGCCCGAGTTCTTCACGAGAAGAAGAGCGCGACTTCTACCCGGAAGAAGACACAGGCTGAGGTTGAGAATCCGGCCAAGTCTGCTGTGTCTGAGGGCTTGTTCCTGAAGCAGCAACAAAGTTTAGAGATGGTACAAATAATGCTACATGTATCGGTAAGTGTTTTCAAGTCAAATTATCTCGGATACCTGCTTATAAGAGCAATGGCTAGTTTGGGACATTATTTTATCTTCGGTGCGTGTCGCCGGCAGTGTTCCCTAAATATCATTACCATCCTCATGCGTACATCATAGGGAGTTCTTACCGCTTCCCTGCTTCGACGATCGAGACCTGAAAGAGGCTCAACGAGAACGCAGATATTCATACCGAGAATTCCTCGACTCTAAATCACGCCATGACACTAATGGAGGCGACCCAGATATCGCTTTCGGTAATGGGAAGAGAGGCCAGCCACTCAAGGTGATGATACGCGGCACCGATCCCAAGGCAGACATGATACTTGATGTTCTGGTACGCTCCACGGATTACTCCTGCCCCTCCTTATCCCAATGGCCAGTCCATCTACCTTTCAGTGCGTGTTTTCATTGACCGATGTAGGAGAACGGCATCTTCGACGCTCTGCGCAAAAATATACTTGAAGCTATTCAATTGACTATCCTTGTCGACAAGGATGCGCCGCAAAATGTCTTAGAGTCGTATACATTCTCTTTCAAATATGCGGGGGGATCAGGAAATGTGGACAGTTGCCTAGAGAGCTTGTCGATAGACCCTGTGGATTACGTGGCTGACATGAGATCGGCACAATCAGCCAGGGTAGGGCTGGAAACAATAGTCAGACGTTTGATAACACTCAGCACATTTCTGCCTACTCTGCCTAGTACAGCAAACCTCCATGAACCACAGAGACGATGGCCTAACTTGGTATAGATAAACGCAATCTGGGAGTCAACTTGTTTTACACGGAAAACTGCCCTTCTGATTATGAGCCTCCTGGCTTTACTACGGCAAATAACGACACGATAAAGTATCCGCTTAATGAGAACTGGAGAAAGGAGACTCAGTCATGTGGGACGATGAACAGCGGATGGCATACGTGAGCATGTCCTGTGCTTACCAAGTTACTCCTACCTAACGAGAGCAGTGTGGGACTTAGGGTAACATCTCTCAAATGGACAGGGCCAGACCCTGAGGGATCGGAAGTACTACCCACGGTACCTTCAGATATTGAATACACAGATGAGGTTCCAAGGGCAGACGATATTGGTTTTGTCGATGAGCCTAGTAATTTGCGTCGTACAGAAGCAGGAAATGATCATTTGGCTTTGGACCAGTCACTAACGTACCGTGACGATAGTAGCTTTCAAGAAGCAACTCAAGATATTGCTGATAGGCAAAAGCTACAGAATATGATGCAAGTGTGTGCTCCTGCATCTTGCGAGTCGCAACTTCGTTTAGAATACGAAAGCTAACCGAAGCAGACCAAGGGATCTTCTTACTCTGATAGTGACCTCATACCGACACAGCCAATCAACCCTGATGTTGCAATTGAAGACAATTACAATTCTACATTACAATTGGACTCAAGGTGGTCTCTTCCAGAGGAGCGAATTGCAAAAATTAGAGAACACCTACGTTTGCAAAAACCGACATTCAATTTACCTCATTCTGAGACCCAATCTCAGGGCCTGGTCAGATGTCAGTGTGGGTGGAACGGGGAAGAAACAGAGATGGTACGTTTATAGGGGCGTTGAAGAAGCAGCAGCTACTCACGTTGTCAGTTAAATTGTGCCTTCTGTTGCACGCGTCAGCACTTCTTGTGCTATGGGTTTGAAGGCCCGAATGACCCCAAAGTTCCTGACGTTCATGCTTGTTACAAGTGCTTACTGGGGCCAAGCGATACCCAGTTGCTCCAGGAAATGAACAGCCTCGTACTTCTGAGAAAAGCTCTCAAAGTCATTCTCAACGAGGGATTTCCAAATAAGATCTCAGAATTTACACAAAAGCTCCGTAAGATGACCCAAAGAATTGTGTCGAGACCAAACTAAATGTGAACAGACTGTAACGGACAAACGATTATCCAAATAACCGACATCTTGAAGAAGAAGGGGTTCGTTCAACCCACACCAGGCTATAAACTCAAAGGATTTGCCCGACGGGGTTTGCCAAAGTATAGCATTCCACAATCAGAGAATATCCGTCAAAGGTTAAAGAAGGAAATATTTCACCCCATGGTGAAAATTGAACACCTTGTAAGTTCCATACTAGTCTTAAAAAGGCAGCAAAAAATACTGATGATCGTCACAGTACGTCCTGAAGAATCCGAATGAACCGGATAACTTAGATCCAACTTCAACCAGTCAAGAGCTTGGCCCCATTGATGTTCCTACTGTTCAAGCTGGGAATATGCCATTCGATGGGCTCAGACCGAGCGGTCATGAGACACAGAACTCCAGCGGAGGCCTGCAGGATCTGCCTATAAAGAGCCGGGATAACAAGAGAAAGTCGTTATCGGACAATGATAAAAACGAGAGCTATGAATCCGATGACCTTGATAAGAATGACCGGGCTGCAGAGGAGCAACTACATAACAGCTTCCTGACTGAGGAGAGCATGAACTCAAAGGCCAGGGGATCAAGCCAGCGGACATCAAGTAGTCAGGGACCTCGACGTAGCGGCAGGAAAAGGCGTAAGATAAGCAACTACTCCAAGCTTATCGATGTTGGGGCCGAGACGAGCGATCATGAGAGCGTCTAGACCGAGAGGATGTTTCTGAAAGCACAAAGTGTTCATCTTGACATGGTATTAACCCGTCTTTCAACAAGTGGGAAGATAGGACGCTGGTGTCGGATCCAGTGAAAGGAACCAAAAAAGAAAGGGTGGTCCAGGGTTTGCAGCATAGCAAGCACTTGAACAAGGTGTCAGAGGAAAGAGAAGCAAATGCGGTTTTACCGAGAATCACCTTATGAAGGCTGTCCCTGAACGGCTGAGGCTTGGGCCGCCTCGGGCAAAAGCATTCTGGATTTGATGGGCTATTCTGGGAGGGTGCCCAGGAAAGACTTCAGAAAATTCGAAGGACTGATACCTAGTTTGTATTCTACTTTTGAGGGGTTGTTTTTGTTGAAGAAACTGGGTTCCATAGCTGAGCAACTTGTATCAGTCAGGTCGCATACTATTCGCATATACAATGTGCTTAAACTGGAAAACAATGGGTAGTGTTTCAACAAAAACCAAGTGCCACTGGTATTAAACAGACATCAATCAGTGATATACTCGGCAACAATGAAGATCTCTAGGGTCACCGTGATGTTTCTAGGACCTCGGATACATTCATGTGTCATTGAATTAGGATCAGCCTGTAGGGCAGATATGCTTTCTCGGATCTCTGATGACATACGGTTATGTGTCATGGGTTCGGAGGGAAGGCGATCAGAGATGTTGAGATGTTGAGATCTTTATCAACTGCAAGGCACACTTGGATGGGCCCGGATCAGCGATTACCCCTTGCAGCAGCAATCGTACATGGAGCGAATCATGAACCAGAACGGGGAATTCTGATGGGGAAATCGTCAGATTTGAAATCATCATGAGGGGCAGGAGAAGGCCTGAGCTCAGCTGATCCACGCCTCTACTCCGTCATTGGATTGTGGGCTGTAATTAATCGATTGTTGCTATGTTTGGAGTACTCTAAAGGTGGACGGGTGGGAACCAAGCCACCCTCTGTGCGCTTGATCGGATCCTCGTCGACTATACTCAGTATTGCAAGGGACGTGGGATACTTATAGATTAACCGATCAAGATCTGGGAAAAAAAGAGAAAGTTAAGGTAACGTTGAAACAAATGTCATCCACTGGTGGTAGCGACCGGCAATTACGAGCGGCTCTTTTTTCAAGTCCATTATTGTGACTGCTTGAAACTTTCAATACATTGGAATCAGATCCGTGGTTGGGCACGGAATAGTCGCACTTTTATTTTTTGGCGATGGAGCAATCTGACACTGCCGAGTCGAATGTGATCGCCTGTCAGAGTCTGGTCGGTAGCGAGCGACTCCTTCAATCTTGTGGCTTCGTCTCAGTCCAGCTCCCCGCGTGGGGAATTGGCCATCCGGCAGACCGACGGTCGTAGGCGCCCATAGACAAGGTGTTTTTGGGCATTTGCTTTGGTTCCTGAGCCCCTATAGTCGACTTTACTACCGAATATTTACTGTACGTGAAACACTAGTAATTTGTCATTTTTAGCCGATCCCCTATTTTCGTTCCTGGAGAACCCAACTGATCCCAGCAAGCTGGATACCTAGACAGAGGTCAGTGGCTTGGCAGATCGGCACTACACACGATAGCCCATAGGACAGACCCTTGATGCACGTAATCAGGGCAAAATGCGAACAGTTACTAGTTCCGCGCTTTATGATCTCACTAACGAAAGCCCCGGGATATTCTGCAAGATGTGCTCGGCGACCATCCGCTTGAGTAGCGCATTTGACACCACTACTGGCGACCTGTACATATCCGAGTGTAGTATGTACATACATATACACTTAGGTGGCTGCAGCGGATGAAGTAGGGGTTAAACTTTGCAAGTTCCATACCCTGGCATGTAAGATGGTCTGCAATGCCGAAGAACATCTCTGTGGAGTAGGGAGCTTTGGACCATTATTCAATTGCCAGCCTGAAACCACTAGCAACTGGGCAGGTTCATGACAGCACATCTTTGCCTCTCACGGGAAAGTCAGGCCTGATGTTTATTCCATTCTGCCATGGAAAGAATTAAATGGACTTGACGACTATTGACGACGATCCCAGCATCTGAGGGTCACATTGGATCGGCCTTTCAAGCACATGCATGTCAAGCACCAAAACCCGATTTGTGACGCAAATCCCCTATTAGAGTCGGGCGAGCATCGGCGGAAAATAGATGATTCGGACGACAAACCGCATTGTTCCCCATTGGTGTAGGACAACGTATCCGATATACTCCGTGGAACGGTGATCACTGTTGGAAACCTTTGTTCGTCTTGAGATGGGACTATTGAATGGGGGCACTTGAGACTCCACCGATATGACAGCTAAAGATGGCATTGGCGCGCGGGATGGTGATCAACACTGGTTGTACTCATCGGGGGGATAGAAAGACGGCAGAGGTCGCGGCGCGGCCTGAGGAAAGTTTAAAGGGTATTTCCAGAGTTCTTCGCTCTAGTACTCCGTAAGTAGTTCGGGATCGAGCCCATGGATCGAGTGGTTGTCAGAACGAGTGGAGAATCGATAGTGCTCCTGGGTAACCCCTTAAAAGGGGGTCTTGACTCTTATGTGTGGCAATTATTATGGCTTCGGCGCCCTACCGTGCAAAGTCATACGCAATCTATTGCTTTGTTATACCAAGGAAGGTTATTTAGAATAATGAGACCAAAAACAATACCATTGAGACTATTAATGTTATTTCAATGGAGACCGCGACCTTTGATCACACAGCAAAGGATTTAATTAGTATTGGGATTGTCGGCGGACAGCCGCGTGGGAGCTGCACGTGCCCGCCTCGTGTATGCCGCGGAAGATTGATTTGAATTTTTGCTGCGTCAACGTCGACGGTTGGAATTCTCCTAGAAGGAATTCCATTTTAGAAGAAGAATGGAAAAGAATCGCTAGGAACTAACTTTGTTGAACGTCCTTCTGATGTCTGTTACATTAATTGACCTTGCATGTGTACCCAAACCAATAAGAATCTATCATGGTATTGTCCATCTAGGTAGGCATAACATGGAAAGCATCTCGAGACACCACCTTACAAATGAGAGAACCTTCACCTCGAGAACCATTCATCGCGGCACACACGTCACTGGAGGGACAATTCACCACGACTTTACTCCGTACGTACTAGTTTTTATTTTACGTGAGTGGTGGTATGATTGAATGGCGGTCGCCTACTAAGTACGTACTAAGTGCTAGTACTAGTAGTGTAGTCTCTGGTCGGTCCACCGCACTAATCCAGATCCATTCTCTACTGAATACAATCGAGGGAACCATGGGTGGTGCCTGTCGATAATTACTGATATTGTCAGAAGCTAAAACAAGCACTATCGAGTTGTGTACTCCGTACTATGGACACCGACTTTAAGTTGGCCACCCCCGTTTATTGTTCGATGGAGCTTATTCTGTGGCGGTTTCTCTCTCTTTTCTTCTTCGGGCTTTATCGGTATTACCCCCAATGCTCCACCAACAAATGTGCAGTCTCATCTGAGAGCACGCACTCGATGGAGTAGAGGATACGTGGATCTCCCTGTTTCGGGTTCTCCATAATAAATCGCGCGTAACTGAGTTGTTGGTCCATGCGTGCTTTTTAGATTGCCTGGGGGCTTTTTTTCCTTTTTCCTTTTTTTTTTTTTTTTTGGATACTTTCCCATCTCAGCCCCTTAAAGCTAAGATTAATTTACTAGTACTCAGCGTTCGAAATCCTTTCCCACCCCGTCTCCAGCTGTTCAAATGTAATCACAACTATAGTGCCTAATAAATATCCTAGGCTCGCTCGGACGGTCTATTAGTCTCCGATCAATTCCTTATTTATTTGCTGTGCCTTTGCATCATTAAAAGGACACCAGTGATCCGCTCCATTCAGCAATATTTGACGCTTTTCTTCCTAATTCTTACCCGCGTTAACACTCTCCCCACCTGTTAGAATCCCTGTTCTCCGCTCCCCTCATACCAGGGACCTCAATTTGGAGAAATTGGATTTTGTATGCTGTCGATAGAGTAGTGGCGATTGGGAAATGAAACGTTCCTCGTGATCGAACCGAACAGCTTCTCACCGGCTCACTGTGGGGAAGGACACTATTTTGGGGCTGGAAAGTGCGACACAAAAAGCTCAATCCAGGATCAAGGGTAAAAGATAAGAAAATAAACCAAAGCATATCTATACCCACGTCAGCCGATACCTGAGACGCATTGAGTTACACAAAACCTCGTCCTCCTTCGGTGCAGCATTAGAACTTCTCATTCGACATTTGCCGCCGGTGACATTCGCAATTACTGATACAACCGGTTTGAGCAAGACGAAAATTTCAGAACGGAAGTTCAGTTGATCGAAGCTTCTAAGATGCCCCTGCAGACCATGACGATACCAATGCGGACATCGAGTGTCAACGCGGTGTCGAACGGGGTGCATATGTCAAATGCTAGCCATGAAGATTTGAGGCACGAGTCAGCGTCAAAAGCCCAGAAGATATTGGGTACGACTGAGATCACTATGCCTCAGGATCAATCTCGGCGAGAAGATAGAAAATCGCGAGGAAATAGCTTCATGAGAGCCCCGGATATCAAGGCGAAGAAAAGCGGCGGTTTTGCTGCGTTCCCTACTCCTAAACCTGAAGAAACTTTACCACCACCACATCTCCGTGTTCGAGCATCGTCCCCGCTGCTCGGGCAGCAGTATCGATCAGAAGATGCTATGCCACCGCCTATTCCTACCCATTCCAAAAGGGTTCAACAGTCCGGCTCCTCGTCTACACTGTTTTCCTACTTCAATTCCCGCAACTCTACTATGGATTCCAATCTAAGTCGCAATACGACAAAAGATTCAACGGCGACTGAAGAAAAGAGCTCTCGAATGCAGCACAATGTCGAGCCACGCTATGGTTTGAAACAACCGAAGGGCCCTATGAAGGAATCGAAGCGGAAAATGCGCCCACCCCGAATAGATCTCTCTCTGTTATTTCCAAAGCCACGAGCGGATGCCGCCCCCCTTTTGTCGCCGCAACGATTGGTAAACTCGCCATCTGCGATATCAATGACCTCTGAGCTTCCTGCAGCCAAACCGAAGAACTATGACAACCCTGCAACTACAAAGAGAGTCACAAAAACTCCTCCTTCGGGCCATGAAACGAAGGGTCATAAAGCTACTGACGTCGACAGCGAGTCCTCACCGATTTACGAGTCAGGTAATACAAACTGGCTTGATCCATCACTTGAAAGAACAGTGCGCACTAGTGAGATGGATATGGCTTTGAAACGGTACAGCCAATTCCAGAAAGCTCCCCAGCCTAGTGAAGTGGCCCGATCCAGTCAGTTGCATTTGCGGCCACGGGATCGTGAACAACCGCAAACAAGCGATACAAAGTCTACAGGGAGTTCTTTGCGAAAAGTTCCATCTAATAGCTCCGCCGGGGAATGGAGCAGGGAACTATACTTGTCTCCTAACTCTTTCTCCCGCCCACACAACAGTCGTGTTTCTAATTCATCGAACGCACGGCACGCTGACTCACGCGAAAAGCCCTCTGCCTACAAGAGTTCAATGTCGAAGAAAAGCAGTAAAAGTACTTTGAAAAATGTGGACCTCAACAAATCGAGCGTGCTTTGTCTTTCATCATCAGAAGATGAAGATGACGAGGAGGAGGAAGAGCCAGCCAAGCATGACAAAAACATAAGAGACAGCGTAACTACCTACGGTGAATTCGAGGCTGAAATATGTACAGCTTCTGCGGCCCAAACCACGAAAGGAACACTGAAACGAGTTGAGAGACCTTACTCTATGTCTGCTAGTAGCCGTGGGTCTCAGTCTGTCCGACGACAACAGCAAACTATATTACGAAACCCATCAATGTCGTCTGCAGGAAGGTCAACCCTTGAAACGAGGAGTCACCGCTCGAGTGGTGTACCCACGATATCAGAACTAGACTTCCTCAATACCGATCCTATGGTTAGCCAAGTCCGAAAACCGTCTCAGAGGGCACGTCTCCAGCAGAGCCAGCAGAACCGCAGAAGCCGAGTTATAGCCGTGACAAGGCAAGAAGAGCACCTACTAGAAGCAATGAGGCAACGGAAAGGCAAAATAACCCCCAGCCTTTTCCATGAAGCTCGTTACCAAGATAGTCTCGAGCCTGATAGAAATTCTATGCTCTCTGTGCCTTCGCGGGACTCATTCTACGGGTCCGACATCTCCTTCCTTCGACTCAGCCCTGGACTACCTCCTAATATGCTACGGAAAGATCAAGGTGCAAACAATTTTGATAAAGACGGTTCCATTTCTCAGGGCACGGCTTCTGATGCAGAACAGAAAACCACTAACTCGAGCGCGTCTCCTCGTGTTAGCTTGATCTATTCGGAAAGTCTTCCCTCGCCAGCAACCAGTGGAGCTTCCCCATTGACACCGACTCTTCCTATACATCGCTTTTCTCCGCTCCCATCACAAAAGCCGCCTCCACGCAACCCCCCTCCGGCTATACCATCAGTTCAACGGCGACATTCGAGACGGCGCACGGATAGTAGCGAGGCCATCGTTTTGGGTGACTCCGAGGAACGGAAGGAAACAGACGATTTCCCGATTTGGGCATTGGGATGGGGAGGTAACGATAATGCCAATCTTACGGCAGTACACTGAAAGTCCGACTGTAACCAGTCGCCTTTCACAACACTCAGGTCCTTAATACCGCCATGAACGAATCACTTATCCACCATTATATCCAGAGGTCTTATCATTGATTGATACACCTGCAACACGTGTCTCACACTTTTCTCCTACTTCTTATACTATATACACTCTTTATCCCTACCACTATCTCACTCTTTGATCTTTTTCTATCTTGGTTGATTACCTACCATTCGCTGATCCATACATTTCCTTGTTTTATCACATACCACACAATGACCGGCTAGACGATGCCATTTTCTTATACAATGTATTTACTACTTACCATGTCCTTATGCACAGAAAGCAGGAACAAGCATAGACTAATCTAGCTTTTTGAGTCCATAAACCTTTTGCCCATGACATTAATATGGTTAATCCTTTTATCCCTATTATCATATGTTTTATTTCCGGTTCCATAGGTCTAAGTGTAGTAAATAGTACAGCACTACATGTGTCCAGTATACTTGGCGGGGGATCAGCTATTTCCGAGATTTGGTTAGGATACATTCCAGCGGTTTGTATCCCTTACTTTCCCCTTCTCTTGTCCTCCAGATCAGGCACCTTAGTGGAGAGGCACAAGAGCCATGACCCACTCAAGCATTTGGAAGCTGGATACTTTGATTATGGTTTTGGGCTCAGCCACTCTATGCCTCCAAGCTCAGCTTCGCTGGCCACCCAAGCGAGTCACAAGTCAAGAAGCCCTCACCCGATAGGTTTCTACTTGCGATTACTTTTGCATGTCTCACGATCTCGGAATGTAACTGAGTCAACCCGTGGAGTTTATAAATTCAAACGAAATTCAGTTAGAAGGGTCACTCGTATATGCAAGGGAACAAGTGCTTGTGGTTTCCTGGAACAGAAAGTACAAAGAAGAAAAGGTGGAGAGAGGATACATACAAGAGGTCGCGTGAGCTGGATAATGATAAATGATGGGCTGAGATACTTAGTTCCACCAGGAGTCGCTACTTCATTGGTACGTAGATTAGTAGGGAGCAGAGAACTTTAGGTAGTGGTCCCGTGGATATGGCCGGTGAACTGAACCTAGATCCATAGTACATAGCTCCCAAAACAACCCAGGAAATAACAGGCGTTCGATCGAGACCTTCGATATCCTGGGATCCATTCATTTAGTGGGAAACTAAAAAAATAAAGTAAGAGTCATAGGCACTTTGTTTGAAAGCTTATACCCGGCACTCTTTTCTCGAAGACAAGTTCTCGCCGGTGTCTTGGAAATGTATACTGTGTCGTAAACATACGTTCTATTGTATCTCGATCTTGTGCACAGGAATTACGTGAACGGCCCATCATGATCTATCGGCCAGATACGACGAGAGTGGCTTGAGAAGCATTACTTGTAGCACTTGAGTCGAGGCGTGTCGACCCAAAGGGGCACTGCATTCTACCCAATTGGAAGATGATTTCTAGGCAGCTGATGTCAGAGTGCCTTCAAATGGGTCCAAAAAGCAAAGGCGATGCAAATCCAAGGACTTAATTCCACTTCTCTTGACACCGACCATGGAATGAAAATCAAATGGCAAAAAAGAAGGAAAACTAAACCAACCACTCGAGTTGAAGGACTCCACACCGCTAAAACTAGTTAAGCGCCGCATTTAATCACGTTCAACATGAAGGAATACGAATGCCATAACCCGACCCCAGATCTTCTTTTTTATTAGTAACGGCTCGTAAGCCTCTCAGCTCAGATCCCCTTTCATCCCAGGTCCTCGCTTTGTTTTCTTTCCTCTTTGTCTCCTGCCAACCACCCCCTTATCTCACTGTGACTTATTCATTGTTTCCCGAGATATCTTCACCCAGGGGTCGAGCTCCACCTCGGTCCTATTTGTGCGATCGCGCAAAGGACCTTCTCTAACTCGGTCGTGCGACAATTGCCCTCTTAACGACTCAAAACGCACAAGTCGCATGTAACACCCCCGGCAAACATCAGACGACCTGCCCCTATCGATTTGCGGATAGAACTCTTGAGAAAAGGGGCCTATATTAATTGATTGCTTGTCCCGTTCTGTCATTGACACGGAGGCACGGACCGAATTTCGCTTGAGGAAATACCGACTTTGCCAAATTATCAACATGGGAGAAAGCGCACAACGCCCGTCTTCGGGGCCAGGCCCAGTTGGGAAGAACTTTTCATGGATTCTGGTAATGCTCTTGGCGTCCCGGCATCAGCAGCATGACTGCGCGATTATGTCCATTTCTGGCTGACTGTATGTTCTCTTTGGCTGCAGTTAACGGCACAGTACACTACGTTTGTGCTGGTATGTTACCCAACTCTCTAAATATTCTCGAAAATAGACTGTTAATCCATTGCTTTCTGGACAGTTACTACACTACTCACGGGTAATGCCGTCAACTAATGGCAAGCGATATCTCACGTCTACCGCGGTCTTTTTCAACGAGGTTGTGAAACTTGCCATCTCTCTTACCATAGCATTATACGAAGTTTCCAAAACGGCGCCCCCATCAGTTCCTGCAACTTCTCTTTTCTTCTCCCTCACGTCTGCCGTTTTCTCCGGTGACAGTTGGAAGCTCGCAATCCCCGCCTGCCTCTATACACTTGCAAACTCGTTACAATACGTCGCTCTTTCGAATTTACAGGCGGCACCCTTCCAAGTAACATATCAGTTGAAACTCATTGCGACTGCCATTTTTAGCGTGATTTTGCTGAACAGGAGCATCTCACTGCGCAGGTGGGGGTTGCTGTTGCTCCTGCTGGTGGGGGTTGGGCTTGTGCAGATGCCCATTAGCAGTTCTGGGGATATTTCTCTCCAAGAGGAGGCGGCCGCCCATCATGCTTTTCCTCGGTCGCTGGAAGAATGGAAGGCCGCCAAATTGGATCGGCCAAATCTCCATAAACGTTCGGCAACGTATGAGGGCATTGAAGAGGATATGATGACCGCCTTTCCGCGAATGAATGCAGTTGTTGGTCTCTTAGCGACTCTGGGTGCGTGCGTCGCATCTAGCCTTGCCAGTGTATATTTCGAAAAGGTACTGAAGGATAGTGCAAAGTCGACCTCGCTTTGGGTCCGCAACGTTCAACTGGCCGTATACTCTATCTTCCCCGCGCTTTTCATTGGTGTTGTCTTCTTGGATGGCGAGAAGATTGCTGCCAACGGGTTCTTCGGAGGGTATAATTGGGCCGTCTGGTCTACCGTGGTTACTCAAGCAATCGGGGGAATTGCAACATCTTTCTGTATAGGCCATGCATACCGAGATGCGAAGAATGTTGCTACTGCCACCAGCATTTTTCTCACTACGTTAGGGAGTATCTGGCTATTTGAGTTTGAGCTCACTGGTAATGTACGTGCTGCGGAGCTTTTTCTTGAAAGACCCTCCGTGGTTTCTAATATGTGCTAACCGTCCCCCTTCTAGTTTATTCTCGGAACGTTTGCAGTGCTTGTGGCTACGTATCTTTGCGAAGACCCGAATTCGGCTTCCAGCACCGGCAAGCGCCAGGGACTTCGCCCGCCACCGATTCGCATCGACCAGTATGAGAAAGAATCCAAAAGCGACGATTTTTCGCCCGCGTCCCCTCCACCGAACGAGTTTTCGATTAAACTCCCCGGAACGCCGTTCCTGTCTGATGCCGGCCTGTCGACCTCTAGGCCTACGTCACCAGGCCATGCTAGGATTAATGCAGCCCGGACCGCCAGCGGTGGTTATTTCGATAAGCAGCTACGAGACCAGTGATTTTGACGATACTGATACGAACTCAGATTTGCATGCAATGTGTACATTACGCTTTGCATTTGGACTAAGTCCTATGGGAAGTAAATAAGCATGGATAGAAGCGAAGCTTTTCTTGTTTCATCTTGAACATCGACATATTTCTCGTGCATGTGACTTTTGATTTGTCCTGTTTTCCACCCTCATCGTTTCTTCCTTTCTTTCCCTCTCGTCTTCTCCCTTTTTTGGAAGACCACTGAACGTCATGTTTTATGTTTTAGTATATATTTGATCACCCTAACCAGGCGTTCGGCTGGGTAGCAATGTATAAGTGTATGTCGCTCTGAGGCTCTGGAGATACCCCTGGCAGAGACCAATTAAACTGTCATACTGCTCATTTTTCGGACAGTTTCCCACGTGCTTGTCAGTCTTTCTGTAATGGGGAGCAGGTGACCTATTCTGCCACTTGTAAATGAGTAACCGTTTAACATCCTTCCATTAATCTACTCATCCCTGCTTACTCGCAGTCGTCTTAGCATCATGCGAAGAAAACCTTACTCGTCCTTTCCCGCATCACGCCAGGGTGCTTCATATAGACGAACGGCCGGTACCCAGCTCCGTACACCCATCCGTTCCGATGTACGCACTGCTCTTGATCAAAGATTCAGCGAAGGGGCTCGAAATTCGTCATCTCTAGGCGGATCACGCAGAGAAGAGCTTCCTATTAGTACACCCAGAGCAGAGGCACTATGCCGTGATGACGACTTGCTATTTGATGCATTCGGTAAGTAAGCTTAACAGATATTATATTGTCTATACATCTGGGATAGAGGCTTAATGTAGTGGATGAAGATTTGGAATTGCTTGCACAGTCAGATGAATCAGCGAGAACTCGACAGTCTATCTTCTCAACTACAGAAAGTCAGTTGCACACACGTGAAGTGCCCCAGAATGGCGCCCCAGCTCTGGTCTCTCGATACTTTTGCGGTAAGTCTCGTATCTCTGCGACTCAAATCTAATGTCAATAATGTCTATCTTTATGCACTGACCCACACGGTTCAGAAACCCCTCATCTCACACCGTATCAAAGTGTAGCATCTAGTTCCTCAGATATTGAAATAAGGTCACCTTCTAGCCCCTTGCTCAGACTACAGGCTGAGAGAACCCGACCATACTTGGCACAAGATAGCGATTCCAAAGGGCGCTACCAAGATCATCAGCTCCGGCCTGAACAATTCGAAAAGTCACACATTGCTGCAATTCTAGAACAAAGGACGCCGTTTCAAGACATGCCTGTATCAATTCGAGGAATCGTTCTTGTGTCTGTGCATGAGCTCCCTGACAAATATGGGTCACTCTTCCATTTTCCCGCCTTCAACGCGATTCAATCCAAATGCTTCCAGTCTGTTTACAAAGGGGACGACAACATTGTGCTTGCTGCTCCTACTGGAAGTGGCAAAACAGTTGTTATGGAGTTGGCAATATGTCGTTTACTTAATAATCTGAAAGACGAGAGGTTCAAAGTCATTTATCAAGCACCTACTAAGTCACTTTGCTCAGAAAGGTTCCGTGACTGGAACAGAAAGTTCCACTCATTAGGCCTTCAATGTGCTGAGTTGACCGGTGACACTGATTACACACAGATGAGGAGCGTCCAGAACAGCCAGATAATTATAACGACACCGGAAAAATGGGATAGCGTGACGCGGAAATGGAAGGATCACGCACGTTTGATGCAGCTGGTGAAACTCTTCTTGATTGATGAAGTTCATATCCTCAAAGAGTCCCGCGGAGCAACATTAGAAGCTGTTGTATCACGCATGAAAACGATAGGGTCCAATGTACGATTTGTTGCACTAAGCGCTACCATCCCAAATTCTGAGGATATAGCCACATGGCTCGGTAAGGATGCGACGAACCAACATGTTCCAGCACACAGGGAGCATTTTGGAGAAGAGTTTCGTCCCGTTAGGCTGCAGAGGTTTGTGTACGGCTATCAGTCCCAGGGGAATGACTTTGCGTTCGATAAGATGTGCAGTTCGAAGTAAGTAGGCACACTCTATCTCAGACTTGCTCTGACCGCCATATCCAGACTTCCTGATATACTTGCGATGCATTCTTGCAGAAAACCCATTATGATCTTCTGCTGCACGAGGAACTCTTCTGTGGCTACGGCAAAGGAACTTGCTCGACTGTGGTCAATGTCCAACCCTCCAGCTCGGTTATGGAAAGGACCAAGCAAGTCATTTGAATTTAATAATATAGACTTAAAGAGTACGAAATGAATTTAATGGTTTCTAGAATATGCGGTTGCTGATCCGGTTTATTAAAGCTACGAGTGCCGCAGGTGTCGCATTTCATCACGCTGGCCTCAATCCCGGAGACAGGCAGACAATCGAAAATGGCTTCTTACAAGGCCAGATTAACATAATATGCTGCACATCTACTCTCGCAGTTGGTGTGAACCTCCCATGTCATCTTGTGATTATTAAAAACACTGTCGGGTGGTTGGACGGCGGCTGTAAAGAATATTCGGATCTCGAGATTATGCAGATGCTTGGCCGTGCTGGGAGACCTCAGTTTGACAAAGACGCAGTCGCCGTTATCTTAACGAGAAAAGAACGAGTTGACTACTACGAACGGCTCGTCTCAGGCTCTGAAAGCCTTGAAAGCTGCTTACATTTGAACCTAATTGACCATCTGAACGCCGAGATTGGGCTAGGCAATGTCACAAGTGTTGAATTTGCTATAAGATGGCTTGCTGGCACCTTTTTATTCGTGAGACTCCGACGAAATCCAACACATTATCAGCTAAGAGAGGGCGCCAAGAGGGAAGATGAGGATGAGATGCTTCGCCAGATCTGTGAGAAAGACATCAGGCTTCTCCAAGAGAGTAACTTAGTCACCACTGAGAGTCTTAGATCTACGCAATTTGGTGATGCAATGGCACGTTATTACGTGCGGTTCGAGACGATGAAGACCTTCCTCACATTAAAGCGTCACGCCACTATGTCTCAAATTGTAAGTAGCATAAATCTGAGCTATGATACAAGCTAACGAACGATTACCCAGCTCTCCGTGATCTCCCAAGCAGAAGAGTTCCGTGATGTTCGTCTCAAGGCAGGCGAGAAGTCGCTGTATAAAGAGATCAACCGTGAAACTGGCATAATGTTTCCGGTAAAAGTGGATATAGCACTTCCTGCTCATAAAACATCACTACTCATCCAGTCTGAGCTGGGTGCGGTGGAGTTTCCAAATGACGAACAGTTCCAAAAACACAAGTTTGCATTCCAGCAAGACAAAGGGTTTGTATTCTCACACGTCAATCGGCTTATTCGATGCATCATAGACTGCCAGATTTCTCTCCAGGATTCAGTTGCCACCAGAAACGCCTTGGAACTTGCAAGGAGTTTTGGAGCCAAAGTGTGGGATAGATCTCCATTTCAGATGAAGCAAATTGAACAGATCGGTGTCGTCGCGGTAAGAAAATTAGCAGCCGCTGGAATAACCAGTCTTGAAGCTCTGGAATGTGCAGAGCCTCATCAGATTGACATGATCTTGAGCAAGAACCCTCCCTTTGGGTTGAAACTTCTAGGGCGTCTTTCAGAGTTTCCTAAGTTACGCGTATCTGTCAAGATGATAAGAAAGGTAGGGTTCTTACTTCGCTGCTAAGGGCGTTGCTAACAACAGTAGGAGGCAAAACACGGTAACCCTGTGAGAATTCATTTCAAAGCCGAGGTCGCATTCATGAATGAAAAATGCCCAACAACTTTCCAGAGGCGTCCTGTACATGTCTGTTTTTTAGCAGAAACATCTAATGGTTTGATGATTGATTTCCGTCGTATGAGGTTGGTTGAAAGAGCTCACACCTTTCATTCTTTTTTTCAGGACTAACGTCAAGCCAGTGCCAGTAAGGTCCAAAGTAACCAGGAGATACCGTTACATATAGAAATGAACAGCCCAGATCAGTACATTACGTGCTATGCTATGTGTGATGATATCGGTATGCATTCTATTCTCTGCAAAACTAGCTACTCTGTATTGCTGATTTTTTGAAGCCGGGACTCTGAGATCAGCAGAGTTGAGGCCTGCCCTCCCATCTTCGTTGTTTTCCTTTTGTTCAAATAAAGAGTCAGACGAAACGAATCAGAAGCACATGATGAATATGTCACGCCGACGTAGCAACACTTCTTTGCGGGCCATACCCAATAAAGAATACAATCCAGATAGCTTCGACAGTGATGACTCGCTTTTCAATGACTTTCTGCAAGATGGTGCGACCCCTCATCGTTTTCCTTCATGCAGTGACTTAGTCTAAGGATCTTCTGGACAGACAAAGCCACAAACTGGGCAACTATGGAATATATAGCATGTCCGACGAGCAAGAATAAACCACAGGAAAAGACGAGCAAGAAGAGCAAGAAGTCCAAGGAGGCGAAGGATGTAAACAAAGCGGAAGAGCCAACGCAGCTTAGAAATGGTAGATGGAGCTGCAACCATAAGTGTAAGGACAAAACAATGTATCATTTTCTTCCCTCCCCCAACTCTTCTTGATGCGGAACTTAACTGGTTCATAGGTGCAAGCATCTCTGTTGCCGGGAAGGGCTTGAGAAACCGCCAAAGATGAACAGAAAGCACTCTAATGGAGGGGCTGACCGCTCGAACCGACTCAATCAATTGACCTTATCTGCAAGTATCACCAAACACAATACGCAGATAGGTAATCCCGGTAAAAGACGGACTCGGAAGGATAGTATGACTGACAGTGAGTCACAAGAAATGCTACAAAAGCCCTCACAAGAACCAAACCTAGGTTTGAGTGATACTGCTTCCAAAGACCTAATATGTCCTGATGTTAACACTAAGGACTCATCGAGCGACTATGGAGATGACAGCTTCAGTGATTTACCTTCACCGTCTGATTTGCTCATTGGCCGCACCACTAGATTGACAGACCGACGTGCTCAGACTACCAGCAAAGAGACCTACTTAAATAAGAATGTCAGAACAAAAGACGATTGGATCTACACAGATGAGCCGTGGCTTACGCTACCATCCTCGCTTCCTAACTCGCTTGTGCAAGGCAAAGATGCAACCTCTACCACAGCCGCAGAGACATCCAGGGGATCTGTGCTCGAACCAAAGGCATGCAGTTCGAATGGTAGCCAAGGGGCCAAAAATGACAACCAAGCCACTACTGAGACGAACGAGGTTGAATACATTGGGAGAAAACGAAGGCGCTCTTTGGCTTCTGGGGACAAAGCCCACGACAAGAGAGTCACAAAAAGACACATAGATGACCAAGCCGCTGAGGCTTGTGCAAGTCTAAGGCAATACCACAGTACTGACACATTGAGTGGCTACCATCAGAATCCTCAGCCTTATGAACCCGCTGATTTACCTGCCATCTGGGATGATATCGATTCAACCCTGCTGGACGAGTTCAAGGACATCGTTAACTTTTTCTAGAATGGAAACTAGGCTAATGGGTACCAAATATCAAACACTAGTCACTATCGAGGGTTGGAGAGATTCTGAATACTAGTACCCACCAACCTGAGATATCGCTATCGACACTTTTCATATGTTCTCTAGTGTATCGTTAATCTATCTCCTGTACTGGTACATCTCTAATTACTCATTATTGATCTCTGTTCGTGTTCACCATTTCGAGGTTGTGATAAGGAAATCTCTAAGGAGAAACCTACTGTATCTCAATTATGTCATAGGTGCATGTTCAAGCAGTGAATTGAAGGTAAACTCCGTTAAGTCCAGTCTGCATGGCAACAAAGCACAATGTTTCAGTATCACCTCTCGTCACAGGACAACCTTGTCCCGCCCTCTTCCGTATTCAGCTCTCACACACTCTCTGTGATCACCACGAGAATATGCGTACAAGGCTACTTCTTCTCATTTTGTCTCTTTCCATGTAGCTTCCTTGCTCAACGGCTTCTATTTTCCAAACAGGATTATCAGGTATTATCACTCCATTGTTGATTGTTGTTATAGTTGTTGTTATTCTCCGTCCTCCCTCGTCCTTGTCTCTTTGTCTGCTATGTTCTGCTTAACGTAGGACAACAGTTACATCTATAATATGCTTGTCTGTGAGAGCCTATGTCTTGTCTGAAGCCTTTGTGAGCCATGCTTCCACTTTATACTTGATATGTACGGAGATCTTCAGGTTGTTCGAAGCAGCTATGTCTTGTGTGACTGGAAACCCCGTCGCTTATCAACATGTTTGTGTTTTATATACAGTTCTATACTGTGTTATAAGAGTTGTCCTGTTCCCTGATATTATTGGAAGCTGATACTCATCGTGAAGAAAAAGCTAGCTTGACGACACACTATGCAATCATGGGGAAGTTGAACTATTCAGCGGTGAGGCCTCTACCTTTATACTCCATATCGCGTACTTGAAACCAAATGCTGAGAGCAGGTGGCTATTAGAGGAAAATTGACGGCGAGAAGTTCGCGCGGGTTCTCTCCAGAGACCTGGTGAGTTTTAACACACAAAATGTGAACAAGTCTAGTATTACGCACTGACTCGCACCCAGAGAAAGCGACTACCAGATGGACCTGGCTTTAAAGCCGCAGCGCGGGATCCTACTTTAGAGATTGACATTGCAAACAAGACGTTGACAGACCAAGATCTCTCCATATTCATTGATGATCTCCTTGAATGTATCAGGGAGGATCTTGCCAAAGTGGTCGAGTTTCATATTCAGGGAAACAGCCTCACTATTAAATCTCTACCAAAGCTGGGCGAGGCAATTGCGCTCAACGCAGGCGAGATGAGGGAGCTTGACATCTCGAACAACAACATCAATATCAGCCCAAGCCCTGAAGATAAGGCAATGTGGTGCCAGTTCCTCAACTCCTTTAAGAACTGCTATATGCTCAAGAAGCTTGATCTTGGGGGTAACCCTCTAGGGCCTGTGGGATTGGAAGTCCTTGCTCGTGTTTACATCAAAAGTGACCTTCACTTCCTCGAGGATGATGCTTATGCTATTGTCGAACCTAAACATGAAGAGAGGTCATTCAACGAAGATTCGACTGCGGTGAAAGTCACAGCAGGAAAGGAGAACGAACGCAGCACAAGGGGTAGTCGCCTTGAAAAATCGCCAAACAAGGGGAAGAAGGCTTTGCGACAAAATTTCGGTAAGTACACACAACCCTAATAACGATATCGACTAGACAAACACTGACTGTCTGATCCAGGCCAGTTCAAATCTAACCCCGCTAAAGGAACAGCACTTGACGACCTCAAACGTTTCGCCTGTACCCGTGGCCTTCGCTCGATTGCCTATCTCATCTTGTCCAACGTTTACATGGCAAAGAGTGGCACGGTGCACCTTGCGAGTATGCTGAGCATGCAAAGAACATCAGACCAGCTCCTGAAGTTCCTCCCCGAGGGCAAATCCCCAGCCTTACCTGAAACTGCAAACAGCAAGAGCATCATCTGGCTTCCCAACGACACTCTTCCACAAGTTGCGAGCGAGTTCCTCGGAAAGGCCGAAGCCATAAACGAGATAAAGACCAACATTGACTCGGATGATGACCTCTCAAATGACGATGAGGCCCAGGGACCTGTCAGTACCATCGCCCAGACAAACGCAGAGCCCAACCAGAAAATCGACACTGCCGCACAGAGAGAGCTGCAGAACAAAAAGAACACCGCGTACGCCAGACTCACCAAACGTGTTCGTATGGAAGCACTACATGACGAAGGCG
The DNA here is from genome assembly GCF_000184455.2 of Aspergillus oryzae RIB40. Classification (NCBI taxonomy): domain Eukaryota; kingdom Fungi; phylum Ascomycota; class Eurotiomycetes; order Eurotiales; family Aspergillaceae; genus Aspergillus; species Aspergillus oryzae. Next base: position 3,246,969 of record NC_036436.1, read on the forward strand.
TGCATGGTACAGACCTCTGGATCACTGCTCTGCGAATGATGAATGTTTCCAGAATCCTCCTTTGGCAAGGCAAGGAGAGTAGTGTTTGCTCCCCAAACAAGGAACAGGGCCAGCAAGAAGACGACGATAGAGACGACCCCTATCCTTCCGCGGTACACATCGAAGACATCACTCAGCAATTCGACGACCTGGAAACAGCAGAACATCCAAGTTCCTCGGAATCACCTTCTTCCCCCGTGGAAATCCATATCACTGAACCTGACCGAATGGGCCCTTTCCACCCCGGCACAGACTCATTCGACGCCAACTTTCCAATTCTTCATCCATCCAACACAGAGAATGCTGATACTTCACTCACCAGAAACGATGAAGAACAACACATTGTCGCCGCAAGAAACGAGCTGTCCGCATCACCACAACCAGCCCGCTCAGGAAAGGGAAACTCCCGCACTACATATGGATCCCGAGCCCTCCGCAAGGAAAAGGAGACCTGGCGTTTTGGTTTTACGCTCGAGATTTGGCGCAGAATTATTGCGGACGCGGCCGGTGCGGAAGGTATTCTGGACCTTGAACAGCAGACTCAGATCATGCGTTATGCCACTGATAGTAAGACTCTTGAGGACGAGATGGGTATTACAGGTCTTGAGGACCATCAACAGATCTGGAGGATCTTGGAGAAAAACAATTGCTTCGTTTATAGTCCTTTGTAGGGCTTATACGGGCAACTGCCTCGGTAAATACAGTTTCTATGAGGAGAGTTAGGTGGGCTAGATAATGTCAACTTCGCTCAAAACTCAAGAAAGAATGGAATAGCACAAAAAAGAAAAACAGAGGAAAAGGAAAAGGAAACAAAAAAAAAAAAAAATCTGCAGCAATCAGATGAAAGGGACAAAGTCTAGGCGAGACAAGGATAAAAGGTTAGAATGGATGTCTTGGTAATATGCTTGGTGATGATAGAATCATATGGATTCGAATAAGGCGTCCAACACACTCTCATTAAGCAGCAGAGAGACTAATCATACTATCTGACGAATTGCTTGATTCCTATATCCTAACACCTGTACCACATAAGCTATACTAAGTTCAGAGGCGTTGAAGCTACCTAAAAAGTAGTTCACATAATTGTAAGCCCACGGCGAATCGGGATCTCGCGAAAAGGAGAAAGAGGCAGACTACTTTGAAACACGGACAGATTTACTCGAGTTTACCACTCTCTCGGACAACTCAGTCAGGCTTTCCCAGGTCATGATATCAGTCATGGTAATGTCAGCTCCAAGCTCTTTTACCAACCATGTTCTGAGTTCCATTGCGATAATTGAATCAACCACATTACCCGTAATAGACTTTGCTGCATCAATATCATTCTCCGAAGAGCTTACCAGACAAGCCAATTGTTTTCGAATGGCGTCTAACGTGAACGCGGTTGCGATTTCTCGTGTTTGTGCGGCATTAAGTAGAGCCCCAGGACTGTAATCATTGTCGTGCTCTGTCCGTTGATGCCCCTGGGGGTCATTGGTATCTTGAAGATGAGGAAATAAAGGGTATTTCATGTATGCAGGAACCGGTACGCGCCAGTCACGAAATGTTGCTTCTCGAACTAGCCCGTAGGCAAATTGGCATGTATTATCTGTCAATGAATTGCAAGGATCAATGCAATACTCCACAAGAGCAAGAATATCTTCCTCCTCAATCTTTCCAGCGGAGCTTCTGAGTTGCCTTGTAAGAGGCTCGGGGCTTTCAGCGGTATAACCGACTATGGTAACGTAGCTAAGATCTATGGTTAGTAGAAGATCCACAACGAATTGTACTGAAGATGCTGTACCATTCCACACTCGCCTAGCTTCAAGCTCTGGGCCGCCAGATGAACAGCCACCAGACCTCCAGAGCAAGCCGTATCGACATATATGCTAGGTTCCTTTAATTGAAAACCCAGCTCACGCGGTTGGCAACACCGCTGTCATAGATACCAGTAGCCTGATGACTACCCGAAGTTTCAGGATCCATGTTTGAAGAGATCAGATGGTCGTGCGATGATCCTGCCACGAACACCGGCGTCCTCGAGGAAGCTGCTTGGTCAAGGCGAGTTTCAGCGTTCTCAAGTGCATGGCAAACGTTCTCTAGCAACAGCCGCTGCCGAGGATCCATGCTCAGTAGCTCAGCCCTGGTGATGTTGAAAAAAGAGGCATCAAAATAAGCAGGGTATTCGGATAGAAAATGGGTTATCTTTGTGTGAAACTGGAATAACAGTAACGTGCGTCAATACTGTCAAATGGAAAGCTACGTCAGGGATAGCTGAACCGACCGTGCCAGGATAGTTCACGTCAGGACGGTAATAGCCATCAGCATTGATGCGATCTTAAAGGAAAGGAGTAGCGGATTGACGACTTCATCAGAAGGAATTTCCAGAAACCTTTTTCCTTCCAAGTAGTGTATTCTCTGAGATTCATTTAAGGGATGTGCCATCTTTATAAGGAGTATATGCAATTCAAATATATGCAATGATCTTGGGAATTTTGGCCAATGGCTCACAGTAAGACTGATAGCATAGGATTGGAACAAATGTATATACACGATTTCCCCACAGTTCCCTGGAATGGACGACTTCGCTCTTGCCAGAATCATGACAACACGTGAAATTCCTCTGGGAAAGGAAATATCAACCCCGTCACGTGCTGTCAAAAGGACAAATGAATAGCAATTTATGATAGGAGGAAGGATGATTGGTGATAGGTATATAGGTACTACTATACAAGTCCGGTCCAGTAGAAGGACAAAGCCTTACGAGTGGATCTAAGCTAATGAACTCACCTAACGACCCGTTCCAGGCCCTTAGAAATCAAGAATCAGAGCGCGAAAACCAAGAAATCGAAATCAGTGGGAGATTTAAATGCAATGCCTCAGGATGTCCTCTCAACACTGCACGTGACCCTTGGGTCATTTCCAGACTGAACTTCGACTTTAAGTGGCGGACCACGGTTTGATTCGAATTGGCTTCCCTAGAAACTCTCAAAATCTGGATTCTGCTCACAGGGGCCTCTTTTTGTACTCCGATCAAGAATGAATATGATGCGCGCCAAAAGAACCAACACACAACCCCTAGAGGATGCGTCTACTGCCCCCGCAACCTTCAACGATGGTCTCCCCCTCCCAAAACTGATCGCCTTTGATCTGGATTACACACTGTGGCCATTTTGGGTGGATACACATGTCAGCGCACCGATCAAGCCACGAGATAATAATTCCCGGTGTACCGACAGGTATGTACATCCTTTGCGCAATGAACAATACCATGCATTCGAAGTACTCAAGGTTCTTCATGCGACAGGTGGAATGAGTCGTTCGCCTTCTACCCCGCGGTATCAGCAATCATCTATGCGTGCAAAACCCGCTCAATTCCGTTAGCTCTGGCCTCCCGGACGCATACCCCCGACCTTGCCCGGGACATGCTCAAGGCCCTTCACATTATTCCAACTTTCTCTGACAACCCCGCAGCTAAGGCGAAATCAGTCCGTGCCTTAGATTATTTTACCTACGTTCAGATCTTTCCGGCAAACAAGACACAACATTTCTCGAAGATCCACCAGGCTAGCGGAATCAACTATGAAGATATGCTCTTTTTCGATGATGAGGCGCGCAATCGGAACGTTGAGACCGAGCTTGGGGTTACCTTCTGTCTCGTTCGGGACGGTATGACAAAAGAAGAGGTTGATCGGGGTGTCTGGGCATGGCGTAAAAGGAATGGAATAAAGCCTACTGCGCCAAAGGAACATAATGGTGAGCAGGCGAATTGAATGGATTTTTCCAAGGGTCGCCAAAAATCAGGGTGACTATCCCGAGAATGAGCGTTGGGATTGGCATCGGTTTTCATGACTAAACTTTTTATGAAGATACCCAGCTGGGATGATGAGATAATCGGTATATATAGATATAGAAATTAGACCTTTCAAGTCTTGATATGAGTCCATATAAATGTCTAATAGATGAACTAGAGAAAGAGTCACATGTTCCATATAAATCTCACGGAGATAAAGCCATCGAATCTCGGAGTTATTTCCGAGCTCCGCAACTCCAATTAAGCTTAGTTTCAATTTAATGGAATCAATTAATTCATTCAAACAACCCGCATATCTGCCTTGACAACACACAACACACACATACTACACCAATTGATACCAACATCCATAATGGACCCCCGTCAAAGCCAAGTTCACCTCAAACCACCGCCACCCCAACACGTTCGCCCTTCAGCATCGGCCTCATCCTCACCAGCCCCGACTCCCCGCGCCCCCGTAACAATACATCCTACCACAACAGTCGCAGACACAGTCATCCTCCACGGCACGCATCCGATCTCAATAGGCGCAGGAACGATAGTCCATCCCCGCGCCAAGTTCTACTCTTACGAAGGACCCATCATCATCGGCGAGAACTGTATAATCAGTGAAAAGAGCACCATCGGCGCCGCGCCCACCCAGCCTCCCTCGTTTCTCAGAGAATCGCGCACATCAGACGGATTGCCCGTCCGTATATCCTCTTGTGTTACCGTTGGACCGCTAGCTACAATTCTACCTGGGGCACATATTCACTCTGCTGTTACAATTGAAGCACTCGCGACCGTCCATCGGCGCGTATCGATAGGCGCACATTCGAAGATCTGCTCAGGGTGTGAGGTTTCGGACAATGTGAAGATACGAGATTGGACTGTTGTGTGGGGGTCTGGAGCTGGCTTTGGGCAGAGAAGACGTACACGCGCGACGGAGAAAATGAGTTCGGCCACCGCTACAACACAGGGGATCCAGGCATTGGAAGGGAGAGTGATCGAGGATGCGAGACTGATGGTATTGCAAAAGGAGAGAGAGGCTCTTGTTAGACTTATTGGATCAGGAGGGGGTGGACGGAGAAGGTGAATCTGGTGGCTCGCCGGTTTGCTTCAGTATGCAGGCTCAAGGCATGCATATGATCTGTTGTTTTTTGCTTTTTTTTGCCCCCAAGTGCGCTTTATACCCTGATAGATTCTAATGAAATATGTTTTCTTGGCTATAGAAGAGGGCTACTGTGCGTAATTATTCAGTTGCTAGAAGACATAGACTGGACACTACACCCATTCGCTGAATCATGCAATCACAAAGTACAATATCAAATGTAATAACAAAGGAAATCAATGAGTCTTCTTATAACCACCGTTCTCCCCTAAAGGGGGCATATAAAAGATTTGGAATGTTCGTAGACGCTTTAGTCCTTGGTCAAACAAATTCAGGCGTAAAGGTACATTAATGAAAAGTTGAAGCAAAAACCTAGAAACAATAAATCAAATGTCTTTAAGAACCTCTTGCGTGACCACCACCTCTCATTCTCTTTCCAGCTCCTTCATTACCACCCTCTCCACCATCGTCTCGGGCCCGCTTGTTTCCCTGAGGAACGAACTGGCGAGCTTGAGCATTCAGGTTTCCACGTGGGCTAGACTGCCCTTGTCCCTGGGGCAGGTTTGCAGTCTGGACATTCTGATGGCCACCTCGGCCATGACCCCCGCGGCCTCCGCGGCCTCGAGGGAGACCGGTGCCACGTTGGGATGGCTGGCCTTGCTGTTGTTGTTGAGGCTGGCCCTGGTTTTGCTGCGGTTGCTCTTGTTGCTGAGCCTGCCCACCAAATGGGTTCTGTTGCTGATGGCCACCACGCCCGCCTGTTCGACCTCCCCGTGCAACCGGCAACCCAGACTGGAGAGCTCTAAGAACTCCACTGTTAGCGCCAGCAGGAGGTTTACTTGGTAGCGATGTAGGCTGTTTATTCTGACTTTGTCCAAAGGGATTCACAGGCGCATTCGCTGCTGGTGGTGCTGTGCCTTCGGTACTTTGTTGTGGTGGTTGCTGTTCTTGCTTTTGCTGTACATTTCCTTGGCCCTGAACTTCGGCTGGGGCAGGTCCCTTGGCTTGAGTGGCCGTCACTACAGAGCCGGTTGCTGCTGGGCCTTGCTGCTGGTTGACAGGCGCTGGAGTGGGCACTGGTGTCGGTGCTGGAGCCGGTGATGGGGTCGGTACCACTCCTGCCGCTGGTGTTGGCGTAGGTGTTGGCGCGGGCGCTGGTGACGCTACTTGTGCGGGCGATGCAGCCGATGCAAGCTTTTGGGTTTGAGGCGGAGCCTTAGTTGTCTTCGCTATTTCCCACACCTCAACAACAGGCTTCTGAGGAGTCTCGGTGGCCGCCTTCTGAACAACGTCGATCTTCGCCTGCGCATTTCTACACCGTGTATCAAGCATACTGATCTTGACCAACGTTTTCTTATCAGATAGCTCGACGGCTGATTTGATTCTCTCTTCAACACCTTCCTCGTGAGCCTTCTTGATGGCTTCCTTCTCCTCATTGAACTTTTGCTCCATGGAAGCCAAGGTTTCCTGGCTCACACCTGCCGAAGGCTGAGCCCCCTGTTTCTCTCTCTCCTTAGCAAGCATGGTCCGGATATTGTTTCGAATAATGGTCCGAATGGTTTCGTTCTTAGCAACCAGTGCTTTAGCTTGCTCATCGGTGAGTTGCGGTAGTTCTCCTTCCGTCTTTGCAGGAGTTGCGGGGGCCTGGTTTGGTTTCGACACAGGGGTTCCAGGTTCTTGCGGTTGTGATGCGGCCTGTTGATTAGTCCTCAACTTTTCTATCTCTTGTCGGTGGGCCGTCCTGACTTCAGCCATCTTGTTGTTGAAAGTCTCCTTCAATTTCTCTATACGTTCTTTAGCTTTCGTCTCGTGCTCGGCATCCTTAGCGGCTATAGCGGCATCCTTCTCCGCCAAAGCAGCCTCCTTTTCGGCAAGAGCAGCTTCCAGGCGTTGCACCTTCTCTTCAAGTGCCTTTACTCTTTCATCATCGCTAGGAACAGGCAGTTGAGTGGTCGGTCCAGGGAACTGAGATGCGGGCGTCGAGTCTACACCAGAGCCGGCTGGTTTTTCTTCAACAGCTGGTGCAGCTGGCTTCTCAGCCAACTTGGCTTTCAACCCGCTCAACTCTTCCTTGGTGGTCTTCAATTCCTCTTGAATGACTTCCTTCTCCTGCACCACCGTATTCAACTCCAGCTGCTTAGCGTTAATACGGCCAGTAAGTTCCTTAGACCTAGCCTTGAACTGTTCCGTAAGCTTTGCACGCAATTCCTGCACCCTCTCCTCTGCGTGCTTCAGTTGCTCTGGGAACGCAGCTGCTTGTTCCTGTAAGGTGTCGCGAGATGACACGGCTTCGTCCCGCTCTTTCTGCAGAGTCTCCAGTTTCTCCTTCAACCCTTCCATCTCAGCTGGGTCAACACGATCGTATTTCTGGAGAATATTCTGGGTTCGCTGTTGCCACCTGTCACGGTCTGCTTGTAAAAGCTTCATCTCCCCATCTTTCGTCTCCACTACATTCTCAAGTTCCCTTATCCGCGTTTCCAGGGGCTCCATCTGTTGCACAAGCTCATCAACACGTGCAGACTTCTCTGAAAGGGCGGTTTCCGCTTGCTTGACCTGATTACGCAACGTAACACTGCTTTCCCGGAAAAGATTAAGTTCGTTCAAGGTCTCCATGAGTTTGTTGTGGCTCAGAGCGGTATGCTCGCTGTCAGCAGCAGCGCGACGTTGCTGTTCAAGTTTCAGCCTCGCCTCGTCCAGTTGAGATTGCGTATATTCGAGCTGCTGGCGCAAACGTTTACTTTCTTGTGTTGAGAGATGATACTGAACATCAACAATTTCCTTCTCACGACGCAGGAATTTGATAACCTCTTGAAGACCTTCCAAGTTGGGTGCAGAGCTTTCGGCTTCGTCTTCGGTCTCAGCAATGTTGGCACGGTCCCGCTGTAAAGCAGAGATTTGGTTCGTAATATTCTCAAGCTGTGAGTGAAGCAAGGAATTCTGGTGCAAGACCTCCTCACGGCGTTTCTGCAGCTCAGATAGTTCACTTTCATACCTGTCTTTCAGCTCATTCCAACTTTCCTCTTTTTGTGTCAGATCTTTCTTGTACGTGTCGGCTTGGGCGCGGGATTCAACAAGCTCAAGCTTCAACTGGTTAGCTTCTGAGCGAACTAGCTGTAGGTTCTTCGCAGCCTCGGCATGCTTGACCAATTCGCTTTCATAGTTTTGCTGGGCGTGCTGTGAAATTTCTGCCTGAGCCTTCAGGTCTGCTTGATGGTATTGGGCTGCGGCAAGCTGGCGTTCATTCTCGTCCTTCAGTCTTGTGATCTCAGCTTCCAGGTGAGACTTTTGCTCCTCAAGGCGGCGGGCAACATCTCCTTGCTCGTCGCGGAGTTTAGATAGTTCACTATTGGTAGTAGAAAGCTCGGACGAGATTTCTTCAATCCGTTTTTCAAGGTCCTGAATCTTCTTATCCTTCTCTTCAACAAGACGTTCTGTTTCCTCACGATACTGTTCGTGTGTCTCGGTGACAGACTCCAAGCGTTCCTCAGCCCCCTGACTGATTGCCCTATAGTCCTCCACCTGTTCCTTAGCATGCTCTAGCTCACCCTTCGCCAAGTCAAGATCACGCTTTAACTCAGCAACTTGGATACCCAACTCCTGCTCACGTGTCAAACCAGACTCTTGTGCACCATCTTCCATAGTTGTAGGCGCCTCAGTTGGGGCAGCGGACACGCTAGGTCTCGACTGCATTACTTGCAGGCGCTCCTCAGCACTCCGGAGCTCAACAGTCAACTCATCCACCCTAGACTGCAAATGGTCTCTAGTTGTCTTGATACTAACGAGTTCTTCCCTAGTCGATCCCAAGCTTGTCACCAAATCATCAATCCGTTTCTGACTTTGCTCATGCTCATACTCTCTCCGCAGGGCCGCCTTCTTCGATTCTTCAACCTCATCGTTGAGTTTCCGTTTAGTAGATTGCAACTCGGACTCAAGTGATTCAACGTTGAGCTGCAGGCGACGACGGCTCTCTGAATCAGTGTGCTCGCGTTCATTTAGAATTGTCTGCAAGTTAGCATTGAGGGAGTCAAGCCTGCTTCTCTCATTCCGTAATGTCTCGTTGTCTTCAATTAATCTTCTCTCGATATTCTTCCAAAGTTCCTTCTCAGCCTTCAGGTTTGCGTTCTCCCGTTGGAGGCTTTCAACAAGACCCTTGGTTTCCACTAAATCTTCAGCTGCTTGCTGTGTCTTTATGTCTTGACGGTTGGCATTCTCAAACAGCGCAGCATAGCGTTTCTGGAGTTCGGCGTTTTCGCTCTTAAGCATGTTGAAATTACTTTGCAATAGTTCCGCCCTCTGGGTAGCAGCACCCAGCTGACTGCTGGACCGGCTAATCTCACTCATCAACTCACTGTTCTTCCTCGACAACTCATTTACTTGTTGCTTGAGGGCGGAATGATCAGTGGCAGACTCTTCGCGGAAGCTGTCAAAGTGTGCTTGCACCTTGCGGAGTAGCTCGGCATAATCAGGTGCGTCCTTCATATGCTCATCGGCAGCACCAGGCGGTGCGGCGCCGAGTGGGAGAGACTGAGAGAAAGCAGAAGAATCACCGACAGTCTGACGCCGACGTGTGAGCATACTCCGGAAAGTGTCACGTTCCTTCACGTAGCTCTTCGTCTGAGCTACAAGATTTGCAATCTCATCGCGATATGTCTGCACTCTGATCCTCAACTCCTTCAGTTCTTCCTGCTCTTGTTGACGGACAGCATCCTTCTCCCGAGCCTCAGCGCCCTCCATCTTATCACCGAGTTCTCTCAACATTCGTCGGAGGGTCACGTTCTGTTCCTGAAGTTCATGGAGGTCCTTAAACGTCATCAGGTTCTGGCTAATGAAGCGGCCCGTAGGGGTGAGCTCTGCAGCGGCATCCTCGACCTCCTTTCGAGCTATCTTCTCAAGCTCTTCCCTGTCGTAGCTACCTTCACCTTCCTTCAAAACGGCGATTTCCAACACCAAAACCTTCACCTGTGCACTCAGATCTCTGAGCTGCTGGCGCAGAATATCCCCTTCACGAGCTAAGCCCTCCACCTGACCTTGCCATTTCCTTGCTTCCTTCGTTGCGTCATCCCTCTCCTTTCCAGCAGTTTCGAGAATGTTAGACATTTCGACAACAGCATTCTCGAGTCTTGCGTGATCAGCGCGCAGCTCGTCTATCTCAGGCTTACTTGCTTCAAGGTCCTGAACCATCTCGTCCAAAGTTGACCGGAGTTCTTGGCTCGTCTTTTGTTCCGCGGCCAGTAGTGTTCGCATCTTGTCATATTCCGTATACATTTGCGTGAGAGTGAGGCCACCCTTGCCTCGAGAGGCTCTAGGCGAAAAAGTACCAACCGGGGTACCAGGACGAACAGGTGTGCTAGGCCCTCCGTTTAAGCCTGGTGCTGGGCTCATGGACCTCCTTCCAGCGACACCCTCAGACTCAAGTTGGCTCACTGTGAGCTCAAGTTCAGCGATGCGGCGCTCGGCGGCTTCTTTGTCAGAATGTTCCGTTTCAACCTCCACACGGAGTCGGGATATCTCCTCTGCCGCATCGTCCCTCGCTTTTTCTAAGGCCAATTGACATTCCTGCACTCGTTGTTTGGCGGTTTCCGCGGCATTTCCTTGCAGTTCGGCGAGTCTGTTCGCACTGTCCAATTCGATTCTGAACGATTCAGCCGTTTGGATGGCCTCCTCCTTCAGCTGTTGGATGCTCGAAAGCGACTCTTCATATCGCTGCTCCACCTCATCGAGCCGGCTCTTAAGGGCATTTTCGCTGCGTCTCAAGGAGTCGATGGTCGCACTAGCCTCCTCATTCTCGCGCTGAAGCTCAGCGATCCTAGCACTCTTTTCCTTTCGGAACTTTAGGTACTCGGCAGACTTCGTCTTCAGTTCTGTTTCAAACCATTCGTTGTTCTTCTTTGTCAAATCCAAGTCCTGTTGGAGACTCTGTTCGCGGAAACGGGCACTCGCGGATGCCGAGTTTGCAGCCTGAAGGTTCTGCTCAGCAGAAGAAAGTTCACGTCTCAATTCAATGGTTTTCTTGTGTTGCGTCGACAGCTCCTCCGCTAGCTTATCGTATGCTGCAGACTTTGACTCAAGAAGTGCTAGTGTGTCCCTGTTTGAGGCTTCAAGAGAGGAGATGCGGGATTTCAAAGAGCTAACTTCGGATTCATTGGAGGTAGAAGAAGATTTCAAGGAGGCGATCTCGGATTCCAGGCTGGATCGGATATTTTCTATAGCATATAAGCAATTGCATCACAGCGCAGCATCGATAACACAAACCAGATTCATGTAATTTCTTCCTAGATTCCTCAACTTCTGCATGGCCCTTCTCGACAGAGCTCTTCAAGACCTTGACCTTGGACTCACTGCTGCGAACCGCGTTTTCAAGCTCTACCTCCAGGCGAAGCTTATCGGACTTCAGATCATCGTATTCCCGGGCCTTCTTTGTGATCGCTTCTAGGAGTTGATTCACTAATTCAACGGTAGGAGCTTGGGTAAGAGTAGTAAGCGTTGACTCCGCGATGGAGTAATGAGAGGACAGGTAAGGCAATTCAATCGTAACGGAAGCCATGGCGCCCTAGGTTGACAGCAGCACGAAGCCGCTTAGCCTTATAGACGGTTAATCAAGAATGCCCCAGAGCAATCGTCGTGTACCTAAGTGACAGACGATGTTGCTGCAGGTGTAACATGCACTGTCTTTGACACGTGCACACAGCGCTCAGGGTTGCAATTAGGTCATGACGACATCAAAAGAGAGATGTCTATGAGAGGTAACAGAGGCGAAGTGAAGATAAAACCTCTGTGGAATGATGAATAATAGATTATGGACAAAGGGTGAAGAGTGACGCTTTGCATTCGGGCTGCTGGGTTACAGCTCCCAACGCGGTTAAGCGCGCCGATGCCATCACGTGAGGTGTTACTCCGGATGAACAGGAGGCTATGGCTACAGCAGCAAAGAACAGCGCATTACCAAGCCCAACAAAGGCTGCTGACAGCCTACTCGGTGCGCCATACTCCAGGGAAGACTTGCATATCTCTAGGTGGCTGTATTTCTCTTTGGACTTTCGAATGAGCTTGTGCGACCTCTACTTGAGCTCTGTTTGGCTCCGGTGAGCCAAGCCTTGCCTCATCTTACTAACCTCTGGACCCTTCACGTCACCTTTCTTCTCAACTGTGGGTTTGGCTTTGCTTGATAACTTGCAACCATGTCGCATCTTCAGCAGCAACTTAAAAGCTTCAACGCTGGCGTCGTGGCTGCTGCGGCTCGCATGCCGCAGCAGAGACGGTTCGTCCATAACAACTCTGCCAGTAGTTCACAAGTACCATCTTCGACCTCTACACCCACCCCGAGCGGCGATGTCAAGCGGAAAAGGCAGGATGCAGATATTGTCTACTCGCAGCCTGCCAATACTGGCACAGGCAAGGATATTATGACACAGGTCATCTTCGCAATCGAGCATATGAAAAACAAGGGCATTCCTCTCAGGTTCACAGATATTGTCTCCTACCTTTCTCTTCAACATCGGGCGAATGATCAGGGTTATGTCCAGGCACTACGGAGCATCCTTCAGATGCACGAGAAGGTCTTGTACGATCCTAGTGGAGCAAACGGAGAAGGCACATTCAGCTTTCGCCCACCACATAATATCCGCACTGCTGAGCAGTTGCTCCAGAAACTCCAGTCGCAGTCTACCGCTGCTGGAATGAGTGTTCGTGAGCTGCGGGAAGGCTGGCCAAATGTGGAAGACACTATCAATCAACTTGAGAAAGAAGGAAAACTTCTTGTTACTCGCAACAAAAAGGACGACCATGCGAAGATGGTGTGGGCCAATGATCCATCCTTGATACAACACTTCGATGACGAGTTCCGTCAGATTTGGGAGAAGATCAGAGTTCCCGACCAGCAGGCTGTCAAAGAGGAATTGGAGAAGGCCGGGATTACACCCACGAACAAAAACAAGGTCACCAAAGCTCGGCCCAAAATCGAACACAAAAAGGTCAAGAAGCCTCGTCGCAGCGGCAAAACGACTAACACCCATATGATGGGTGTCTTGAGAGATTACTCTCATCTCAAACGATGACTGAAGCGTTTACGCTATAGGGAAACTAAAAAATGTTGAGTATTGGCTTCTGCAGTTGCGCTTTCCAATTGCGCATTGCGTTGAGATTGAATTATAGAGACCGGCACGACCATGATGAAGATCGGTTTTATTGCATCAACCGGCGTCTTAGGGGAAATATACACCGGGAACCTGAGTTTCATCACACGACTAAAAGTCTGACTAGCATCTTCGCTCATTGCCAGTTGCTGTTTGTAAAATATATTAATAAAATATAGATACCCAAAACCGTGGCATGGAGTAATATAACTGCGTAGATCACGATGCTCTCCGGATGATACCCGATTTTACGAAACCATAACTGAATCATCAACACATATTCTATTGCGATCTACTTCGGGAAGGGAAGATAGGCATGTCTCTTGAGCGCGCTGCACGCATAAATCGGCAACAGCCTCGGTGTCACTGGGAGTAGTACTACCTTAAAGGGAAGTGGGATTTAGCGTCCAATGCAAAAGTATCTTCAGGTTTTGGTACAGTTTTGATTTTTTCGCACGCAAAACTTCAAAAACATGGCCAATTTAAATTATTTTGAGTTCTGGTTGATGTTCTAAAATCAGGACTATCAAAATTTTGCGCGCGAAAATTAGAAAAATGCGCCAAGAATTGAAGATAGTTTTGCATACGATACATGGAGTTATCACCCGCGGCACTGATTTTACATACATGACAAACCATTAGTGATCGACTCAAGTCCGGACCTCCCACTCTTCTTCCCTTCCTTTCCGCTTGCTTCCAACCATATATATATCGCAGCGCTGCCGGAACATCCCGAGGATAGAAATATCTCTTTTGAGCTCCAGATACCTCTGTTCTTTCCTGTTATACTTAATTCTACTCTAGAGTTGCATCTCGGTATTCGGTATCCGCGCTTCTCCGCACACCGACCCGAAGATAACCATTATCGGCTTCAAGGTTGAGTCATTCACATTTGGAAAGGAGTTAATCCAAACGTCCAAACTGAATCTACTGTCCCAATTGTATACACCAGAGTAATTGGACTCAACCTTGAGCGTAGACACGCTCAATTTCAAAGAAACAAGTACCAACGCCACATATATTACTCTGCCCCGCTCAAGTGAGGGGCATATCTTTGCGACTCAACATGCCTGCAGACACCGATCCCAGTCTTCAATTCGATTCAATTGAAGATACAATTAAGGCTTTCAGTGAGTATTGCTCCCCTTACCGCTCCCTCCACATTCTTCCCATTTGTGCTGAAGGCGCACGCATGTGGAAACGTCCCGAGGCAATTCCTACCGGCAACGCTAACCCACATGACTCTGCATAGAGAATGGCGAATTCATAATTGTGCTTGATTCACAAGACCGTGAAAATGAAGGCGATCTTATTATTGCCGCCGACTCAATTACCCCCGCTCAGATGGCTTTCCTGGTTCGCTTCACAAGGTGGGATATCCTCTCCGCCCGATATCCTCATAACTCTTAACTGCAATTGCGTGCGTCTCTTATACCGCAGTCACTAATCTTTCCTTCCCCGAACCAGTGGTTTAATTTGCGCGCCCGTATCCCCCGAAATCGCTAGTCGACTCAGTCTACCTCAAATGGTGATTGAGAATGCAGACCCGAAAGGAACCGCATACACGATTTCCGTCGACTCAAGTGACCCATCCGTTACCACCGGTATCTCCGCACAGGACCGCGCCCTCGCATGCCGAACACTTGCCTCCCCTACTGCCCGCGCCGAAGATTTCCGGAGACCGGGCCATATCATTCCCCTCCAGGCCAGGAGCGGTGGTGTGCGCGAACGGAGAGGACACACTGAAGCCGCAGTCGAGTTCTGCCGTCTGACTGGTAAGGTACAAGCTGGTGTGATTGCTGAGTTGGTGGAGGACGGCGAGCTGGTCCCGGGCGTCCCAGAAATCGGTGGCAATAACGGCATGATGAGACGTGATGGGTGCTTGAAGTTCGGCAAGAAATGGGGCATCAAGGTATGCACTATCGAAGACCTGGTTGACTACGTCGAGAAAACAGAGGGTAGCTCTTCTGTTGTCACGAATGGAAAACAGTAAGAAGTCCAAGTGTGACAATGTTTCTTGTATAGCCGTGTTTCCCTTTACTGTCGTTTATTTTAACTATTCTTCTCGGTTCTTTCCATTGCGGAGTGCATGTTTACGACCTGTTCATGAGGCTGTTTTTGTATGTACTATTGCTAAGCGACAAGTGGAGGCTGGGTGGGCAAAAGGACATCTAGGATATCAGATGGCCATACTTCTCTCGGTTTATGGATTGGGCACGACAGGGCAATCTGGAGTGACAGAAATAGATATAGATTGAAAATATGCTGGTTACATATCTGTAAATTTAGTCTATGAAGCAAAGTTATTTGGAAATGAGCATTGACCGTTTATAACAGAAATTAGAATTCACCACCACAACCACAACCAAATCCGTGTAGCAAAGCATCATCCTCGTTCTTTTCTCGATTTCACATTCACAATGTGGCCCTCCTCGCTTGCACATTGTGATCGTGAGTAAGTATAAATAGAGATAATATCGAAGTTTAGAGGCTAGAACTGGTAAACATTTCACATACAGTTCCCGGTAAAAGTATTGGTCCAAAATCGCCTCTGCTCTATTGACCCGAATAGGGGACGGGAATCTCAATCAACTTCTTATCGAAAAAGAATGTGGTTAGGTAGAATATCTTAATCCAGAAAACTAAGTTCCTGTCAGGTCAGATATCTCTATCTAAAGCAAGAGCTTTGCCAATGCGTATTATGATAGAGACAGACTTTGACACTATAGCATCCATATATACACGCTTCGGTGTTGACCAGCCCGATAATGAAAAGACAAAAGGAGATAAATATATCTTGCGCTTGCTAATGGTGTTGTCTATAAAGAGCAGGAAGTGTAGTCAATCTAACAAGGTATGCTATCCGAATCAGTAGATACCCAAGTTCCCCAATAAGTCTCGTAGAATGCAAAAAGGTAGCTTCACAGCTTACAGCCCTAAGCCTCCCATCCGCCGTACTTCATCGGCCTGTCTTTCTAAAGCTCTCCGCATCATGCTGGAATATTCACGCTCTCGCATACGTAACTCACGTCTCCTGTTTCGTAACTCCTCACGTTTAGCGCTGTCCATGTCTTCGCTGACATCGATGAGATCGTCTTCCTCTTCGTCTTCATCGTAGTCATGCGTATCGGCGAATCTAATGCGGCCAACACGTTCGCCTGTCCAGACGAGGAGTTCATCTCCCGTTAAATTTCCACCGGTAGGTAGAATCTTCCGAGCAACCTCGTCGTTGCTCCGAGGGCTAGATGAGTCATTCCACAGGCCGCGGGCCTCCTCTTCGCTCTCACCTTGCATATTAGTGTTGAATCCAGATGAGTCTTGTTCATTCTTCCGGCGAGGTTTGTAATCGTTGATGTTGAACCGACGAACTTCGGCTCGGCCGTCTCGTTCAACCCACTTAACGTTCCCATCTCCATCAGAATAGACTATACGGGTGCCGTGCGACTCGACTGATAACACCTTCAGGCTCGCAGAACTCTGTCTGTTTTGATACACTTGTGATAAGCTGGACGACAGATCTGATGGTCCATTCTCTCCTTGTACACCTAATGGTGTAAGGCTGTATAGCTCGAGGGAGCCTTTGCCTTTGTATTCACCACAGGCGACAACCTTATGCGAGTCCGGACAGGACAAACCAGAAGACAGAGGAAACTGTGGCGCTGGGACAGAGGCGAGGCCGCATAAACGGCCTCCCGAGTGAATCGTGTTCTGCAAGCGGGGAAAGAACCGCCGGTCATATTGCAAGATGCTTGGGAATCGCCCGGCAAGGAATATGGAATTCACGTGAGGGGCTGGGGGGTGCAGCAGAGCAAGTGGTCCTGGTTGGAACAAAGGAGCATAATCTTCACCTGTTTCTAGGGGGTTGGGGCTCCGTATGCGATGGGGAGGCTGTCCGTTGGGCTGAAGCTGGAGAAGGGGGGAATCCGGAGGAGCATATATCCGTGATTTTGGGACCAACGAGAGTGTTGGCTTTTCACACCGAAGATTAATGGCCTCTTCTTCCTCGGTTGCAGATAGCCGACCATCGTATATGTGA
The DNA here is from genome assembly GCF_000184455.2 of Aspergillus oryzae RIB40. NCBI lineage: Eukaryota > Fungi > Ascomycota > Eurotiomycetes > Eurotiales > Aspergillaceae > Aspergillus > Aspergillus oryzae. The sequence continues at coordinate 3,264,059 of NC_036436.1, forward strand.
AGGCTCAAAGTAGTAGCTAGAGTTAAGGGCACAGAGTAATCTGTCTCTTGAGACAGGGCAAAGATCGACCAAGGATAACGCTGCTGTGAGATCACACTCAGCGTCTCGAGATCGACTTCATTCAACACATTGGAAACAGCGAGATATGCTCTTCGACGAATGGAGTCCACGCTCACACATTCCCCAAGATTAATAAACTCCAGCCCTAGTTTAGCCGCCGAGTTATCCCTCCGGCCAGATAGATTAGCCATTAGAATGCCCGGCTGGCTAACTCCAAGAATCCTGCCTTTAGTAGATTGAGACCCGATTGAATGGGAATGATTTAGGTCCCAAATGCAAACACTGCCGTCGTCTAATGGTGCGATAGCCTTGTTCTGTCGCGCAGAGCTCCAATCCCGGAGCAACCCCATACCTTTGACCTCGCGGTGTGTCTTTTTCCCTTCGTCTTCTTTTGTAAAGGGCTGCTGGAGCCAATTGAAGGATATCGGTCCATTGCGAGCAATATACTCCGAATACCAGTCGATATCTTCACCCTCATACGACGGATCCCACGTCGCTGCTGCTCTTGACCGTTCGGCAAATGACACATTCTGATCCCCGTTTGAGAGCGAAATATCTGGTTGAATTAGGGAACGGAGAGAAGTCTGGCCCAATGAGCTAAGGGGAGTAGTGGAATCTGTGACACGGCGTGCCGAGGCCCTGTTGCCCGAGTAGGAGGCGTTTGCGGCGGCCCATGATTGTTCATAACAATGGAGTCTCCATAGGTTATTGTCCCGCGCGAGGCCGAAGAATCTCTTCGAGACAGACTGGAGCTGCACCTGCTCATGCGGCGTGAGATCTGGTGTATAACAGAGAAGGTTAGCTCGTGTAGCGACTGTGGCAAAAGGTACTACACAAGGACCACCCACACTAAAAGACCGGAGTGTGGGGAATAATGTATTGGCTGGGAATTGGAAAGAAATGAGATTAGATGTGCTTACAGTCAATTATCTTAGCAAGAATCTCTACGGGCAGCTTCTCCATGAGGAAAACTGGTCCGGAAACACCATCGAGGCCGGACAAATCCAATTGGGGCTCACTACAAAGATGTGGGACAGGCCGTTTCTTGTTGGGTTCCAGACTTTTCTTTATAAATCTCCCCGCGATCAGCGATCAGCCTGATTGGCGTCACGTGTTGGCATGTATTGCAGTGGAGACTATTTATTTATTTATGAAAGCCCATGTTAATGGTTGATTTCATCACAGTATTGGATAAACTGCAGCGACTTATTTTCATGACATGGCTCTGCTTGACCTCTTCGAGTATCTTAGAGCATACCTAGTACCCACGCCCTTAATTCCAATTAATATCTTTTACCCAATCCATCATAAATCATATTAATCATACAGAAGGAGACCCTTTATCAAAACCCAAATGAAAAAAAGCGAAGGGTTGCACTGAGCCCAGAGGAAACTTTTAGGGCCTGATGAACAGCACCACCGTTTAGCCCTCAGGCATGTAAACGGCGTCTATGCAAAGAACAGCAACTCTTTTAAAGAAACGACGCCATTCAAGCGGGTCACCTTTCACTTTCATAAATTCAATCTCAAATAGACCCTCTGACACGCATTCAATGATGACCTTACCCTGCAGCGTACACATTCGGCCATCCCTGGTTACAATTCTGATCATTGCCGACGCATCACTGGCAGAAACCGCTGGTACTGAGGGCACGGGCACCCCCAAACGATGCAGAGCCTCGCAGATGAGGGGTACAAGGATTTTTAGTTCCCATATGGAGTAGAAGCGAGTTAAAGGCCGGGATGGCACTATATCACGGAACTGTTGTGCTTTCTGCGTTCGGCTGAGAGGCACAGACGGATGAGGAGAAAACTGTGACATAGACGGCTCATCTTCAAGCGTGTCAGCTACATAGCTGTTGTCCACAGAGAGAGGCTGCCCCATCGGTTGAGTGGATGAAAATACGTCAGTTAGGTGAGGCGTATCCCAATCAACTAGCATGTGGCCGCTTGGCATCTCAGGCTGCGTCGATGAGATCCTGAAGTCGGTGTCTAGATCTCCTATGTCCATGTCCATTCGGCAAGGCTCAACACCACTATTCGCTCGCCGAGCCAGGGGATCCTGGGAGAAGTCAATATGAAGAGACTCGAACATGGTTGTAGCCATATTGATCGGGTCTCTGAGTCTGCCATCGGGTGATAAGAACCTATTCTGTCGTGTGTACCAAGGGTGCCTCCTAACATCTTCCAAAGAGAAGCGGCTGGCTGGGTCGATATTTAGCATACCCCGTAGTAATGACAATGTCGCGACTGGCAACTGTTGCCATAGTTCATCAGTTGTCCGTGCATTAGTTGCGACATATTCGTGGAACTCGTAGCTATTCTCTGTTGGGCTATCCCATGGTGTATTGCCGGCCAGGAGAACGAAAAGGACAATGCCACATGACCAAATGTCGACCAGATCCGGTCGGTAACCTAATCCTTTCATGTTGTTTTTGTTGCTGCAAGTAATGACCTCCGGTGCAATATAAGGTGGACTGCCACAGAAAGTGGTGGAAAGCTTTGTCACTCCTTTGTACTCGAACAAAGTTGCCAGGCCAAAATCCGCGATTTTCAGATTCCCATCTGCCGTCAAGAGCATGTTTTCCGGTTTGATATCACGATGGCCCACGCCTTTCGAGTGCATATATCCCACTGCACTGACAAGTTGTGAGAAATAAACATGAGCGATATCCTCCCCCACACCTTCATCAGCCTCGATCTTATCAAAAAGATCGCCTCCCTCAGCCAATTCCATAGCGATCCATCTCCATACCCCATCCTCTCCGGTTTGGAAGAATGATATTATATTATTATGATCGCCGATGTGTTTGTGTACTGTCGCTTCCATTTGCAATTGCCGTGAGCTGATCTTGCCATGTCGCGCGGCGTATTCTTTATGAATGAATTTCACGGCGAAGACCGGATTATCCGTGTGCGATGGACATGCCTTTTTGATGCTATTATACAACGACACGAAACAGCATTAGCAAACTGCGGTCTTCATTGCAACACCTATGGGATAAGATCAAAAGTAATAAACATACCACGCGTAGGCACCCTGGCCGATTGTCTTGGAGACAATACGAAAGGGCAAATCGTTTGGCAACGGGGCGAGTTGAGAGTGGTGCATGTTGAGATGGCGCTCTATGAGCCTGGCTGTAGTAGAACCAGTCGGGCTGAGTAGAAAGACAGAAAGATCCTTGTCATACAGAAGCTAGGTTTAGATCCATTATCCTGGAATGATGAAGATAGGCAAGGGTCCAGATGGCTGAGAAACGCGGCACGCGAGTTGCCACTTTATCCTCTTTGGGTAATATGTTGATCCGCCGGCCGCAACATTCATGATGAGGACATAAACACGAGAAAATATGGCGAAATTCTGGATGGCAGATAAATATATAAGTTAAAACTAAGAGGATAAGAGACTAGTCTTTAGCAGAAATCAAGAACAGAGCAACAAGTTCATCATTCGCTTGACTCTACGGGAGAATCAACGTGAAAAAGCGGATGTTGGTTTGATGTCCGTCACACATTCTAGACCCGCAGCAGCATGTCGCCTGCCGTATGGAGTATTCTGAGTGACAGCGCACTTCTTCTTTCAATTCGATCGTAATTTGGCAAACTGGGTAAAACAAGATATCCGGAACTCTACATGAACCTTGTACAGGCTAACACCAAATTAGAATACATCATAAGGAAGGTGCACGCTATATAAAAATCTCCGACCTCATCTCACGAGGCAGAAGGAAAGCCAAATTCTATTTGATAGCGTGATGAAAGAACGAGTCAGATTTGTGGTGTGAGATCAGGCGGGGCTCTTTCGGTTTTTTCTTGCCTGCGTTGCCGGGGGCGCATTTATTTGGTTGGTACAGTAAACAAAAGGAGCCCGAAAAAGGGCTCTGAATGCCTTCCAAGGTTTCCCCGTTTGCGAACCCCAACCTTCCCTTTGTCCTTGCCAGTTTGGAGGTTAATAACTTTACACCTGTAAGGTTCCTTGTCCTTTCTGTCTATCCCTGCATTGCAACTTTCGAAAGTCAATCTTGGAACTTTCGACTGCTCTGAATCCGATCAGATCCTCTACGGCTCATTCTGTGGGTCGTCCCGTTCACTTCCAGCCAACTGCGGTACCGCATTCGCATCCGGCGTCATTCCAGACAGCAACCCTCTCCTGCTACTGTCACTCACATTCCACAACCTTCCGGAAGTCTTTTTTCTCTTTTTTTTCCCGTCAAGAAGGATCCAAGTATATCATCTCTACTCCCTCGCTTTCTCGGGAAGTCCACCATGGACTATACGATGGAGGATACTCAGAACTCCGCACCTGAGGCGCTTGAGGCGTCCAAGCTGAACTCAGCACCCCAGCGGAATGACAGCCAAAGCGTAACTAAACGGTATTATACCTGCAAGACGAATAAAAGGGAAATCGATGCTGACTTCTATCCATCCGCATAGCCTCCAATCTGAACTGATGCAGCTTATGCTCTCGCCTTCTCCCGGTATCTCCGCATTTCCTGATGCTGATGGCAACCTCACTTCCTGGACTGCCACCATCAGCGGCCCCAACGAGACTCCTTATGAGGGCTTGACATTCAAGCTCTCGTTCGCCTTCCCTAACAATTACCCTTACTCTCCACCAACCGTCCTCTTCAAAACCCCCATTTACCACCCCAACGTGGACTTCTCTGGACGTATCTGTCTGGATATCTTGAAAGACAAGTGGAGTGCTGTGTACAATGTGCAAAGTGTTCTCCTGAGCTTGCAAAGCTTGCTCGGTGAACCAAACAAGTGAGACACTCCTACTCTTGTATGCGGCATGCATTTTTACTGACGATTGAATAGTGCCAGCCCCCTCAACGCCCAGGCAGCCGAGCTGTGGGACACGAACCAGGAAGAATACAAGCGTCATGTCCTTGCGAGACACCGCGACGTTGAGGATATTGAGTAATCTGTAATGACTTTTGTCGGCTGCTGCCGTGATGTGGCGTTAAGGACAGACCGTGTTTCTTTTGGATGCATTGCATAGGGTCTGTGCGTCGTCGTTTCTTGGGGTGTCTCACTGGAGACTTTGCCACTCCTGCATTTTGGCTCGGGATACGGTTTGATGCATAAGGGATACAAATGGTTCTGGAGTTTATGCGTTGGGTTCAACTTCTGTTATGGGACTGCGGGTTTAACTCAAGTATAAGAGTGCTCGCGCCCGTGGAATAAATATGTTCCTTTCTTTCTTCTGCAAAGTAATAACTGTTAACTATTTTTCCATAATGATTTCTTACCTCAAGTGTCTTGCGTACTAAAATGCTATGGATATTCGGCAGCTTAGCTGATGTAATCTTGTCACACCTAGCCTGCCGTGATCATTTATATCCCAAGTCAGCTAGGACGGTCATATCCATTCCAATCGATTTGAGGGTACTAGTTGGGTTCTTTGGCGTCCTCGTGACAGGTAGGTTAATTCTCATGAGGTGTTTTCATGGATCTCAGTGCCATGAGCTGCCCAGGCAATCTGTGTCCACGGACAACCCCCTGACAACCAGTAGAAGGACAGCCGCATGGATTTCTCACAGAGATGTCTAAAGTCTGACTATGAAAGACGAAGGGGTTTCTGCTACCAGAGATAAGGATAAGGTTACTGAAACAGCGAGAGAGAAGACAGGACACACCGACGCAAAGCGTGGATCAAGTTCGCTTATTGGAATACATTACAGCAATCGTACTGTAGCATGGTGTGCAGTTACCTGTAGACAGAGCAGTCACAAGGAAATCATGTGTGAATAATCAGAGAATGTCTGGGAATTAAGGAATTAACAAAATTGGCTGCAGTCAGAGGATCAAAATAATCATATAGTATTTACTGCTCGCAGAGCAATGAGCCGAAGACTCCCATTAGTCATTGCATCAAAAAAGAGTTGAGATCGTGAGCTCCTGGACTCATGTGGATACAAGTATATACATACTTCGGCTTCGAAACGGACAAAGAAAATCGCGAACATCGAAGAAAAACTGCAAAAAGAACACCCGCAATTAAATAGTACAGTTCAAATGGCACGATACATGTTCAAATCCAATGTCCCCGCATTGTTGTTAGGATTATGAGATGTATTGCTTTTCATTTGTGATTAGGAGACCCGCAATGGCCGCACTTGTCAGAGTACTGATGGCACCCGTGAGCATGGCACTGACGGCAACACGAGAAACATCACCAGCTCGGCTGGGGGCTAACTGGGCCAGCACACCGATTTGATTTCCGAGAGAACCGATGTTGGCGAAACCACACAGGGCATAAGTGGCGATCAGTCGGGAGCGGGGAGACAGGCTTTGGAACTCTTCTTTGTTCTGCAGGTAGTCGTACGCGATGAATTCATTCTGTTTGGAGTCTGTTAGCATGTCTGTTGTTCTCTTGAGTCAAAGCCAATGGGACTTACCATAACAAGCTTGGTTCCGATGAGTTTAGCGACCTTCAGGAGATCACCGTCGCGGGAGACACCAAGAAGGAAGGCAATCGGGTAGCAGATGTAGCCAACAATGAGTTCAATGGTCAAGTCCGGTTCGTAGATGTTCAGGTAGTGACCCCACCAGGTCAGCAGGCCGTTAACGAGACCTACGAGGGAGATAATACACAAAAGCGTAGTGGCAATCATGCCTGCAATCTTAATACCCATCCAAGCTCCGTTGGAGAATGCGTGGAGGGCGTTAGCTGCTTTGTGGCTATCGTCTTCGGGGACGACAATACGGCCAGCTGTCAGGGTTTCCTCTTCTTCGGGCCAACGCAGCTTAGATGCTGCCAGGGATGCCGGAATACTCATCACACATGAGGACACCAGCGCTTGGGGGTTCAAACCCATTCCAATGTAGGACACCAGGACTGATCCTGCAATAGTAGCGAATCCGGAGCACATGATTTGGTGGATTTCCGCCATCGTAAGATAGGGAACGAAAGGCTTGATGAGCATCGCTGACTCGCCTTGTCCGATAAAGGGAGATGCAGCTGCTACTACAGCCTCAGCTCCCGAGATACGCATAGCCCAGAAAAAGAATACGGCAAACTTGCCAATTGCCCACTGGAGAACGCCAGTGTAGTAGAGCAACTGCACGATAGACACGAAAAAGATGATAGCCGGGACAACACTAACGAGGAACCAGCTGCTGTGTTTATTGGCCCATCCAGTTTCCACCAAGAAGTCCACACCTTGCTTGGAGAATTCCAAGAGTTCTCTGGCCAACGTGGAAATGAAGTTAAAGATATCATACCCAGCCTTGGTTCTTAGGACGAAGAGTGCAACGATAAATTGCACAAGCATTCCCACGATGACGGTATGCCAAATAATCTTCTTCCGATTTCTTGAGGTAAGCCACAAAGCAAAGAGGAAAACAACTAGTCCAAAGAGACTGACGGCCCGGTTTGCGCGGGTATTGTCTGCAGACTCCGGTGAGGCGAATGAGCCGACGATAATCACTGCAATCGTCAGGAGCGCGCCGCTGGGGATTCTCAGTTTTTCTGGAATCAGGCTGACGAATCGTGAAGCGGTCTGGTTCCATACCCAGTAGACCGGTCTCGTCACAATCGAAATAGGAACATAGAGAAAGATGAGGCGCAAAGTAATCGCGAGGTAGATCAAGAATGGGATCAACCAGCCCAGATCATACCGGTGGAGGATGAGACCGGCAATCCACCAGCTATAAGTGACATAATGAGCTTTTAAAAGATCACAGCTACCTCACTGGCAGGTGTCCCCGACAGCTCGAAGAAGGCACAACTCACCCGGTGAACAAAAGCCAGATGACGGCGTAGACAACATGCTTCAACCACGGGCGATAGCGGCGCCACGACCGAGAAGGGACGTTTTCACCTGCCTCCTCGTCTTTCTCGTCCTTCTTCTGGCCACAACTATTGAGAGAGTCCGACTCTGGTAGTTCTCTCTTCTCGGAGTGCACATCTTTCGTGTAAGTGATATCTTCCTCAATATCCCGTTGCGCATTGGGGACTGCGCCATGATGCTGTGGCGTAGCTTCCTCCATCGTAGGCATAGTGTCGTTGTCCACTGGTTTCTTCTCATCCACCATCTCCACGTAGCTTGTACTGTATCAAGTAGCACGTGGGCTAACCCCGTTGATCTGTTCAAGGCTGTGGCAAGGTCAAAATGTGATCACTGATCAATATTTCACTGACGGGGCAGGACCGGGGGGAAGATTAATAGGATTTTATTAAATGCATGGACCCAGATGTGAAATGATTGGGGAATGATAATGAGATAATAAAAATCTGTGTGAAACGAGTAATAAATTTCAGCTCAGGCCACGTCCACCTGAGATAAGGCCCGTTAAAGGAAAACTGACCGATGCAAGGCTGGGGACTTATCGGTTGACAAGCAGTAAGCGGGGATAATGTATGTTCTTAACCTTAAGACCTTGTCGCACGGCATGGTATGGTGTTCTCAACTATACAGGACGCTAGTGGCTAGTTTTCTACGGTTGTTCTGGATGCCTAGGGAAATTTTCTTCTTCTTCCTTTTTCCATACTCTCTTCCCGAGACCTTGTGTCGGAGCAGCGTGCCAAACTACTACTAGTAGACCATCTACAACCGGTGGCTGGGGAGTGGATTCAACCAGTAATGGAAAAGAAAAAGCGAAAATTTTCTTAGAAAAGAGCTAAGCTAAAACTCCACTTACCCAATCCCAAGTTACAGAAAGTGGCAAAGATATCTTTTTTTTTTTTCTTGTCTGGTGATAAGACTGTTGCAGCACTAAACGTCACTAGGGGTAAGATTACAAGCCTGAGGCCGTAGATTGGCGGAAGAGCAACCATGAGAGGCGAGAGTTTCTTAGTTTGCCAACACCTTGACAATAAATCTCCGCACCAAAGAAGTCGCTCGTGTGCCGCCTCTGCTGATTGGGTTAATGCCGTTCTTCCCCTTGAAATAAACTATGCAGGCAGAGACCAGATATTTTTTGGCCCTGGGTATCCCTTTCAAGATGATATGTGTGATTGATCGTTATAAGGTTAGGGTTTACCACTAATTCACCGAACCGTGGTTGTGGAGGTTTGAATACAGTTTCTATTTGAAAAGGATATCCACTTCGGAGTGTTGAAGAAGGCACCACAAGTGGGCATACCTCAGCTCTCAACCACTCTGGAGTACATGAATTAGCGCTATGGGCTCAAAGGGGTAAAGCACGCCGACACTAACCGCACTTTCGACTCAGGTGCCAAGCCCACCAAGTATAAACTAGATAACATCAATGGACTCCTTTTGTATCGGTGTACGCCGGAGGGTTGCCGAGCGTTGTTTTACCACTGTGCGACCAACAAACGAGGGCTTCTGATAGGGCTCGATAAGCTCTCGGAGTGCCAAGCCACCAATACCTTTTCTTGATTTAGGGTGACATTGATTACTACATTATGAGATGTATGTACGGAGATTGCCGGACTTTTGGTCTGGTCTTTGTACAGAATTAGATATGATAACGACGATCCGGGGTAATTCACCAATTGTGATATTTTCCATGGCCATCCACACTTCCAGGATATACTTTAGCAGCATCAAATTTGCCCCGTATTCATCGGGGCGGCTCGTTCATTGTCCACTTGCATATTGCATTGTTAGGTTACATCGGCGTCCTACCGTGAGGTGTTTGAGTCTTTTATTCGTTGCTCTGCAATATCCCTTCGACTGATCACATGTCTCGAGAGAATTATCGTCCGATCAAGTCTCGCAGACAATGAGATATTGCCCTCTGTACGGAGTAAGTAACTATTTAATCGCCAGGTGAAGTCGGCAGTTCGGATAAAGTTAGACTGTGCCGCAAACAAACATGGCCCACCATACCTCAAGCGGGGAACCCTGACCATGTCAATGTCATCGATCATCTGCCCCTGCCTTGACCTCCGTCATCACTTTTCTTCAACCGAGCTACACTTTCACCATGAGCTCAAATGATATCGACTGGGAATTAGAAGAAGGGATACCCCAGGTTGACGACCCTTTCATTCAACAGTACTTGAAGGGCCGTACCTCCCTCGTATTGGAGGAGCAAAAGCAGCGATATGGTCAGTTCCCCACAGGTAGCTAGACATTCGCCCGAATCTTATTACTCACCAAAGTTGTTATTATAGACACCAATCTTCGTAAGGCCTTGTCGCCAGTTGCTGCGAGGGCTTGCGAGATCGTTTCCAAGATACGCGCCCGCGATCTGACAAGTTTAGGGCTGAACGAGGGAAATCCCCGCCAATTAAACACCCCCTCTCAAACGAGTCGCATGTCTCACCTTAACAGGGGTGAGGTGCAGAAAACCGAACTATGGAGAATCTTACAGAAGATGCCGAAGGGGTCACTGTTACATGCGCATATGGAGACCATGTTCGATATCGACATTGTAATAGAGGAGGCCTTCAAAACACCGGGCATCCACATATACGCCCCTAAGCCTTTTACCACTCAACGGGATTATGAAGAAGGGATTTTCTACTTTCGATACTCACCGCCAGTACAGAACTCGGAGAACGAGCCAACGTTATGGGACCCCAGCTACGAACCATCTATTTTAATCAGCTTACAAAAGGCGGCGGCGTCGTTTCCCGACGGCGGAGAAGCTGGGTTTCGTGACTGGCTGAAGAAGCGATGTATCTTCGCTTCAGAGCATTCATATCATGAGCATGGGTCCGATGATATGTTGAATGCCTACAAGACTTTATCATCTGTTGTTAACTCTCTTTTAAGCTACGAACCAATCCTCCGCTCATGCCTTCGTTGGATGTTTTCACGACTTGCTGACGACGGCATAAGCTATGTGGAAATTAGAAATTCTTTTACATTCCCATACAGACGGGAAGGAAACTCTACTCCCGAAGAGGACTATTCTGCATGGTGTCAAGCCTTTCAGGAGGAACTTGAGCTTTTCAGAAGTACGGAAGAAGGAAGGACGCTATGTGGAGCACGCATCATCTGGACGGCCTCACGCACACTATCAAACAGGGAAATATCCGGTAGCATGATAAACTGTATCCTGGCGAAGCAGGACTTTCCAGAGGTGATCTGTGGGTTCGATGTGATAGGGCAAGGAGACGATGCCAGATCACTTGTCGACCTCGTTCCCATTCTGTTCTGGTTCCGAAAACAGTGCGCTGAAGAAGGGGTGGATATCCCTTTCCTTTTCCATGTCGGAGAAAAGCTTTGTGAGGGCAAACAGACTGAACACGACTTATTTGATGCGATTCTACTTGGCACTAGGAGGCTAGGCCCTGGGGAGCCGCTTTATAAGCATCCATTACTCCTGGAGCTGATCAAGGAAAAAAAGATCCTTGTCGAGGTCTGCCCTATTGTGAAGGGTATGACTAGCAGAACAGATTTCACACTGGATGATCCGCTTTCCGTTCTATTATCCCGGGGCGTCCCTATCTCTCTAAGCAGCTACTTTCCAGACCTTTCCGAGCGTGGATTGAATAGCTTAACGTTTGAGTTTTGGCAGGCACTTCAGGGCCCCGATAACCTTGAGCTTCCGGGCCTTGCAATGATGGTGGAGAATTCAATCCGGTGGAGCTGCTATGAAGACCAGTCAACAGTCGAATGGCTCTCAGATATCCGAGAGGGAATACTGGGTGAAGGCATAAAGGCCACCCGTTTACGGGACTGGTATGCTTGCTTCGAGAAATTTTGCGAGTGGGTAGCACTGGAATTCGCTGAAGTGGATATATCTTAGTCTTTAAGCTTTAGTTGTTAAGGGGCGAATTATTGAATAAATAGCTAATGTATAATACCACTGAGGTCTTGTGTCTCTAAACACCATCAGGACTCGTCAGGACCCTGCTCAGAGGTCCATATACTAGGGCTTTGGAATACAATACCCACAGTGGAGCTTGAATGCAGATGACTGACTCAGGAATATACCGTGATCGTCCGGTCACGTGGGACGCAAGGAATGTTGATGATGCGATGAGTCGTTCGCAGAGATAATAACGGTCATACCCGTATGCTCCGTAAATGATCTACCGGAATGTAATTATAGTAATTTATTCCTGGACTAGTAGTATTCTTAGCCTCAGCAATATTCAGCGTTACCACTGGATGCTCTATCTCTGGCGATCACTTTGAAAGGTACAGATTTAACAGTAGAGAAACAGTCATGGTCTAGGTATATCCAGATCTTCATGCTTGTTGCTCGTGTTGTAACTAGTCTGTACCCTGGTGGAAACCATGCGCCCGTGACAACGTGGGTGATATGAAGAAGATCCATCACGCGTAGACTACCCTAAACCGGCAGCTCCCTCGTTGGGTTGCCACGGTTCACTTGGTTGATGAGTTCTAAGATGAGCGCGTATTTATTTGGTGGTCCGTGTAGTTTTCAAACAACTGAACAGCTCAATACCACCCACTACCGACATTTGACGTATGTATGAGTTGTCACGACGTGATTTTCTTTCGGTTACTCCAATAATGATGAGCTCCGCCTGACTTGCGGTGGTTGATCCGACCGTCGCTATCTGCTTGTTATTACTGATAAATACAGTAACTAAGCTAACACTAGCGCTGGTTTCCCCGAACGTCATTCTAATCGATCCATACCCAACTACCGCATCTGTTTGTCCCCTTGGGGGAAGTATCAAGCCTTAGCCTTACAACACATCCGCTCAGCGTTCTCTTTTTCATATTATGATACCCACCCGATGACACCTGCGGTCTTTAAATGAGCCCCGGTCGGCTCCTCCTCCCACCAAAATGGCCTACTTCCTGCCCTCGTTCTTTCAGAAGCGGTTGCTCAGATATGCCTTGTCTCGCCTGGAGCTTGTCGATACGGAAGCACTAGATCTCGATAGCCTAGGCATCCGCTGGGGACAACGTAGTACCGTTGAACTACGGGACATAGGTTTGAGACTCGAGGTGAGTGAACCATGCTGATCCCTGGTCAGTGCCGGGCCGAGCGTCTCGGTGCTTCTGCTTCGGTGCGCTGATATGTATACGTCTTGGGATAGAAATTAGCCACACTCCTTCACCTCCCTCCGTCAAGCGAGCTGCTCAGTGCTCGTGTTCAGTTCCTAAAGCTCACGGTTCCTGCCGATATTTACAGCAGCGGTATAATATGTGAAGCTAGCGGAATCGATGTGCATTTAAGGCTACCGTTGGAGGAGACTCGTCGTGCTGAAACGCATGATGCAACAACGGACCAAAAGACATCAGGGCGAGTTGACCCGGGCTCTGGGGACGAACCAATACTCCCCAACCCGACCGATCTCGCTGAGTCGTTCCTTCAGGCCGAGCCGAAAGAAGAAAAGGAAGAACTTCAGGCTGCAATCTCCTCGCAGTCCCAGGTCCTGCAGCATACATCGACCTCTTCGAGCGATGACGAAGAGGAGCTCGGTCTCGGAAACGAAACCGTATCGTTGCCCAGTTTTGTCGCTGCATTCCTAAAAGGGGTGGTGGATCGACTCCAGGTCCAAGTCGACGACATCTCTATACGCGTGGATGTGGAGACCAAGCAAGAGGGCTCGTCAAAAAGGCATCCGGAGGAAAAACCGGACCTAATAACAGGACTATTAAGTGTGCGCCAGGTCAGCATGGGTGCTGTGTCCACTCATTCCGAATCAGGTGAAGCCTCATCGTCCGAGAGAAGACGATTAGTTTCCCTATCCGATATCAATCTTGCTTTGATATCTGAGCCTGTCGTTTTCTCCAACTATTCTCGCTTCGCTGCTCCTGCCTCACCGTCTACTCCAGTACAGCCAAAGTCGAGCCGGCCTCCAAGTAGGGCCCAGTCGCCTTCTCCGGAGACCTCGTCAGAATCGAGTTTAGCTTTAGCTATGACAAGGTCGACCATTTTCGAGCCACCGCAGGACCTCACTAGACAAGAGTTGGAAGAACAGCATACACCAAGATTAGAAGGATCTGTTTACACGTATGACGGCCGTTTTTCTGATGCTGATACGGAGGACGGGAAAAGGAGTTATGGTTCTCTTGAGGATTCCCGGCAGTTTGAAGACGATGAAAAGCTGCTGGACAACCCAGCTTACCTTGATTCAGTTATCGATTATCAATTCCAGGATGATGATCCTGAGCGCCTAGATGATATGCAAACTAGGGTCGATGGGCTTTTCCGGAGGAGCAGGGATACCCCTCGTTCACAAAGTCCAGAGCATACAGCCGAACTAACTGACCAAAACAGTCATCCTGAGGGTGCCCTGATCCCCCTCAATGACCGACATGAATTGGAAGTTGCAAGACTACCGAGCCATCAGCATTTTCTAGAAGCTCCTGAGGCTATAACCGAACCCGGGTCGTCTGGATTAACCCCAGAAAAGGACTTCCGTCCTGGATATAAGCAACAATTGCCTCTTGTCTGTGCGCCCAGTTCCGAGCCCGACAGTTCAGGCTCCGCTTCTGAATCTTTTAAGGAGAGTGAATTATCGGAGTCCAGGCTGTTTTCTAACGAGGAAGCGCAAAGCATGTATATGAGCGCGATAAGCCAAGGCTCGACGTCACACAGTTTCATGCCTAATATACCTGGTGCTTGGGACTCGCCGGAGTCTACTTATGTGAGGGATACAGGCTTCCATGAAACGCCTACAGCAATGGAGCAGGACGCCTATAGCGAACAAGATGAAACAATAACAACGCCTAAGCTTACAGCCCAGGAAGGAATATACTTGTCACATGCCAGTTCTATCGATAATCTTCAGAAGACAACGACTGGAACAACCGGTAGAGAATCGATTCAGACCTCACCGGGATTCAATAGACTGACGGACGTGGCGAAGAGATTTGTCAGTGTTGACAAGGTTCTCATATGGATCCCTTCGGTTAACCACGAAAAAGTGCCGGGAGATTCACAATCAGCATCTCACCAAGAGATGTCAAGTGATGGTCTCAAAGATTCAACGGCGTACTTGCAGGACTCTGTGATTGATGATGATCTACTAGCTTCTAGAATTCATGGCTTTCCGGGTCCTCGTAGTGGCGCCAACGATCCGTCTTCTCCGCATGAAGGTGTTGATCATAAAGCTTCAGGCTACCAGGAAAAGACCAAGCATGACGCTGGATTCAGTAGCGAACGTGACGAGGCAACCGTCGAGATCCATTCTGCGGAGGTGCAGTTTGATATTGCCATAGGCTGGCTTGTTATCAAGATCGGTAAGAGAATCGTCAACGCTTTCGGCCACGGCGACGGAGAACCCCCGAAGAAACACAACTCAGAAAGCAAAGCACCAGAACAAGTACAACCAAAAGAATCTTTCGGATTGATTCTCAATAAGTTCTCTATCAAGTTCGTTGAACATGTTCCAGGACATGCAAACCCCTTCGGTGAATCTCGACAGTACTCTCCGACATTCTTCGGCCTAATGCATGAGGACATCGTTCTGCAAACTACAGCTTCTGGCCTGAAAGCCCATTTCTCATCAACTAATGACCAAACGAAACTTCGCCTAGATATAACCAAGTTCACACTAGGGGTCGCCTCAGAGGACCTAATCTCATTCAATCAAGACCTAAAAATGAGGGAATCCATGAGGGATGTTTTATCGCCCATGCATGGAGATATTTCCCTTTCCATGAGCAAGTCATTGGAATCCGCAAGGATTCACGTCACTACGCTCCCTCTCCATCTCAACCTTAATATACAACGCTTGGAGGAGGTTGTAGGATGGATTGGAGGTCTAAGCACGATCCTAGAGCTAGGGAGCTCCATTTC
This sequence comes from Aspergillus oryzae RIB40, assembly GCF_000184455.2. NCBI lineage: Eukaryota > Fungi > Ascomycota > Eurotiomycetes > Eurotiales > Aspergillaceae > Aspergillus > Aspergillus oryzae. The sequence goes on from NC_036436.1 coordinate 3,279,776, forward strand.
ATCTGCCTCAGGTGCGAAGACACCAAAGAAGGATCCACCGAAGCGACCGCGTGGAGTACATTTCGAAGCGCCGCCTTCGCCTGAAAAACTCCCGCAGGATACCTCTTTGCCATGGAAAGTGAATGCACGTATCGGTGGTGTTGCGCTCAATATTGTTGGAGAATCTCATTACCTCAAACTGAGAACGACTGCGGTTAAGGTTGTTAGCAGATTTGAAGGCGTGGGAGTCCAAATCGACAAAGCGAAACTTAGTGGACCATTACCGCTTGATGATTCTAAAGACGCGCCTGCGAAAATTAATTTGAGCAACATCCGAATTGAATATCTCTTCGCTCCAAAGGAGGTCGACTTAGACCGTCTGCTGTCGTTGATCACGCCGTCTAAGGACAAGTACGATGAAGACGATGACATTATGCTAGATACGCTTTTCCGACAGCGACGCCAAGGCTCTGTGCTTCGTACTACAATCGCTGGGGCGGATATCATGATTTCGCGCATCACTGACTTTGACTCGCTACCACAGCTTGGGGATGAATTAAGCAGGCTGTCGAATGTTGCGAAATACTTGCCTGAGGACGACCGACCTGGTCTCTTGACTCTAAATCTGATCCGAGATTTTGAAGCCCGGGTAAACGTTGGGGGTAAAGTTGGCGATATAACAGCACGCCTCAAGAATGCCGAGGTGGCGTATATAAGCATCCCTTCTCTTGTAGCCGCTCAGGTTGGATCGGCGACGGTTCTCAGAAACGGCACCGAGGAACTTTTAGGGGAAGCGCTTCCGTTGAGCGCCGAGCAAAGATCAGGTCAAATCCCGCACCCCATGCTCATGGCCCGTTTCATTGCCGATGAAATGGAACCCACCATCAAGGTCAAAATGCATAACCTACGCGCCGAGTACACAGTTCCAGCAGCGATTGCCTTTCTCGGTCTCAATGAAAGTTCGACGACCAGCGATTTTGCTGCCAATATGGCACAGTCTATAGGTAATCTGGCGGAGCTGCAGCCTTCAAAGGAATCTCAATCAGCAATAAAGCCGGGAAGCCCTAAAAGTCCTGTACGACCCACTATATTGGCATTAGCCCTGCGAGACTGCGTCATTGGTCTCAACCCTCGTGGCTCTGAGGCAAAAGGTCTTGTCGTGCTCACGAACGCAAATTTCTCGGGAGCCATGGACGATGGAGCGTCCTCTGAGGCTACGCTAGATCTTCGCAAAGCGTCAATCATGATTATTGACGATGTCCGAAATATGGGCAGCACAGACGATTCACATCGGAGGAACTCAACTGCTCCACCGACTAACCAGGTCCAATCCTTTATTGACATGGGCTTTGTTACCGTTTCATCAATATCGTCAGCAACGGCCAGTGTGAAATTGCTACGCTCGGGCGAAGACGGGACACAGTCGCTAGATGTGGAACTCAGGGATGACTTGCTGATTCTTGAAACATGTGCCGATTCAACACAAACTCTCATCAGCATAGTCAATGGGCTGCAGCCTCCTACACCTCCAAGCGTGACCAAGAAGTATCGGACTGAGGTTCTCCCACTTCAAGACATGTTAGCATCTTTTTCGGGCGATGCGTTTGCTCTGAATTCAAGCTCGAGTCTGGAAGGGGTCTCTGAGACAGCCGGTGATTCCGCTGAAAATATCCAGGATAAGGAGGGCCATATTGAGGATGAGGTCGAGTACGTAAGTGACTTTTATCCAGCGAAGCCAACATCTGGAGGCGGATCTCTGCACGAGGCTATGACGGCCTCAGGATCAAATGAGCTTCTTGATAGTTTTCACTCTCAGTACTATGTATCATCCAGTATTTCCGACCTCGAATTCCGTGATGATCATTTTGCAACACAGTCAGCTGTTGGAGGTACAGCACACAGATGGGATTCTACCGAAAACACTTATGGACTTTCAGACGACACGAAGCTTCAGAAGAGTCCTCTGCGAATCAGGGTCCGTGATGCTCATGTCATCTGGAACCTATTCGATGGCTATGACTGGCAGCGGACAAGAGATACAATATCCAAGGCGGTCAAAGACGTGGAGAGAAAGGCTACGGACCGGCGAGCAAGGGCGAATCGGGCCTCCCCAAGCTTCGACGAAGACGAGGAGTCCGTCATTGGCGACTGTCTGTTTAACTCAATATATATAGGCATTCCTGCTAACAAAGATCCGCGAGAGCTTCGCAGCGATATCAACCGCAACATTGATGATCTTGTCAGTGAGACCGGCAGCTACGCAACTACAACCACAGTCACAGGGGCTACGGTACGACAAAGCCAGTCGCCTTCCTTCAGAAAGAAGCTGCGGCTATCCAGAAGCAAATATCATAAAATGACATTTGAGCTCAAAGGTATATGCGCGGATCTTGTCGTCTTCCCACCGGACTCCGGCGAGACGCAAAGCTCTCTGGATGTTCGAGTCAATGACCTGGAAATATTCGATCATGTGCCTACTTCGACCTGGAAGAAATTTGCGACCTACATGCATGAAGTGGGTGAGAAAGAAAGTGGAACCAGTATGGTGCACTTAGAGATCTTGACCGTCAGGCCTGTGCCTGAGCTCGCTGCATCCGAGATTGTCTTAAAGGTACGGAAAAGAGGAACTTCCAACTGCCTCCCTATAATGTTTAACGATACCATAGGCCACCCTTCTGCCCCTAAGGCTTCATGTTGATCAAGATGCTCTCGACTTTTTGTGCCGTTTCTTCGAATTTCGAGATGACTCTGCGCCTGCCTCTAGCGCCCCGCAAGACATACCATTTTTACAGAGAGTTGAGATAAACGCAGTTCCCGTCAAGCTCGACTTCAAACCCAAGCGAGTCGATTATACCGGGCTTCGGTCTGGACGCACGACCGAGTTTATGAATTTCTTCGTTCTAGACGGGGCGGATATGGTCATGCGTCATGTCATCATCTATGGAGTATCTGGGTTTGACAAGCTTGGGCAGACCTTGAATGACATATGGATGCCAGATATCAAGAGAAATCAACTACCAGGCGTCCTCGCTGGCCTTGCACCGATCAGGTCCCTAGTCAACGTGGGAGGAGGCGTGAAGGACCTCGTGGTCGTTCCTATGCGTGAGTATCGCAAGGACGGTCGCATCGTACGGAGCATACAGAAGGGGGCACTCGCCTTCGCTAAGACTACATCTAACGAGCTTGTCAAGCTTGGTGCCAAACTCGCCATTGGTACTCAAACCGTCCTGCAGGGCGCAGAAGATCTGTTGACATCCCCCAATACGCAGTTGGCTGGCGCGGAAGAAGAACTAGGTGATGAGGAGGAGGCGAAGAAGATCTCTCTCTATGCGGACCAGCCAGTTGGTGTTGTTCAAGGCCTTCGGGGAGCATTCAGGGGATTAGAACGCGACTTGCTCCTGACTCGAGATGCCATCGTTGCTGTGCCTGGAGAAGTCGTTGAGAGCGGGAGCGCCAAAGCAGCTGCAAAGGCTGTATGGAAACGTGCACCAACGGTTATTCTCCGTCCTGCGATCGGGGTATCCAAGGCCGTGGGACAAACGCTTCTGGGGGCCGGAAACACTCTGGATCCCAGCAATAGGCGAAAAATGGAAGATGTAAGTTTTGCTGCCCCCCATTCCCCCAATTTCCTTTGACCTGGGTTGACTGTATCTCTCAGAAATATAAACGTCATTAGAGAATTTCTCTCTCTCTCTTTCTTTCTTTCTTTTTTTTTTTTTTTTTTTTTTGCGTTTCGATTCCGATATTTCGGCTAACGGCCGATCCCTGGTTGGTTCGATTTTCTGGTTGCTGATACGCATGGTCCTTCTCTTCGATTCAATCATTCATTGCTACATTGTCTAAATTGGAAGGGTTGCTCACGGTAACCGTACATAACTGAGCAGACGGATACACAGGCAGGTACCTGAGATCGAGTTAGCCGCCCGGCCATCGCGTATTGGCTCATGATGATGATATAACGATGCTATCCTGATTTCCATTGCTAGCCCTGATACACTTGTTTTTAAGATTATTATTCTTTGGTTTTATTCCTCACCCATCGAAATTGAGCATGACTGGTGTTTGGTTTGGCGTCATTTTGAGGGCTTCCCTATCCTGTCTTGATCTTCTGTCTTGGACCAGCCCAGTGATTTGGCATCTTACGGTTAATCTCGCGTCTGGTTGTTTTACGTGACTCAGCATAGGAAGATTGGTATAAAATGAGCATGAGTAGGATGTTAAGGTGTCGATGATAGGCCTTACTCAATATTAAGTATACAACGTTATGGGTTACGACAGGGGCTGTCATTTGTGGCACATCCACCGTAGTTGGTCGCCTGACAGGATCTGGGACACCTCTGCAATGCTGATCAGGGCGGACAGGAATGTAGGACTACATGTGCAGGTGGACACGGCTACATCATCTTTTCTTTTTTTTTTTTTTTTTTCTTTTTTTTTCTTTTTTCCCCCTTCCAGTGTTACTCCAAGGTGATACGAAAGGGAGGCCATGCAACAAGGCTGAGTGGGAAGAGAATGGTCATTATTCGAACGAGAAAAAGAAAGGGACCGAGCATGGTGGGGATTAGAAAGAAAACAAAAGAAAGAACGAGACCACTGAAGGAAGCAGATGACCATCGCCACATAGTATAAGCCAGGATAAGAATAGGACTTCGACTACACCCACTCGGAGGACTGCAAGTGATTGGAGAGTTCGAGACAATCTGCGAACGAATGGGAGAGGTTCCTGGGGAACAAGGCTGGCAGGAGGTCGTAAAGTGAAACGAAGATCTTCAGGAAACGAACCAGTGAGTGGGAGACGCAGAGTGATCCGGTTGCGGCTGTACAGTGAGATTGGACCACGTTAGCGGATGCCCAACCAGAACGCTGGACAAGTTCCTCTCATACTTGGTGGGTCAAATTTTGCATGTTGGCAATGTGACGACGCTACTTACTTTTTTCGTTCACTTCTTCTTTTGCACTTTCGCCTCTTTTTTTTGTAATTCTGTAGTTCTTTTGCAAATTTCTTCCTTCTTTTCTTTTTTCTTTTCTTTTCCTTTCTTTTTTACTCTACCCGGCACTACAATTCCATTTGTTGAATATCAAATTGTGTATGTCGCAAGTACCTGGACAGTGTGGATTGTGGATATCCCCGAACTCCACCAGCGATCAATAAATAGACTTCCCCCGGACATTGGGTTCCTTGGGTCCCGATCCAGGCCTCCCAAACGATGCTGATATCATCATTGTCCAACATCAACTGAGCTCTCCAGACTGAGGGCTATGCTACAGACAGTCTCCCAATGCATCAGTATAGAAACGGCACATACCGCCTGTTTCTTTCTCTTCTTTTATACAGGTCAACAAAGACAATCGACTATTGAATTTAGCCTATACATCTCAAAAGCTGCAGTGTGAGAGATCTAAACGGTGGACCTGACTCCATCCATCTTCACCGCATCACCACTACTAGTGTCCTCATCACCATCATCATCATCTCCATTGCGAGATCGGGATTGCTCTCCCCAGTCAACATCCTTGAACACCATGTGTATGCCAGGGAATCGCTCTCTGCATGAATACCGCCAGTATCTGTCAAGTTGCGACTCAGCGACCAGCGACAGTCCGGACATCAAAAAGCTACGGCGAAAGAACGCCGCATTGAACTTGAACCAGTCCCAGATGTCTCTGGACGACCACTACGAGTACCCTTTCTCGGTCTCGTCGGCGGCGTCAAGCCCGCCGCCATTATCCCCATCGCAATCACCCAGCGCTCTGAGCGAGCAGCCTGAGAGCCTGGATGGCTTCCTCCGTATGGGATATCACCGCCATATATCTCCAGTAGACCAGTGCTTACTTGCGGATTTAGCTCCGGGGACCCCCAGCTCTGTAGACGACCATATATGCCTCCAGCAAAACCCCCATAAGATCCTGGTAAGCCGCCATCTCATCCGTGCCCTAATGGACGGGCGGTACTTTGGCAGCCGATCTGACTTTCACACGCACATGCAGGACACGTTCCGGGATCGTCTCGAGAAATATCCCGACCCATATCCCAAACCAATTCCACGCAATCCCCCAGCATCTATTCACAGTCACACAAAGCGGTACTCGGACTCAATGCTCCTCAACATAAAAAAGCCCACCACAACCATCATCCATCAAGGTACATCGTTCGAGATCCTCAATCCCCATGAATCACTCCACTTCGCTCGTATCGTCTCGTACATCGAAGACGTCGACAGCTTCTCCACAGGCCACAACAGGGACTCCTACATCTCATTCACAGAAGACACCGTGATCATCGAATCGGACCCTTGGTCCTACGATCCCCCACCGCAACCTCACATCCACACCCAAAGCCACGCTGAAGAAGCCTTCGAAGACGAAAACCGAAAGTCCCAACTAGACATTGGCGACACCCAAGGCCTCCACCACCACCTCATGCCCTCCATCAATGAACTCCTCGAAGAAACAACCCTCAACATGACCCGTTACCTCGCCTCCAAACCCAGAGAATGCGCCAGTCCAACCAATGAAAGCGATCTCGGCGAGCCCGGAGATCCCGTCTACGACGATAACCATCCCATGAACCCCCACGAGGGCCTCTGGCAATTCGATATCGGCATAAACCCAGCCACCAAACCCCCCTCAAACGAACAGACCATGACTCCACGAACCGAGATCAAACTCCACCGCCGTCCAACCCGGAGATCAACCTCTAGTCGCAAGCGTAGAGGTCCCCTGCGGAAACTCTACGGGTTGTTTCGCAGGAAGACAGGGAAGCAGGCCAAGTAGGTTTCTTATTTGCGGTTCATGAGACTCGTGCGGTTATGACTCCGTTGATGATGATGTTATAAGCGTTGCTGTGAGCGGTCTTTTAACCTTGAGCTTTTTGTGTTCTGTTGTTCTGGCTTGTGCTTCTGGGAAGCACGGCTTTTATTCTCTTTTCTTATTTTGTTCCTCTGGCGACTTTTGTTTCTTGCTGTTTCTTCCATTTCTGTACTTCGATACCAGTCATATCTTAGTTGTATATGTCTTTTAATCATGGGATAGAATGTGGAAGACCGAAATAGCCTGAATGTTCATATTCGTCTATGCCTGTAAACCCGAATCGAATCAATTGTGCTGTGGGCCTTTTTTCACCGGACCCCTTACCTCCATGCCGCCGATAATAACCAAACCGAGAATCACACAATCAGGGTATCTACCTCAATATGTACAAGTAACGACATTGAAAAGAAAGAAAAAACAAAAAAATGAAATATGAAATATGAAAAGAAAAGATGAGTTGAAGAAAAGTTGAATATATCCATCCGAAAGAAAGATGCCAAACAGAAGATAAACCGAAAACAAAAATAGATTTTAACATTCCTTCTCCACCATCGACGCCAAAGCAGCACTGACGAGACTCTTCCGTCTCAGTCCCTGCTCACTCTTCTTCCGCAGGTCCCGCGAAGATGAATGATAATTCTTCTCAATGCGAGTTGTCTGTACGGGGATGACGCTGCTCATTCTCCGTCCCTTGGAGTCGGACGAGGGCGGGTCCAAAAGGCTAGGGCCTAATTGGGGGCGGAACCGGCTCCGTTGGAGGGTAGCCGCTCTCCGGCGGGGGGACTTTTGCGGAGGGATAGAGCTGGGGTGGCAGGCATCTGGGTCGAAGGTGGTGGTCAGCTTCTCATCGTCAGAGATGAGGGCCCGGCGAATGGCTTCTAGTTCGGAGTGGTTGCATTGAAGACGGGAGATGTTCTGGCGCTGGGCGCGGATGTTCCAGCTATCCTGAGAGTGGGACAGAGGATCCATGTCCGCGGTTTGCGGGAAGAGATCACATGGAACGGATGTTGGACTCAGAAAGGGAGACTGGGGCTGAGGCGAGAGAGAACCAGATGTGAGTGATGGAGAGTCCAAGGAACCCTCGTCATCGTGGTCTGTGTCTGGAGGGGTCAAAAAATATCCCGGGAATCGGCCCGACGTGTCGAGGGACTGGGGCGACGTTGGCGTGGCGGGTCTGCCGAACTGCGTCTCATTGTCTGATGTCTTGATGGTGTGTTCATGCAGCTTTCTTGTCAAGGTACTGATTGAAAGACGCTTCTGATGGTCGTCATACGCAGACAAGGGAACGGAGGTGGGGGGCTGGGCGGAACGGAAGTAGGAGGACCGTGAGCGAGGCAACGATCTTGGAATCCGGTGTGTCGCGGTGGAACGAGGCGAAGGACACCGTGAGGAGAGAGGAGAGATCAGACTGCTGTCGCAGTCGACCATGAGATTGTCGTCCCCATCGAACGCCAGGCGGGGCGGCTTGGTGGACGAGGGAGATGAGAAAGAGAAGTCCTCGAACATTGTGAAGTACTGTAGTCCCAAGGTGACTCGAAAGCACTAGGAGAATATATATGAGATCCCAAGTGTTATTTCGAAGAATCAGACGCGGTGACTTGTAAGGACTATTGTCTCTCCCAGCATTCAATGTTGTAGCCTTGATTGGTGGCAGGCCACAGTGTGGTATATCAATGCCGCTCGGATGGGGACATAGGGTTGGGTGTGAAAGACACCAGAGCGCGTTCTAGGCAGATATAAGGCCACTAGACCCCGGTGGCCAATCTGCGAGATTTTCTTTTTTCTCTTTTTTTTATTTTAATTTTTTTAACGGCTCTCTCCTGAATAGGAACCACCGAACCACTGGGGGGCAAATCGAATGGAACAGTTCGTGGGGAACGTCCTTAACGTTCCGCGCGGAAAGGCCGTAGAACGACTTTCAATTGGCTGTGGAACCGCCGCCGGCGTAAGTTCAAGAGACGTTGACCGGAATCAAGGAAAGAATGGAATAAGTCAGTGGGAATGTCATGATGTGGAGTAAGTAGGAGGCGGCGTGTTAAAAAGAACACGCGAGAGTGGTATTTTCGCCCCCTATTCAAGTGATATTATTCTCGCTTTGGTAGAGCCAGCAGAACATCAGTGCGTCTCGTTCTCAGGGGGTTTCGATGTTCACTTAGTCCAAGTTATTGGTTTCTCCTTCACCAAATCGACTGCGGCCAGACTCGTCGCACGTGATCCCGGCCAATTAAAAGCCGTTTGCAGCGTTTGCAATTCCCCGTATTCAGCCCAGGAATTAAATTAATCTGCACTGTAAGTATAGTCATCGTCGCTAAGCATTAGTGCTCCTACAGCGCATCTCCTCCGGAACGGTCTTACTCGGTTACTACGGCGTTATCCGACTGTCCTAGGATGAAACACTAATTCCGTTTCTTATGCAATCCGTCGTGGATTTCAGCCTCTGAGTTCGGTGATTTGCGTGATCATGAAAGAATTGTGATGAGTCGAAACCATGGGAGACGCGCATGTGTCAGATAAAGATCGCGATAGACTACCTATCATTTATGAGACCGATATGTCCAGAGTCATGACCACCCCTTCAGCTGAGTTCAAGAGGAATGAATTCCAATGAATGAAATGGTACTCCAACGACTCGGTTAGTGTCCCCGGGGTCGGAGTTGGGTGCCGACGCCGACTCCGTTAGTTAAGGTAGTCGTGATAGTAGTGGCGGGTCTCTTCATCTAAGTCATTACTCCAACAGTCTCCAACCCCGACACTATCTATACCCTAAACTTGTACATCCCCCCCCGCAGCTGGCCCAAACTTCCTCTTCAATACTCCCTCAATCTACGTATTCGCATCCGTCATAACCGGACTGAACAACCATGGCCGCTCTATTGAAACAGCCGTTGAAATTAGCCCTGGTGCAGCTCGCCTCCGGTATGTTTCACTCATCCTATGCGATCGTCATTAAACGGCCCCTTATCAACACCGTACTAACTGCGAGCCCGGCGCGATGGAATAGGCGCGGACAAAGCCGTTAATTTGGCCCACGCTCGCACTAAGGTCCTGGAGGCAGCACAGGCAGGAGCCAAGCTCATCGTCCTTCCGGAATGCTTCAACTCGCCATACGGAACCCAATATTTTCCCAAATACGCCGAGACTCTTCTCCCTTCGCCCCCTACCGAAGATCAATCCCCTTCCTACCATGCCCTGTCAGCCATCGCTGCCGAAGCCAAGGCCTACCTCGTAGGAGGTAGCATCCCCGAACTAGAACCCACAACGAAGAAATACTATAACACCTCCCTCGTGTTCTCTCCCACTGGCTCGTTAATAGGGACCCACCGCAAGACCCATTTGTTCGACATCGATATTCCAGGAAAGATCACTTTCAAGGAGAGCGAGGTCCTGTCGCCCGGAAACCAGTTGACAATTGTTGATCTTCCCGACTATGGAAAGATCGGCCTTGCCATTTGCTACGATATCCGTTTCCCGGAGGCGGCCATGATTGCTGCGCGAAAGGGCGCTTTTGCACTCATCTACCCGGGCGCGTTCAACATGACCACCGGTCCCATGCACTGGTCTCTGTTGGCACGCGCTCGTGCGGTGGATAACCAGCTGTATGTGGGGCTGTGTAGCCCAGCGCGCGATATGGAGGCCACTTACCACGCATGGGGTCACAGTTTGATAGCCAACCCAGCCGCGGAAGTCCTAGTAGAGGCGGAAGACAAAGAGACTATTGTCTATGCTGATCTGGACAATGACACCATTCAAAGCACAAGGAAGGGCATTCCTGTCTATACGCAGAGGCGGTTTGATCTGTACCCAGATGTGAGCGCTGAGAAATAGGTCTGTCATTATGAATTATTCAGGAATAACGACGAATCGAGTCATGAAATCTAGTGTTTATAACGGTTAATCGAACCTAGTTATTGAATATACCAAAAGTAATACTGATGGTATCAGGTTTGATAATACTCTAGTAACAGTCCGAGACTCTTTACTAAGAGGTCCTTTAATATCTTAAAAGGAGGTAAACTGTGTTCCCCCAACTTATCTCTGTACTTTCCCAGTTAGGATATTGCTTGTCTTATTTTGGATTAATGCAAGGCGCTGGCACCAATGAGCAGATGATATCAAGTTGTGGTTACTAGTTGCTGCGCGGTGGCTAAACCGAGGCCTTGATTTGCACCAGGGATAAGATCAAAGGCTACCTGGTGGGTGATTGGAATGCTTGGTGTCGTAAGCCAATACATTGATGCATGAGCCATAACAACATCCATCCATCTATCGAATTAGGGCAATGTACGAGTAGAGAATGATCTACGCTATACCCATTTCGGACCAACGACTGTATAACTCTGGGTCACGTGGTACTTAATCCATGAAGTACTTCCTCAACTTGATCGTTGACCAGTGCAGAAGATATGTTCAAGAATGGCGAGTACATATTGTTCCCTGTCAATTCGTTATTAAGTATCTCAGCAAAAGAACAATGGCCATTTGAGTAGTGTGATGACCTGCCTGTTCCTCGATGTCATGACTATGTTCTGTCACGTGATCTACCCGCAGCCAATGGGAGGGGCTCCGGGACGATAAGCGAGACACACTGAATTTCGACGACGAAAAACGAGAGCCGTCCGAAAATCTTCAATCTCACGACAGCACTTCAGCCAACGACAGCCGACGCCTCGTCAAAACACCCAGTGAGTAGTCTTTGTGCAATCAGCCTATACTGTGATCTTCATCGCTCTATTAAAAAATCAATCTCAATCGGTTTGAGACAACTAACCAACGGGTGAAAAATCAGAAATGTCCACCACCGTTCAGACCGGCAAGAAGCAGCGCTCGGCCATCGCCGATGTCGTCTCGCGCGAGTACACCATCAACATGCACAAGAGAGTACGTTGAATCACAACAGGCTAAGACACTAGTCTTCGCTATCCCTACTTGCACACATCGGTCGTATTCTCGTCGATCGAACCCCGATCTGCGGAACAAGACAAACAAGCAAGTTTCGACATGGAGGCAATGGACGGAGAACACTGCAATAATCCTTCTGGCACCAAAACCTTTTCTCTGTGGCTTGGAATACATCTACAGAAAAGGGAGGGATGAAACATGCCTGCTTTTGCGTGTGTGTGTGGAGGAACAATCATCAGGCGTTCCCAAGAAACCAAGACCAAAAAAGAAGAATTAGTTTTATGAAGTCCACCTCTATGGCCGCAAATCTTGTTCGCAGATTTTTCTCAAGATCATATTTTTCCCAGATGGCATTCGGGCGGAAGACTAATTCAACTTTTTTGTGGGTATAGTTGCACGGTGTTTCCTTCAAGAAGCGTGCTCCTCGCGCTATCAAGGAGATCAAGGCCTTCACTGAGCGTGCTATGGTATGTTCCCCTTCTTCCTTCCAACTTACCTGATTGGTTCTCAAGAGTATCCATGACTGACGACGCTATGTACTTGGTACAGGGCACCAAGGATGTCCGCATCGACCCTGCCCTGAACAAGAAGGTCTGGGAGGCCGGTGTCAAGGGCGTTCCTTTCCGTCTCCGTGTCCGCATCTCCCGCAAGCGTAACGACGAGGAGAACGCCAAGGAGAAGCTCTACTCCATGGTCTACGCCGTCAACGTCAAGGAGACCAAGGGTCTCCACACCGCTGTCGTCGACGAGGAGTAAACGGGGAAAATCTTTTTCATTTCCATATTAGATATACCTTTTGTTACTCTATGAAATGATGGGGTTTCTCTCTGTTTTTACGATACCGTCCGGGTCGGGTCTTGCTCGGTTGGGTTGGAACATTTAAATTAAAAAAATCGGAAAAGTTTCTTTCCCTGTCGTGACTCCGCATATTGCTTTCGTAGTGTAAATTTATCTCCACTAGCTCTCTAACCGCGTGCATCACGTTCCTGGAGTTTATAATTCATCTAATAGGCTTTCTGTCATGTATATTGAGAAGTGTATGGATATCCATCCTATCACTCGACTACCCAAAACTACTACCAGAAGTAGAACCCTACTCACATTGGACTAAATCCAACTCAACCCCCAATATTCCTAATCCACCAACCCCTCTCTCACAAACCAAACAATAGACCAATATCCTCATATAGCACCAACATACCCAAATCCCAAACCCACAGACATGAGAACATACGACCATTACCCCTTTTCAAACAACGGACCCGGTCTACGGGACATACTAAGAAGTATCCAGAACCGTAGCCCCGTTCATGGCACTACCAGAAACTAAGGAGGGGGGAATGGATCCGGATATGATTTCCAGAGGTTCTTTCTGGATTAGATTACGTTCTGTTGCGTGTGGTTTCTTTTAATTAGAGTGTTTGGGGAGGAATCAGTGGGTTAATTGAGTAACTAACTTCCTGATCGGGGGGTGGGATACTTCGTACTCTATAGTGGGTTCCTGGTTAATTTGGAAATTAGTTGTGTATACGCTAGAGATTATATTAAGTAGATATTATTGAGGTACGTATTAGTAGGGGGCTAGTTGGTTTCATCGGAATTAATTTCTGGCTTGTTCGTGAACAAGCCTCCAAGGTGGGCTATTTTCTACCTCAGCTGAGATGGCTGTTCTTGTAGGAAAAATGGGCAGTGTGGACTTTACATTCTCTACTGGTTTTTGAGATATCACAGTGTGCAAACAGCGTGGTGTCGTATATTGTCTCTAAATAACAAAAACCGATTAATTCCATTGATCCCTCAAAACCCAAACGCTATGCTAGACTCTCGTCGCTGGTTGGACAGACGACGACATGATGCTCTCCGAGTATGCGGTTGCAATTGCAGCATGCAAAATAGTTACACAAGTGCCTCAGATTGATCAAACAGAAAAGGACACAAAAAAAGAAAAGTAAGAAACACATGAGTGCGACGGCGAACAATAACACCAGATGGGAAAAACAAGACTCAAGATCGAGTTAAAAACGCGGTTTTGCTAAGACAGTTCCCAGAAATCGTAAGGTCAGAAGTACAAGAGGACAAAATGAAGTCGGCGCTGTGAGGGATTGGACTTTATCACGATACCTGGAAAAGAAACAGAAGGCCATGCATACGGCGTCTGAACCTGAACATGTTCCAACGATTGCTTTTATAAGACAGGCGGGAAGGAAAGGGAACTATAAAGTAAAAGGGCCATAATACATCACCAGTTATGATCAACCTGGAAAGAAGAGCATCATGATGGTGGTCAATTGCAACCAATGTGTCACACGTTCGTTGATAGTAAGCAGAGGAGTTCTGCCAACTAAGCCTTGGTTTCTTCCATTGCAGTCCCGAGGCGTTCCGCTTCCTCCTTTTTAACCCGGATTGCCCATTGTTCCGGAGGCCCATCGGCCTGGGGTACAAGGAAGTGCACACTGGTGCCCTTGACAGTGTAACTGAGTTGTTTGATCAAGGATGCGTTCAGGACAATCTTGCCGCTCGGGTCAGCTCTAAGTATAACACGGCCGCGAGAGGTAGTGCGATCCTTCAACACACGAAGAAACCCAACTCCTTGACTGTTCCATCCATCTTTGGTGAGTTTCAAGCCGCGCGCTCTAGTCTCGATCACAACGTCTTCATTCTCCTCACCGGCTCGACTTTGAGCAAGGTTAGCCTGAGGCAAAGCCTCAGCTGCATCACCATCTCCAGACTCCTCGGCTCCCGTGTCGGATGTAATTCCAGGAGTGGACGCGCGGCTGGCAGCAGCAGAGCTGACAGTCGATGGAGCCAGGAATGATGGTGGCTGCGCAGGTCCACCAAATGTGAAGCCAGGTGATGGCGATCCAGTACCAGAAGATGCAGGCTTGGTAGCAGATGCCGCTCCAAATAGTGTGGAGAATGGTTTCGAGGAATCAGCAGCCGGCGTCGCGGATGCGGAATCAAGTTTCGAAGTAGAAGCCGCATTTGAGTCACTGGCAAACTTAATGGGAGAATTCATCTTCCAAGTATTATCCGCACCGGCCTTGGCGGCGCTTGGGGCGAATATAGATGGGGTGCCTGCAGCAGGGGTAGGCGAGGGAGAACCAAAGAGGCTGGCAAAGGGGTTCGGCGTTGCGGGCTTCGAGGTGGGAGCATCGTCTTTCTCGGCATCAGACTTAGAGGGAGTCGGAGCAAATGGGTTTGGCGTTCCCGGTGAGTTGAAAGAGGACGCATATTTGGAGGAATTGAAAAACGTAGAAAGGGGCTTTTGCTCCTCGTCGTCCTGACGCTTCAGCGTGCCGTCTTGCTTGTACTCGACACGGTCAAACAAGCTACGACCACTCGCGCCTGTATCGCTGGCGGATTGCTCGTTTGTGGCGGTCTTCTCTTGCTTCGACTTTTTCAGAGCCTTGGTAAGATCACCGTCGTCACTACTGTCGTTAGCAGAGTTCTCAGCACCACTGCCGGCACCCGCTTTGGCATCCACATATTCGTTGCTTTCGTCTTCGCTAGCGGGCGCAAGGGATGTATCCTTGGACATATCCTCTGGCTCATCACCAGCGGCAGACGCTTCCTCGGTGTCATCAGCATCGTCGTTCTCTTCAGCCTCAGAAGGTGTTGCTGACAAATGACCGAAGATGTTGTTGGGCTTGGCTGATGAGTCAGTCTTCTTGTCAAAGATCGAGGAGGTACTAGCATCCGAGGTGGGCGCGGTCTCCTCCTTCTTATCCAGATCACTTGTCTCCTCGTCGTCTTCGAAACTAAATCCTTTTCCAGGAACAAATTTCGAGCGTTTCGGAGCTTGAGACTCAAGTGCCTCTAGCTTTTTCCGGCGTTCTTCGGCGTCTCTTTTCTCCCATTCAGCCTCGTCTTCTTCATCAGAATCGAAATCTTCCGCCTTGCGCTTTTCCTTCTCCTTTTCAGCATCCTTGTCTACCTGTGCCTTGAACTGGGCGAAGAAATTTGTTGCTCCGGCGCCGAATTTTGGCATGCCAGGAATAGGGGCGGGTGCAGAGCTAGCTTCCTTATCGCCTGACGGCTTTAGGACGAACGGATTCGAGTTAGTAGAGGTGCCATTAGTAGATGCAGTAAATGTTGGCTTAAAGGAAGGGCCGGATTGCGAGAACAGCGACGTCGACGTGGAGTTGTCCTTTGTCGTGGTTGAGGCTGCAAAAAGAGGCTTTGGAGGGGAAGAGATAGGCGTAGTGGAGAACAAAGCAGGTTTATCTGAGTCCGGAGTAGATGGCCTGGCAGAAGACGTAACGGATTGAGTAGAGTTAGGCTTAGTTGGCTCATCACTTGACCCAGAGTTGATGGATTTTGAGAAGGACTGCGCGAAGATGCTCGCCGTCGTGGAGTCTTCACTGACACGCTTTCCTGGCGAAGCAGTGTTCTCATCCTCGTCGGCCACTTTTCTCTTGCTGGTAGTTGGGGTCGCTTGGCTTGCTCCGAAGATGTTGGTAGCTACAGAACCAGTCGCAGTTGTGGTTGTGGCGGGCGAAGAGTCTTCCTTGTTAGAGGCAGCATTCAAACCGAAGGGTTTGACCTTTTTAACGGAATGGCCATCAGCAGTTGCACTTTCGTCCGCAGCTTTACGCTTTTGCGGACCAGCTGGCGCTCCAATGGTGTCACGAACACGCATGTAGAACTGCACAAGAGCATCAAAGTCGTCTTTAGTGGGATCCAAGCGACTCGCTTCACGTTTGAAACATTCATTCAACATGCGCATGCGATACAACGTCTCCACTTCTTCCTTGCTTGCTTTATCAAGATCATCAGGAAGTCCGGATGGTCGCATGTCCTCAAAGCTTGTTGTCGAGCTCTTTTCGGTAGCAGAAGCCGATGAGGCCGATGAGGCCGTGCTTGTGCCATTAACCTTGAATGGGCTTTGAGACGGGGTCGGGGCGGTCACAGCTGGAGCCGGGGTCTTATTTCCTACAGTAGGAGCCGAAAACAACGGCGACTGCGCGAAAAGACCAGAAGATTTAGGAGCATCAGGTCCTGATGTGGGGGTTGAGAAAAGCGGTGTAGGAGTGGCAGCCTTCTCTGGCTGGCTAGTCTTCGATCCCTCGCTAGGTGTAGAGGGCTTTGGAGCGAAAAGGTTACCGAAAGCGTTACCAGAAGAGGACAGTGGCTTCTGCTCCGTGGAAGGCTTCTGCTCTCCGGCTGGCTTGGCCGGGGTAGCTGGTTTTGGCGCGAAGAGACTGCTGAATGGGTTTCCTTCGGCAGGCTTAGCTTTATCCTGGTCCACACTGGAAGTGTTCTGCTCTACAGAAGGCTTGGGAGCAAACAAGCTACCCGTAGATGGAGGCTGGAATAGGCCGCTTGATGGAGCCAATGGAGCTGCAGAACTTGCACTCTTTGAGAACAAAGATGGGCCACCGGTAGAGGGCGTGAACTGGAAACCAGTCTTAGGTTGAGACTCCTCGGGTTTCTTCTCTTGCTTTTCTTTATCCTCCAAAGCCGGTGCTGCAGTTGATGAGGCGGGAGTGCCAAAAAGGTTTGTGGACTGGAAGGGATTTTGGAATGATGTGGTGGGTTTAGCTGACGATGAAGTTCCGAAGATAGACGGTGATGGAGCGGCGGTCGTGCTGGAGGCTGCGGGGGTAGATGAAGCGGGAGAGGGAGTAGAACTGGGTTGAGTAGTCGCACCAAAGAGCGAGGTCGAAGGAGTTGACTGCTCTGTGGGCTTAGCACCAAAAAGGGGCTTAGGTGTCTCAGCAGGTTTCGATGCAGAGCCACCGAACAAGGAGCCAGCCCCAGGACTGGCGAAGTTTGTGGAAGTTCCAAAACCAGTTTGGGAGGCACCACCGCCAAAAATAGGTGGCTTCGACTGCGCACCGTTGTTCTTTGCGTCAGGAGATGTCTGCATAGACTCACCAAAGGCGGTGGACTGTCCGAATGGGGAGGGCTTATTTGAGGCTGACTGGCCGAAGACGTTTGTCGACGGAGCACTGCTGGAAGCACTGTTCTGTCCAAAGATACTGCCTGTGGTGGCGGGGGCTGCCGTTGCAGGTTGCCCAGAGGATCCACTGGTCGTGCTGCTGCCGAATAAGCCTCCCGTAGTGTTGTTTTGTTGCGATCCTGTTCCAAAAAGCCCTCCCGAAGGCAAAGGCTGCTGGGCTGGGGCCGAACTACCAGCTGGGGGAACATTGAACATGTTTCCTTTGAAGCCAGAGAAACTGCCTCCATCAGACGATTGGGTGGTGGAGCCAGCAGTCATACTAGCAAAAGGATTGCTTGTCGTCGACCCCGATCCACCAAACGATGAAGAGAAATCGAATGAGGATGAGCTACTTCCACCGGAGCCGAAAGAAAATGGTGTCGATCCGTTTTGGGTCGGTTGGCTAGGATTTGAACTGGCTCCGGGAAAGCTCTGTGACTGACCAAATGTAAACCCGTTTGAAATTGGTTGGGGTACAGACGGTGTAGAGACGGTATTAGGATTAAGAGAATTGAAAGGGCCACCGAAAGACGCCGTGGTACTGGGGGCAGCTGTGTTGGGACGAGCTCGTCGCCGAACGTCCTTGATCCTATTCAATATGTTAGAAATCAACTATAGTTGCTAGAGTTATATGCAAGGAAGACAAGAGAAGTAATCATAGGGACAGTTTAAGGATCGAGGATGGATGGGTTAAGAGCACAATGCGATTTACAATCACAAGGGTATGTTGAATAGGACAAAGCGGCACAATGAAACAAAGATAGAACACATTGAATCACTTTGACACATGGCAGGCTGCAGGTAAATGCCAACAATATGAGACAGATCGCAAATGTAGGTTTATATCCACTTACTTTCTCTGCGCCATTTGCGCAGCGGTTGCCCGCTGCGGCTTTTCATCTGGTGTGCTGTTCATATTGAAATCAAACAAGTTGGAATCCTTGTCCCCCTGAGGGCCCTGGGCCGATCTTTTCGACATCTATTGTATTAATAGTCTCCCTGTCTAGGCTTTGAATGCCTCGGACAAACAAGAATAGTTGACTTCGCCCCCTTCCTAGACCTCTGTTCAAGCCCCTTCACTCGGATGTCTCATCCACTAGGTGGGCGTCTTGATCGCGTTGGTCTTCTTCCGGGAAGATAGTGCTTTGCTCTTGGTTCCAACTGAGGATCCAGCGCCGGTTGTCACGACGATTATCGAAGCGACCGGCGCACGGGTGCGAGAGACGGGGGAATAGGCGTGTAAGAGAGATGGTCCGGAAAACGCAAATGACAGGACCACTTGATTGTCGTTTTCTAGGTTACTAGCGGTTATTCCAGTAACTGTCACGTCCTTGCCCGGATTCAGTGAGATGGATAAAGCCGGGAAGCTTGCGCGCTGAGTATGTGCCCCGGAAATCGATCGCGACGAGCGCGAGGCAACGGGATGGGAGTTAGGAGAGGGTGAGGGATGAGAAGGCAGAGCGGTATAAATACAGCGCTCTCTAAGATATCAAAAGGGCAGATGCCTGCTTTTGATATGCTCTGCCTTTGATTGGGATAGTCGTGGCTCGAACGAGCTTCGTTTCGGTTTGTCTTCACGAGAGGCTCGCGACTTTTTTTTGACGGGGAAAGTTGCCCATAGAAAAAAAAATACGGTCACGTGAGAATGCAAGGTGACCCTCTTGGCAGGTTGACAGGCTACTACTAATAGTATGGGAAAACGCCCGAGAGAATGCAATATCATGCAAGGAAATAAATAAACAATCGATATCGATGACAGATTGCGCTGCTTGGTATATGACAGCTCCTGCACTTGGGGGAGGGGTGAACTTGGGGGAATTCACTATATAAACAGACAACCTGTAATGCTTACCATCGTTGTTACATACAGACCCACCATGGACACACCTAGATATGTACGTACGCAATCATACCAACCTTTATAAACTATAATGAGTAAATGTACTCTCACTTTATTATTATCTTTAAGTAGTATTTATCGGTAGGAATCGGGTTTATTAAGTCCAAGTTTTGATGTCATGTATCATGATGTCAATATGGGGTCCGGATATTCGCAGTAAAATATATTCCGGGTATGGCATGTTAACATTCAAATTACTTCTTGTCAGTTGGCAACGACAGCCAAGGTAAAGTATACAAGTTAAGAGGCTACAATCTTCGTAGTACCTAGAAAACTAATATAAACAAGAAAATGCACCTATACATGGTGTTCTCACCACACCACGCCTACATCATGGTAAATGAAAGTGATCTGCAATGAAGTCATGTCTCATACTAAATATGCCCTGTGGATAAACGAGAGCGTAGGCTTTATGAGTGGTTTCTGGTCCTACACAAAAGAAAAAGCAAGAAAGCAAGAAAAGATTCATAAGATGGATGGAAATGTACATTTAACCGAAACACTACACAACGAAACTGGGTATCTATAGCTTGGCCTTGCCCTGGGCCTTCTTCAGGACGGGCTCCATCTTGGTCGCCTTCATAATGTTACCCTTGATCTTGAGCTTGCCTCCCATGAAGAGTCTCTGGGCGTTGGCCTTGCCGCTGACCAGGGAAGCGAAGTCAGAGTCGGAGAGGGACAGAGTCACTGTTTATCACCGACGCGATACGGTTAGCTTCTTTGTCACCAAAACAAAAGGAAGTCCGCGGAAGACGCCGAGGCGACACTAACCATCAGCCTTTTTACCCCCCGAAGGAGCACCCTTGCCCACCTCACCCTTCTCCTTGAGGTCGAGGTACCAGCTCTCTTCCTGGCCCTTGTCATTCTTCAGGTTGAAAGCGACGATTGCCTTGGCCTTGTCGACAGCCTCCTTGCGCTCAGCAGCGTCGCTCTGGAGAGCGGCGTTGATCGCATCGAAAGCAGCGGAGGAGGGGAAAGCGTCTAAATAAATAGTTATCGTTAGTCGCGGATTTACCGAAATATAGAATATTTGCTGGTGGGGAAAAGTTGTCTAGGGAGAGACGTACCGTTCTTGAGAGACATGGTGACAGTTGTGATACCACGATTGTGAAGGGATGTATATAGTAGTGGATGGGTGAAAGGTAGTGGATAGTTGAATAGTCGTGTGTCTCAGGAAAGAGGGAGGGAGAGAAAGAAGATTTAAATAGAAAGAGTCTGGGGATTTAGAAACCAGGAACGTCAAGCTTCCCCGGAGTGTTCGGGGCATGTGAATGGAGGGCGGTCGCGGGATTTCATGCCTCGTCATACGGACCGAGGCTTTTTACCTGAGCCCTTTTCCTGGCTCTCACTCCTGTGATTCCTGGTTTCCTACGGAGATTATTCTTGACCCTAATGCTGGCATACATGAAGCATTGCATTTCTTGTCTTCTCCTTGCCAGTCTCTGATTTACAATCTCGCCTGTGCTGGCCCTATGTAGAGGATCAGGCTGCAAATGATATTGCGCTGGGTGAAATATACATGGGTAGAATCTATACTGTACTTCCGTCCACATGGTTACATACACAAGAGCCCCGCAATTCGATGATAAAGACCGTTGCGCAACAGAGGGGCTGGAAGACCCTACAAAGGGAGATGACCTCTGGTTAAATCTATGGCTGGGAGGTTGAGTCCCAACAATAACCAGATCGATGATTCTAGAGAAACAAATGAACTAGATGAAGATCAGCATTGCCTATTGCGGTAAGCAGCCCGAACGAGGAATCTCCGGCTAAAGAGGGTACTGTTTACTACTAGGTGGATGTACTCTGTCCCATATTATGATTGCAAGGGAGCTGCTCGCGTGCTCACCGCATTTATACGGGAGTTGACTGTAATAAAGACTTTTCTTTCTTTCAATTCATCCCATTCTATCTTCCCATCCAACTCAGTGGAGTTAATACGTCCATAAATGAAATGAAGGGAGGAAAAGGCCAACAAGGAAATGCGACCAGAAGGACACCGAATTTCAATTTCGCCTCAAATGACCGTCTTGGTTCAATGCGATTAACCCAGAAGTTCGCCGATATTAACACATCTCCTCTTAGTATTTTCGATGGACTTGAGCAAGGAGTGGATTTGTTTAATAACACAACAGTCTATGGTTCGACATAGCACAATCGCATTCAAGTGTGAGAAGTTAAGGGGTAAATAGATCTTGGGTATCTTCTAGAGGATACGAATCCAATTAAATGTTCAATTCAGAAATCCGCCAACGCCATGCTGATGAGATAAAATATGAATCCCCCTAGTGAACTCCCTAGAAATGAAGTTAGCTTTGAACGACACAGTTAAGACGAGGGAACAAATTTGAAGCACATACAAATAAGTAAGCCAGCTCTTGGGTTCCAAGTCTGGAGATATTCTTGGAGGCATTTTCGTCCAAAGCTCCTTCGATTAGCTCTCGCTTCTTATCCTGAAGTTCAAGGATACGGTCTTCGACGGTATTCTGCACAAGAATCCGATGAATTTGTACCTCTCGCACCTGTCCAATCCGATGCGCGCGGTCGATCGCTTGTTCTTCGATGTATGGATTCCAGAATGGATCGAAGATAATAACCTGTGATGCGGCAACGAGGTTCAAGCCAGAGTTGCCCGCTTTCAAGGAGACCAATATAATCTTGCAATCGGGGCTATCGGTGAAATCCAGTACTGCTGAGTTTCGATCTCCCGGCTTCATGCTACCATCATACCGCCGATAACCCCAGCCCTGACGCACAATCGGAACCTCAAGCAAGTCAAGCAGAGACGTGAACTGGCTGAAAATGATTGTCTTCTCCTCACCCTCCTGGATACCCCGCAGAATATCCATGGCCTTTTCGATTTTAGCGCTCGACACCCAAGTCTTCTCCAGCCGACGGAGGTACTTGCGCTTCGATTTCTGATTCTTCGAGGCTTCTTTTTTCAGTTCGGCAAGGGTTTTCTTGGCCTTAGCCATTTTACCTTTCCCCTTGTGCCTGGACCTCTTGGACGAGCTTTCCTCGTCCTCCTCATCATTGACAATAAATCGATTCAGGCTATCGTCGTCATCACTATCATCACTCTCGTCTTGCTCTTCTGCAGGCTTGATGGGCTCTTCTTCGACTGGATCATGGGAGTGGTCAGGGTCATGGACCTTTCTAAACGACACATGATCTGTAATCTTCTTCGGGTCTACTTTGCCACGGCAGTTAGGGCACTTGACTTCTACTGCACCGTCGTGACCCTGTCTCACAGCTAATGACGGATCGGAAATCCTTGAGAAGCATTCTGCACAGGTGCTATGCCCGCAAGGGAAGAAGATGATTGGATTTTCAACGGCATCCATACAGATGGGACATTCGAGATCATCATTGTTGCTTTTCAAGCGGATCACAACCTCTTGATCGAATTCTTTCGCGTTTGCAATCAAATCCAGTTCATCTGTGTTCGCGTTGAGCTTGACGCTGAAGTCGGTAATCAAATGGGGATGGCAGCACGCCTGTCGTAGCCGGAGGAGTAAGACTAGAATATTGGAGTAATTTCGTCCCACGGTTCCTGCCTCGAGATACCTGTTGAACTGGAGTTGAGTTCGAGCCTCGAGCGAACTGTATAACTCTAGTTCATCTTCGCTGAACACAGCGTGCACTTTTTCTGAGATCCGTCGCGGGAGTTGTAGAATTGGTTTCCCGTCAATCTTGGAATCTTTAGTTCGCCGCAAGAGGACCGCCTTCAGAAGGACCTGGAGTTGTCTCATTGCTTTGCGCTGTGCACTAACACTGGACCCCTTGAGGGGCCGTGTGAAGTCGTGATTGAACCGCTCCAAATTGCTGTAAGGCTTGATGCGGAGAAATCTCAATAGTGAGTGCAACTCTTGGACATTGTTCATCATGGGAGTTCCGCTCATACACCAGCGATAGGTGGCGTTAAGACGACAACAGGCAAGGGCAGCTTTCGTGTTACGGTTCTTGATACACTGAGCTTCATCAATGATCACACGATACCACTTGCTGGACGGCCCAAGACACGGTAAAGATTTGGCAATTTCTCTCGACAGGGTTTGTTCGTTGGCGCCAGACGACTGTAGCTCATCGTATTTTTCTCGACGCTTGAGTTCGGAAGACAACGTTCCAAAGGTAGTAAGAACCACGTCATAGTTCTTCAGGTCCCTAAAGCTCACAGCTCGCTTTTCGCCATGCAAAATATAGACCGAGAGTTGGTGACGGCCAGGCTTCAAGATTCTTCCGATCTCCCGCTTCCACTGCTGCATCAGGGCGACGGGGGCAATAATCAAAGTCGGTTTTCGTTCCTCGTCCGTAGAGGGTCGGGATACCATGAGAGCAATGGCTTGTATTGTCTTCCCCAGGCCCATATCATCAGCGAGTATACCACCTTTTTGCTCCTGCTCCTCCATCGATTTCATCCATGCCAGCCCAAGCTTTTGATGCTCCAACAACGTTACTTTGAGAGCCTCGGGAGTCCCTTCACGGTTTTCCGTAGAAATATCCGAATCGGGCCTGATAGTCTCCAGAAGTTGTTTGATCTCTTCATTGACCTTTGTTGGATCAGCTCCATAGTAATCACTCATCCACTCCGGCAACTTGTTCATGTCGTAGCCCGTGGGACCTGGATAAGGAGGAACCGAGCTATCATAGGATGAGAAGGGATTAGGAACCCCCCCGAAAATGGACCTCCCCGCATGTTCAAGCAGCTGCTTCCCAGCACTGAGCCTTGCCATGGTGTTCTGCAATACGTGTGGGCCGTATGCAGGGCCAGGTCCACCGATACCACTTGGGCCGGGCATTGACTCTAGATAAGGATACAGACTAGAGTAAGGTCGCTGTTGCTGAAAGCTGTCTTGCAATGAGTAACGCGAACTGCCGATGGAATGGTGCGATGGGAAAGGACGCTTGGAGGAAGGACCGATGAGAAGCTCGAAATCCTGAGCTGAGATCTCGGCAATATCGCTATCATCGCTGTCGGGTATAAGGGTCGGTTGGAGGCGCTGGGGCCCAGGCCGATTTGTCTCAGGCAACGGAGGCGGTACAAATGGTGAACGATAAATATCTGGGGTCTGTATGGCCCCAGGCATTAATCGATTGATATCGGGAAATGGTGTGCCGTTGTTTACCCTGGGAGGGGAAAGTAAAGAAGACTCAGAGTAGTGAGTGGATGACGTGCTTCTGGCTGAAGTTGGGCGA
Source organism: Aspergillus oryzae RIB40 (assembly GCF_000184455.2). Lineage (NCBI taxonomy): Eukaryota > Fungi > Ascomycota > Eurotiomycetes > Eurotiales > Aspergillaceae > Aspergillus > Aspergillus oryzae. The sequence goes on from NC_036436.1 coordinate 3,304,501, forward strand.
GGTGACTCTTGCAAGCCTTCCAGTCTACGAGCATACTCCTCGTCGAGGCGTTCCTGTTCCTTGCGACTCTCGAGCCATTGTTCAGCTTTTCGCTGTTCGTCTTGGAGCTCGAGTATATCTTGACTGTCCAAGCCCAGCACTCTTCGAAGTTCATCAATGCTGTCATCAAAGCCGTCATCCTGCCCCTGCCCCTGAAGACTACGAATAGACAATGAACTCGGGCTAGAGGAAGGCTTCTTTGTTGCGATCCGTTTCAAGGGTAGGTCCAGATCATCAGTCCAATCTGTTTCGACACTATCATCGTGGGCGTGATTGGGATCATAGTCCTTTTCCCGCCCACGCTTTCGAATGGTCAACGGCCCTAAAGGTTGAGATTGCTCCGCTAGCCTCTTCGCCGACTGGAATGGCTGCGACGGGGGAGACATGGTCGACTGATCCTGTCGTAAACCCCTAGGAGAGTTGACAGGACTAGAGTCAGAGCTTCCATCTAGCTGCGCTCGATACGAAAATGAGTTTTCCGGACCCTGGTGGGGAGGAAAGCGACTATGTGGCGGGCTCTTTGTGGCAGTACCGCGTAGTTCTGCCAGTCGCGTTTCTAATGTTTTGATAACATCTAATATCTCTTGCCTTTCAGCAAGGGCATTTGGTCGTTGTTCTTCTAAGCTTTGCAAAATAACATGGTTTAGCTGAAGATCTTCCAGGATGTCTTCTATAGACGCGTCAGTTGAGGAAGCCATGATGGATGAATCCAAGTTTGAGAATGTGCTTGTGAGCTTAGTGCCCAAAGCTGCCACTTTGTCACAAAGGCGTTCCGGCTTCGCGATCAGGGACAATTCACAGCTCTGCAATGTACATGAGTTAACTTGAGGTGCGACATTAAAGACCGAAGAATGTAAGATGTGGGATGAGTGATCGCTGGAGAAGATGATGTGTAGATTGACGATCACGCTTGGCAGCGGAAAGTGGATTTTAATTCTGATGGAACAGGGCGTAAAAGTCAAAATAAAAAAGAAAAGAAAAGAAAAGGAGACAGGTAAATACACCCGGAATAGGCTAGAAAACACAAGAGAATTTAATAGTGAATGAGTATTATGAAGCTGCTGCCTGCACTGCAGTGTTGACTGATGTCGGTGCCTGTTGGTCAGTAGTAGTTGTACTTTACATTATCAGCTCGAGAATACTTTTTTCCCCTTTTATCTACTCACCCCTGTGTTCTTCCCCTCTTTGATCTATCACATTATCGCATACACGTATATACCATATCGGAATTCTATCATTGGCCTGGAACTATTAATGTCTCTCTTTTTTATTTGCTCCTAGTACAGTTCCAGAGGATCTGCTTGTTTTTCTTCTTTGATATAGTATATTTGAGGGATATATTTTAGTCCTTACTATACTTACAAAGAATACTGCCAGACTGCATACAGACTCATCTATCCGAGATTCACTTCTGGAGGCTACTAGTATATGAAGTCTTGCTCTCAAACAGTCTCCATCAGTGAATCCACCCAGTAGCAACTACTACTACTACTACTACTCTTCATTGTAGGTAAATCTCGAGTCCCGAGGTCGCGTCGACAACCTTCCCCAACCAGGCATATCATATGCAATACTCGTACCTAGATATCCAACACTTTTTAACACCACCCAGAAATATTGACATCATGGATCATAACTACTACAGTTCATGTTTGAATGGGGAAAATGGCATATTACCCACTGACACAGTCGATAATGGCTGTGCATCCAGTCTATATATTATTTAAGTCGAAGCATACTCCCTGTCTTTTCTCTTCTTCGGTTTTTCTTTCCTGTGGAATAAAGAATAATGCTTTTGTTTTCTTTTTTCAATGGGCTATGCTAAAATAGCCAACAATCACAGAGCATGTTGTGGTCCCTTTGCTGTCAACAGTGTTATCGTTTCAAAAAAAATCAAGAACTTTGTGGAGAGTCTAGACTACTAGTAGTTATATGGAAAACGCATAATCATCCCCATCATCCGCAAACTCATCCTCCGACCGCTATCGTTGTATCGTAATTCAAGACCTTGCATAACGAACCCAACATGTTGGGAGGGACCGTAGCCATAACAGTTGTCCAGCCCCATCCATTTATTGTTCTCAGGCTTACAGATCGGCATCATCCTCATCGGGCAAAGGTTGGGCCGAGGCAGTTACGATATCCGCCTCATACTGCTTCAAAACTTCCGGGTCGACCGAGACCTCAGGAGGAGCAAGAGCAGGGGCAGCAACGAAATCCTAGATACTATTTTAGCAGGTGACGACAGTGGACTGCAGAAAGGCAACTTACCAGTGTGGCGTTGCCGACCAGCTTCCGAGCAAGCCAGAGGAAGGGCTTCTCGAAGTTGTAGTTCGACTTAGCGGAGATATCGTAGTACTGGAGGTTCTTCTTGCGGTGGAAGGTGATGGTCTTGGCTTTCACCTTACGCTCCTTGACATCAACCTTGTTGCCGCACAGCACGATGGGGATATTCTCGCAGACACGGACGAGATCACCTAGAAGTTGGGTTACTCAGATATTCACATGCCGAGGATGTAAAAAGAACTTACGGTGCCAGTTGGGAACGTTCTTGTAGGTGATACGGGAGGTAACATCGAACATGATGATACCGCACTGGCCGTTGATATAGTATCCATCTCTCAGACCACCGAACTTCTCCTGGCCGGCAGTATCCCACACGTCGAACTGGATTTGTCCAAGGTTCTACCACAACCGTTAGTCGTCTGAATACAGGATGGGGGTATAGCCCAAAGCGGGGTCCTTGGTGGGGCATACGGTGGTGAAATTAAGAGGGTGCACTTCGACACCGAGAGTTGCGATATACTTCTTCTCGAATTCGCCAGTAAGGTGGCGCTTGACGAAGGTGGTCTGCAAGGAATAATGTTAGTAAAAACGTCTCATTATCGGGTTAAGAGATTTGGCGATGGCGGCGGGGAAGGGAGGATAAAGAGTAATGGCAGAAAGGCCTCCTGTGCCGAAAGATAGCGACCACGAGATATAGACAAAGGACATATGGACGCTGTTTGATGTCAAAGAAATAGATCCAACTTACCTTTCCAGTACCACCGTCACCGACAAGGACAAGCTTAAAGGTTGGGACTGGGGCAGCCATGGTGATATTTTATGTGAAAAAAAAGGTGGAATAAAGTCTCAAAAACGATGAGGTCCGGGAAGAAGATTATGCGTATCAAAAGTCGACAAACGGTTGCGACTGATGATAGATGAAAGAACGCGGTGTATACGGTGAGATAGGGTTTTAAGCACAGGGAGGGAACGAAGTGAAAGGCGAACCTGGTGATGGAATTTTTGCCCTGAGTCGGTCACCAAGTTTTAAGCCACGTGACAAAAGCCTAAGGCACACATGCCCCGCAGGATCGCGGCAACTGCACGGCTATTGATCACTTTTACTAAACCAAATATACTGATATGAAGTGAACGAGAAAGGGGGGGGGGAAAAGAGCTATTTCAGGGCACTCCGCCATGATGTTTTTCGTAAATGTTTTCAAGTCATCATCATTAATATCCTAATTAGTAACTCCTTTGTGATGCCTTCTTGCTTGTCCCATTAAACAACTCCAATCATTAAGAAACCATACCGCATGCCTCGTCAAATACAATAGCCTTTGTCTCAAATCACAAAGGAACAAGATGACAGCCCAATAAACCACGACCACCCCAATCTCGTCGTGGCACAAGCTCCAAGTCCAGCTCTGTGGCATCGCCCCCATCTTGCCTGAGAACTTTGACGATCAAAGTACGCTGATAGAATGAAAGTCAGTCATTCGTAAAATTGGCCCTTCATATTAAGCGACAAACCGGCCCCAGATACAATTGAAAAAGGCGAAAAGAAGAGCCGTTAAAACTTACCCCTTCGTTTTGTTGGACCGATTCAGCCACCTTGGAGAGACGCTCATGGTTTATCCAATTAATGGTCCCAAAGCTGCGTATCTTGTCTCCCGGTTTCAGGCCAGCCCGATCCGCAGGACTTGCGGCTGCGACACTGTTTACTCTTGCGAATGGTGGCCCAAGCATCGCGGCATCCGACGAAGGATTGCCAGTCAAATTGGATTGTGTTCCACTAGACCCATTTGTATTACTGACAGAAGATGTATCACCTTGCGCGCGTTGAAGATTCGCAAAATGATCGTGAATACCTGCCTCCAGATATTTCATGACCTCTTTGTGGTCGTAGCGAAGTCGAATAATTTTCGCGCGTATTGTGCGGACTGCGTTAGGCTTAGTGATGGTTTGGACATAAGAGAAGCATTCTTACTCTGGGCAACGTCAATATCGGCTCGTGGGAAGTCGTCGAATGTTGTCAGCGATGAATTCATGTTAACACCGTGCTGCAAAAGATTCAAATGATTAGATATATTCTCGAGGGTAGGAGCCATCTGATTACTCACAGACGTAAGGATACTGCTTAACGCCGAAAGTTCCTCTTCAATACGTTCCTTTTCCTGCATCAATTCGACCATGGAGAGCTTCGCCGGGTCGCGGTCAGGCCCTCCGGTCGTTGTAGGACCGGAGGCCACTGTTGGTGCATGAATATTATCGTCCATATGTATTACCATCCTAAGATAAAACCAATGAGAAGTAAGGCATCGCTGCTGTGGTTGGGATAGAAGGCCAAGAAGAGTTGTCTGGACTCTGTGGCAGTGATAAAATAAGGTGGTGGTAGTTTGGTGGGTCTTTGTTCTGGAAATCTGGAGGAAGTTCGGATCTTGGCGTATGGCCTTTTAAAGACCTCAGTCACTTTTGCTTATACACAGTACTCTCGAATGCTGTAATGAATAAGAAGAAATCGATCGATTTAACTGTTTCAACATAGGGATTATTTGACGTTGGTGGATTTACCTCCGTTCTCCGTTCTGCGTTTTGTGTATATTATCAATTAGATAGCGAGAGCTTGTTCCAGGTACATTTCATTGCGCTTGACAAGTTATTCTACATTAAAAAGTAGGTCGTTCCTACCCTGGATTGCGCTGCTCATGATCAGTCGCATGTAGAATCTGTAGGAAGGTGGATCTTATTTCCTTCCGTCTTGGTCTGTTTATCTACAATGCACTATGGGCCATGACTTCCTCTTACAGCATGTGCTTTACTGTTTTCTGCCCTACGAGCTTCATATATTCTTACTGAAGGGATGGTCCGTATCCCTTCCCACTGTGGACTACCCTATTCTATATAAAATTGTTGTTTTATCTATCACCATGGAAGGGCTCAAAGAAGAGGGGGCTGAAAAGCACCATCTGGTCATGGGAGACTTCGAATTAGAGGCGAAACGCAGGAATTTAACCGATTCACATGCGCCAGAAGAGCATACCCCAAGCTTTCTACCGTTTAAACGTTGGGTCAAAAGCTTTAGAGCAAAAAAGAGCTACAGTCCCTGTCAGCGTCTAAGATACGTGGAGGGCTGGTCGGATACTACGCAGGCACACTGTGAGAATACCAATGCATTGCCCTGTGGAGGAGGACAGGATCTGCAGTGGGAATGTCTCTCAGGTCACTCATCCAATCTGGAGACCATCAAGACGAGTACCTTGAGCGTTGCCAGTCAAAGTGTAGTGAGATCAAGGGGAACCACCCAGAGTACGAATCGGAGTTTTGGCTCAGACCTGCGTGGGTCTATAGAGAGCTTAAGACCAGCATTGAGCCCTTCGATCGATGAGGAAGCACACAACCGCGCTGTTAAGCGGCGTAAAGTTCTTCGAGAGATTATTACTACTGAGTCGGACTATGTGTTTGGCTTGAAAGCCCTTATCAATGTATACCTTGCATTGGCTTCAAGAGTCCGCCTCGAAACTGACTGATTGGTCATCCCAGGTGCTTTTCCTTTTCTCCGCAAGACCGGAGATCTACTACAATCTCCACCAAATTCGCGAACTACACGAAGACCTTCTGGCACGGATCCGGAAGGTGACGCCAATGTCTAGCCTTGCGGCGGTAGAGTATGACAGATTGGTGCCTCAGGGTGTACATGAGCGCTTTAATCCTACTGCTCTGAGTCCGAGAGCACTTCAGAGTAGATCTATGAGAACACGTTGTTTCAAGAGATCCGTACTTTCACGCTTTAAAACACTTGCAGCAGAAGCGAATGAAGCACTGGAAGTTGCAGTTGAGATTGGAAAGCTAGTACGTTGCTCGAACTTGTTTGATTGGCAGTGCTGATGCCGAACTATGCAGTCAGCGTCCTTTGCAACATATATGGATTTCTGTAGCAATTACGAGCAGCTTACGGAGGATGTGGATATTCTACGTCAATCAGTGCCGAACTGGTCGGTTTTGGAGAATGGTATCGAAGCCTTGTCGAAGTCAGTAGCGTCGATTGAGAACCAGGCCCTCGAAAATAACAAATCGATGCTGTTGCATGACCTCCTCATAAAGGTTTGAGTCAATAGCGCAAAAGAGATGTACAGTCAAATGCTGATGAAGCCCCAGCCAATCCAACGCCTTTGCAAGTATCCATTACTGCTCCAAGAGTTACTAAAGTGGACCCATATTCAAGACGACCCAACTGCGCATGACGGAATTCACCAAGCTTTGGAGGGCGTTCGTGCCATGATCAATCAAATCAATAATGCGCCTGGCAATCCGGTTAACAAAGGGATGGTACAAAGGACCCTCTTATTACAAGAGATGCTAAGGCTCCCCAAACTGGTAAGTAACTGGATCAATAGAAATCCAGAAGGCTGCGTACGTATGGAATTTGACCGGCTTTCAGGTTGCTGTTCATAACATTTACAAACAATTGGGACCAATGACTCTTTGCGGAGTTCTCCATGCCACATACCAGTCTTCGACATACCTTGCAGGTGACTATATGGTCTGTGTCTTATTCAAGAGCCACTTTTTGCTGGCCAAAACCAAGAATGACGATCGCAGCTTAGAAGTGGTCGCGTGCTTGTATGTCTGTGATGCGAAGATCGATACTCTAAGGAATGGAAAAGGTACGTAGGCTTTCTTCCTTTCCCTTTCCCCATCCTTCTTATGCTAAGCTGCAGAATAGGTCTTTGCTGCCATGGGTGCTTCTTCTCATGGAAATTGGTGTTTCAATTTCAAAATACAAAGTTTGAGCTTGTTTTGAGTGCCTCATCCGCGTACGAAGAAAAGCAATGGAAAGCCGAGTTTCTCAAGTCAGCCGCACTATCGGCTAATATGCAAAGGCCAGTGTCCTCGGAGCTGCGAGGATATTCCTTTCTTACCCTGGACTTGGCCCCTCTGGATCAAATGGCGAGTTTCGAGCCTTCATTCTCTCGTACGGCCTCTGTCCACTCGGTAGCAATTTCACGCGTTGAGTCCGACCTGCAGCATGTAGTGATCAAGAGAACGCACTGCCCACACAAGCTAGGACAGACTGCTCGTCATGTAGACGGCGAGTTCGAGCGACCGAAGTTATCGGTTCCAGAGTCACCAGTTATACTGACAACTCGAAGACAAGACCGGATAAGATTGGAAAGAATTATCTCATCGGTGTACACTCGGGAATACCTCCCATACCCTGGGATGAGCTTAGCGAAAGGCGACATTCTCTTTCGGCCGGGCACAATTATGAGGCGCTTTACTGTCCGTCCGGGGGTCTACAGACGTTCAAGTTCGGTGAACATTCCCCGAAGCCAGTCTGTTGTTGAGAAACTTTACTCTACCAGAGAGACTCCTCAGTGTAAATGGTCCAACGACAGTGATAAAGTCGAAGCTTTCCACGCTAAATGGGGACTTAGCGATGAAAAGAATGTCGGCTGTCTTTTGAAATCCAGCATGGGAACCATAAAATGCAGTAAGACATTAGGGCTAAGGAACCATCCAAGGTCATCTTGTGGCCTTCGTCTCCAGCAGACAGACAAAGGAGACGGAAATTGTAAGCGCGCCCGTGCCGAGAGTCCATTGAAGACATCTATCCGGATCATGTTTAATTCCATGTCATTGAGGCGACCAAAGAGAAGTCCAGGCTTACGCGTGTGTGTTAGTGGAGGATAATGATGCAATTGGGATGGAGAGTATCTGCGATATTGCGTCAGGGGTGAGGGTCCAAGTGCTTTCATGTCGGAAAGGAAGGTATCTATTTGTTTCGTATCGATTCGCTGAGACAGGTGGGGGGAGGAGAGTGGGCTGAGAAATGCGGTGGTTGGCGAGGCAATTAGTATCAGATACTAATGGGAAAATCTCCCCACCAAGCATTGAGTGCATCATCGACATACTGAGTGAGTAATATGCCTTGCATTGTGGTCGGGGCAAGAAAAAGCGGAGCCCATCGTAAGTCATTTAATTCCATCTCTCTCACGGGGTATGACGTCGGAGGGGTTGCTCGTCGACCCTCCAATCCGTAGCAAACGACCTTATTTAGAGACCGTGTTAACCCTCTTTAAGAGTGGCATAGAATAACATCTTCACTTTCAGAGAACAATTGTATCTTACTCTCTTATCACCCTAGTTTATTTATCTCGAGATCCTCCTCCTACGTGAACGACTCTCTAGTCATTGACATCTTGAACTTTCTATCCCGCCGAACCACCGAGTGACGTCATCATATACTACCTCATCTCACGCGACAGCTCATAGACCTCCCACTGCTTTCCAACTTCCACCTCTCCCTCTTCGTTACCTCCAAACGAAAAGTGAAGCATCAATTGACTTTCTCCAACTTCAATTCAATCCTCCAAACACGTCAAGATGACTCGTGCCAACGAACAAACTGCAAAGGTCTTCTACAAGGGATCTTCTGAGGACTTCGTAGTCTTCGTCGACGATATTGAGATCCTCAACAACTGGCGCAAGGATCGCTCAATCCCACTGGCCGATGTGGTAAACGGCTTTAAGATTTTTGTTACTCACAAGTAGGTTCCTCCCATCTACCTCCCTGACCCTCTTCCCAGACCAATTGCATCCTAACATGCTTTTACTAGACACGGTGCTCAAGGCATCATGGACGGCGCTAGCAAGGGTATTCTGGAGACCGAGTTCGGTACCTCGAACGAGGATGAGTGCATTAAGAAGATCCTAGAGAACGGCGAATACCAGTCTTCTGTGGTATGCTTTTCTCCCCTTACCCTCACTTTCATTCTGAGATTCGATGCTAACTTATATTTCTAGACGAAGGAACGCCAGGGTGGTACCAATGACGCTAAAGACTCCCCTGTCGTTGGCCGGTAATTTTCTTAATTCAGCAGAGCTATGCATGTTTTTATGAGCCATGGATTGATTTGTTTTATTGGGGTGTTTTTCTCTTAAATTTTATTATATTTGAGGATAGGAATATGCGAATATGCATGTATAAATCATGGCATCAATGAAATGATTCCACTGAGTGGATCGTATAAATTTTGATTCTCGCTCCGTGGGATTTCCTCGTTGTAGCGTCGTACATTAGACTAGTAAGTACGAAAGTAGTATTGCTCATGTAATGGAATAATTCTTAAGATCCTTGTATATAGTTACTCTGGAAGGTTGTTCTTCTTGGCTGCTCGTCGACTATTCACCCATTTTCCCAGTTCGTTCCATACGGCCTGTTTCTCGGCCATGCTCATCCCAGCTGCTAGCCCACTAGTAGTGGTAGCAACGAACACCGGCGCCCCGTTCCACCTCTCACTCCGACCCATGTTCTCCGACTCATCTTGCCATCCGTAGCGGAATTCTTCCTTCCGAATAGCCCGACCCTTACGAACCCGCCATACAGCCTCCCAGATACTCTTGCCAACAAGACAAACGGCTTCTGGCTGTTGCTTGGCTACTTTCTCTTCTAGTACGGGCACGCCGGCGTCCATCTCCGCCTTGCTGAGCATGCTGGCGTCGCGGGTCGGACGCTCTACGATATTGGTATTCCCGATATTATATAATTCCGGTAGCCGATAGGTATCAGAGGGAGGGTGCCGAATCGCCGTTATGCCAGACCAATGGAGGAGCTTCCAGTATAAGTTGGATGGGTGAGCGTAGACGTACCCCGTGGCACCGGTCATGATACCCGGGTTGACGCCTACCAGGAGAAGGGTAAGGTTCGGCGGGATGGTGTCGCGGAGGAGCGAGACGGAGGAAGACGCTGGTGTACTCTTGCGGGAAGAGGGCTGACGGCGAGCGCGAGAACGACCTGGTGTGCTTGGCTCCGTGGCGGGCGACGGGGACGGCGAGGCGAAGGAGGCCGGCGATGATGACGCGGAGCGAGAACGGGTTATCCGTTGGGGAAGGTTGAGAACGGTGGTAGAGATGGCTTTCTTTCTTCGCTTGGAGTTCGAGTCATTGTCGTTGCTGGATTGGCCGTTGGACTCTGATTCGGACTTTCGCTTGGATGATGTATCTTGTATTGAAGAGTTGGAGATATTCTTGGACGTGTGGAAGTACTGGTTCAGTCTGCCATTGAAGCTGGTCTTCTTGTTAACGGGGACGTCTTCAGAATCGTCTGTGGCGAAGGTTGTTTCGACGTGGATATCTTCGTTGATAAGGGTTGTGGAAGCTGGAGGCGACATTCCAACTTCGAGGTAACTATGGGAGCTTTGGCCGGGATCAGTGGTAGCTGGTATCAGTTCGCAGACACTTTTGGAGAAGGTGAAATCTAGGGAATATTTAGAAGGCTTTATATCATTATTAGCTGCTGAATAGTTAGTGTGATATTCTATTTTCTTCCATTAAAGATCGAGCACAGAGAAAAGGTACCAGTATGGAAGAGTGATAATCAGCCAGTCATATTGTCGATGCTTCAATCACGTGCAGAAAGTGCTGGTGGCGAGGCATCAAGGTGGCAAGGCATCAAGGTGGCAAGGCATCCAGGCACCGAGGTTGTCGTATTCTATTTAGGTAGTTAGTTTCCTAAGTTGGAAATGAGAGCCTAGGTGGTCAACCCAATTGCTATCAGAGTCTTCCATTGTATCTATTCGATATCTAAAGACTAGCACTAGTATATATAGGTAGTATGTATTTATGTATGTACACGAGCCAAGATACTATACGCATTGAGGTCGCCAATTCGGCTATTATCCATCGCTTTAGTATATACCGTGCCCAATTAATTGTCACTGGCTCGGAGCAGCTTAGAAGTTTGCGCTCCATGGACTTGGCCATGATCATTGGGTTATTTGATCGCGGTTACAATGCCTCCATTTTGCCTTTTCTGTTCGGGGTCTTCTCCTTCTGTGCCTCTCTATCGGCGGGTATCAATAATGGTTGAGAGTAATTGCGCAGGGGCAAAGGGTCAGACTGAAATCAGGCAAGGCCATTGCTGGCTACTCATATATCTTCTCTTGAAGAACCGGGGGTAACGCCGATAACCACTCAAATAGTCATTAATTATGTCGTTTCAAGTCATTAGGTCGTAATTCAAGCGCTGAACACGCATCGTTATACTTTGAGAGAATTTCGTTTTGGTAAGGTCCAAGGTACCGGGCAGACAACCTATTTTTTGTTAGACATTTTATCTCAATTATTCAAGCCTTTTGCAATTGTACAAACCTCGCCTTCGGAATAAGCCCAGAAGTATACACCTATTCCGACAAGGTAATAGATGGCGGGATCGGTTCCCTGATATAGGAGCATAGAAAGTAGAGCGCTAAGAGGATATAGGATAAGGCGGAATTCGATACTGCGGTGCGGTAAAGTTCCAGCAAAGTATTTCAGTGGCCATTCCCATGCGAGACCGAGCAATCCCATGAGCAGGTTGAGAATTTGTAACACTGGGATCGGTTTTACTGCGCCGTTGAGGTTCTTCGTCATGAAATCCCAGAAAATCTTTGGCCAGATGAAACCTTCGATGGCACTGCCTACTTGATCTGTGGATCGGTGAAATGCATTAGCTTGGCCTCTATCCGACAGGGAGGAACCATCATACATGCCGCGGCCGTGAGGATTATCAAGCGGGCCCAGTGGTTTTTGATAAGCCTTCCCATGGCAATCCGAACCGTCCTCGGCAACCACGTAAAGTGAGAAATGAGACGCTTTCGTCCAGCGAAAGGAGTTTGACTTGAAAGTCGATAGAATTCCTGACGCTTCAAGTAAGAGAATTGTTTGTCGGCGTGGCTAGCTGTCTAAGTCGTTGATTGTGTCAATTGAAGTCGCGCACAGTGTAAGACCCAGTGATAACATGGCAAGTGGAGTCGTATAAAGTTGATTGCTACTCTGCGAACAGGTCGGATCTGAAAGTGATAGTAGTAGATAAGATTAAGATTAAATGATTAATCACATCACAAAACATCAATGCGAGCAGGATCGAGCGCGATCCTTCGTGGAATCCAAAAAGTCATGTTTATGGAAACGGTATGAATGGTATATGGAGGGGACGAGAAGGAATACATAGCTTCCCGGCGCCTAACGAGGGACACCACATGATCTCCATTGCCCCATCAACAAATCCGTACTCCGTATGCGCGCATGAAATCCCATCGTACAGTAATGTGATACGCGGATTCGTTTCAAGAACCGCTTGAGACCAAGAGCCAATTGGAAGCATTATACGGCTTCTGAGTACATAATCTCCTCTTGGGTTCTTCACGGGGATAGCGCTCTCGACGCTCTTGATTGGACCTGATAAAAGTGAAGACGTTGTGACACCGAAGTTCAATCCCAGCACTTTCACTATTGAAAACCCTGGTTGGGCGCTTTCTACATGCGCAAAGCAATAGCCTCTAGCAAATCAGAAGGAGAAACTGGCGAGATGGGAGGTGCTCAGTACATTAGCGCCGCGACGGTGCGTGACAGTGGAGCGCAGCCTGCAGGAGATTTGCGGGAACACACTTTAGTCGCCGATACTCGTGCCACTCCCACATTCTGATTGACCGCACAAGCCCCATGCTATTTAATTAGGGCCTGGTCATTGCTCTTTGACCGGGAAGATTTTGTGAAGACCCAAGAAGCGGGGAACAGTTTCCTGGTTGCTGCTAATTCCATGTCCGATGACTGTTCGGCCTCGGCGGTAACTGATGCTACACAGCCATACTTGCAGAGACGCTCATGTCCATTCAATATTGTCTCATAAACCAAATACAACGCACAGAAGGATTAATGGAAGCAGATGGCAAAGTTTGAAGGTTTTCAAGGCGATTGATCGAGGCGCAGAGAATCATTGGTCTCACCGTCTTTTCTGTATTACCACCAGCCACTGCACTAGATCACCAACTAGTTGAATTATGAATGTTTACTACCGAGCAGACCACACTAGCTATGGGGTAGATGTGACAAGATGTCCATCATGCAGAGCCGAGCAGTCCAAAACCCTTGTCCGCATTACCTCGAGAGTTCGGATATCTTGGGCTCTCCTAACGCCAAGGCCTAACCGTCAGTGGAAATCAGAATATGCACGGAGATGATTGCTACTTCGGACTAGTTCCTGACTATTGCTATACTGGGAGCGATTGAGAAAGCTATATTTGGCAGCGACCTCAGTTCAATAAATCCATGCGATGGATGGGTTGCTGCTCGGCTAGGCCGTGGGACGGGAAGCGCGCTTGCAGAGCGTCTCTCATAGGGCAACCCCAAAATGAGTGGCAGGATCTCCACACTCAAAGAAGCAAATCACCTGGTGGCATGGGTATAAGAGGAATCGTAAGTTAGCTACTGTGATGCCAAGGCCGTACTGCACTCCAATCATTCTCGACTTATGCTAGTGCCACATGGTTTTCACTGGGATATGAGAAGATCAGAAGAATTTTGACGGAAGAGATAGCGATAGCCCCTCCTAATTACTATTTTTGAACGTCAAGCTAGCGGGAGAAGAATAACATGACAGTGACATAACCTTCTAATCAAGGTTCAGAACTATTTGTGATAGATATCAAGCCGTTCATTCTCTGGCCAAGAATATGAGAATCCCACGGGGCCAAGCAGACGCTTCTGACTCGAGACTGTGGTACATCACCGAGTCATACGATGAGATAGATTGAAGGTATCCTATAGCGTAACTTAGGGGGTTTGAGGTATCCTTGAGGTACGTACATACATCGGTAGAAGTGGTGCACATAGCGTTGAAGTCACTGGATGTTCGATGCCCTAAAGGTCGTGACTAGTGAGTGGATGGAGTAAATATAGCAAAAGGTGCATATTTAGTCTCTTCCCCCTCGACCGGTGGCTTTCCCCCCCTCCCTCTTCCCTGCAACCAAAACCACACCCCCGGAACCAAGGAAACAAAAGAAGAAGAGTAAAAAGTGGAAAAAAAAAAGAAAAAAAAATTATCGAACTTCCATCACTGGACCCCACACAGGTTCTCTCAACGTTCAAGCCGCTTCTGTTCATGGCCTGGTAACTGTCAAGCTAACAATGGTCGAATTGACTCGCGTGCCCTGGCACCAAACCATTGTTGTTTAGAATTATAATCATCTTGTGTGTGGCTTTGCTTTCTGTTGCCTTAATCGGCCACTGAGCATTACGATCGCTGAAGCCAATTTACTCGCCATATCACCAAAGCCCAGCACATGATATCGCGAAGGATCAAAGGGAAAAAGGCAAACATAACCGATACATATACGTTTTGGGAACCTTGTTATCTCACCCTCGTACGCTATCATTACTTGAGGGGCTCGATCAGTATTACTTACGTTTCTCTCGAAAATAAAACTCGAGCCAGTTTAAAGAACATCGAGGTTGCATGGATTGCAGACTGGAAGTATCTGAGCCATTTGCTCCTCTGATCTGAGGCACGGATACATTCTACTTCCAAAAGGCACCCAAGGCGTCGAAGCTACAAATCAATTCTCTCGTACCGCCAGTCATTGCTGGTCGATGACGCAGCTACCTTTTCCTTGTGCTTTTCTAGAGTTGCCCGCGTGAATTGACTACGTTGCTTTCCATTCCGCGTGAGTCAGCATGTCATACACATGGGGTTCTCTGTTCACTGGTTCTAAGATCTTGTTCTATATACTATTTTGGGGTTCCCATATTCTTGTGTTTGCACTTGGATGGTATGTGTGCCGGCCTACATGATCCTGCAATTAGCTCACTGAGCATTCTTAGGTATTTCCAAGCAAATAATTCAAGATTGGATGCCCTCAATGCCCTGAAATATTCCGTCTGGATTTCAAGGGGTGCAGGCTTAGTATTGACATTCGATGGAACCCTGATTCTGTTGCCAATGTGCAGGAACATTGTCAAAACTCTCAGGCCTAGAATCCGATGGCTACCACTCGATGAATCAATATGGTTCCACCGCCAAGTCAGCTATGCTCTGCTTATCTTTACTATCCTTCATGTTGCCGCTCACTATGTCAAGTAAGTAAGGGTCCCAGAGAACCATTCGAAGCTCTAACACGCAATAGCTTTTACAATGTCGAGAAAGACAACATTCGACCCGTTACAGCCGTACAAATACATTTCACTGAAGCAGGGGGGATCACAGGTCATGTAATGCTCCTTTGCATGATGCTAATGTATACTACGGCTCATCATAGGATCCGCCAGCAGTCGTTCGAGACCTTCTGGTACACTCATCACTTATTCGTGCCTTTTATGTTAGCCCTCTACACTCACGCTACGGGTTGTTTCGTTCGCGACTCTACAGACCCATACTCACCCTTCGCGGGTAAAGACTTCTGGAACCACTGTATCGGATATGAAGGATGGAGGTGGGAGCTAGTAGCAGGTGGTCTTTACCTCCTCGAAAGGCTCTATCGTGAAATTCGAGCTCGGCGTGGAACGGTAATAACAAAGGTGATCCGCCATCCATACGGTATGTTTAGAATGGTACTTTGCCCAACACGTCGATGACCTAACGAACAAAACAGACGCCATGGAAATCCAATTTCAAAAGGAGAGTATGAGGTATAAGGCTGGCCAATGGCTTTTCATCCAAGTCCCTGAGGTGTCCAGCAACCAATGGCACCCCTTCACCATCACCTCCTGCCCGTTTGACCCGTACATCAGCATCCACGTCCGCCAAGTGGGAGACTTCACACGAGCCCTCGGCGACGCACTTGGATGTGGACCAGCACAAGCCAGAGACCTCGAAGGACTCGACCCGCTCGGAATGTACGAGGTAGCCCTTGAAAACGGACAAAAGATGCCTCAACTCCGCGTCGACGGGCCCTACGGAGCCCCAGCCGAGGATGTTTTTGAAAACGAAATCGCCGTTCTCATTGGAACCGGCATCGGCGTTACACCATGGGCATCCATCCTAAAGAACATCTGGCATATGCGCGCTGGACCCAACCCACCCCGTCGTCTTCGTCGTGTCGAGTTCATCTGGGTCTGCAGAGATACCTCTTCCTTTGAATGGTTCCAGGCTCTCTTATCCTCACTCGAATCCCAGTCTGCCTACGAGGCAGCGAATGAAGGACGAGCGGAGTTCTTGCGCATTCATACCTACCTCACACAACGTCTAGACGACGACACCGCCGCAAACATCTACCTCAACTCCGTCGGCCAGGAGGTCGACCCACTTACGGAGCTGAAGAGTCGGACCAATTTCGGCCGTCCGAACTTCCAGCGTCTCTTCACTGCCATGCGTGATGGCCTCCAAGACGGGACATACATGCCTGGCTTGTATGCTGAATTCTCCACGCAGATCGGAGTCTACTTCTGTGGACCCAATGCCGCTGCTAGGCAAATCAGGGAGGCAGGCGCGTTATCGGCGACTAAGGATATAAAGTTCAAGTTCTGGAAAGAGCACTTCTAATAATTTTTTGTTTTTGGATAGGAGGGCCGGGCATAGTGGGCTCTGGTGGGCTTTTTCTGATGAGTTACGAGTTTTCTTTTATCAATATCTTTTCCCCTTTCGACAATGCGAGTTGCGTGTCATTGAACTAGTGTATGTACCTGATGATATGCAATGCCCTGTACAGTAGACCAGTATATAGTCATAAATGGTTCACTCTTCAGTTTGCTAGGGTGAATGGTTATGATACTTTTCCTATATTTCATAGGCTAAGGACTAATATGATACACGTAATTAAGATAAAGGTTGTCAAAGTTACATCCTCTCATCCTCGCTATCGGCATCTTCCGGCATAGCAATTGGTAATCCCAGCGCAGCTGTCTTCTGCTGCATCTCCGCCACAAACTCGTCCAATTCATCTTCGATGTCGACATGAATACGCAATTCCTTCTCTATCAGG
Organism: Aspergillus oryzae RIB40; assembly: GCF_000184455.2. NCBI lineage: Eukaryota > Fungi > Ascomycota > Eurotiomycetes > Eurotiales > Aspergillaceae > Aspergillus > Aspergillus oryzae. The sequence continues at coordinate 3,321,543 of NC_036436.1, forward strand.
ACATTATAAACACTACGTAGCTCCAGAAAGTTCATACCATCACCCTTCCGTGATGCGCCAGGATACCGCTCCTGGATGATATCTGCCCTGAGATGACTGAACGCAAGCATTATGAGCTCTTTGGACCAAGGGCAGGCGCGCATGCCACGGTAAAAAACATCTTTGGCACGATTGATGTCGTGTTGAGATAGCTCGAAGAGAATGTACAGTTTCCAGAGCGTGAGGCTGGAGCGGGCGGTGGAGACTGTGTTATAGTGTGTGGGGGTGGAGGGGTCTTGGTCACCAATAGCCTTTTCAAAAGCCGCACGAACAGAGTGTGGTGTAGAACCGGCATAAATAGGACGGTTGAGTTCGGTGAAGATGGAGAATAGGTGTGATGTGATTGGTACTTGGGTTGTGAGAATTTGATCAGCGCGGTTGTGGGCTTTTGTCGTTATGTCCATGATTGTATCCCTGACACGCTCTTCAATACGGAATCGTGACTCGTTCCAAGCGAAGAGGGATAGAAATATCGTGTTATGAGGGAATAAAGATATGCTATCTGCCAGTAGAGCACGTATCTGAGAAGGTTTGTATATGCTGCTTGTGCGGGCGTGATAGTAAAGGAGTCTTGCACGCGCTTGGTGGAGGAGTTCAATAGAAACGGATCTGAACGATTCGAACTGTACTGGCAATGTTGCAAGTCTGTCGAAGGCATTGCTGTATGGCTGGAGGGCTTTATTTAGATCCCGAGACTTAGAAAGGTATGCTAGTATTGCTAGACAGTCTACGCAGGCCACGAACGTATTGGCATTTCCGGCTGCAAGCAAGGCCTCTTGAATATCTGACAGTAGCTGCTATGAGTTAGCCTAGTGGTGAGAAGTGAAAGAGCGTGCCCACTTACATTATGAGTCTTCAGCAAACTTGTCGGGCTGAATATGTATTGTTTGGGATCCACCGGAGCCTTCAGACTAGGACTGCTCTGAGGAATAGAATTGAAGAGATAAGAAACATAATCTAAACTCCCGGCTTCCAGCATTTCCCATATATAAGTATGCCAAAGGAGAACCGAATCGGCCTTCTCCCTCTCAGTAAACGTCTTACTGTTTTGGCTCATAGATAGAGTAGTTTCCCACACACGGTCGGCAGCCTCCAGGTTGCCTGACCGACGTTCAATAAGAGCATACACATTGTAGAGCCACAGGCTGGACGGCCGCTTCTTAAGTAAGGATTTCGCGTACTTTGCTGCCTTAATGCGGTCACATGCAAACTCCACTGCGATTGAATACGCAGCCAAATGGTCATTTCGTGGCATCGCCTCTACTAAAGATCTCAATACCTTGGAAACCCATTCAGGGTCGACATCGGATTGAGAGTTCAGTACGGCGGTAGCCCAAGGACCGATGGAGGAAAACCATGCTTCGTGGTCTGCGAAGAGAGTGTCGAATGAATGAACAAAATTCTGGAAGTAAACCGGCACCGAAGCGGTAGTCCTAGTATTAGTGTTCCATTTATGAACCCAGCGATCAAGCGCGGGATCAGAGCTGCTCATGAATTCATTTCGCAAGAAGCTGTCACCCATCCAATGATTTGTTTTCTTCGAGTCGTTGGAAAATGCAATAGGAGGAAGATGGCAGAAATATAAAAAGCTGTCAACTAATACGTCTGTTGATGCCAAGCCCCATACAAGGGATAGGACCTCTCGAAGGTCGGTCGAGAGAACTACACGATAAGGATCATCGTTCTCTTCATCTAAGCTGCGAGCTGGAAGGCGAGCGTTGTGAATATGTTCCCGTTCACATGACATCCAAGACGCGAATATAGACTTGGAGTTGACTCGAAGTCGCGGCGTGAAGGACCTGGGCTCCAGAAGAGTATTATGGCCGCTCCGCCATCCCTTTGCGCCAACTTCACCAACACGCGCAACTTCAGAATCCCAGAAATCCATGAAAGCTGACAACACCTCCTCTCGAGCTGTAGCAGAGTCGATTGTCCCTGATTGAAAGAGGGTGAGCTCTAGAATTGCTTGCCACAGACCTACTGCATGTTCGGCGAACCCTGCTTCTCGCATGAAAAGTGTTAAGCGAAGGAAGAGGTAGACTTGAACATGGGATTTCTCCGGGTTGTCGGATGCAGACCTGTTCAATCTCATACAGTCGATGAATGTAGCATAGCATCGTTCGTAAGTAAAGTCAAGAAATTCAGTCTGCCGGAAATCCAGGTATTTGACCCAAAGGCTGATGAAATGAGGACTTGATTTCAAAACAGCCTGCCACCGTGCTGAAAGCTTTTTCGTGTCCCAAAGCTTGGCGCCTTCTTCTAGAAGTCCGAGTAGAAGGAGATCACGAGAAGCATGGTCCCCAATCTTTTTTAAGGCTTTCTCGTAAAGAGATATCTTGATATCGGCCAGGCTCTTCTTTTCAGCATACGTGAGGGTTCTCGTTTCTCCTTCAGAACCTTTCAGAAGAGATTCCTGATGCTCGACAAGGTCAATCCATGCACGGACATCGGTGGGATTGCGTTCAACATTCCTGGACAACTCAACACTGCGCTGTTTGATCTCTTTATCAGGGTCGACTCGCACCGTCTCGTCACCGCTCAAATTGGTGTCTGATACTTCTTCCATGTCACTAGGAAGGTTATCCTCATGCTTCGCCTTTCCATGAATTGAACGATAGCCATATTTCTCGTCGTCTGAACCCTCATCTCCTGAGATATCACTGGGCTTCTGATGCACGGAAGCCTTAAGTGGAAGGTAATCTTTCGAGGCGTCTGCAGCAGCATCTAACGTAGGCGCTGGTCGTATCCGAAGTATTTTCGTCTTCTGTGTGTTTACCCCAGATATAATACTCTTAGACCTTGTCCTTGAGCCATCGGAGCGCCAGGCATCTGCCTTTATGATCAACGCGTCTCCTTCGGCGGTATCGCGATCGATCTTATAGGTCGAAGGAAGGCCTAGCACGCTACCACGACCTATCCGGTGGTAAAATGGAACATTGTAACGATGAATAGTACCGTATATGATATTGTACCTGTCACCTTTACAATCCACAACAAATAGATCGGACGCCTCTTCCTCTAGCTTCACGGTGTCTTGCGGGGCCGATCGGTGCTCAGGAATGAGCTCCCGTTCGGAATGATACGCCTCCTTATGGCCATGACGAATGTCTTTACGCTCTCTTCGGCGATCTCTCGAGCGGGAATGGTCTCGGTGATGTCTGTGTCTCGAACGGTGTCTTTTTGAGTGGTGGCCGTGCTTGTCTTCTTTCTCGGAGCTGTCGCGACTGCGGCGCTCGGGAGGCCGATCAGCTTCGGGTGGAGGCGCTGGTCGAGGCTTGAAGCTGGCGAACCGTGGGATGGACTTCTTCTCTGGCTAAAAAAACACATTCAAATTAGTTTCAATGATAATTCTGATTTCCATGAATAGGGACCAACCTGAGAGCTAGAGGAATCCATGCTCCTGAACGTGAGGCATCGTGAGTCTTGACGATCAGTAGTTTGGTGGTTGTCACTGGAAAAACTCCGCCTCCGCTTCCCGCGATTTTTTCTTGTTGGAGAGGCGGCAGTAAAAAAAAAGCTACTCCGATTACCTACCGTGCTGGCGTGAAAAAATAACCCAATACGCCTGGGGAGACTGAATTGTTGTTCAAGTTTGAGAAGTGTGTTTCTGAGGGATGGGTTACTATTGTAAATACGGTTAAGAAACAATTTACGCTTCAAGATGGCATCGTCCCTCGCCGCGCAGCTGTCGCAGATTGCGGCAAACTCGACCAACCAGTTAAACCTCAAGGCGCAGAGGATATCGCATTCACAATCTTTGATTTTCGACAGAAAGGTCGCAGGGTCCCAAGATTTCGATACGATCTATGATATATGCAACGAAGGTTTCCAGGAATTATGCGAGCTGGATCCTCGATTTGCGCAATTCGAGCGCACGATCTTTAGCGAACAGAGCAAGGTGCAGGAGCGGACGGAGATGAACGCTGCCCAGAATAAGGAGCTAGATGCAGTCTTGGAGACTTTTCTTGCTTTGGTGGGAGGGAAGTTATTGCTGAGTCCTGCCGTAAAGGCCGTTGAATGGCTCGTTAGGCGTTTTCGGTACGATGGATTTGATCGATTGACTGTTCGACAACCGTGGGCTAACAGACCGTGCAGGATACATGAATATAACACGGAGTTTACGATCCTCACTTTCCTTCCATATCACACCACCCCTCTGTTCCTGAATCTACTGTCCATACTCCCAGAAGATCTGACACCGACCTTTAAAATTCTCAATCCTTATAAGAAAAGCTCAGTCAACCCCCCGCGCCATCCGCTCGTGCACAGTGCTACCACAAACAAGCCATTCTTCGCAGCTTTAAATAGATACACCATCCAAGTCAGCAAGGAACAAGCAGGTCACCATGCGCTTCTGACATTTTGGGCTGGTATCGTAACAGAGTCCGTTGCTGGTATGCTGGATTCAGCGCGTTCGGGTCGACGAAACATTGAGAAGGAAAATCACGATGATATCATTATGCGAGTTCTTCCGGTTTTGAATGACGGGTTGGCTATGAAGGATGTAGCAGAGCTGGTCATCGGGTGCTACATGGTTTGCGTGGCTATTGCACAAAAGGCTTCTCTGCACGACAAGGTCCTCGATAGCTTGATGGAGGCTGTGGCAGAGTCTTGGACGGAAGAAACGGTGAACTCAGGTCTTGTCTGCTTAGCTGTCCTTGCGCAGAAGAAACCAGACACTACGTTACCAAAGCGTGTTTTCAAAGCCATCCTTCGATTAGAGAACCCTCTTCAGCAGTTGTCCGAAACTTCAAAACAACACCGGGCATCTCAACTACTACTTGGATTGGTGGCAGGCTGCGTACAGGACCTTTCGAAGCAGAAAGACACAGCCCGTCTTGATTTCTTGTCGCTTATGTTCGAGAGTGAGCTGTTAGGAGAGGCCGAATTGGGCAGTGGCATGGCAATAGTCCTGCGCGCTAGTAGCAATTCTCATAAGGATGGTGCTATGTCTCTGGATGCGCAAACCCACCTCGCGGATCTGGTACAGCACTTCAGCCGATCGGAATCCCTGCGTCCTATCTTCCAGAAGACCGTTGCGGAGTCATCCTTTGATATCGTTGCTATCGAACAAAACTTGCAAACAGTCATCGAGTCCGCACCCGCTCCCAAAGCCTTGGAAGACATAGAGATGGAAGACGCGGAGAAGGAAGAGGAGCAAGATAACTTCGCACCTGCTCTAAAATCTCTGACCGGTAGCTCGTTCAAGGGCTCATATCTCAGCACCCAATCCATTCCGGTGTACGATAACCTTGTCCGGGCTTTTGCCCTGGGTATTGGAGCTCAAGAGAAGCTCGATGCATTCGCCAACCTGCCAGCTCTTGACAAAGGGAACGCTGCAAAATCTCCTCAATATCTGTCTTTCTTTGTCCGGGTCTTTTCCGGGTCATATCCCATTGGCACCAGAGTGGCTGCATTGAATATGGTATCTTCGTTTCTCACCACCGCCTCCATTGACATGGATCTCCAGGCGTTACTGCCTTTTGTTTTAGTCACTCTTGCTGATCCTTCAGAGCGAGTTCGTCGGGAGGCCGCTGGCATTTTGACTATCATTGGTAGCCTCCACAAGAACAAGAAGGGTGATGCTCCAGGAGGTGTCTGGGCCCGTGACACAATTTACGGTCAAGACAAGCAGCCCAAGAATATCCAGTGGACCCCGGGTCGCGACTTACAGAAGGTTTTCGAGCGTGCTTTGCTCCCAGGATTGGAAGAATATGTCATTGATCCAGATCATATCGGTCGAGTCCTCGAGGCTACACTGCGTGGTTCGTCTGTTTCGGACTCAGAGTCTTCTGAGCTTAAGAAGGCTGTCCGATTAAGCTTTTTCACCTGCCTTTGCTCTCATGCTGTTCATGTTCCGCTCTATGCGCCCAAGCTTGGCCTGCTAAAGCTTCTCAACCGTGTCGAAAAGGCTGGTGGAACGACCCGTACTAAGGAACTTGGGTCTCTACTAAAGAGCTGGAGAGAGATGGACGGACAGCAGGCTAAGGATGTTTGCGAGAAGGAGCGAGTCCCCGTTTCAGAGATGGAGAGCCAGATTGTCCTGACAGTGACACCAAAAGAGAGAGACGCTATCACCGTTCTTTTATCGAATGTGAGCCCGTATTCGGGGTCCTTGAGTCCTTCTTTCGTCGGCGCAATCTTCGGTCGTATGAAGGATGTCTGGGCCAAGGTTCCTGAAGATCGTCAAGCTCTTGCCGCCGAGAATCTGTTTGAGATATCTCTGGAACAATCAGATTCGCCTCTGGTTGATGGATGTAAGGATGTCCTGCGCAGTGTAGAGCTTCCAGGAGCCGTGCTTTCTCAATTCCTTCAGAAGATCCCTTCCACGGTCACTGATATGGAGGGTCTTGGGCCAGCTCCTAAGAGAAGGCGCACCAGCCAGAGTAATATGGTCGCAATGACTGTCAAGGATGAGGCTGCTCTCAGTGAACTCATGGAGAAGATGACCTTCATTCTTGAATTAGTAGATAGCTCGTCTCCTGAGACTCATCCGGAACTGGCCGATGGCTTGTTCCAAACGCTGGCTGCTCTTCACCACTTCAAGTCTCAAGTTCAGTCAGGAATGAGTTACCTGCTCAGCTTGGCACTTGGCAGCTTGCTGGCTATTGTCAACCGCTCGAAGACCATTGGCAAGCCGCAGTTCGATACATCCGTTATTCGTGCCGATCTGGTTGTCGACTGTGTCCGCACTACCGACAGTCCTCAAGTGCAGAACGCAGCCCTTCTCTTGGTCGCGGGTCTGTCTGTCATTGCTCCTGAGTTGGTTCTCCACAGTGTGATGCCAATCTTCACTTTCATGGGCTCCAGCGTGCTCAAGAAGGATGACGACTACTCTGTTTCCGTGATCGATCAAACGATTGATCAAGTCGTTCCGGCACTCATTCAGTCGTTGCGTAACCAGAAGCGTGATGTTGTGTCAGGGACATCCGAGTTGCTGCTCAGCTTCACCGCTGCCTTCGAGCACATCCCTTCTCATCGCCGCCTCCGACTTTTCCACGCCCTTATTACCAAACTAGGAACGCAGGACTTCTTGTTCGCTGTTTTGTCCATGCTTGCGAATAGATATTCCATGGATAAGGATGTTCTGATCTTGATGACGGGCTTGGTTTCGGATGCTAATGCTCCTGTTGAGCTTGCCACGTACAGCAAGTACCTCGGACTGGTCAGCGACTCTCTCAAGGCGAAGCCTGGTATCTCACAAGTTCTTCTTGGAATCGGAAGTGATGACGGCCGTGAGCCTCAGAAAGTTGCAGTTGACCTTCTCCGGGCTTTGGCTTATCTGTTTAGGCACTCTTCTCTCAAATCAAAGATGGCCAAGGCTTTCGCAATAGTGGAAGGTGATGAACCTCAACAAATCCGCGCCCTCTTCTCGCAGATTCTGGAACAAACCTTGGCAATTGGAGACAATATGCAGGACATGAAGTCCGTCGGCCAGGCAAGTGGCGAAGTTCTCAGTGCACTGTTCGGAACCTTATCACTCGTCGATTTCCTCGACACGATCGAGGTGTTGCTTCAGCGTCCCAACGACGAACTGCGTCGCAAGGTTCTCCGGCTTTTGGAAGGCCGGTTGCGCCAGAACCCCGAACGCGACAGTCCTTCCCAAACCAGGATGTTGGACTTTTTGTCCGTCTTGGTCAAGATTGTCGAGTCTTCACCAGACATCCTGCTCAAGCACGCTGCGGTGGCTTGTATCGACCGCATAGCCGACAAGTATGGTAAGAAGGATCCGTCGAAGGTTATCCCCGCCGCGAGGGTTGTTGCTAGTGAGGTCTGCATTGGACAGGAGGATGACCGTATTCGCATCATGGGCGTGCTGTGTCTTGCCTCTATGGCCGAAGTCCTGGGCCAGGCCATGATCCCTGCGCTGCCGGACACACTCAGTCGCTCGCTGGCCTTGCTTGGATTGAGCTTGGAGGATGGCAAGGAGAACACCAGGTTGCACGATGCCGTTTACTCCCTGTTTTCAGCTCTTTTCGTCCACCTCCCTTACATGATCTCCGCTTCTCATCTAGACAAGGTCCTTGTGCTTTCGTACAAGTCCGCCATGAACGATGAGTTTGAGGAGGAGAGCCGGCAGGAGGCGTTGAGACTTATGGCCAAGAAGGTTGATGCTTCTGCAACATTCGGCGCAGTCGACCGCAACTGGCAGCATGCCGTGCAAGCCGGACCAGAAGCTACAAAGGAAACTTTGGAAGTTGTCAGCATGGCCATCGAGAAGCATCCGAAGTCATCTACCGCGAAGAACCTACCCGTCATCACCAACATCCTTTTCAAGGCGTTCGATTTGCGTCGGGAGCAACTCGCATTGGGATCGGATGCTACTTTTGACTTGTCTGATGTGGACGAGATCGAGGAGACCATCAACGAGGTCACAATCAAGATGATTTACAAGCTCAACGACTCAACATTCCGTCCTATCTTCACAAAGCTCCTCGAGTGGGCAACAACCGGCGTTTCAAAGAAGGATACACAGGGCAGCCTGGCCCGGCACACGACCTTTTACAAGTTCCTGCAGGTCTTCTTCGGTACCCTTCAGGTAAGTACCATATGTTTCCAAGCTCTTCAACCCAGTCAACCATTTTCTAAACGAGTCACAGTCCATCGTCACCGGCTACGCCAGCTACATCATCGAGAACGTAGTATCAGTCCTCAGCAAAGCCAGCCCGTCCAACCCCAACACTAAATCTCTCTGGTTGGCAACCATGCGCCTGCTCAAGAACGCCTTCGAGCATGACCAAGACGGTAAGCTTGACAGCATTCTCAAACCCTAAAATAAGCAGATCAACTAACCTGACTCGAAACAGAATTCTGGCAATCCCCTTCACACCTCACCAAAATCGCAACACCCCTAATCTCCCAACTCGCCCACGCCACCCACCCCACAACCGCAACACTAGTCATCAACGAAGCCATCCCAGCAATCACCGAACTCGCCGTGGCAGCCGACTCCACAGACAATCACAAGGAACTCAACACAGTCCTGATGCGGTACCTGCGTCCCTCAGCCGGTCCCACCGGCAAAGCCGCCGGCGGCGAGAACCCACATACGCGTCTCGCAGCCCTCAAAACGGAACAGTCACTCACCGAGCAGCTAGGCGAGGAATGGCTTGCTCTGCTGCCTGAGATGCTGCCGTACATCAGTGAACTGATGGAAGACGAGGACGAGAACGTGGAGAAGGAGGTCCGCAAATGGGTTAAGCAGATTGAGGACGTGCTTGGAGAGAAGTTGGATGATATGTTGACCTGACGTGCTTTCCGATTGGGACGAAGTCAAGTTTCAAAAGAGGTTCTGGGCATTTTTGGCGTTGGATTCTGTCTTGAGTGGAGATGTTTCTTTGTGTATAGAAAAGTTGGCTTGGTTTGTTGTGTGTTGTGCTGTTGATATATAATTCATAGATTTCGTTCTACCTACCTACCTACCTACTACTACTCTACTGATAGTAGAAACTTTTCGTCACTATGTCTGTCTCTCACACTACTTGTATGTAGCTGTGGCTGAGCTTAATAATCAGCCCTGCAAGGTTAAGGTAATATAGACTGTAGAAGCGTGCGTCCAGGCAACCACATTCCTAACATGTTTCACTAGACTACCTACTCAAGCTCAACTACAGTGCTTGTCAGTTCAGCTTCACAATGTGACATTGCCTCCCCGCGCATCAGCCCCGGAAAGATGGCTGGTCCGATGACTGTGAAGCGGGCCTTCTTGCTAGGAACTGGTCGAAGAACCACTGGCATTCGACACCCATGGAGGATCCAAACCTGGTCCCCCGGCTCTATTGCCCTAACGTTATTCTTCATAGTCCCGAGCCGCCGGCATTTAGTCCCGACGAACACGCGTATACTAATTAGGTTCCAAAGCTCCTTGCACATGAACTGATATTTGGTCAGAAAGTCACTCCTCGGCCTGGAAGCAAGGTCCCAGAGCGTCAGCTTATCCTGATCAACCTGCTCCGCTGCTACGCGAATGGCACGGAGTAAAGCGACTGTTGTCTCATGCGTCGGCCTCTCATGTTGATGTTGATAATGTTGGCGATACCTCTTCTCTGAAACCCAAGGGTGTAGAAGCATAATTACATCCTCCCTTTCGTACAGTGGTCCGTGGCCAGCATCTTCTGGCCAGAGTCTTCGGAGGTACCCTTCCAGGTTTCGATACCACTCAAGTATGGGTAGCTCGGGAAATTCCCACTTTGGTCCAATATTTTCGATTGTGTCTACCAAGCGACCTTGGGCAAAGAGAATTCGACTTTTCAGGTCAATGGAGGCGCTTCTTGCTGTGATAGAGCCAGAGGCCCGGCTTGCATTGACTGCGCTCCAGTCGACAGAATCATGCGGCATCCAGGTTGGGAAGTCATCACCTCGGGAGGCAGTACGATACGGCCTCTTATGAGAGAAACATAAAAAGTCAATACTCTTGTGTCTCTCTATGAACAGACTGAAAACCTGCAAGTAGATCTCGATGACAGGTGCGGCCTCGTCGACCCTCACCTTGCTCACGTCGGTGTCCCAAACAAGCCCCAGGATACCGTAAACCCGATCCCGAGGGTCCGTCATGTTCAGACCAGCTGTCTGGAGAAATAGCTGCAGAAGTGATGAGCCTAAATATCTTCTGGTGACTTCATAATGCGTAACTCCATCATTACTCTGTTGATGGTGAAGTTGGCTTCCCAGAAGCCTGTCGGCCCTCGCTTGCAGGATATTACTACCCAGCGACTGATGAGGCATCCTTTCCCTGTCAATGTACTTGGCGAGCCTCCCCGCTTCGCCGGATCTCTTGAAGAAAGAGTCATCATTAACTCTTCGCTGGAACTCTAAGAGCTGCTGCCCATCAAAGACATCCCGCTGGCAATATATGTTGATTTCTCTGGCCAGGATGAGCTCCTGCTGGATCCACAACCTTCGCCAGTACGGATTCCGAAAAATATCGGCAACCGGATACCAGTGGGATGGATCATAGTCAGAAATCTGAATTTCCTCGCCGAGACGTGCAAGGTCATCAAACGAGACATCCATTGGCCGCACGCTGTGATCGAGCCAAGCGCAGACAACCTGTGCGCTTGAGTAGATGCTCCCCATCAGCTTGATCTGGTGTTCCTTTTCCTCCTTGCTTCCCTGATTGATACATATGGCATCCGTCCAGAGAACACGAGGCTTGTCAGGCTGGCGCAGATCGTCCAATGCCTTCCTCAGGTTCCGCTGCACAGGAAATGCCTTGTATCCATTAATGGAGATGTTATAAGTTGGTTTAGGTGGCCCCCAAGTGTAGCTCAAGGCTTCGAAGCTGGGGTTTTCATCCAAGGAGACGTGGAAGAGGCGCCCGACCACCTTGCTACCGGGCTTTCCTGGCCAGAGTTCAAATAGTCTGATTTCATGCTTCGCAGGGTCCAGAGGTTCGTATGGAAACGTGGTATGTGACCTCTTCTGTGGTACTGGAGCTCGGGATCGTCTCCTCGGTCGTAGGCGCTCCAAAACCGGTGGGACGGCGGGTTGGAACCGAGGTATAAAATGAGCGCTGCTATAAACACCAACTCGGCCCTCGTTGTTCGAGCCCATGACAGCTGCAGAACTACTATATATTGCGTATGTATATACTGGAGGAAGGGTCTACATGGATCGAATATGTGCATAATTTGTTTTTGTCCGCGAGCGATCAAGATCCCTGAGAACTGGCAGATCTAAATTACCGCTAAAACCAACCATCCTTGCTCGGTTATATAATACTCCGAGTGATACAACATCCTTGCACTCTTTCTATCTTTAGGCAGCTATTTTCTCTCGGACAAGACTAATGGTCGGGCAATCTGGGACGATCACAGAAGCCTGGAATGTGTGGTGTTGCAAACTTGCAATTGGGGGTGTCATGAGTGGACTGCGGATAAATGCATAGATATTTCTATTTTTATACCGAATCGGATCCAAGGAAAGCTGGCGGCTATACTCCGTCCAACGTCGCAAGGAAATCAGCAACAACCCGTTGAATGGCTGAGTGCAGAGCTTAGGCGCCTGCGAGATTAGTCTATCTTTAGTACTATTACACTGTTTCAGAAATCCATCAGTATCCCTTATACAGAACTACAGGTAGGCAATCCAAAGCAATAGGAGTCCACTAAATCCACAGGATAGTACCCTACTAAAGTTGGGTTATATTCTAATTGATCTGGGTCTTGCTAGGTTTAGTTAAATTAGTGAGTGTGAAGTAGATAACTGGTAACCTTTGGTTTGAATTAAGTAATTAAATTGGCTTTATTATTTATATCTAACATAAAGTACGCTTTTTAGTATAAGAAGTCAGAAACCGTTAGATGCTGAGGTTCTATCAAAGAATCTTGGTAGGTAGGCGCCCTGTGTAGATAGACGGCTGCCCTGTGGATTTAACAAACCTCAACCAATATCAATCCCTAACATATACCATGTCTCCCTCCTAGTCTGAAAACCACTTCATCCAGGAACAGAAAGCAAACAAGAAAATAAAATCGAACACCAAGAACCCTAGTCTTGGTACTAGGCACATCATACATGCCCACATTTACATGGATTTCCGTCCTTGTTCTGTTTCACGGCTTCGACTCATCCCAGGAATAGTCTGACAAGCGTGGATTGGACTGTCAGGCTATTTTCTGTAGTAGATACGTTGGGTTCAAAGTGGAAGAGCTAAATAACGGAATCTTGCAGTTGTTCTACTCATTCTATTTAGGGAAGAAGTATTCTGTATTAACAATCAATCATGTTTAATCATAGAGAGGTACTAAAACCGAGAACATAGTGATTGAACCCTTGACTTGATGGCCCAAGTTAGAAGAGTAAAATGAACGGCCAGAACTATCATCAAATCTCATTATGATTTCTCATCTTCTTTAAATCCTTTCCGGACATTTGCGTATTTCGACCAGGAGAAATCGATATAGTTTTCGGTTTTATTCAAAGCACCAGTGCCACCGAGTTCTTTAACAAGCTGTGTCATAGTAATCAGTACATCACTTCAATAGTTACAAGCAGATAAATTGTAAAGGTACATAGAGATGAAGAAATGAAGATGACATACCGTGCCAATAAGGCTGTTTTCCCCTACTCTATCCATACTGGTCTCCCACCACATCCCACCTGCGAGGCCTTTCATTTTGATATATCCCGCCTTGACCTTGGTCATGTTCACCGTATCGTAGGAAACATACATCTTGTTTTTCTCATCGTAACTATAGCTGGCTCCTGTCCTTGGTAACTCAACAACTTTTGCGTTAGCCAACGGCAAAACCTTGTAATGCCAAACTCCTGGATCGCCCATGCCCGTCCCAACCTCAACATAGGGTTGCCCTAGTCCGGTAGTGTTGATAAATGAGCGGCCGTAAAGCGGCATACCGAGGACAATCTTCTCGGCTGGTACACCATTAGAGGTATAGTATTTTATAGCATCATCTGTATTAGCGGGTGTGGTTTCGGGATTAGAGGTGTTGGGATAGAGATTAGCTGCGTGGCCGGTTGTATTCGCCCAACTGCCGACGTAGTCGTATGCCATCAAATTCCAAAAATCGAGATATTGATCCATCTCAGACATCGGAAGAACCTTATAGTTGGACGCACCTTGAAGTTGTCATTAGTCTTCTTCTTTTGTGCCTTTGAAGGGGCCACACATACCGGCTGAGCAGGCGATTGTTAGGAGGAAATGATTTCCATTCGCATGCTCTTTGCTACATCTGTCTAGTTCCTGTTGGTTTTGTCTTAGTGGTGCGATGGGAAAGGAATACAAGAATCATTTTTGGAAATGGATTCTCATATGCATTTTCTGATGTATACGCAGCACATACCTCTCTTACTTCCTTCAGGAGAGACACCATATCTTTTGCACTGTCTTCTTTGGGATACTGCATGCCATCAGTCCTCGTGAAACATAATGAATATCAATAATAGGGAAACGCTCACCTCCCAATCGATGTCCAGCCCATCAAACCCCACGTCATGCATCAACTTGACCGCCGACTCAGCGAAGTTCTTTCGGTTCGCCTCAACATTGAGAATCCCAGCCCAGCTTTGTGAGTTTGTGTACCCGCCGATTGAAAGAAGGACTTTTAGATGTCTGTTCTTTTTCTTTAGGAGACCCAATTGTCTGACGCATCCGTAGATATTGGCCATATCTCTTTCCTCTGGGTCGCCGGGGAAGAGTTTATCATAGTCAGCCCACTGATCCCATAATCTAACCTCACCAGTTTCAGTGAGGTTCGCAAAAGCGTAGAGGACGTGGGTGAGTTTGTCGGCGGGGATATGCTGCGGATAGTGGTCATTGTATATGGCCTAGGCCTTCATGTTAGGAAGGTCTTTTGTGCTGGTTTGGTAGGAATGAGGGTGAGGGGCAAACGCCAATACTAACCCAACTTGCGAAGTAGGCAACGGATATATATCCATTCTCCGGCTTAGAAGTATCATGTTTATCGTTTGCATGCGGGATGAGGGCAGCACTAGCGAAGCACGCGAGGCCCCAGAGAAGGAAGAAGAAAGTTTTCATCGTCAATGATGCTAGTGGATGTCCAAGTATATATGCTGGAGGAGACACTTCAATACGGTGCAGATAGGACTGAGCATAGGAAGAAGCCTCCGGGCTGTATAGAAATAACTTGAAGATGTCGATAAGAAGGAATCCATGTTGCACTTATAGTCTTTTTGCCGCTCTGATATCTGTATAATGCAATAATTAATGAATGTCGGCATTCTAACAGACATTTTAGAAAACAAAGGACGATATACCCTCTTCGACGGCTCCGATAAGACGCATATTTCGTGATTACTTTGTCAAGTCGAAGAATACTTGAGGGTTACATTGCTTTGTATGTCATTGTGTTCAATGGATGTTTTGTTTGGTGGGGCTTTCAGGCTACGTTTCAAGTCTTGCGATAGTAGATCTATGGATGTGCCAGAGAGGGGGTCTTTTTGTCCAATCCACCTTTTATGAAGACGCAGTAAATGGAAGACAAGGGGCGTGACCTGGGAATATATTGGTGCCTGTGATTTCAGGCAATTAAGCGAAGATTCGGCGAAACTTGAACTAGAATCACCATAACCCAGGAGTCAACTTAGACTACACATACAGAGGAGTCGGTACCTTGATCAAGTTGGTCTGTATTAAACTAAAGTATTCTAAATTAGATTAGGTTCAGCGCAAAAGACTCCAAAAATGATTTCGGACCCTGGCGATAGCCGGACATCTCGATCAAAAACGCCCTTGTGCGCTACTGCTATGCGAATTTCATACAACAAAACAACCCGGGTATATTCAGACAAAAAACATTCCCTCAACGCCATGAAAACATGAACTTTTGTATCTCGTGAAACCCCCTGTATCCGTTGTTGGATACGGGAAGACCATTAAAAAGCAGTCCCCACACTTCCAGCATGAACCCTGGGGACACGGGCAGTAGACATCAAATCGATCGAACGGTCAGGAGGCAGAATTGGGCCTTGGTTCTCCGAATACTCTGGTGGCGCTACCTGGACCAGTGTCGGGGGTGCGACGCTGCGGGGACTGAAAAACTCTGCATTAACTTCATGCTGGGTGATCTCATGCTCAGAATCCTTTGTCTTTGCGTCGGACCGGGCCCGGCTTGTAAGCTGGATTGGGATCTTGAGCGTTGCCGTTGGGGTCAGGATATTGGCGTTTGGAGTATGGTAAGAGAGGCTGAGTTCGAGGCAATATATGCGAGAGATCAGACACGAGTGGAAGGTCGGAACGAATGCTTTCGTCTTGGGAAGAGTGATGGGCACGACCACCGATGCGGTATAGTAGGTCTCTCCAGTGAAAGACGCCGATGGACCGGTTAGAGATTCCGAGGATGATGTTGACTCCATCGAGTCGCAGCGACTGAGGCCCCTGGGGCTAGTATGCTTCGTCCAGTGTGCAGACGCCACGCACATGGTGGAAAGAGGGACCGTCTCGGTGTAACACCCTTGACCTATCTGTGCCCAGGGCACATTTCGGGGGGAAGGGTAATCACCCCAGGGTTCAGCGCTGAACAGACTGGACGCTCGGAGCTTACTCCAGATCGTGCCCAGGCGGGGAGGTTCCTCATTGCCCACGGGATCGAATCGTAGGTGCACTGTGGCAGCGGTGCTGACCGAATCAGTGGCCTCGCTGTTTGGTGGGCACAGTTGCACAGGCTTGGGCTGCGACGAGGCGACGACTAGTCGGCCCAACTTGCCTCTCATGAAACCGCGCTTGACGTCTTTCTCCTTCCGAACGCAGTAGCTGTCGTCGTCCGTGATGTTCAAAGGTGGCTCCTCATCGACTGCTGGAATGATCCGCACCTTCTTTCCTACCGAAGCCAAGGCCTTCGACGGGGCATTTTCTGGCTTGCGTTGCACGCTAACACGGATCAAATATGATATCCGGCACATATCTGGGGCTAGATCATTCAAGAGTGACTTGCCATCATTGGCCAACATGGGGTCTCCGAGAGAAGGTGGGAGCAGGGTGTGAGAGCGTTCGACATGGGCGTTCGTCTTTGCATGGCTACATACATGTGGCAGCAGACGATCGGGTACGACAAATGTGAACGGAAACTTGTAAGTGCGTCCGGCCTCCAGCACACGGGGCATGGGGTAGGCAGAATCCTCAATCGGCTGGCGAAGTCGGAGGAATGTCTGGTAAGCACCTGTACGTCCTGGCATCGCTACACGCTCCACGGAAGTTCTCGATGTCCCTGTATATATGAGTAAAGGCTCCCTCCAACAATGATTGATCTATCCTGTCTGGGATTTCCTTACCCTCAAAGGTGATCTCAACCTCATCAAAACGAGTATCATGGTCTACCGTTATCACTGCCGTCCCTTCAATGCGATCCTTGGTGGTATATGAATTGACAAGGCCTTCGGTCTGTCCGGCGAGTTCGATGTTGACCTTCGGACGCGACTGCGTCAAGGACTCCAACGTGCTGGAGCTACGAGTGACAAATGAGGTCATTTCGGCTGTATGTCACAAGTACAAGGGATAATACAGAGAGAAATGCTCAGGGATATAGTGGAGAGCGCGTCATGCGCAGCACCCCAGACTGGTAGTAAAGAGGAGAGATGGTTACTGAGCAAAAGGAATTGGACGGCAGCGTGGAGAAAAGAAGAATATAAAAAGAAACGAAGGGAGACGCCAGCAGCGAGAGAAAGGTTCTAAATTGAATGTAGGGATGGGGTGATGGTTGTCGTTGGGTAATAGTAATGGCGAGCTGTGGAGATAGTTTGATGTATACTTGCAGCACCACTCAAATTAGATGACAACGATGGATATCCTCCTGAAAGACCCCCGGCAATTAAGATATTATATAGCTAGCTCATATCCCCCTTCTACGTATTTCTAATTGACCAATTTGAAGACATGTCAATCCTTAGGGCGCAAAAAATGAGTCACGCATCGAGCAAAGAAAGAGAGAATCCATTGATCGGTCATCCTCAGCACGTGTTGACGATAATCCACTTGTTGGATCAAAAAGTAAAAAAAAAAAATAAAAAAAATAAAAAAATAAAAAGATAAATTAAGAGCGAACCAAAAAACTCACACACCGACCACATGAATGAATGAATATTTTCCATAGTTCGTCTCCATAACACGAATTCCGGCCCAGATCCACTTTTGCCAGCGATTGGTCCAACTCCCGATGATCCTTTGCGCCCTTCCGTGACATTTGCAGTCGATTCCAGTCCCGGATAATATCAACCCTTAAGCGATGCCGACCTCACGCCCTGTGACATATTGATCATGAACTTTACTCCGGAGTACGAAGATATTTCCCCATGGGATATGGAGAAGAAGGAGAAGAAGAAGAACGATAACGTAATCCACGGGCGAGCGGCCATCCCGGGCGAGCGGCCACGTCAACCAATTTCAACCACGCTTGAAGAATCTATATATTTCAACCACCAACTATGCCACCAAAAGCAGCCAGAAAGCTAAAAGATTCTATTGAACAAGAAGGTAGAATTCTACTAGCAATTTCAGCTATTAAAAAACAAGAAATTCGCACTATAGCTGAAGCAGCACGTATCTATAATATTCCACGTACTACCCTTCGGAGACGCCTGAATGGCCATACTTTTCGAGCCGAAACGCGCGCCAATGGCCATAAATTGACTCAAAATGAGGAGAATTCGCTGGTACACTGGATTCTATCGCTAGATCAGCGTGGAGCACCTCCTCGACCTGCTCATGTACGAGAAATGGCCAATATCTTACTTTTAAAGCGTGGTTTTAGTGATACTCCTACTACTGTTGGTGAAAACTGGGTATATACTTTTATTAAACGCCGTGAGGAGTTAAAAACTCAATTTTCTCGCCGCTATAACTATCAGCGCGCTAAATGCGAGGATCCTAAGCTTTTACGTGAGTGGTTTGAGCGCGTACAAATCACTATAATGCAGTATGGCATTCAACCGGACGATATCTACAACTTTGATGAAACTGGCTTTGCAATGGGCTTGATATCTACTGCTAAAGTAGTTACTCGAGCTGAGTTAGCTGGTAGACCTTTTCTTCTACAGCCAGGGAACCGGGAATGGGTCACTTCTATTGAGTGTATTAGCTCTAGGGGGCCTCTTCCACCTTGCCTTATCTTCAAAGGCAAAGTCCATATTGAGGGCTGGTACGAGATGGGTCTACCATCAGACTGGCGTATAGAAACGAGTGCAAATGGCTGGACTACCGATGAGATAGGTCTACGTTGGCTGCAGCAGCTATTTATACCTTTTACTGCTGGCCGTACGGTTGGTCGATATCGGCTTTTAATACTCGATGGTCACGGTAGTCATTTGACACCTCAGTTCGACGATATATGCAGTCAAAACGATATTATACCACTCTGTATGCCTGCGCACTCATCTCACCTACTTCAGCCGCTTGATATAGGCTGCTTTGGCCCCCTAAAACGCGCGTACGGACAGCTGGTTGAGAATAAGATGAGATTAGACTTCAACCACATCAATAAACTTGACTTTCTTGAAGCCTTTCCTCAGGCGAGAGCTCAGATATATACTACTAGTAATATCTGCAGCGGTTTCTCAGCTACTGGTCTTATTCCTTTCAATCCTAAGCGTGTATTATCTCAGCTAAATATTCAGCTAGAAGCAACACCTCCAGGTAGTAGACCTAGTAGTAGGTCTACTAATTCAGTGCCTAAAACGCCTCATAATCTAAAGCAACTACAAAAACAGGAAACTACACTGAAGAAGCTGCTTAGAGCTCGTACAAAGAGCCCTGATTCGCCTACTAAGATTGTGATAAAGCAGCTTTTCAAAGGCTATGAACGAGCTTTAAATGAAGCTACTATTGCAAAGCAGGAAGCCAGAGAACTACGCGCCGCGCATGAAAGAATGCTTAAAAAGAAAAAGCGCTCTACTAGACAGCTGCCTATAGAATCAGGCGCTTCAGTTCAGGAAGCTCAGGAGCTTATACAAGGCAGAAATTCTACTGTAGAGCCTATAACTACTGCCTCAGTAGATATAGGCGCTCCGGTAGAAAGCCAGCGTGTACGTGCTCCACCAAGGTGTTCTGGCTGTAATATACTAGGACATAAAATTACTCAGTGTCCTAATCGTCAGACTATTTAAATTTTTTATAGAAATGCACATTTTTCGGTGTTTTGAATAGCTTCATTTCTAGGAGGTGCGTAGAGTTCTGGTGTGGTGGCCGCTCGCCCGGGATGGCCGCTCGCCCGTGGATTACGTTAACGAGTTCTTGAATAGTCAGCAGCCTGACAAATACGTAGGTTGGTGACGATCATTAGACCAATAGTTTGGCATAACCCTAAATAGATAATGACCCTTTAATGGGACCTCAAACTCCTTACTCTCCAGCATTCCAACCAGGTCCCCATCGCGTGATGATCGTAGATCTCACACCATACTGAGTAGGGTCTTCTGATGGCCGTTTGCCCCCAGAAACTATTCGTCAATCATTGCCCATAGTCTATGGGTTGTCTTGCGCGTTTTCCTGATTTCCAACCTTGAGACAGGTGTGACCAAGGCAGAGAAACAACCTCAATAGCTTTAACGACGATGGTTTATAATCAGAAGCCCTCGTATACGAGTCGTTCCGAGTACCGAGAGGACTGAACTAAAGAGTCTAGCCCATGGAATGAAGCGAATAAGAATGTTTACCCGCTCCAAGTAACTTCCTGTTGTCGCAAGTCGGCCGTTTAGCTCTGCGCCCTACAGCTTCGGGTTCGAGATCCACGTCTACCGCACTTTCCTTGTCTAAGATTATTCGCCAAGGAATCTATCGACTTAATTTATCTTATTGGTCGTCCATGCATTTTCCTTGGTGTCGATGCTGTCATACTTCAATTATTAACCCTTGACCACCTGCAAAGTTTGAACTCAAAAATCACCCTGGAAAGAATCTTGAACCATCCCCCCTTCTATCTATCTCATGAACAAGAACAGTGCAATCCCCATAGTTCTACCGATTTTATTTCCTGCTATATATCCCTCATTACCATTAGTCACTCCTCCATCAGAAACCAGGAACGAGGATACGCTATTTCACAGTCCCCAGCCGTTTTTTCCACGGGTCCGCGTCTAGCCGTGGCTAAGCGACTTCCCTGAGCCGACCGCCACGGTATGCCGACGGGAAACTAAGAAAACTTGATAGCATCTTAAGTGATACGATATAATAATGGTTTCTAGCGCTCGATGTCGCCATCTGTGAAAATTTTCTTCTCTCTTACCCCGGCCCGGTCCCATTTCCCCTTCTTGGCAGCCATTATGGAGAAGTTTCGACTTGAAGCTGGGCCCCAAGTCCGAAGAACAATCACCGACTTACCGTGGAAACCAAACCAGACAACGACTTCTCCTAGCCCTAACAGCTGACCTGGAAGAATAGCATTGTAGAAGGAACAGGTGTAAACCAAGTAGAGCCTGACAGGTTTCACACAAAACTTAACTAGCTACAATAAAAACCGCTTTATAAACTCTAAATCATTACTCCCCTGCAGATCACAAGCAGATCCCAGCAGCTACAGGCGGTTATTCCAGGCACTGCTGGCACTCGGGCCACTTCAGGCTTTCAGCTGCGAAAAGCTCTCAAGGTCCGCTCTGTTTTGCGCAAAAACAGAGTGTGCCATGTCCGTAGTATCTATTATCTGCAGGCGGCACTTTTGAATCACACGGACGAGGTAGTATAGTGGCCGTTCATCATCAACGTGCGCAGTGCGATATATCACCACGGGTTGGAAGAATCTGTAGTGTGACATCCTGGTAACCCTCAACTAGAACAATAGTGTAGCCAATTATAGCATTACTCCTTGCAAACTTAGGACTGCTTCAGAAAGCTGAATACCCGTTGCCAGGTGGCAAGAAGTAATGACCAGTATATAGTACTTTAGCTTTTTACTACCATCAAACGTATGGAACGGCGGTTACAATGGATGTCCACATGAGATAATAGGAATAGAACATCACAAGGCAGGATATTATAATCAGAGCGTCATAGTGCTGCTAGCTCACCTGAGCGATTCGACGAGAGATGAATCGTAGTATCACTGCAAGTGTTACACAGTATTAAAAAAAAAACAGTGCGGCAACGGTGCATAGCATCGGCCGTCCAGTCTTGCTGAGATAGGCTGGTCAGTGCTGGGAGTCATCTGATTTGCCATTATGCCTGCTTGTACTGTACTGATAGGTGGGCTTTGAAGTAGCTTCAGGTTTAACACTTATCATTAAAGGCCCATACGGTGATGTAGTCAAAGCTGCAAGACAGTAACACAAGAAGGCTACCGGTACTGGCCGTTGTAAATCTAGGATGTGACACAACCACATTACGACGAGGGATCTATCCGTAGCTAGCACAGTAAAGCATATGCTTTCGCTTAGTTCTCTGCGCCAGGGCTAGCTAGTGGAACAGTCTGCAGACCCGACAATGTACTTAGCCAAACAGCATGACTGGTAAGGGTTTAGAGGTTTAGAGTGCTAGCAGTGATGACTGTTGTTGCCGGTGGGCAGTCCATGATTATAGAAGTAACATATATAGACGCAGCTACTAAACATTGTATGTTTGCACAAATCATATATAGAACGATTTATCAACACAAAGGCACAATCAGATAGCAGGAGGATAATTGCATTGACTAGAGCGATACACTACGTGAGATCCTACAAGAACAAGTGTCCCGACGGATAAATTACGGTTTGTATCCGTGGCATGCGGATAGAACCGTACTCAAAGATCGTCGAGGGTGTCAACCTCTTTCTTGTCTCATACAGGATGAACTCTGAGAGTCCATGCTGCATCCAGCTCAAGATCAACCGAGTGGAGCGGAGGACCGAGCGAGGCAAGAGACGTCGATATGTATATCCACATGATACTGCACACTCCCCATCGCTAATGTTAAAGTTGAATTCAGAAGGCACCAAGTTGTACGGTAGAAGCGGTACATGATGATATCTCACAATCGATTATCGGGTATCTAAGAACCCCGGTACGGTAAAAAGAAGTCGCTAGACGCCGTGTCCGCTAAAATCAGTACGCCACTCTCGTCCGCATATCCTATCCAAGAGTTAATTGAATGTTCACATAGCATGGTATCGAGTAAAACATACCGAAATCTTCCGTTCAATTTCTCGCACTGAACGGTCAAGTTCCGCGGCAATCATCATCTTCGTGTCATTAGGTAATAAGAAATACGTCTCACATAAGTCACCGTCAATGACGCCTTTGACAGGTGCATAGTAACTCCGGTAAATGAGATGGTCCCGTCCAGCAAGAGGAGGGTTCTGTGCTGCCAATTGCATCTCCAGGTTTTGGAAGAAGTCGACGTCCTCTCGGCTGACAAAAGGCACCAGCATTCCAATAGTACCGTGGAAACCGGACCAGACGAGGATGTCTCGCCCACCGGCTACAAGCTGAGTCTTGTGCAAGGTGGTCGGAATGTCTTGAGTGTAAACATGGATCATCAGCTCCAGACGGTTGGGCGTACCGTGGAGATAACCACGTTCGTGGATCAAATGTGCGCCTGATCCATCCTCATCAGCCTGTTCGGATATCTTCTTAGGACACCGCAGCATCCATATATTACCAAACTTGTCACCACCAGCAGTGGTCTCATAATCAACCATCGTTGTGGATGTTGTCCAGCGAGAAACAGAGTCGTCCACAAACGGAATCAAAACATTTTCCTGATACTTGTACACAACATACGTAACACTCTCACGAACGTCACTAACGACGATCCTGCTGCCTTGCGTCTGGAGGCCCACAATTGTCTTCGGAACTACTTGGGCATTACATTTCCTGAGAAGTTGTTTCATTCCCAAGTCATAGATCCGGAGCATTGGGCCAATACCAGCAACCAGGCGACCTTGGAAACCAAGAAGAGCGAGTGGAGGTTCTTCGACCTTGGTCTTGTGGATGAACTCGAGCTCTCTTCCATCTTCTTGGAACCTGTAAATATGGATGTAACCTCCGGCGGATGACGGAGGGTTGACATTCATGTCTTTCGCTGTTCCCACAACGAGGAAAGTCTCATCGTCCTGACTGGTGAAAGGAACAGCCGCAACACTGACAGCAGCCTCATTTTCCTCAAGCTCAATTGTCGAGACAACAGCTTTGGCGTGCACTGGGTCGACAACCTGTATACACGAGGCCCAGTGACCAGAGCCCCGCGGATATCCAAATTCTTCGGGGGGTAGCACGGTTTCGTCACCGGTACGTGCCTTGGAATCCTCTAGTAGTTTAGCTCTAGTGGATGGCGATAGAACATTATTGTCTGATTCAATGACATAAAAAAGTGGTTGCTCGGGGTGTTTCAAGAAACGGCGGGGCGTGTAAGCGAGAGAAATAGACTGCTGGAGCATGTTGTTGTCAAGCTTTTCGATGGAGAAGATCCTATCCACCTCAGTTAGCAAATATAAATCTTCGCAAGCAGCAGGTGACGTGTAATTTTGGAAATAAGTTTGATCTCAGTAGGAACAATTGGAAATAAATAATAATAAGCTTCCACATGGGTTTTCGGGTCCCATATTCTCATCACACGATCAAGGCAAACAAACGGATGAAGAAAACAAGGAATGCATCATACCTCAGGTTTTGGCCTTGAATACCAACCATGCCTTCCAGGCACTGTTCACTCGAGAAGTTCCAACCCCATTCAAGTGGAACATAATCCAATGGAGTAAGCATGAAGCCCTTTGTCTGAATGTCTGAATAGCCCAGCCAAGGACGTGAGCTCAGAGCCAGAACAGCGGTTTGCCCTTTAACAGAGACCTGGAATAACTTGACGGGCTTCGAGCCCAGGAAACGTGTGCGCGTATCGGAAAGTTCACCGGTCACCTCATCCAATACTGTTCGAAGGTAAACACCAGAGTACAGACCAATGTGAAGATAGAGTGCCGTCCCGCCCGAGCTGGAATCAGACATGGACATGATGTTCAAGGCGGACGGGGCTGCAGTAAGGGCCTGGACAGACTTGTTTTCCAAGGTGGAATCAGGGTCCAAGCTCAGAATTCGGACTGTGGAGTCGTCACATCCCACAGCCAAAAACGAGCTCCGAACACGACCTTCAGGAACCTCCCCAAGGCTGAGACATGTCACAGTACCGGACATCTGGCGCCGTTCGTCGTATTCAGCAAGGGTTCCATCAGCATCCATCTCAAAGTACACGATCTCTCCCGAGCTCAGTGCCACCGCGACTTGGCGCTCGTTTGTCGCGGCTGCCACGATGGACCGATGCTGAGGTGCAGGCCACTCATTCACTCGACGATCGGCCATAATATGACGAATGCCTCGAGGGTGAATTTGAATTAAAGAATCCTCCCCAAGCTGTTGAACGGCGAGAGTAGGGGCAGATGACAGAAAGCCAGTATCAGTCACTTCCTCCACGGTTTCACCGATACTGAGAACAAGAGTGCCATTCGCGAAGGAAAGGATAATGTAGGCATCAAACTCATCAGCCCGAGTGAGTTTAGTAGTCCAAACAGCCGAAGGCACACTGGGGAGTTCCGAGTCGACGATCTCAGACACCTCCAAGCCGTGCTTGAGCGTTCTGAACGTGCTACGAGCACCCGTTCCAGAGATAGTATAAATCTGAGGCGCATCTTCTTCGGAAAGATTTGCAACCTTGCTATCAATCAACGGATTCAGGGAGTTGATAGTTTCAACGAGATTCAGATTTTCTGCACTTCGAGGTCGGAAATATATAGGCTCAAGTGGGACAGAAGGATCCGCAGAAAAGTTTTCACTGCTAAATTCGATTTCCTCGTCATCGTCACCGAGTTTCTCGAATTGGTAGAAGTGGTGATTTCCTGCCTCACTGGCAACATACAGGAAACCACTCTTAAGGATCAACAGGCTCGATGCGACTGGAACCGTGTCGAAGTACTTGATCTTCAGTCTCTTTACTTCGCCAGTCAATTGACCATTGTCGTCTTCAACCATGTCGATGTTGAGCTTGAAGAGATCGCCGTCTTCAGTCTGGAGGAGGAAAAAGAAGGCACCCCTCATCTTATGCATCACACCGGCCGTGATAAAGCGTTTACGTTCAGGGTTTTCTGTTGGACCACTACGCCGGGGGATGGGTACCCTGAAGGCATCTTGGTTTGAGTGTCGGTAGGTGACACTGTCCTCAGCACAAACCAGGACTCCGCTAGGGCCATCGGCACCTCCAGGCACCTGGAAGAGCATCGACGACGTGCGATCGACAGGGTCCGCCCACTTACGCACGACGTGATTTAGTCCAAGGTCCAGTTCGTAGTATACTAGAAGCTTCTCGGCTTCTTCGTACGCCTGACCCGTAGGATCCTGATCAGACTCGGAGTAGTCCACCTCAAGAGCCGCGAAGATCGGGTTTTCATACCCTACATCCAATGCGGACATCGCAAAGACCAGTGTCTGTGGCTTGTGTGCTTCAAGCGGCGAAGATATCGTCAACTCGGCCTGCGAGTTCCGATTTAGAACGTAAACAAGCTTATTCTTCTCCACAGATGCAATGAGACAAGCTCTGCCTTTCGGATCAACCGCCAGATATTGGCCGGGGATCACACGACGGACACCGGATTTGCCAAACGTCTCCAGGTGAATACGGTTGAACCGATTCTGGGATGGCACATACTCAATGATAGTGATGCGTCCAGAGTCGGAACCAATGATGATGTAATCTAGATGCACCTTTCAGCAAAAGTCATGGACTAGCACCCAGCGTCAACATCGCTGACCGGGGCACGTCCCACCTCCAAGGTGGTCGGCTCGGCAGTTAAGGATCGTGCTGCCCGGAAGCTTGAAGAATCACTAAGATGATCTCGGAATCACACCAAGGGGAATGTCGAACATACCTTTATTACTCCCCGCTAGTCGGAAAGCAGCCAGAGAGCGAATGATGCCGAAGACATCTTGAGAAAAAAGTGGGGTGACTTTGCCCTGAGTGGGATCGGGACGATGAATAGTGAGCTTTGACCCCGACGCGGTGACAATCTGCTGTTCCTTGGTACCTGCAAACTGACCCAGGATGGCCTGTGTAACAGCAGTAGGCGGCTGAATTGTCAGGGAGTACATGAACATATGCGAGGTGGTAGCCATGGTGGGTAGCTAGGCTCCTTCCAAGCCTGGAGCAGACAGACGATGCTGTGTTTTGTTTACTGCACAATTGCAACCAAAGTTGACTTTAATGTGATACCATTCCCATTGCTGCAGATAAAAAGATTGAGGAAGAGGACTCTCGAGAACGAGTGTCCTCGCAATGGGTTAGCGTGGGAGTCTTGAGAGCAAGACGCGACAATTCACCCGATTGTGTCCTGAGGAGAAAGTGAAAATTCCGGTGGGAAGAGAATGAAGCTACACTAGTTTGACATGTTTGTTCTATATCACGTGAACAGTATTGGTATTACCTCCCATGTCATTTCTTCGCACAGATTCCCCGACTCATAGCGGTATGTAAATTACACGCAGCGCAACAGGTCTGTCCCGCTTTCCGAAAAGGCGGACGATGGGTTTCTGCCACCTTCTACCTTTCCGTTCCGACTGACGCTATCAGCACTGGCAGCCTGTGCCGAGAAGTGGCATTGTTCACTACTTACTGCCGCTATTCCGTTGCTCACTTACTCTTTACTTCTTCATCTCCTTCTTACATCCTTTCATTCTCCGACGAACTAATTGAGTTCATATCACCATCCTTCATTTCTCTAGGGCGGTGGTTTTGTAACGACCCTTAATCTAAACCCCTCCCCCTCGGTCCACTCCCCGAAAGTACGTTATAATGGCTGATGACACCGCTACGGCGGAGGACTCGCCCGTCACCTTCAATATCAAGTCTTCGAATGATGCGAAATACACTATCACCCTTCCGGTATCTACGCAAGTGTCAGAGTTGAAAGAAAAGCTTGCGACGTCGGAATATGCGGATACCCCGGCGGAGCGTCAGCGCCTAATCTACTCGGGAAGAGTATTAAAAGATAATGAAACCCTGGCTACGTACAAGATTAAAGATGGACACACCATCCATCTGGTAAAGAGTGCTGCTAGCAATCAGCGCCAGGCCGGCACTTCTCAGACTGCCTCGGCCTCCACGCCATCAGGCACCTCTGCTACTCCAGCCGCTGGTGTCCCCACAAACCTTGCGGCTGGCACAGGCAACAACCCACTGGCCGGTTTGACTGGCGCACGATATGCTGGTTTTGCGCAACTTCCAGGGGCTGGAATGTTTGGCCCAGATGGTGGCGTAAGTGGTCACTGGCATAAAATTTAGCCCATTGAACGATGCTAATCATGACGTTTAGATGGGCCCTCCTCCTGATGCCGACTCTATGCTTAATATGCTCGAAAACCCTCAATTCCAGTCTACTATCAATGAAGCTTTACAGAACCCAGCGATGATTGATATGATGATTCAACAAAATCCCATGTTGCGCGAAATGGGTCCCGGCGTGCGGCAAATGATGCAGAGCCCCGAATTTCGCCGTATGCTTACCGATCCCAATTCGCTTCGCCAGGCGATGCAACTTCAGAGAGCCATGGGTGGCGGTGGTGGGCTTGGTGGTGGTAGCGCATTCCCTGCTCCGGGGGTCACAAACACAACACCAGAGGAAAGCCAAAACGGCCAGAATAACAACGGCGCTACTCCTGCCCCTGGCGCACCCGCGTTCAATCCATTCATGCCTCCGGGCCTTGGAGCTGGGAACCCTTTCGCTGCCCTTTTCGGCGGTAATCCAGCAATGGGCGGCGCGAACCCGCCCAGTACATCAACTGCGACGGGTACCGGTCAGACTGAGACTGCACAGAGAGCGGCTGGAGATGCTGCAGGGGGGGATACTACCACAGGAGAGGGTCAAAACCAACAAAATGCTCAGAATCCATTCGGGCTCCTTTTCAACCCCGCCATGTTCGGGGCACAAGGCGGTCAGGTGAACCCTTTCAATCCCCAACAAAATCCTTTCCTTCGCGATCCCGCTTTATTATCGCAGATGATGCAGGCAATGGGCGCACCACCAGGAGAAGCTGGCGCAGGTGGACTTGGCGCCAATCCCTTGGCGGCGCTCCTTGGAGGCAGTGGATTTGGAACCCCCCCTCCACAGGACAACCGACCGCCTGAGGAAAGGTACGCAGAACAGCTTCGCCAGCTCAATGATATGGGCTTCTATGAGTTTGAGAGGAATATCGAAGCGCTGCGACGAGCAGGTGGCAGTGTACAAGGCGCAGTGGAATATCTGTTGAGCCATCCTTCTTGAGTTCTCACACCGATCTGTAATGGCGTGTTGGCCAAACGGCCTTCTTTCGTGGAGCGATTGTTTTCATTGACGGCTTCTACTTTATGACTACCCTGGCTGCATACTCTTTCGGATTTGATA
Source organism: Aspergillus oryzae RIB40 (assembly GCF_000184455.2). Classification (NCBI taxonomy): domain Eukaryota; kingdom Fungi; phylum Ascomycota; class Eurotiomycetes; order Eurotiales; family Aspergillaceae; genus Aspergillus; species Aspergillus oryzae. Next base: position 3,350,379 of record NC_036436.1, read on the forward strand.
TAGGCTTGGAAGGCTTTCATGTAGGGAATGTCTCATGGCTTAGCAGAAAGGGCGTTAGTATAACAGAACTTCATGTTTTTTGATGTTACGATAGTATATCAACAGTTGAGTCTCGTATGCAGCTCTCTCTTTGTGTGTCCGGTGTGTTCCCGTTCCCGGTTTAAAGTGGCTTTCGGCGATAAAAAGTGGTGGGGAATAAAACTTATTCCACGATGTACCGTGTACTGGAGGTGAATACCGGTGGTATTGACTTACGTTGTCGCATTCAGATGGGCGGCGGTGAGATTATCGTTTTAGAAATGGACGCTAAACCTATTGTGGACAGAATCGGCCGGACTGTTCGATGCCAATGGATTGATGGGTCCCCGTGCTGAATCTCCTGCAAACCACTCAATACTTTAACTACTTTACCAATTGCTGCTATCCTGTCCACATCCACCTCCACACCCCTGACTCCTCCCCCTCCCTCATCTTCATTTATTACCTAGTATCTACTTTATTCGACAGGCATTATATGCCGATTACACTCGTTACATCAGTTTAAACTATTACCTCTCGGACTTTCCATTCTCCGTCGCATTCTGGACCGCCGGTTCCTCTACATAGCATACATACACCTCATCTTATTCTACATTAGCCTTTGCTCTATGCTTGTTCCTCCTGCTTAACATAATACTTTCAACATCGCGCATACGACTTACTACTTGCGTTCTTCTCATTTTTCCTTTTAAGTGGCTTGTTAAATGGGGACGGTCTAGGGTAGCTTCAGTTGGGTTGAACTAAGTTACTGATCTACGCTTGTGATTCACGCACCCGCCACGTACATCCGAACTGTCGGTGCATGCTTCCTTGATAGCATCCGTTTTCTCTAATAGCGAGGGCTACCCTCCATTTTCCACCACCTCAATGATGGAGCTGAGATGCTTGTGGTGCCCTCAATGGGCTTTGTGGTTATTATTCGTCTCATACTCCTGCGCGTTCTACATACCTGGTAAGCTTTGATCAGCCTGTTAGGCCCATCGGACTCTACAACTGACACGTTTATGTTTGTACAATAGGCTATTCAGTCAAACGTTACGCCGATGACGAGTCGATTCCCCTTCTTGTGAACAAAATCTTTTCCGACCATACGCAGCTCCAATACGCCTACTATGACCTGCCTTTCGTCTGCCCCCCGAGCGGGAAAACGCATGGCGGCTCACCCTTCGGCTCGGGACATAGCGTTTCGCTTAACTTGGGAGAGATTCTACGTGGTGATCGGTTAATGACGTCTGACTTTGAACTGCAGATGGGAAAGAATGTGGAATGTCAAGCCCTCTGCACTGCGGAAGTAGGGCGCAAAGACGTCAAGTGGGCGCATCAGCTTATCAACGAAGGCTATGTAGCAGAATGGATCGTGGACAACTTGCCTGGAGCGACTAGCTTTGTCACCGTTGACCGTAGTCGCAAGTACTACGCAACTGGGTTCAAGCTCGGATCTCGGGACCCCTCACCCATTGATGGAAAACCACACTACTATATCAATAACCATTTCACCATCGTGATCCGCTGGCGGTCGGCACCTGAAGGTGGCAAGTTGATTGTTGGTTTCGAGATTTATCCGAAGAGTATTCGCGCCGAGGACCATGTGGAGAACGGTTGCCCCAAACAAGTACATGAGCACCACGACGGTCTGGAGCTTTACATTCCTCCAAACACATCAAAACTCCGTGAGATGTATCCCGGTTCTTCATATATTCCGGAAGACGACGGAGTTGACGACGGAACCACACTGAAGATTCCGTACACATACTCAATTTATTTCAAGGAGGACAACAGTATTGACTGGTCTAGTCGATGGGACCTCTATTTTAGCAACCAAGACGATAGCTCTATGACGCATTGGTTTGCAATTCTCAATTCATTGACTATATCTAGCGTTCTTGGGGTGGCTGTATATGTCATCTGGGGACGAACGGTGCAAGGAGATATCAAGGGTCGTGGAGACGGGGCAATGGATGAAGCTAAACTAAAGGCTCGAAGCGCAGCCAAAGCAAAGACTCTTGAAAGAAAAGGGGACGGTCTCTTGGACCACGGATCGGATCTTGAGCGAGATGCAGATATATCATCTGACGACGAGGGTCTCGAAGATGTCAGCGGTTGGAAACTCCTGCACGGTGACGTTTTCCGAGTGCCGGAGTACAGCGGCCTACTGGCACCGCTTGTTGGCTCTGGTATGCAACTGTTGTTTATGACCTCGGGACTTCTTCTGCTCAGTTGCCTGGGTATTCTAAACCCCAGCTTCCGTGGCGGATTCGTTAGTGTTGGAATGGGTTTGTTCGTATTTGCAGGCCTCTTCTCCGGCTACTTCTCGGCAAGGTTGTACAAAACATTTGGCGGTGCTAATTGGAGGAAGAACACGTTAATTGTATGTGTACCTCGACCGGATATCTTCTTTCCCCTTTGAAGCTTGTGACCTGGACATTGCTAATGACATTAGACCGCTCTCTTCATCCCTGGTCTGACCTTCTGCCTCATATTCATCCTGAATCTCTTCGTTTGGGCACAGGCGTCCAGCACGGCAATCCCGTTTGGCACATTGATCGGTCTTCTTGCGCTCTGGTTGCTGATTCAGGTTCCTTTGGTTTATATGGGTAGTTGGTACGGTTATGTACGAACGGCGCCGTGGGAGCATCCAACCAAGACCATGTCAATCGCCCGACAAATTCCGCCGCAACCCTGGTACCTGCACAACACTTACGGACCCGTTTTGACAGGCCTGGCACCATTTGCCGTTCTATTCATTGAGCTTCTGTACGTATTTAAGAATTTGTGGCAGGACAAGAGTGGCTACTATTACGTGTTTGGCTTTTTGAGCGCCGTTTCGACTATCCTAATGGTCACGGTGAGTCAAGTGACCATCATCGCAACCTACAGTCAACTTTGCTCCGAGGTATGTTATATCCATTATTTATAAAGGATCGGGAAGCTAACTGAAGCAGAATTACCATTGGTGGTGGCAGAGCTTCCTGACTGGCGGAAGCAGTGCATTCTGGGTCTTTGCTTACTGCATTTGGTACTACTTCTTCCACCTTCATATCACCGGCTTCGTTTCTAGTCTGCTCTTTTTCAGCTACAGCTTCCTGGCATGTGCAGTATACGGCTTGTTAACGGGGACGGTCGGGTTCTTGACGGCCTACGCGTTTGTCCGACGTATTTACAGGTAAGCGGTATCTGGTATTGTATATATCAGATGTTGGAGCTAATCCTGGCACAGCGGCGTCAAAGTTGATTGATCAATTTCAAGACGCATATTTGTCATCTGTCAACTTCTTACCCAGACGGGCTTACGTGAAACGGCATTTGGTGCAAGCATTCCCTATTCATTTCCCTTGCCATCTTCTGGCTCTTACGATATCCCCCTTCCCAGGTGCAATAAGCTACTGTGCTATTATTGACTTGTAATGTCATTTGGTCTGTGGCCTTTCTGTACTTTATATATATATATTCCGTCCATTAGCGAACTCAATCGACATTTACCAGTCTTAACGCGCGTTCCAGTCGTGATCTCAATTCTGTTGCCTTGATTTTTGCTAGCCGCGGAGCAGCTTAGTCAATTATAGCATCTCAATCACATCTAATGTGTCAAAGTTACCAAAACCAGCCGTAGCACAAACACTCAATAAACCACCTAGTAACTGTCCCCTCACAATATAATATAGCACTATTCAAAATCCCTCCAGAGCCATCAAGAAACAAAACCACCCATCAGGACCCGGGGGAAAAAGCACCTGACTCATCATAGCGCAATGACAACCAGATAGACTCAAGTCAATTCTTCCCCAAAACGGCATTCCCATCCAGCCCCCCCGGCCACCAAACCCCACGAGCTTAGCAGAACTCCTCCCCAGCCACTAACTAACCAGTTCACACCCAGTCCCAGCAAAATCCAACTTCCAATACAAAAACCCCGTTACACGACCGCGTTTACCTGGTAGCACGAAAGGCTACAAGCGGAGATTCAAATCTAGAGTCCGCGTGACGTTCACTGGGGAACGAGGATAACCGACAGGAGTCTATGAATCGATGATGGTTTCGAATCATTGGTAAATTGGTACTTTCCATGGATGAATGAATTTGTAACCTTTTTTGTGGGGTGTGATTGGGTGGGTTGGGGTCATGTGGTATCTTGTCTCTGTAGCACTACTAGTACATATGTAATTAGTTCTGGGCGATGCTTAAGCAGTTTTAGTGGAGTTAGGTTGTCATGGAGGATGTATTTTGGTCTGGTTATAGGGGTTTTCTGGGGAGTCATATTCTGGAGAGAGGGTTTGTGGGGTTTGGTTCTTGATGGAAGGGGGTAGTTTTGGATACTCATGGGCGAGACTCAAGAGGATAGATAGATGTGTCTCTTTTCTACTCTGTATGTATATGAGATGAGACCAAGAACAGGTTTCTAGACTGTGCAGTTACATATCCGATGCGAATGAGGCACTAGTATTGGTAGGACAAGGAAATGACAGAGATGAAAACAGCAAAACTGAAAAAGTAGAGCAAACTTGATTGCGTCAGCTAGTAATCAATGAGATGGCAGAAACAGGCTGTGAATGAAGTAAGTTACTGTGACTCGGCATGTCCGTTCATGCATTTGGATTAAATTACATAGACTTTGTTTCAAATGTGTTACAAACGCTAGGCAGACGACGAGTGACCAATACCGATACTTTTTGCTTTTAGCTGGGGTTTGCAAATGCAATCAGCATGCATTAGGGTGTGCTTTAGTGTTACTGAATGTATTACTCCTGTACTAGTAAACAATGCATGTATGTATGTATTGTTGGGTACGTAGTAATGGAAATGTATATACATAGGGGATATGTCCCATTAATCTAAAATCTCCAATCACCGTCTTTACTGCTACGTTATCTACTACATCAGGCCAGAGTACTTGATTAATCATTTTGGACGGAACGGACTCCGTTTCAGCCCGACTCCATGATTATCGTGATCGCCTAGATGAAGGGGTCAAGGACGAGGTAAGACATAAAGTGCTCCTTACTGTTCATTGGAGGAAGTTGGAATTCGCATCTGATAAACCAAGTGCACAGATAGCAATGCACAGTCCCCGAGAATACGGACGGGAGGTACGGAGTACTCCATAATGAATCATTCATTTGTGGAGATGTTTCGCCCCTTGATGGCGTGATCGGAGAAACAAATGATGCATTTCCCTCACCTCGAGGGCTCGGCGTCCGGATGCGGACGAGAGGATGAGCTTCTTTTGGCTGTGAGCCTCTTATCAAGCAAACGATCTATGGCTCATGTCAAATTGGCATATTATCAATCAAGAACCGAAATGTCAACTGCGGAATGCAGATATCTGGTACGGAATGGCCTGATCTCCCGTGAAACTCCGGAACCGTAGCAGATCCCATTAGCCAAAAGCTTATCAGCAACTCCATTAACAGAAACCATGGGGAAACGGCCATTCGGCTGATCTTCTAGAAAGGCCTCATCGCATACGTAAGGGGAACGAACATCCAACACGTAATGCAGAGATCGACGAATGACTGACGGAGTGGAGATGATGCCATCGACCCGCGGAATTGGTATAACGCTAAGCACGGCATCTGCAGGAAGCCTATTCTCTAGACATCTTACTGGTCTCCTGAACTAAACTAAATTCTGCAGCTTCTGGGGTAAAAGGGTCTGTGCAATACTGCGCATACATACGGTATTGATGAGTTGACAAGATCAGTGCCAAGATGCATTCATTCCGCTGGACTTGGCATTTGTTTACCGGCTCAGGTGACTGGGAGGGAGTACCGATAAGGCGAGATTCTTAGTATTCTAGCTTTCAAGGTTGGTCATTCTTCAAAGAATAATCAGTAAAGATGTACATACTACACTTGTATAATGGGTTGAATAGCATGGTTCACGATTCAAGTGTCGAATCTCAATTCGAACTGGCAACGAAATTAGAAGCGGGTTTCTACATCGTGTGTACTCAATGCAAGTCTCTCCACACTGTCTCTCCTTCCTTTTCACACCCTGACGCGAATATGTGTCAATCTGCAGGGCAATCCTGCTTCACGACTAGTAGTCGCTTGAAAAGCGGTTCTTAGGATCCATATCGGCCCAGTCTTAAGAATATAAGCAAGACTTATGAAGTACTACAAAACATGGCAAAGGCGGAAGAAGTCTACCACGTGACGATCATAGTGGTTGGATTGTTGTGACCCCAGAATGTACCACATTTCATTGTGAACCGCCAAGTCTGTCACTAGCAATGAAAGAGACACAGTGATCTACATTAGCGGGTTGTGTAACTTAGTATCTGGGCCCGGTTGAATTGGAAAGTAAGGATCATAGAGCCGCCTGAACCAGCCCCAATATGAATGTGTCATGATGATGCGTGTGCCATGAAAATATCATTGGGTTCCTGGTAAAATCTGGGGAACCGGTACAATGCCCTGCTGAGCTTGCAAAATATGAAGCCTGTTGATACTGTGTGGTTGGAATTGTCGTACACTGTATTCTGTATGTACGGAGTAAGGATGAAATTGAGCCCAAAAATTGGCACTGGAATTAGGTTACGGGCGCGCATTAGCCTGCTGGCCAAAGAGGAGATAATATTCACCGCAACCTGAGGCCTTGCCCCGCCCAGAAATGTGTCTTATGTGTCTTGGCTGTGTGAAAGATGGCACATGACCCCTGACCCAAAGAGGAGAGGAGATGGAGCCTTCAGCCGTATCGAGTGGGAATGACACATGAATTCCTTTTCTTTTCCTTTCATTGTTGAAACTCTCCCACTAGAGCCGGTATACGCTTGTAACTTTCTAACGGATCAGCCCGTTTTCTTACAAGGCTTTAGTCTATGGCACTAGAACTTGTTTAAGGAGCCACCCAATGAAGTCTCGTGGCGAACCAGCTGACGCGCCTAGCTTAGCGACTCAACCTGTGATGTGCCGGGGATCCTTGTCGGAACCGGCCGGGGGTGGAATTCAGGAACCAATCAGAACCTGTTCTAATGCCAAGTGCGCCAAGTCTTTGGGGAGTCCGGACTAGTGAGAAGGGGGTTTGAGACCCCCAGGCCCACTTCGGTTAGTAGGCTAGCTAGTTTACCCGTCCTAAACGAACTTCAGTCGACTTCGACTTAGGAAAGAATGCGAACAGAACAGGGTCAAATCCATTGACACTTGGTACGATCACTCTCGAAGACTTTATCTATTAAGGTGGAAAGTGGTAATTAGATGAAGCAGAAGGGAGATTGCAAAATGATAGGACCTGCGGACTCCGATGACTACCCGAGGGCTTTCGTGGCGATCTGACCAATCCTTTGGTCCTTGCCGGACCGCATTTCTCTGCCGGGAAATTACATCCTTACGCGGCCCTAGTAATCGGCACCTTGTCACAAAAGTGATCGTCTGTACTGAAGACTATGTATGTACTATGTAGTATGTACTACGGGGTACTGACAAGGCAACATGATTTTGGATGATCACAATCCGAGGAATCTACAAGTGGAAAGTCCTTCACTTGAATCATTGGTCTCGAAGTTTATTGCCCCTGCGTTCCAGCTCGTGGGGAATCACACCATCGTCTCCGCTAATGGTTCCATCGCTGCGGTGACATCGATTGTACCACACTTGATGTAGATCTCCGCTAATGCTCAATACATTCAATCATACCCACATGTAATTTTGGTTCGGGTACAAGTATGTACTTGCAATGAGTTTTTTTTTCCCCTCTTATCTTTTTTTTCTTCTTTCTTCTATTACTTGGCCTTTATTCACCCTGAAAGCAATATCCGCTCCCCCTTAACGTTATTTATAACTTGTCTTTCCCTTCTCCAGCGTTCACCCTTTCCTTTCCTTCTTCATCCGTCACCATTCTTCTCTTATTCCGGCCACCAACTCTTTAGCATAGTTTCTATCATTAGATTAGAGTGTGAGAAGAGGTCTCACCAATCGTCACCATGGCTACCAAGAAGCCCAACATCCTCTACATCATGGCTGACCAGATGGCTGCCCCCCTTCTGGCCTTCCATGATAAGGATTCTCCCATCAAGACCCCCAACCTGAACCGGTTGGCGGATGAGGGTGTGGTCTTCGACTCAGCCTACTGTAACTCTCCGCTATGTGCGCCGTCCCGTTTCGTCATGGTGACCGGCCAATTGCCCTCCAAGATTGGAGCCTACGATAACGCTGCCGACTTACCCGCTGATATCCCCACTTATGCCCATTATCTGCGCCGGGAGGGCTATCACACCGCTCTGGCTGGAAAGATGCATTTCTGTGGGCCCGACCAGCTGCACGGTTATGAGCAGCGTCTGACGAGCGACATCTACCCCGGTGACTATGGCTGGTCTGTCAATTGGGATGAGCCGGTAAGTTGCATTCCGAGTAGTTCGAATCCAAGGAGATCTCTGATCGTGTGTAGGAAATCCGTCTCGATTATTATCACAACATGTCCTCTGTTATGGACGCGGGTCCTGTTGTGCGGACCAACCAGCTTGACTTTGATGAAGAAGTTATATATAAATCCACCCAGTATCTCTACAACCATGTCCGACAGCGTGGTGATCAGCCATTCTGTCTGACGGTGTCTATGACTCACCCTCATGACCCTTACGCCATGACCAAAGAATTCTGGGACCTGTATGAAGGTGTTGACATTCCTTTGCCGAAGAACGGTGACATGCCACAAGACCAGCAGGATCCCCATTCGCAGCGTGTTCTGAAATGCATTGACTTGTGGGGCAAAGAAATGCCTGAAGAACGGATCAAGGCCGCTCGCCGCGCCTACTATGCCGCTTGTACCTACGTTGATACTAACGTCGGCAAACTGTTGAAGGTTCTGGACGATTGTGGCATGACTGACGACACAATCATCGTGTTTACCGGTGACCACGGAGACATGTTGGGTGAGCGCGGCCTTTGGTATAAGATGACCTGGTACGAGAATTCGGCGCGTGTGCCCATGATCGTGCATGCACCTAAGCGTTTTGCTCCGAAGCGTGTACCCCAGAATGTGTCGACAATGGACTTGTTGCCCACCTTTGTCGATCTGGTTGGCGCGCAGTTGGTTCGGGAGCTACCCCTGGACGGTGTGTCGTTGCTTCCATACCTGACAGGCGAGGACGGCCTCAAGACCGATACCGTGTTGGGCGAGTACATGGGTGAAGGGACACAGTCCCCAGTGGTAATGATTCGCCGTGGCCGCTGGAAGTTTGTGTACTCGCTGATTGACCCACCTATGCTCTTCGATGTGAAGACAGACCCTGAAGAGAAGGTGAACCTGGCGGCCGGTTTGCCTATTCCGGCGCAACTGAGTGCGGCCAAACATATCTCAGGATCGCAGTTGCAACCAGCGTCTTTGCCTACTCCAGCTGAGTCCCCGCGTATATCGCCTCGGCCGCAGCGTGGTGCATCGTCGGCATACCCATTCCCGAGCCCCCCACGGACTCCTAGTCCAGGCAAAGGATTGCCTGAAATGCCGACCACTACCGAGCCTGCCAAGGTCCTAGCATACTTCTTGGAAGAAGCGCAAGCCCGTTGGGACCTGGAGAGCATCACGGAAGATGTCCTGCGGTCACAGCGCCGGCGACGCCTGGTTTATTCGGCTTTGATCAAGGGTAACCCGGCCTTTTGGGACTACGAGCCGCGTATTGACCCCAGTACCCAATACGTGCGCAACCAAGGCAAGGGTGTTTTGGACGATGTTGAATTTATTTCTCGTTGGCCCCGTGTGTTGCAGCAAGCCGCCAATGCTACGGGCACCAAGATTTGAATCTGACCTGAACAAAAGGCATGAGGGAAGAAAAAATAAGGATCCGAAAAATAATGTTCTTCAGTATCTCGGCATATCTTTGCGTTTATTTATTTTTGTTTTTGGCTTTTGGATTCGAAATTGTTCCGACGAACTTCATTTCCTGATGATTTAGTTAGCGAGGCGCTATACCCGGCATTGTTTGCATTCCCAGCGTTTGCTCGAGTCTAAGTCTACCTATCGATTGGTGAATGCTTTATTGTTATCGGGATCTCCGGCAGATTGGTACGGCAGTGCTGTACATAGGAATATAGGAGAGCTGCCTGCGTGTATGATAGACCAGAATGACAGACAGAATGAATGTAAAGAAATATAATCATCATCCGGAGATAAAATCCGTGGTAAACGTGGAGAGAGAAGCGGGTCTCTTACGAATCTCCGTGACTCACCCGGCGATTGGTTCGGCTTTCCGGGATTTGATATTCATCTTTTAAATTCCCCACATCCATTCTTCAACCACCACCAGAGCAAACAGTCTGTTCCAGTTACCAAACATGCCGTCCAAGATCACCGTAGGCGTTGCCCAAGCACGCACCCACAACACTGTCACGGAGACTCTCTCCGCCCTCAACCGCATCACCCGTGATGCCGCCTCCCGCGGCGTCCATCTGCTCCTCTTCCCCGAGGCCTATCTAGGCGGATACCCACGTACCTGCAACTTTGGCACTGCCATTGGCGCACGTCAACCTCACGGACGGGAACAGTTCCTGAACTACTTCCACTCTGCAGTTGATCTCGGGGATACCCCCACTGGAGCGGGTGACGACTGGGTACAGAGGAAGTTGCCCGTCGCAGAGGGCAAGAACCATCGCGGAGACGGCACCAGAGAAACTCTTGAACGGATTGCAAATGAAACAGGCGTCTTCATCGTCGTGGGCGTCATCGAGAGAGCGGCGGGCAGTTTGTACTGTTCTGCGCTGTACGTCGATCCCGCGAGGGGAGTGCTGGGAAAGAGGAGGAAGGTTATGCCTGTAAGTCTTAACATGACAGTTTCCTACCTTATTGATGCATTTACTATGCATATAATACAAAAACGCCCCGTTCATACAAAGACATACAGAAGAAAAGATAATTAACCCCAACCAGACAGGAACAGAACGTCTCGTCTGGGCCCAAGGTTCCCCATCAACCCTAAAGGCCGTGACGACCCATCTCAACGGTGTCCCCGTGACCATGGCAGCAGCCATCTGCTGGGAGAACTACATGCCCCTTCTCCGCCAGAGTCTGTACTCCCAGAACGTGAACATCTACTTGGCTCCTACCGCCGACGCCCGGGACACATGGCTGCCCCTGATGCGGACCGTCGCATTCGAGTCGCGGGCATATGTACTCAGCGCGAACCAGTGCGTTAGGTATAACGAATTACCGGAGTGGGTCACTGGCCAACAGGATGAGAGTAAGCCCTTTATATTAAACCACCCCGTTACGCAGAATAGGCGACTGATAAATAGAAACAGAAATCTCGACCGAATACGTCTGCCGCGGTGGTTCTTCTATCGTTGATCCCCAGGGTCAGGTTCTTGCGGGTCCTATTTGGGAGGTTTCTGCGGATGATGCGTCTGATTCTGCGGCGGATGCTGGAGGTGATGGACTGATCATCTCGGAGATTGATGTAGAGGATTGTGAACGGGGTAGATTGGATATGGATGTGGCTGGTCATTATTCCAGGAGTGATGCGTTTAAGTTGACGGTGGAGGGGCTGGATCTCAACCCACCTCCTTTGTAAATGCTGAATGGTATATGGGGTGGAATTTGTGTTGATTCAGTTGCATTACTCTTTATGTATATGAAGACTATATAGTTAGAGCATAAACTTGTGTATACCCTCTGTCATATAGTCAGCCGCGACATCACCAGTAAGAATAACTCATGAGCGACTACTAGTATTGGCTAGGTAGTCAAAACCAACCATACGCATCAAGAACTTCAATCAAAGGGAGATCATAAACTCCAATCAATATCTCCCAACCCCACCGAATCATCCATGCCAAACAGCGACATCTCAGCCTCAAACCCCAGATACTGGAAAACATCCCTCCATCCCATATCACAATCCGCCAGAACCTCATGACTTATTGACGCCTGAATATCACCAACCTTCCCCCACATCAACCGAAGTTTATTCAGACATCTCCCAACAGACAAACTGAGATGCTCATGTGCGCTTAGTGCCGACACAGCCGTATTCCAGGACTCCACAACGACCGTTGCAAAGACATCAGGTCGCAGCATCGCTGCTATGAGATGCTGCATTGCAATATAGAGGAAGAAAACCCGATACCACCAGGGTATGAGGCCGGGGTTGTCTTGTTGCGAGCAGGTCTGGATCAGGGTGATGAGCTTTTGGGCGTTTGTGACGCAGAGTGTGGCGTGTGTTTGGGTGATGTGGTCGGCTAGACTTGGTTCGTTTGGCTTCTGGGGTTGGGGGTGTGGGAGACAGAAGTGGGCCATTGTGGGTCTGAGGAGTATTATGCGTGTGTATGCAATTCTGGGGAAGAGGGATTAGTTTATGTGTACTGGCGTAAGATCTACGGAAACAGGCGGTAAGACTCACCGGAGACGGAGGAGGAATAGTCGTCGGTCGGTGGGTTCAATAATAGGTGTATGGGGCTGGAAGGGAGGAAGGCTGTTTTCTAATCTAATTAGAGACTCGTCAATTTGTATAACGGTATAGGGCTCAGCTTGGGTTTGCATAGCCAAGTCCAGACCTTCGGCTGGATTCCTGCTGGTAGGTATTTGAGAAAGGTTGATGTAACCGGTAATTTTGGTTAATTCTTGCATTTTCTCCGAGACTGACGTGACAGCATCGCTATCGTAGTTAGGCGGGTTGCTACCGTTTCGAAGTGAGTTGGACGAGAAAGGTACTCTAGGTGCTGAGGAAGACCGTCCAAGCGACCAGGAAAGGCTTCTGGGCTGGAATTAGCAGAACGTAGGACTAAAGGTAGAGGATGATTGCTCATACCTGTCCATAAACACGCATTGCTGCCAGACATCCGGTGTCACGTCGTTCTCTCTCTGTGGTTCGGATATCTCCCTCCCTGATCGGTCAAGCCCGATGCTCAGGGCAATCCGGACAGCGGAACCCAAGGCCATCCATGTCTGGTGCAAGTTTGAAGTACACCGAAGATACTGTGTCATAAGGATCAGACATTGAACAGTCTCCAATGAGCCGGCTTGCCAGAGGATGACCTCCGGACGCAACAGATGCCATGCTCGAAAGAAGAAAGTTCTGCTGGCACTGTTTCGCTGTTCTGAGGGAGTTGATTCTTGCAATTGAGTGGACAAGGCGAATAGAAGATTTAGTATGCATAGAATTATTTGTTCATTGCACTCTATCTCCCTACCGTCGAAGATGGCCTCATAGGTAGTCCAGAAAGATCTCTGGTCGAGCAAGGGCTCCAGAGGATCCAGACATTGCCAGTACAAATTCACCAAGTGATCGGCATGTCTGCGCGGTGGAAGGACATTGTCCGCGGGATTAGCAATGGGATTGATACTGTCTGGAATGGAGAGCAAGCCAAATAATGGAGCATCCGTCAGAGGAATAGGGCACCGCTTTTTCGGGGACGGGAGTCCCAGTCTTGCATCAACAGCAGCTCTGACCTCGAAGGAGAATTCTCCTGGATTAACGGGGCTGTGAGCGCTTGGAGGGCTGATGGCATCTAAATTTCCCGAATTTATTTGAGCAGATGTAGCAGGAGTCGGCAGTTGTGGGGATACTACAGCTGATGAGTGATGATGGTTGACAGTACTGCTACGGTGGTCTGACGCAGTGATGTAAGTACAGGTCCTCTGAAGCTCTCTTTTGCGTTGGCATCTTCCACACACTGGGAATATCAGTAAGATTGGTCGGAGGCCACCTGCTAAAAAATAAAATGTGGAGTACCTGGGCGGAGACCGTCGCATTTGACCTTGCGACGACGACAGGTCGTGCAGGCAATGACGGCCTTGTATCTTCTGGGCCGTAGGGATGAAGTCGAGGACATACGGTCACCACTGATCATGCCTCAGCAATGCAACGATCGAAATAGGCAGAGGACCCCTTGACCATCAGGAACGGACGTCAGCGGAGAAATGCGCTATGCAGCTTCCACGCACTCTGGGAATAACATCACATCCTCTCGATACAGCCAATCATGGGCCATTCCGAGCGATCTCGGGTTGGTCATTGACAGGCCATCTTCTAGTATAGCCATTGACCTTGATAATGCAGACACTCAAGGCATCAAATTCCTTCACTTGCATGTGAATCCCGATGCGAAACCCCTGGTATCCCGAGCTTCTAAAAGATACTCAGTTTCGTTCCCCCTATATATGTCTATATCACCCACTACACACCTCCACCTAAGCAGCATCAACATATTTCCCAGTGAAATCAAATCCCACCCAAATCAACCATGCCCAAAAACACTCTCCCCAACCCAAACCGCTACATCACCACCAACAACGACGATGGCACATCCATCTTCACGCAGACCATTCCCGAATCCCTCCCCGTGGTAAACAACCTCAACGGAGCACTCTTCCGTCTAGGCTACACCACAAACCAACCCCCGGTGGAACTCACCAACAACACCGACCTCCATCTCTACGAAACCTCCCTCCAAGAGCTTCCTCCCCTGGTCCCTCAAGGCGGCGGTGCCAATGTATGGTACATTGATACGCCCCCCGAGTCAGAGAGTCCCCTGCATCGAACCGTGAGTCTGGACTTTGTCATCCAGATCACAGGCGAGATTGAACTCACGCTGTCTTCTGGTGAGACGCGGATCGTTAAGCCGGGGGATTTGACTGTTCAGCGATCTACGTTGCATAAATGGCGGAATCCTAGTAAGACAAAGTGGTCGAGGATGGTTGGGGTTATGGCGGAGTGTCGGCCTGTTGTTACTGGGGAGGGGAGAACTCTTGGGGAGGAGTTTCCTGGGCATTGAGGGGATAAGTTATCCTCAGATATAACTATTCGGTCTCTTCCAGGGATTTGGTATCTTGCTTTAGTAATGGTCAATAGACACATTGACTAAAGTAGAATGGATCCGAGCAGTGCCATGACGTGCATGGTATCATTCATAAGTGATTTAAATCAGTGTATCTTTGGTCAAGCCAACGTCATCTGTGCGTCGTATTCAAGTCGTAGCCGCTGGTGTATTTTTATTATGTCCATCATGGTAGGCTATCATAGATCTTTCTTTCTATGGTTATTTAGAAAGCCGAGCTCATGTAGGTAAACATCATCAGATAGTTATTAATCAACACTCGATTTCTTATATTTTAACCCAGAATTGAAAATAAACAAGCAAACAATCCGATAAAAATATATCCATGAAGTTATAAAACGAAAGGTGGCAATTGTAAAGTTGAGTCGAACCAAGTTTCCAAGTTGCACGTCACCATGATGAAGAGAACTCCCCAGCCAAAAATACCGCATAAAAGCCCCATTACCAAAGGAAGCCCGCATAAACCCTTGTATTATTTTTTTCTAAAAATGTTCGCGCAACATAGTAGTCGAGTACTCAGATCCCAAATACGTAGGACTAGCACAGTAGTCCTGACAACAAACTATTCCGCCCTCAAAATCACCCTCACCACCCGCCCAATGGCAACCATCGCCCGCCCAGAACAATGGATGAATACCTCCGGGGAGACAACCCCGGTATGGGTGCATAAAATGCCCTTCTCCAAATACCCCCGCTTTGAGACATTGTCGCACGACATCAAAACCGACGTCTGCGTTGTCGGCTCCGGAATCGCGGGTATATCTACTGCCTATGAGCTCATCACTCGCGGCAAGAAGGTGACGATGATCGAGGCCCGGAATGTGCTCTCGGGAGAGAGTGGAAGAACCAGCGGCCATTTGTCGAATGCCTTGGATGATGGCTATAGTGCGATCGCGAAGAAGCACGGAAGGGACGGAGCCAAACTCGCGGCCGATAGTCACACCTGGGCTATTGATCGCGCGGCGGATATTGTCAAGAAGCTGAAATTGGATTGCGAGTTTAGGTATTTGCCGGCGATTGAGATCTCGCAGTACCCTCGTGGAGATCCGAAGCATGATAAGGAGGTGGGTGTTATGCGGGAGGAAGTTGATGCCGCCTCGAAGGCTGGGTTGCATGCCTCGTTCCGTGAAGGTCTTGCGATTTAGGGGTGGGATGGGGAAATCGATCAGCGTGATGGGGCTTTGTTCACTGGGCAGGGAACGTTCCATCCGACCAAGTATATGGTTGGTATGCTGGAGTGGCTGAGGAACCATCCGAACTTCCAGTGCTTCACGCATACGCGGATGGCGTCTGTCGAAGAGAACGATCTTGTTCAGGTGCGCACGGCTAATGGCAATACCATTACGGCCAAAGATGTGGTTCAGGCGACCTGTGTTCCCATCCAGAAGCTGAGCGTCATTGCCGAAATGGAATATATGCGGACATACTGTATTGCCATCCGAGTCCCTAAGAATTATATCGAGGACTGCCTTATCTACGACCAAGCGGACGCATACAAGTATATCCGCTTCACGGACTGCGACGAGAACGACGACTACCTGGTTATCGGCGGCTGCGATCACAAAGTGGGCCAGGATCAAGTAGAGGGTCGCTTCCAAGAGCTGGAAACATGGGTGCGGGAGCGATTCACCAAGGCCGGCTCCGTTGACTATAAATGGAGCGGCCAGATCTTTGAGCCAGTAGACTACATGGCCTTCATCGGAAAGAACCAAGGAATGAACCACACCTATGTTGTCACTGGCGATAGCGGAAACGGTCTCACCCATGGTATACTGGCAGGAAAGCTGATTGCAGACGAGATTGAAGGCGTCCAGAACCCGTGGGCAAGCCTTTACAATCCCGAGCGACTAACAAGTATCGCCAAATCACTTGGAAGCATGCTTCAGCATGACATACAAATCAACACCCAATACAAGCGCTACCTGCAAACCGACATTAAAGATATCGAAGATCTCGCGGTGGGAAGTGGTGGTGTACTTAACAAGGCCGACCTATCAGCACCGATGGCCGTTTACAAAGACGAGGGAGGTCAAACGCATCGCTTCAGCGCTATCTGCCCTCATATGAAAGCGGTGCTTAGTTGGAACGCCGCAGAGAAGAGCTGGGATTGTCCGGTTCACGGAAGTCGATTTAGCTGCGACGGTGTCTGCGTTGAGGGTCCAGCCAAGTCGAACCTGACGCCCTTGGATGACTTTTCGAAAACCAAACAGCAGGAGCAAGAAGCATTGTAAATCTTTATCATGTACTCAGTGAGGGTGACACCTATTCACCTCATAAGCGACATTTGTTGTTCCTATCCATTCTATTTGTACTTTATCTAATCACATATTAAAGTCATACAGAGCAATAAAAGTATGTACGGTAGCAATGCGAGTACCAACGCATCGTAGACCTCCATTCTGGGATCCATTCAGATGTAGAAGAATATCATTCAATATGGAAGGCTTCGAAAGGATACATTGTATGGAAGGGCCACTTAAAGTGGATCATTCGGACTCCTTCAAGGAACAGATCTTACCGGGTTGAGATCTTTGAAATATATTCTGAGAATGGGCAAACAGGAAACATCTTTCATACAGGTGGCATATGAATATTATATTATACTCACTGTCTACCATTCTAACTAATGAAAGCGCTTAGGGCAACACGACCCAGTGATCTACCGCAAATGTGGGGAAATGCAGACTAACCTCGGCTGTCAAACAACAACTTACCCCATACTTCCATTCCGTTATTTAATAACTTGCTCCCTTCTTCAAGTCACACAATTGCGCAACCAGCTAACTATATCTTAAATCGCCAAATCAGACAAAGATGTCGAATTCTACCCCCAGCTACCCAGCCATTGCCCAGCGTAAACAAGCACACCTTGAATCGCAAATCCCAGCAGAATGGAAACTTTCCGCTTCTCAGATACCCTCGGGAATGCTCTCCCTGGAGGATTCGATTACCAACGCGAAGCAGTATCAGCGGGTGAATGTGATGGATGTCCCCCGAACATGCGGCTTACTCACAAATAAAGAATTGGAAATTACCGAGAACTGGGATATTCGGGGTCTCTTGCGAGTCATTGCGGAGAAACGGTACACAGCGGAAGATGTGGTCGGAGCTTTTTGTAAGGTATTCTCCCCATTGTTTCTCCTTTTCTTCTTCATGTAGTCTTTTTTAGTTTTACAGTTGGGGTCTATAATGATAGTAACATCGTCAGCGCGCGGCAATCGCTCACCAAGTCACCCGCTGCTTGAGCGAACCGCTTTTCGACCGTGCCCTGCAACGGGCCAAAGACCTCGACCTCCATCTCCAGAAGAGCGGGAAGCCAATCGGCCCCTTACATGGTCTACCAGTATCCGTCAAAGACTCTTTCCATGTGAAAGGCGTCGACTCGACCACCGGCATAGTTGGTCTGGCATTCAAACCCGCCACGCAGAACTCGCCTCTAGTAGATCTCCTCGAATCCCTAGGCGCCGTGATCATCGGCAAGACCAATGTGCCCCAGACAATGGGTGCACTGGACAGCTGCAACTACCTCTTCGGCCGGACACTGAACCCGCTTAACCGCCAGTGGACAGTGGGAGGCAGCACAGGCGGCGAAGGCGCGTTGATCGCCATGCGTGGATCCATGGTCGGGTTTGGCACGGATATCGGCGGCAGTATCCGTGTTCCGGCGATGTGTAACGGGATCTACGGGTTCAAGCCCAGTGTAGGTCGCGTTCCCTTCGGGGGCCAGGAAGGGGGCCAAATGCCCGGCAAAGGAAGGGTGTCTCTGCAAGCGGTTGCTGGTCCCCTGGCGCGGTCGGTGGCTGATCTAGGTGCTATCATGGAGGAGGTCGTGCCTCGCGCTGAGCTGTTCGGGGAGGATTGTATTCCTGGTCGGTGGCATGGGGAATTTCCTTTCCGGTTACCCGAGACGCAGGGCCGGAATGTCACTATCGGTGTACTTCGATCGGATGGTATCGTTGAGCCTTTGCCTCCTATCGCCAAAGTATTAGATGAGGTGGCCCAGACATTGCGGAAGACGCCTGGCGTTGAGGTGGTCGAGATTCCCGTGCCGGCGGCGTTGACCAAATGCCAGGGTCTGGCAGGTCGACTGATGGGTGTGGACGGGGGAAACGCCATGATGGACTTGCTAGAGAGTACAGGGGAACCGCTGATTCCCTGGCTGCAGGGCCGTATGAAGCGGGGACGGGAATTGACGCTCTCGCAGCTGGGCCAGTTACAGGCCCAGCGGTCAATCGTCGAACTGGAGCTACTGAAGATGTGGACCCTCAATAGTGGAACCGGGCGTCGCATTGATGCGATTATCCACCCTGTGGCTCCGCACCCAGTTCCTGAGATGGACCGCTATAATGCTGTGGGATACACGTCTAGTTTTGTCTTGCTGGATTATCCTGCGGGCACTATTCCAGTACGTCCATTCAGGGAGTCCGATCTGGAGAGCGGAAAGGAAATGGATGCCCCTGTGTTGGGAAGCTGGGATAAAGCTAATCGACAGTTGTGTATGTTTCTCTATCCATTACCCTTGATTATCTTCCTTCTAACGCTGATCCAAACAGGGAACGAGAAAACGGTTGATCGCCGGGTATATCTGGGCTCACCGCTGAGTATCCAGGTCGTGACGCCCAAGCAACACGACTATGAGCTGTTCCGGGCTATGGAAATCATTGATAGGGCTTGTAATCCACACTCACCTACGAATCACATAGACGAAAGGAAGAATGTGCTCAATCGTGCGCCAAAGGTCCCCCGAATCCCCTCAAACTCGCTCATAGTCACATCCCGCCAACATGATTGGTCCAATGAAGGTACCTTGGGGGTCCTCAGCATCCATTCCAGGCTTATATTCTCCCTCGCCATAATCATGACCAGAACTCCCTCACAACCCCTCTTCTCCCTCGTCCTCGTCCTCGCATCTCACCTCTCCAACTACACATATACTCAAAACCCTCAACCAGAATACCAATTAGACCACCCAAAATGGCCACCACATTCTCCCTCCCACCTCTCCCCTACGCCTACGATGTAACCCACCCTATCTCATCCCCGATACAAGAAAAACAAACCCAACTAACCAGTACCCTAGGCCCTAGAACCCGTCATCTGCAAACAAATCATGGAAATCCACCACCAAAAACACCACCAAACCTATATCACCAACCTCAACGCCGCCCTCTCCGCCCAATCCACCGCCCTCGCCGCAAACAACATCCCCCAGCTCATCAACCTCCAGCAAAAGATCAAGTTCAACGGCGGTGGCCACATCAACCACTCCCTCTTCTGGAAGAACCTGGCCCCCCACGCCTCCCCCGAGACGAACATCGACCAGGCCGCCCCCGTCCTGAAGGCGGCCATCGAGGCCCAGTACGGGTCTGTCGAGAAGTTCAAGGAGGCGTTTGGGGCTACGCTTTTGGGGTTGCAGGGGAGTGGATGGGGTTGGTTGGTGGCTAATGGACCGGGGGGCAAGTTGGAGATTGTTTCGACGAAGAATCAGGATCCGGTTACGGATAAGGTGCCGGTTTTTGGGGTGGATATGTGGGAACATGCTTATTATTTGCAGGTGAGTTCTTTTCTTTGTTTTCGTTGTGATTTGGGGTTTTGGTGTGGTTGGCTGACTGCGTTTTAGTACTTCAATAACAAGGCCTCGTATGTGGAGGGCATCTGGAAGGTCCTCAACTGGCGCACTGCGGAGGACAGATTCAAGAATGGGGTGGAGGGCTCTGCGCTTTTGAAGCTGTAGATCAGTCGAAGTCTGAGTCTTTCTGCTTAGCAAGTAGACAAACATAAATATGAATATGCATAAATAAAACCACATAACCACGATTCCCGAATTAAGTTACCATATAACCCAGCCTAAAACGCCATACAAAAACATAAACCCAAACCCCCAACACCAATACTAGAACCCAATCCAGTCCAAACACCCATAAAGAAAGACCTCAATCATACCCCACAATCCCCATCCCAACCCCAACAGACGACTGTCCCTCCACCAACACCGTAACCTGCCGTCCAACAATCCCCGTCTCCGAAACCCCCAGATCCAGTCTCTCCGGTAACTCAAACTCCATCTCATCATTCCCCTTCCCACAAGGCTGTAACCGGAACTGATGAAGCGGTTCACTCATACGCGCCGATGTGAGATCTCCATATCGTCTACAATCAATGTCAGTATCAGTATTCTATCCTACCAAAGTAACAGGTAGTTAGAAAGGGAAGGGAAAAGAAAGAAACATACTCAATCCGCAAATCAATCCCCCTACACCCCCTGAACACATCAAAAGTGCTTGCATCCTCAATCCGAAAGACAGCTTTCGTCCCGGCGTCTGGCATTTCCCGGAAGAAGAGGGAATAGGGAGTCATGGATTTTGTGTTGGCGGAGGGGAACATCACGGCGATGCGGTGGCCGGTGCTGGGGCGGGCGATTCCGCACATCTTTCTTTAGGGTTTTTGGTGGTGTTTGTATAGATTGGTAGATGGATAGTAGTTTGTATAGTAGATGGGATAGATATGTCTGAAGAACAAATGTATTTATTTTCTTTTGAATAGAGGTGATGAGATGATATGATAATTCTCACTCTACTACTACAATTTCCTTCTATTTAAATATTAATTAACTCTGTACAGTCCCCAAGGTGTAGTCCCAAAGGTGCTCAAATCTGCGCAAATCCGCGACGGATAATGTGGGGCGCCCTATCTGGCCGATCACGACCACTTGTTTTTCGGGTTCTGGTAGATTGTCGGAGTGGGTTTGAGGGGATTGTTTGTATTATTGGTTTAATTTATTGTTTTTTGATTTATTGTATGGTTAGAATTAATTGAATAAAGGGTGGTTGGCTCCAGGGGTAGTGTGGTATATTTTGGGGGCCCTTGGGTATAGGATGAAAATACCGGTGCATGTATACAATGAGCGCGAAGGCGATCAACGCTAGAAAACAAAGGTTTTGCTATGGAGACCGAAGAATGACTTATTTTAAATACATACACTTGCATTGTTTGAATTTCATTGCCATGAAACTTCAACTGCCTATAATAATACCCTCTTTCCGTACTAGTCCACAGTGATTGTTGAATCAGTGGCCACGGTTTGTCTGGAATTCTGCATCCTATATCCAAGGTGTGGAAAGGTGCATAACAACACAAGCATGTTCATGAAAACGAGACAACGTCATGTAGATTAAATGGCATAAGTACGAAACTCCTTTCTGAACGTGTTGAAAAATGTATAACGTAAACTTAATGATTATTTATATCAATACCCGATAGTACACTGCTATATACAACTACGCCGCCACCCTAACAGGGTGAGCCTCGGTGTTATAGACAAACTTGTTGCCCTTGCCGCGCTGGACTTGCCACTCGTTATCTGCTTCCGTTAGATTGATGTCTTTTTTATTCAGTTCATGGCGAAACTTACCAGGAGCAAAGGTCAGGTACACGTATTTCAATACCTCTGCAAAGAGGAAGCTCTCCTGGTTGTCATACCGGCCTCCACCGTTGGCAGCGTTGACGTTGGTCAAGCCCGCAAACCCAGAGTCGGTGCGGCAGTACTTGTTGATATTGACAAACGCATTCCATACCCACTCACGGTACTGATGTTCTGTTAGCGCAAACTCAAAAAAAGGTTACGAGTTCTAAGGTACATACAATTTCCTGGCCAGTAATACGCCAGGCGTAGTAGAAACTCTCAATCACCTCCGGACGAAGAATATAAGCGCCACTGCTAATATAGAAGCCAGCACGCTCATACAGCTCTTTCTGGTCCGATGGCACATTCTTGGGATCCCATCCGAAACTCTCGGGTCCGATTCCAGTCAGGGTTTGATTATAAGTCTCGTGGCATCCCTTCACCAAGTCCAGGCCAAATTGGATAAAGTCGTCGCGATCCAGGACGGTTCCACCAAGCAAGAAGCTGCCACCGTCAAAGCAAGTAAGATGCTGGGAGCTCAAACCATACTGGCCATCGTTGTATGACGCCAGGAAAGTTAGGTCCGGGCGTTTTTCCGGGTGTGACGCCAAATGTTTGATGCTAGATTCCGCCGCCTTCACCCAGCGATCTCCATAAGTGCTGAACCTCTTAGGGTCATACACGTACATCTTGATAAGGTATTCATAGAACGAGTCGTCGCCTCCATTCCAGCTCACCTGTCCGTCGGCGAACGCTCCGTTTGAGATGTTGATATGGCTTCCGACCAATCCTTCAAATGGCTCTGCACTCTTTGGTGAGGGGTTTAGCAGATAATCCTCTGCCTTCTGGCTGAGCTGAGCATACTCCGTATCACCAGTCAGGTCTGAGAGCCGGGTCCATTCGAGCACCAATGTACCCGTCACGGCCAATCCGTTGGTTGTTGCACCGTCATTTCCGTGTGAAGTAATGTTGATGTTGTTGTAGGGGATTCCACTGGGAGTATCGAAAGCAAACTTGAGGACGTCCGCCAGGTTTTGCGACTGATCCAAAAGGGTCTTAACCTTCGCTTGGTCCTTGACGAGGTTCGAGGCCGGACCCTTCAACAGGTCATAGCCAGACAGCATGCCACCCAGGTACCGGATCGTCGTCTCAAACAGGCTCACTTGATCATCGGTTTTCGAGTAGTCAATTGTGGCAATATGATCCAAGATCTGGTTGACGATGGTTTCATTACCCATAATGACGGCCGTCGATAGTGCATCCACGGCGGACGCACCCCAGCCGTTCCGTGAATCGCCGACACCGTTCGAGATGGGGTGGAGCTCATCATGTGGGTAAGCATATTGCATGTAACCATCCCAAGCATGTACGAAAGCTTCCTTCACGGCATTTGCACGGGATTCGCTGGAGTTACTCCGTGCAACGCGCTGTTCAAACTTGAACTGAGGATATGCTAGAGAAGGAGTGACAAGGCTCAAAGCCGTGAGAGGCAATGAGAGCGATGAAAAATGCATTATGAAAGTAAAAAAACTAGCAATAGGGATTGTAGATTATTAAGAATTATCACCGTATGGATAAAAGGAATGACAGCCTAATCAGGTAGGCGGACTTTTCTAGAGATATATACTTTATGTATGGTCGAATTGACAAAAGAGTGTAATCACTTCGACATGGGAACGAATGTAAAAGAGTGACAAGGAGGGTGTGTGAAGAGGAAGAAAGGAGGAGAGAAGGAGAGGAGTTCCTGTGTCGCGTGGAGAGGCGAATGATCATATTTTTAAATTACAGATTGGTATGGAGAATCAGCCGACCCTTCTGGGTAAGTCATGGGTGCGATCATCCCTCATTTGCCGTAACTACTACTTTTGGCCGTCAAATCAACAGGTTAGAGTTCCAGACTATGTTCGGTTACAGGAACCATCGCCTGTTCGGGCGAACTAAACCAGATCGATCCAGGTCCGCGCCGATCCGGGGTCCATGATTGGATCAATCGCGTGGATGTTATGCAGGGGAAATACTCTCAGCTGTGGCCGAAAGAATGCAGAGACTAAGGAGTTATTTTCACTGAATATAATGAAGATAGTTCTACGGAGTATGTAGTACTTCATTAAAGGCTACTCTGTGTATAAATCGATCGACTTATATATTAATCCTATCACCCTTTGTTCTTCAATACTACTGTACCTGAGGTATCATCTGTTCGAGTCACGCTCCACCGACGGCAGGTGACTCGTACCTGAGGAATCAGGCAGCACATCATTCCTGAAGCCCAGACGGCCAAGATTAAACTGCAGGGTCACTCGACAATTAAGATCGAGAAGCTTCAAGTCACATCGGTACGGAATATATGTGGTGACATGAATTAGTATACTACTGTGTATCCGTATGGACTAGTACGATCCTAGTGGATATATCCGAGTGCCTGTGGAGATTCGACCCGCTCGGTTTATAAATACTTCATCCTCCGGTTAGCTTCTCCGTATAACACCCTTTATCAATATCTGTGAGTTGCTAATGATACTATCAGTTATTTAACAATTAAAAGATTCGGATGGCAGTATATCACGGGGTTTCAAGATGCTCTCTGGTTATAGTCGTCCGAAATCCAGCGATTTATCATCTGAAAGGCGGGCGTGACACACATCCGACGGTCGCGCGACTAGTTGACTTGTGTGGAAGGTCCCCTACACTCCAAGAATCTCAGTGAGGTCAATGCGCCCATCAACGGATGCACAGGGCTCAAAATAATACTTGCCGAGTCCGGGCCCTCATTTATGGAGTCGGTTCGAATTATGGCTCTCGCGAAAATTGGACAAAAGAAGCATATCACCTGGATGACTTATGAGCGCTTGGAAAACCTTTAGTCCAAACCGCGTCACTTGAAGAGCATGGCCCTTTCGAGGACATATGGAGAAGATAAGAGAAAGAAGAGTCCAGAATAATCCTACAATCAGCGGTAACTACGTGGGGTACAGTTTCGTCGATCTTCGTAAGTGCCTGTCTACCCCGTACAACGACTCTGACGCAAAGGGCGCCGTCTACCACACAGGCATCTTCTTAGAGTGGATCTGGCCGCTAGCCATGACTTTGCCTCTCTTGCGGCGGCGTTCACTCAGAGATCCAAGTGGGATTTAAGCCGCGAGGAACCCCGGAACATGTTTACCTTCCTGGGGAGTGTATGCAGAATCCTAGAGTTGATAGGAGCGACACCACCCGGCCCATTGAAGGTGCCGGCGCATCCTGAGTTGAGCTCGATCGGAGTTGCCAACTATGATCTCCCGGCCAAGTACGAGGGCACCGCGAGGAGCTTGAACTGCAGGACGGGTGGATCGCGGTGAAATGTAAAATCGCATAGTACTCACCAACGTGTGTTCATGGATAGACAGATGCAGTTTGCAGCCAGCCAGAACGAGCCGCCCTACGAGGGGCTTGCGATGACATTCCCGGACAGCTTGCTGCTGACTCTGATGCGGGAACTAAGGGTAAACTAGGTAGTTTGGCCTAGTTCCATCAGGATACTACTTATATTGCTACATGTAAGCAAATGCTCCACTGCTATAAGCTTAAGAAGCCAACGTATGCAGGATAGTAAACATCCGTTCTGTTGAGCAATGCTATAGATACTTTGAACAGCTTGCGAATTGCGTGGTGAACTGGGGTGACAACTGGGATCGACGTTATAATGGACTAATCGATGATAATATATATAGTTTTCACCTCAGGCCCTCATTGCGTATAGCATCTTCAACATTTATTCTCAGGGCATCAAGAGGCCCGAAGCTAACTACTCAAAGAGTGCTGGAAAGGACATGCGTAGATATAGGTTGAGACGTGGTGATCGCTTTGATCTGCCCTATCAGCACGAATTATATCTTCTATAATAGCATTCTAGGCCTGGGCTCTCATCGAGGAATTGTATCATGCCCTTGCCCTTGGTAGATAGCAGGAGGTTTATAGATTAGTTGGCATGACGAGGGTTCTAATTTTGTGCTTCAGAGTTATATCTAAAAGACTTTGAGAGGACCTGGAGTAGCTCATTAATATGGTGAGAGTATAGTACTGATAGAAGTTGAGAATCCAGTTTGGGATGGATCCTGGGCACAGTGAATGGGGTAGTGAACGATAATGCGACAGAGCGAATGGGAAAGAGAGAGTGGATGAATGTCAAATATGTCTATTTTACTAGACAGTAGTATACATCTGTAGAAAGTCTTCTTGATTGAATTTTCCATATTTTGTGTAAATATTTGGTAAATGGATGACTTGGAGTCATGTAGAGTATTAGGGTTCTGCCACAAACATTTTAAGTTATGGTGGTTTGTCCCTTACCTTGGTTTGTGTAAGAGAAATGTACTTAAAATAGGATCTAGACTTGAGGTAATATTCACTGCATCCTGGTAGTATCCCGTGTGTTACGGATAAGTGACCCAATTATGACTTGTGGTTATCTTTCTTTATATGTGTTGTACTATATGCTACATACTATTACTTTATGACTATAAAATCTCGGCAATTGTATTGGTTTAGGGTCCATCTAACCAGGGTCTCCGCCAATCAGGCCAATACTTTTTAGGTAAAACACATCTCCGATGTCAACTACTTACTATACTATGGTTTCATCGAGCCAACAGAGTCCATGGAGTTCTTTTGTTGGTGTCACCAAGGTAGAGAAAGTAAACAAATGAAGTTCTCTGAATTCAGTAATGTTTGACCCAAGTGTAAACCAATTCTTTGTTCCTGAATTTCCAGGCCCCGATGACCGCCGAATTGTCCGATTGCGGGGCCGAAAGGAATTTCTTTTTCGATGGCGATGAATCATCCCGCAATCAACTTGACTGACTCCCCGTTCCTTCTCCCCCAAGGCACCGGGCCTTTTTGAAATCTTAATTTCTATTTCAATTCCTTCAGAGCTCCATACTCAATCAGTCAATCAACTCTCTTGACTTGTCCCATCTCCAACACCTCCCCCTCCGCGTCACCCCTCCTGCCCCTCTCTCTCTCCCCTCATTGAGTCACCACCATGGCGACTCCATTCCTCGTCTCCTTTGACCCTTCAGCCAATGGCCTCTCACTCAAGCAGATTGCCTACTTCGGCCGTGTCCTGATCAAGGCCTCCAGCGTCGCTCAAGCCGAAGATTTCCTGCGTCAGAACTTCCGTCTTCTAGACGTCTACGTCGACGCCACCGCGGTTTCCACCACCGGTGACCTCGTCGATATCCTCAATGCCGGTGCCGCTAAGATCTTCATTACCCTCGACCAATTGACCGCTCTTTCCCAAGAACAGTCCGTTCCCTCGTCACGAGTCGTCGTCTATACCTCTTCCGACAGCCAGGTGGACTCCTTCCAGAAGTGGGTGGCTGAGGATTCCGAGCGTAAGGATGCCGGTCTCTCTACCGATTCGTCCGCCGTGAAGGCCTTGATCGACAAATTGGGCCTGAACCCCGAAGCCCAGAGTCTTTACCGGACGTACTCCGGCGCTGTCACCGAGGAGACCTTGAAGGATACTTTGACCCAAGGTGCGGTTAGCATTGTGCCCGCGCAGGCCTTGACCCTTGATCGCAACCAGGCCGACGGCAAGATCGTCGCCGCTTCTCTTATCGCAGCTCGTGCAGTCGCTGATCAGAGTAACGGTCTCTACGCCACCACGGTGACCGACGAGAGAGGAACCTGCTTGGGTCTCGTGTACAGCAGCGACGAGAGTATTTCCGAAGCGCTCCGCACGGGTACCGGTGTTTACCAGAGCCGGAAACGGGGCCTGTGGTACAAGGGTCAGTCGAGCGGCGATGTGCAGGAACTGATCAGAGTCGGCTTCGATTGCGATAGCGATTGCTTAGTGTTCGTTGTCAACCAGATCGGTCGAGGCTTCTGTCACCTTGGTACGGCCAGCTGTTTCGGTCCTTACAACGGTCTTTCGCGTCTGCAGAAGACCCTGCAGGCTCGCAAAGCCGATGCCCCCGCAGGTTCCTACACTGCTAGGCTCTTCAACGAGCCCAAACTCACCCAGGCTAAGATTATGGAAGAAGCCGATGAGCTGTGCCGCGCAAACACCAAGGAAGAGATTGCCTTTGAGGCTGCCGATCTCCTCTATTTCGCTCTGACCCGCTGTGTCGCAGCTGGTGTCAGCCTGGAAGACGTCGAGCGGAACCTGGACCTCAAGAGCCTGAAGGTGAAGAGAAGAAAGGGCGACGCCAAGGGTCCTTGGGCAGAGAAGGCCGGTCTGGCAGCTCCTGCCTCAGCCCCCGCTCCTACCCCCGCACCCGTAGAGAAGAGCCAGCCCTCGACCAAGGAGGACAGCCGCATTGAGATGACTCGTGTCATCACCGCTTCGACCCCGGTGGAGGATGTTAAGGCTTACCTGAAGCGTCCTTCGCAGAAGTCCAACGATGCGATCATTGGCCTTGTCCGTCCGATCATCCAGGATGTCCGCGAGCACGGCGACGCCGGTGTTCTCAAGTATACCCACAAATTCGAGAAGGCTACTTCCCTCACGTCTCCCGTCATCAACGCCCCATTCGCACCAGAATTGATGCAGGTGTCTCCTGAAACCAAGGAAGCGATTGATGTCAGTATCGCCAATATCGCCAAGTTCCACAGTGCGCAGAAGGGTAGCAACGATGGCCTCCAGGTCGAGACGATGCCTGGCGTCGTTTGCTCCCGCTTTTCTCGAGCCATTGAACGTGTTGGTCTGTATATTCCCGGTGGAACCGCTGTGCTGCCTTCGACCGCCATGATGTTGGGTGTCCCTGCCATGGTTGCTGGCTGCAAGAAGATCGTCCTGGCTTCGCCCCCTCGTGCCGACGGCAGTGTCACGCCTGAGATTGTCTACGTTGCTCACAAGGTCGGAGCGGAGAGCATTGTGCTTGCCGGCGGTGCCCAGGCGGTTGCTGCCATGGCGTACGGCACGGAGAGCGTCAGCAAGGTCGACAAGATCTTGGGCCCTGGTAACCAGTTCGTGACCGCCGCTAAGATGCTGGTCGCCAATGATACCTCTGCGGGTGTCAGCATTGATATGCCAGCCGGCCCTAGTGAAGTGCTGGTGATTGCAGACAAGCAAGCCAACCCAGCGTTTGTTGCCTCGGATCTGCTGAGCCAGGCCGAGCACGGTGTCGACTCCCAAGTTATTCTGATTGCCATTGACCTGAACGAGCAGGAGCTGCAGGCCATCGAAGACGAGGTGGACAAGCAGGCCAGAGCTCTCCCTCGTATGGACATTGTCAAGGGTTCTCTGGAGCATTCGGTCACCTTTGTGGTGCGTGACCTTGCCGAGGCGATGGCTCTCAGCAACGAGTATGCTCCAGAGCATCTGATCCTGCAAATTGAAAACGCAGAGGCCGCTGTCGAACAGGTGCAGAACGCCGGAAGTGTCTTCATTGGCCAGTGGACTCCTGAAAGTGTTGGCGATTACTCGGCCGGTGTGAACCACTCTTTGCGTAAGTTCCCATGGTTTCTCTCACAATTATGTACTAGTAGCTAACTCAGTTCCAGCAACCTACGGATATGCCAAGCAATACTCTGGTGTGAACCTGGGATCTTTCCTCAAGCACATCACCAGTTCCAACCTGACAGCTGAGGGATTGTTGGGCCTGTCGCGCACTGTTGAGCAGTTGGCGGCTGTAGAAGGCTTGGATGCACACAAGCGGGCTGTGAGCATCCGGGTGGCCCACATGAAGGGGCAATAGATCCACGAGCCAGGGATATGCGGTGTTTCTTTTCAGCTTTCACGACCTCGACGGCTATGGTAATTTGAATTGTTTACGAATGCGTACCAGATGTGGTTTGCCAAAATTGAGCAACATTAATTGACGAAGAATATCGAATAGCAATGGTATCCTGCAGTAAATCTCTATACAAGTACACGACCCATGTAGAATACTTTTCCCAAGCCATACACCCAGAAACAGCCCAAATGCAAACACAGAAGGAAAGAAAAGCGAATGTAGGAATCATCAGTCGTATGGTGAGAATGATATCAAATCACTTCTTCCGCTCACGGATCTTCCACTTGATCCCATTTTTGTTCGTGCCTCCAACAGTGTTGTCCATCCGTCCACGCTGCCAATCCAACTGGCGCTCCGCAGCTGTGATATCGGTGTACTGCTTCTGAAGCGCAGCCAGCTTGTTCTGCCTCGCCAAAGCAGCACGCTGCTTAATTTTCCGAGCGCGACGAGCCTCCTGAAGAGCCAGACGATCCGCCTCAAGCTCTCTCGCCGTCTTTTTCCGCTCAAGATCCTCAAACGACTCCTCCTCACCACTACCTTCCTCCTGAACCTTCTTCATCTTCAAAGCCCTCTGCTCCTGCTTATCATCCACAAAAACCGTCTTCTTTGGCCCAACCTCTTCCTCCTCTGACTCTTCATCGAAATCAAAGTCAAACCCATCGTCATCCTCATCCCTCACAGCAGCCTTCTTCTTCTTCGGCCTCTTCCCCACCAAACTCTGCACCATGCCATCCTGCAACTGAATCTCCTGCTCCAGCTTATCCATCTGCCGCCGAATTCGCTCCCCAGTCGTCCGCAAGTACCCAGCATCCTGCGTCTTCAGCAACTTGATCGCATCGTGACTGAGTCCCGCCGCCGACTGGCGCGCCGCCGTGCCGTGCTTGCCTGCCTTCTGCGTGTGCGAAGACATCATCCCGAAGGCGAATTCATCGGGGTTGCGGTCGCGGGCTTTTTCTTCCAGACGCTTGAGCTTGGCTTTCTTCTGGTTGTAGTCTTTTGCTCGGAGGGAGTAGTCCTATTTTTCATTTTATTAGTTACTAGTTCTATATTGGGAGGAACGGGTTTGAGGAGATGATGTTATGTACCTTGTGCTTCTCGAGAAGACCCCATTTCTCACGGCCCCCGACCTGGCCTCGCTCCTTGTGATTCCGTCTTTGGACGGCATTTCGCATAGACGACATTTTGGGCGGTGGGTTTTATTCCTTATTATTTTTGCTTCTGGTTCGTCTAATGATAAATAAAGTATATGAATCAGGGTATAGAATCAAAAGAAGAAAGAGAAGAGAGAAGGTCGTTGTTAAAACATCCGAAACAGTGTTGTAAAAAAAGAAAAGAATGGGTTGCAGATAAAAAAAGTTCTCCGACTCGGCCTAAGCGGAGAAGAAGAACTTCACTTGACACATTAACTCTACCTAAGCTCGGTGTGGAACCTCAACTCCCACCCTCACTCACACTCCTACACTCTCACGCGCCACGATTTGCTGCCGAATCCCATTGTCACAAACTCGAGTAATTGTACCCCGGGGATCTAATTGAACAATTCGAATTGCCCAACACCACAATTACTCTTACCACCGCTACCTACTCAACAGCCCGGGACCAGTCGAACGCAGATCACTTCTCGCGTTACTCCGATAGAACCAACCCCCTCCCACGACTTTGGTTTATTTTCACCTGCTATTTCGCATATTCAACTAGTCTAGAACGATCCGCATAGCAAGACATATCATAAACAATGGCGACAACATCCACATCAACACCAACGACAAAATATAACCTCCGCAATCCCCTCCCCCTCTCCGCAACCCAAGAACAAGAAGTCAAGAAGATCTTTCATAAACGGGTACGAGCGCATTGCGCGGAGGAAATCAAAGGTATCCTATCTCTCTCTTTCTCTACCTGTCTAGCTATATATTTATATGTATATGCTTTGTCTTGTCTTCCTTGATGACTGGTTGGTTACCCATTGGCTAGAGTGATGTTAATGTATCATGGATAAAACAGCATTCGCTCAATGCGCCGTCAATCGCACGATAACTGCTACGTGGGTGTGTCGGGATCAGCGACTGACGATGAATTCGTGTATGCTTGCGCATGCGAAGCCGGAGGAGGAGGATCGGGCGAGAGAGGAGTGGTTTGCGACACATGAGGAACGGCGGAGGGAGAAGGAGGAGGAGCTTAGGAAGGTGGAGGTGAGGAGGGAGGAGATTATTCGGATGATGAGGGAGGATGAGGCGAGGTCGAAGGGGAGGTGATTTCTCTTTTTCCTTTTTTTTTTCTTGTGGTGCTTTTTCTTGGGGGTGTGGGTGAGTGAGTGGTTTGGGGATGTGGACTGTATTATTCCTTGTTTATGTGTGTTTTGGGCGTTTCTTTTGTGTTTCTTTTTTTTGCCAGTTTCTGTTGCATTAGGATTGCCAAGTCGTATATCATTATGTACAGTAGATCAAGTCTGTTGATATCCTACAGACTCAATGAAAGCAAATCTCCTCCATCAGATCTGTTGTCTGGCTGATAGTATGGACAGTATATAAGTTCACCGAGCGCCGAACTCCCAATCGCCAGTCCCATCCATATGTTTTTCTTTTTTCAAAGGGTAAGAAGAAGGGGGTAAGAGCCGATTAAACATCCGTCATGTCTTTGTCTCCATCATCATCTCCATCCCCCATAACCGCATCCTCCCCGAAGATATCCTCCATCTTCCCATCTTCATCGTCCTCACCACCATCTCCCTCCTCCTCACCACCCGCACCAGCATGATTAGTCTCCTTCGGCTCCTCTTCCTCCACCTCCTCCTCCCCTTCACTCTCCCACTCATCCTTCATGTTCCACCCAACACCCGTCAAACAGAACCTCTCCGGCGGCAACCTCATACCACCCATAAGAACACTCTGATTCGCCGTCGGCTTCGCCTGACCCTGATCATACCCCCTCGTAGCACCCGGCAGAGCAACGCGATTTCTCTCCGCCGCAACATCCATAAGAAACTCCTTCGGCAACCCCGTCTGAAACTGATAATGCAACCGCGAGGCAATACTAAGCCGCAACGCCGGCAAGCTGACGGTATTCACCTCCGGCGGACCCCTCGACGAGCCGGCCTGCTCGCCCATGGCGCCGGCATAGCCCTCCGTCGCGAGGTGGACCGCGTCCTGCAGGACGCCGGAGGTGTAGCGGTAGGCGAAGTCAAGGAGCTGAAGGGGCACTCGTTCCTGGTACGCGGTGACGCCTAAGGAGGCGAGGAGCATGTGGATGAGACGGACATCTCGGGGGCGACGGGACTTGCCGCTGTCTTTTAAGGAGGTGGAGGGGACTTGTGTGGGTTGTGCGACTGGTGCGGTGGTGGTGGATCCGGTTGCGGGCTGTTGTTGGGAGGAGGCGTTGGTGGTGGTGTTGGAGGGTTCGGCCGGGGGTGTGAGAGGTTGGGTTGATGGGGCGGCGTTTTGCGATTGGTTTGGGGAGGCCATTGTCTTGAGTGTTTGAGGTGGTTGTGAGAGCGAGGTTGGATGTGAGCGAAGGTTGCTTGGTGAGCTGTCCCGTGGGATGCGGTGGGATTTAGTGATCGTGGACGGCGTCACTTAGGGCCAAGTCGGCATGGTCACTATGCGACAGCGCTGGAGTGGGATATTAAAAGATAATATTATTCTATGTTCTTCTCGAGAAAAGACTGAATAGAAGGTAAAGTGGTGTTACAGTCCGTGAGTGAGCTGGTGATGAAGACGCGAAGAACATTAAAGGTCAATGATCCCAATCTGCGCTAGCCCGCTTCTGGTAAGTCAGTGGTGACCTGGGCTATTGATACAGGCACTTCATAGACCCTCTCAATCCATAGCTTCTCCAAGTTCTCTATATCATTTAACTGACACTTTGATTCACACAAGACAATATTATGTTTTTATATAGTCTAAGGTCTATCTCCGGTTGCAACCATGTAGCGGCTATAAGAAACCGCAGGCTGTCCTGTTGCTTGTATATCACACATGATACCTGGAAACGCTCAACATATGAAGTAAAACAGGGAAAGAACCTATGCAGCCCATTAAACGCCAACTATGCAGTAAGAGATAACTAACACCACACAATGCAAGGGCCAATCTCAGATGCCGGAAAGGTATATAAACACAATTGTCAACGCCGGGAAGGGTATCTATGAGCGTTGAAAAGCCGCGTGGAATTATACACTTGTTGTATGGACACTCAGCCATTCTCAGCGTTTAGGAGAGGGGCTAGCACCAGCAGTCGCGAAGCGACTTGGTTTTGGAGACACGTTTGGCACCTCGTCTGCGCCTTCGTCGTCTGCCTCATCATCGTCTAGGTGACTCTGACTATCGGCGAGTTCCAGTGAGGCCTGCGAGATGTAGCTGTTGCCAAGGTCTTCCTCGGCATCCTCATCAACCTCACTGCCTTCCTCGTCACTCAGCTCCGCATCATAATCATCCTCTTCTTCATCTTCCTCGTCTTCGTCCTCTTCGTCTTCGTCATCCTCACTATCTGAGCTTGAGAAATCGGCTAGCCCTGGTGGAGGTTCACGCCAGTAAGTAAAATCCGTGTACTCTTCACCCCCAGCCTGAACAAGTAGACTGACGGGCGGGAAGAAATGGTCCAAGAGCTCCTGCATAGTAACGTAGCTGCTCTTATACTTGTTCAGACTGAGAAGATCTAGAGAGACCTCGGCGTTCGAGTTGATCGTGAAGATCCTGGTAGACGGTATGTTGACAGATCGGTAACTCAAAGCGTCGGTCAATCGATTGCCGAATCCAGCATAGAAGGGGTTCTCTTTTCCATTAAAGAGGTTCAGAATGTCCCGAAGACATGCCATCTTGAACACTTCTGGTTTCCTCAGGTAAATCTCTCGCCTGAGGGCTGCAATCATCCGGTCGGGGCTTGTGATAACGGGACCTTTGGGCAGTCTGTATCCGTCCTGGTTAACACCGTAGATGTATGCGCGAGTGGTATCTGCCTGTCCAACAGATCTGCTAGTAAGGTACATGATATTGTAGCCGTTGTTGACGATATCTGTGTATAGCTTGGCTACACCAGCGTGTGTCCAGTCGCGGCCAATCATATTCAACACATGACCCAAAGCGTCGGATCTACCAGTGTTATTAGCCAAAGATGGGCCAGAAATAGTCAGCCTGACTCATGGTAACTCACTTCGTAATTGTACCGTCAATATCTGATATGACAATCGGTGTGTTGCCGTTCCACAGATACATGGTTGCCGTACAAGTGGCTCTATTGACGCTGAATGACATATCATTGGCGCCTGGCTTCAAGTTCAAAGCCTTAAGCTGATCGCTCGTCAGACGCAAAGTCTTCGCGTAGTTGCGAGTTGTCTCTCCAGGTGTCGGTGACTGCGGAGGAGTAGGGATGCCCGGCTGAACATCAGACTGGGTCCGATGGTGGCGGGCCTGTATCGGAGAGTCACGAACGGACTTGTCACCGTCACTATGATACCCGGGGTCGGAGATAGCATTGTCACTCATCGCAGAGCCAGGCCTCATTGAGCTAAAGGCGGCCCGACGGTTCGCGGCTTCCTTTGCTTCCTCACTGCTATAGATCCAAAGGTTCCCGTGCTCATCGGCCCCTATAAGGGCACCAATGTCGTAACACCCTTCCAACTCCTCAGAGAGAATTTTACGCGCAACGACTTCAGCACGAAGGGCGTCCTCCTCGTTACTTTTGTAGCCAGTCATGTCAAGCATAAGATCGCCCGTCTCGGTCACATGCGAACGAATATTTGATCCAGAGAGCTTCTTTGACAGCGCTGTTGCACGCGTAACAGCCTCTTCCAGAGACAAGGGGGGGGGGCTTCGAGAACGGGTCAGATCAGAATCACCGGCTGGCCCTGCTGCGTGCGAGCCATAAGCGTGGTCTGCCACACTGTGCGTTTGAGTCAGGAGAACGTCATCTGAGGCCGCACGATCCAGTTTCCCCGGCTCCGGTTCATCCCCGAACGAGCCCTGACGAGACCTGCTGGTGCTGGTGTCACCTGGCGACCCTGACAAAGGTGTCATTGTTCCTATATCCCAAAAATGTTAGATCTAACCCATAGTGGGAGTATTATACTTTATCGCACCTAAATCACTGGATGCCCGCATGCTCCTTGAAAGTATAGGAAGACTTTTCGGCTCATTGGCGTTTCCATTGGCAGGCGATCGATCTAGATCCAGATAATCGGGTTCTTGAAGAGAGCCTGGGAGATTTTCTTCGCTACGCGTCCTCAGGCTACCCGTGGGCGACACTAATGGAGATGTCTGTAAGGAAGCGGGGATTTCATCTGACGTCTCAAACACAAAAAAGGCCTCTCCGCCCTCCCCTAGCTTCATGGAGTAATTTTGCTTGATCCCATTGACTTTGAACTCCACCTTCAGAAAGCGCAGTCAGATAAGTATCCGTTGAATCCGGGATAGATATATCGTACCTTCTTTTCATAAGGACGGAGCAACGAGAACTTGCCAAAGCGAACGTGAAAAGGAGAACAAGCGAGCGTGCCTAGATCCGAGCGTTTAGCAAGGACGGGATGGATCAAATGGTGCGCAAGTCAACGAACCATCTTCTTGTTCAATCACGATAACATCAATGGCCCCGCTCAAGGTGGCTGGATTGATAGAATTCCAGGTCTTGGAGACGGAGCCACTGATACTGCGCACGTACTGCATCCTGCAACGTTTGATGGGGAAGACCCCTCGATAATTTCAACAATCCGTGAAGAAAAGGCGAACGACCGAATAAAACGCGGAAACGAAAAAGAATGCAAAGGCAGTGGTGGAGGGGGTAGTAGAAGGAATCGGGTGGTCGCAGGAATTGCCGCCTACATACGGCCCATGTGACAAAGCCCCCAAGGCATGAACGAATGTAACCGCTGTATAGAATGACTGTTGCTAAAGCAAACCAAGTATGAAACAGTACCCCTCATAAGTGAAGCGAATGCAATGTGGCAGTCGGAGAGAGGGACAAGTCAGTCAATTAGTAAAAAATGGAGCCAGGTTGTGGAAGATCTAGATGTTGGCTGTTGGGAGTCCCTCAACGGCCCAACGAGCAAGCCAAGGTCACGGGCTTCTTGCCTCTACAGTTCCTCGGCATGAGCCGGACAAGCGTGGCGCTAACCCACATGCAGCAGACATTACTGTATGGGGTTACTGTCATGATCGGCTTAGTCAGGGTCTGCAGGTGACTTAAGATTTTCCAATTTCGAATGAATCACATGACTCCGCCCCACATGACTGCTTCCGCGGATGCTCTGTTGGAGATGCACCTCTAGTTGCCGACCGTACTTGACTATTGCCCCGAAAAAAAGTGGATTTCGAAGAGGCTGGCTTCTCTCGCCAATCTGTCTGTTTCCCCTCTTCTGTCATACCCGTCTCCATGGGTATCCGACGCTGGGATGTATGAGCCGCTACATCTTTCTTTTGACGCCTACCCTAGCGTGGTCCCTCGAGTAAGGGTACGAGGTGTCATGGCTCTCTTCCTGGCTGTCACCATTCTTTGGGCCTTGATTTGGTGCGTTCCTTCAACTTCAATATCCAACACGTTCCCTATCTAACGGCACTGTCCAAAGGTTATTGTATCGTGCATGGCAAGTCTGTCAGACTCCGAATGATGTTCTCGTGGAAAAACTCGGACTAGACATCCCTCCGCCACCAGAGGTTACACTAGAGCAGATTACCGCCCGTGAGATTCGCATTGCTTGGAAACAACCGGAGTTTCACAACTCTATACATAAGCACATCATTCAGGTAAATGGATCAAAAGGTAAATAATTCCCTTTCACCTCCTCTTGGCCGCGTCAGTATTCCAAGCAAGGGCTGACGGTCATTGTTAGTGGGCGAATCAAAACGAGCGGAAACTGCGGTAGAAATCTTAAATCTGGCGCCAGGCAACATATACCATATCTGCGTTCTTTCCGTTAGTGCAGCCAACTTCCAGACGCCCAGTGCTATTATCCACGTGCGGACGCAATCTCTTCCGTTGTCCCAAGCTCAGCAAAATGCGCCAGTTGGGGGTCCCACTATTCGGGCGTCAGTCCCCCGATCGACCGCCGGTCTCGCAGCTCCATCGGCTCCTGTCATGTCTCGCGAGCACAGTGGAGGGCAACTTCCGACTAAACGATCTTCGGCTGGTCGAAAGCAATCTCCTGCCGCTAGCGGGCCGGAATCCTCTCACGGCAACATAGAAGACTTGCAGAAGAATGTGACGAATGGGGATCGTGACGAAACGCTCGAAAAACTCGCCGATAGGTTAAAGTCATTGCAGCAAGAAAACGAGAATGTTGAGAAGCAAACCGCCGATGAAGAAGAAGAGCACATCGCGCTCTTGAAGGAGTTGGAGAAGCAGCGTGATGACTTGAGGAAGCGAGTAAAGGAAAAGGATGAAGCTAGCGGCGATCTAAAGAAACACGTTTACAAGTTGGAAAGCGTCAATCGCACAGTGCAAAGTGAGAAAGCGAAGCGTGAGAGGCTTTTACAACAGAAGGAATCCGAGCGCAAGAAGCGCAAGGATGACATTGTGCGATGGCGGGAACGGACATCACGAATGACAGCTGATGCTGCGCAGGCAAGGGAGGAGAAGGCACGTATAGAAGAGGATGGGAAGAAGCGTGCGGATGAGGTACGGGAGAAGATCGCAAAGGAGCAAGCGGAAATGAAGGTTATCGACGATGAGATACAGGACAAGGGGGGTCGGGTCAAGAAGCTTGAAGAAGAGAGGCAGGGGCATCAGGGTCCAGATAGTGAAGACGGCAAGGAGTTGGATCGAATTGATAACGAACGTGCTCGGCAGTGGGAAATTAAGCTAAGCAACCTACACGCCCGATATGCTACCCTAGTGAATATTCATGCTCAGGTTTGTGACTCCCGAGGGCCAATATTTGAGGTAGATACTGACTTGTGCGAAGGCTCAACAACAATATCAAGAGGCCCAAGAGCGTCTGAAGTGGCTGACAACACAAGGACCTGGAAGCACAGCGCCTTTCTCTCTGCCCGCCCTAGATTTGGACCTGTCCAATACAGCGACCATCCGCCCACGTCGTCATCGCAGCTCTCTGACCAGCAATGTTTCGTCCCCTATGAATTTTACGGCTATGGAACCTTCATTCTCGGGCGGTATCAATTACAACCCCCCTTCCACGAGCTCGCCTACCTTTGGGCCCAGCCCCGCTTTCTTCAACATCAACAATGGAATGACCATTCCGGGTCTGTCAAGTCAGGCCGCCGATGCCATTTCCGAGCTCTCGTTCAGCAATCCTCAAATGAGCCCCCGGGCTGACGCGTTGCTTCCGTCCGACCTCCTCGGAGATGAAGAGTCACCAGAGCTTCCCCGGCCAATCGTCCGCCCTCAAATGTCTGATGTTGAACAGTCGAGTGGCCAACTTGAAGGTTTCCCACAAGGTCCGCCATCGCCGGACTCTTCCGAGAGCCGGCCTGGAAGCATCTTTGCTAGTCCTCATGAGAATCGGAACCAAGAGGCTGACTCTCAGCCCATACGCCTAGGGGATGCCGCAGAGGCTCCGAAAAGTGCCTCGCGGCGACTCTCTGGTCTCTTCGGCTTCCATCGTCCTCGCGGTAAAACGCTCGCGGATGAGCCGCCTTTACTAGGCACTTTGAAGCCAGGGCAAAGTCAGTCTTTTCCACGGAATCTGGATGAAATGGATCCCATCGGTGCCAGGCGCCGCCGCCTGAGCTATACAGGAAACTGGGCCAATCCAATGTCATTGTTCCCAAGGAGCAACACCACGGGTGTCACCACCGATAGTTCTTCCGATCATATGCCGTCCCGGCGGGCCGCTTTAACCAGCATCTTCTCCCCTAGCAGGTTTGGATTTGGCAGTGGGGGTGGTCTGATGAAGTCCGGCGAACATTCTGATCTCAGCACTGGATATAATCAATTCAGCCCTAGACATGATCCGATCGACCCCTCGTCAATTCTCGGTACTGTGCGACGGGGCTCCTTGTCACCAAGGCCATCGTCGACGTTTTCCTTTGAGAATCAACTTCCCCATCCGTCGACAGACAATCAACATTTCGGCTGGCCGTCGGCGGAGAAACCGGGTCATAGAAGCCCTCTGGGATTCAGTTGGGCTTCACCATCGACTTGGTCAAGAGCCCATTCACGCCGCCAGTCCACCTCATATGGCTCCTCCGGCCACTTGCCTCTGGGACTCACAGGGGAGCCTGATTTCCTTGAAGACTCTTCTTTTGAAAGACAGGGTCGGCCTTTGCAGGCGCCCATTGGTACTAGACCATCATCATCGCATCGGCCCATAACTCCGAAACTGAACCCTACTGCGCCCACTTTCAAAACCGTTATTAGCAGGAGTTCGGAAAAGGGCAAGGATAAGGATGGGGAAATGGCGATAGACAACGGAGCAGATACCTCTTTTGAGTTTCTTATGAGCGATGGATCACCGTCTGAGCCTCGTACCTCTAAGGAATCTTACTCCCGCTCCCTGACCGTCTTTACTGGGGATTCATATGAGTCTTTGGAACAGGTACCTTCCACAGCTTCTGCGGATAACAGTAGCTCGAAAGAGTCATTCATCCGGAAGATCACGCGGAAGGGTAGCTCGGGCAAATTTAGCTCGTGGAAAGACCGCTCAGGCCTGTTCTCCAA
This sequence comes from Aspergillus oryzae RIB40, assembly GCF_000184455.2. NCBI lineage: Eukaryota > Fungi > Ascomycota > Eurotiomycetes > Eurotiales > Aspergillaceae > Aspergillus > Aspergillus oryzae. The sequence continues at coordinate 3,390,905 of NC_036436.1, forward strand.
GAAGGGCGATACCTCCCAGGGTGACATTGAAGAAGACGGCAATAGTGAGTCACTGCTCGCAAAGAGCGTGGACAGCACTGTCTCCAGCGCTCCATCCGCAGACAGGTCGACCAGAAGCAGCCTTGGATTCTTTAGTCGCAAATCTAAGAAGACGGATAAGGCGGCCAGTGAAACAAGTGAACGGCCCAGTGAACAAGCCAGCGAAACAGGCGGCGAGGAACATTCAGAGGATATCCATGCATGATGATACTACGCCTTTTCGTTGGCTCTTTCATGGATCACGGGTTATTGAGAGTGTGGAGTTCCGCCGATTGACAGTCTTCACACACAGTCGTCGCACGATTTCTTTAGATATAAAACATAGGATATTAATCCTTCTTGGATGGCGCATGCATGATGCCCGGTTTTCTCATCTTAGATATTTTTCAGTCGTTCAAAATTCTTACAGTTCTCTCCATCAATATATTTTGAATTGCCGACAAGAAACATAAAGTCTTTGCGGAAACTTCTCGTTAGTAGAAGAAAAACACTACTGGTATAGTCTTTCAACGTGTGTGTCTAGATATACATATATATATAGAGTAGTCTTGAAGCTGGGGTTGGGTGCCACTCATACCCGTCGGTTAAAGTGGCCTCCGCACAACTTCATTCATGTCGCCTTTCCTTTTCTCTACTCCATCACCAATTATACGTACAAGCAGTTCTATAGTGTATCCAGATAAATGGCGAACTCAAAGTATGCCCATCAGCTGGGTCCTTTTTTGTTTCCCGTGGATATAATATGACTAACATTAAATTATAGGTATGAGTACGTCAAAGCCTTCGAGCAACCAGACGTTTTACTCCCCAATACCTGGATTGTAGTCCGCATCGATGGCAGAGGTTTTCACAAGTTAGTAGCTGTCCTCCCCTTCCACCCCCCCCCCTTTAAAATATTTTACCTGCGAGAAAGAAAAGAAGAAAGCCTACATACGGTGTTTTCCCTTTCCCTCTGCACATCTCCTTTTGAAATTTGATTCCGAATCTTTTATGTCATGGGCCGCACACATATACTCCGTTACTAAACTGCCTTTAGACTTACCGACCGCTATAACTTCACGAAACCGAACGACCGCCGCGCACTGGATCTCATGAACGCTGCGGCCGTCGAGGTAATGAAAGATCTTCCCGATCTATGCATTGCATATGGAGTCAGCGACGAGTATAGGTCTGTTCCCTGGCCCATGCCGCACTCCACATAGAACGATACTAATTGATATCAGTTTCGTCTTCCATCCAAGCTGCCAGTTATTCGAGCGGCGGAGTGCGTAAGTCATGCAACCTTCCCAGCCATCCATGGCCCATTCAAACAGGCTTAGACTGACATGATAACAGCAAGCTTGTAACAACCATTGTATCCACATTCACAGCCCATTATGTGTACCTGTGGGGAACATACTTCCCCGATAACCCTCTTCAATTTCCGTATTTGCCTTCCTTTGATGGAAGAGCTGTCATGTATCCCGCTACTAGGAACTTGCGTGACTATATGAGCTGGAGGCAGGTGGACTGTGAGTTTGCCGCATGCTCATCGTTCATGAAGATTTAGCTAACAACTCTACTCGAAGGCCATATTAATAACCTTTATAACACAACGTTCTGGACCATGGTTCTACAGGGCGGCATGAGCAACACTGATGCAGAACAAGAGTTGAAGGTGAGAGGTTCATACTTTCTTTCTTCTCTTCGGGGAGCTAATGTTTGGCTCCAACCATAGGGAACAGTATCGTCGGACAAGAATGAAATCCTCTTTAAGAGATTCGGGATTAATTACAATAATGAGGAAGAGATATACAAGAAGGGAAGTGTACTCTATCGTCAAGTAAGTTGGTCAACATTTGTATATTAGAAGCCGGCCCACTGATACAGCTTGCAGTACCAATTAGAGGACATCAAGCCAAAGTCAGAGTCTAAGTCAGGAGTGCTGGCAGAGGAGGAAGGCAATAATGTCCAAGAAGCGAAGATTTCCAGATCACAACAGGACAAACTTCGTAAATTACGCCGTAAGGCACAGGTTGTTGTTGACCATGTCGACATCATCAAAGACGAATTCTGGGAGCGAAGGCCATGGATTCTATCGGGAAAGCCGGGCAAATTGCCCACGGAGGCTTAAGTTACGATTTATGGTTTAAAAAGGATATCAAATTCAGACGTGACACGATATGTAATATAATCTTCATAAAGACCGCAGTAGCTGTAGCAAATGGGTATCTATCTATGTACGGCCGTAAGCAAAAAATGATATCCTGAAAAAAGCAAATCTACTCCTTCCTTGACTTTTTGGCATCCTTCGACTTCATTGATTTTGATTTCGAGCCGTCTTCAGGTGAGGACTCCTCACTCTTCTTCCTCTTCTTGCTTTCCTTATCCTTCTCTTTCTCCTTCTTTTCCTTTTTCTCTTTCTTCTTCTTGGATTTTTCTATCGAATCAGAGGACTCCTCACGTCCACTAGACTCTGTCTGGTCGTTCTCGATCGATATCGGAGTAGGATAGTCCTCTTCTGGGTTATTTCCTTCCTTCTCCTTCTTGCTCTTGCGTGTAGCTTTCTCATTCTCATCGGTAGTGCTGTCCTCCGCTTCCTTAGCCTTCTTCAGCTTCTTCTTCAATTCCTTCGCTTCCTTCTTCCTCCTCTTCTCTTCCTTCCGTTGGCGCCTCTCCTCCTTACTCTCCTTCCGATCCTTAGAATCCCGATCACTGCGCGACACAGCAGAATCCTCCCCCTCCTCAGCCCGACCCATCTTCTTCCTCTTCCGCTCCTCCTTCCTCAATTTCTTCGCTTCCCGATCTTCCTCCCCATCCACATCATCTTTCTTCCTCTTCTTAGACTCAGCTTTAGCCTTAGACTCGGAACTCTCTTCCCTCTCCTTCTTTTTCTCCTGCTCATCCTTCGACCCCAGCGTCCCAGGAACAACCTCCCCCCTCACAAAATACCGATAAAGCTCACTAGTCAACGCATTCGGCTTCTTCTCCACCCCAGCATTATTCTCATCTCCAACACCCTTCAGCGCATCCTCGAATCCGCGCAACCACCACTGGTTCGTCGGGTCTTTGGTTGTCGTCTGGCCAACGCCGAGGTTGCCTTTCCTTCGGGAGACGAGAATCGGTTTCGTGAGCCCGAGGCCGGAGTGTGCGCCTGGTCGACGGTTGGGGTTGAGTGGGTTGCCTGGACCGGACCAGCCGTGGCGGATTAGGTAGGCTTGTGCGTCCATTTTTTTTTCTTTTGTGGTCTTTCTTGTGGAGTGAGTTTTGAGGTTTGAGGGTTTGACTTTGGACGATTTGTGAATGTGGTTTGGTTTATATAGGAAGTTCGTGGTGGTATGGATATAGTTTTGTTCCTGATGTGATGAGACGCATATGAATTTGTAGGTATAGGCGCTGGGTTGAGGGAGTGACAGGATCGAGGACTATAGGGACATGACCTGAGTCACGCTATAAGTTAAAATCTAAATTATACCCCAATTAAAAAGAGAGTATAAGGAAGGGGGAAAGGGAGGTAAAGATGACCACCAGCTGAAAGAGAAACGAAGACCCAGGAACAAGAAAAAAAAATTCCTCCACAGGAGATAAGGATTTCCGAACGGGTTATCACAATGCTTATGTATTTATGTCAAACATATTTTCTTGAAATTTTTCAAGAAACCAGTTGCGTGGTCTAATGGTTATGATTTCTCATTCACATTCGGTTGTTAACTGAGAAGGTTCCCGGTTCGATCCCGGGCGCGACTACTCTTTTTGTTATTCACATATCATAACACACATATGGGCATTATTTCGCTCATTCTATCTACTAGCTTGACTTTATTGTCTACTTTACTTAGCTTTTTTTTTGTTTTTTTTTTATCTTTTTTGTTTTTTGGGGCTCTCTCTTTACCTACTGGTAATTTATATCTCCTAAATTATTTACACTTAAAGCATGTATTACAATCCTAGTGTGACGGTCCAAACCTACCTCTCGGATTTTTCTTCCGCGCAGGTATATATTCGCCAAACCCACATACCTAAACCGCGGCCCCCACGCCTCCAAACCGAGCACAAACCAACGTAGCAATCGCAGTGGACAAACCATCGTCCGATTGAACTCAATTCTGCTGCCTAATCGGTTCATCGGCTGACCGCGTCCTCACAATTGTGGGCTAGTAAAACATTGGAATTCGCAAGTTCCGGAGACGGCGGGCTGTTGAATGGACACTGAAAATTTCCTCTAAGGTTACTGGTATGCAGTGTATGGTACGTGCGCAAATTCTGCATACGACGTATGAACTGGGGGCTGTGGCAGGTTTGTGTTGGGAAATAGATTGTGACGGTCAGCAGAAAGATCTGATATCTACTAGTAGCTATATGGGATTCGATATAGGGCAGGGTTTGGGTGGAATATCGGGACATCCCGCTTGTAGTAAATGGTGAAATTATACTCAGTACTACCAGGAGTCCGATCCTGCGGATGACGGACTTGGAGGGGTGCAGTTCAGGGTTGTACTGATCCCTGCCTGTGAAGAAGGGTGGATGAAATACGGTCGCAAGACGAGTGGTTTGAAACATACGGGAAGGCCGGGACAATATGACGGCATACGTATTTCCGAGGTCACGTATTTTACATTCTATCGTGGCGGTCAATGCTCTGGGCGAGGTAACGAAACAGACGAGGCCTAATTTAATAGGGTTTGAACCGTCCCTTATCCTTATTCTTTTTTGGCCGCGCAGTCTTGTTCGAGGATTCATCGCCCTGCGCCTCTCCGGACTCCGGTTTCCATGCGCGGACAAATCCGTCTTCGCCGCAAGTAAATACCGATTGGGACTGCGATCGACCTTGTTAGTTGTCGGTCGGATAGAGGAGTTGGCAAGGGGGCGCATACCTGTTCGTCCAGATAGATGGAACGTACAACCTCCTCGCCGTGAGCGCCAGGAAGCCGCCACAGGTTCTCTTGGTCGAATTGCCAGGATGGGTTTGAGGTAAGAGGGACCAAGTCCAAGCGTTTCTCACTGGACAATGTTAGCACACGAAGCATACGCCGAAGATCTTAGGTAGTAAAGGGAAGACAGAAAATAGAAAATACAAGAATAGAACAAGACCAAACTAACATTTTATGGCCAGCGGCGACATAGGGGCCCTGACTGCCAATGCATAGCTGAGCGATGTATTCACAGCCTAGGGGCTGTCTCAAGTCTCCAAACTGCACAGGATTAGGCTCCTGCACCTCTTCTTCCGGATCCGTAGCCGGATGAATTGAGAAGACTTCGTCGTGACTGAGAGCGTAGATGGTCCTCTCGCTTAAGAAACCGGCGTGATGTACTGAGCCATGGTTGATAACCTGTACAAGAGCCTCATCTTCGTCTGTAATATCGGTGTTGTAGACGTTGACTAGACCATCCGTGCTTCCGGAAAGCACGACATTGTTCCTCGTTGGGTGATATTGGAGCTGCGAATCATCAAGAAAGTTTGTTAGGGGAAAGTATAACCAAGGTACAGGAGTGAGCCTACCTCAGTGACATCGTCATTGTGGCTTTCAACATACTGAAGTCGAGATTGACCCGGGGATCTGACATCCCTGTTACGTCAGTTAGCAGCTCGTGAATTGGAGATGAGAGTGTGAGAAGTAGTCAACCGGTGATGTGTGGCTGAACCCACATGGAATGCGACGGACTCACCAAAAAGCAACAACAGCCTGATAAGAAACAAGTTCAGTGCCAGCTGCAAGGCTGTTTGTTGCAGGACAACAGGCTATAGATAGAACCGGTGCGTCTCTTGCTGTCAGAGAAAGCGGGATTAGCAATCAGTCGACTGTACGAATGCATCTTAAACTCCAAGTGGTTGGAGTTGGCCAGCACATCAAGATGCATCCGTGTTTATTGCTAGAAGAGGTGTTCCTCAAAAAGAGTGCGACCTTGTCCGTGGCCTTAACATGGCCAAGCAGTAGGTGACAAGGAAAAGGAGGGGGAAGAACAAGGGAGGGTGGAAAGGGAGCAGGGAATCTTACATGTCTCCACCTCTACAACTGCCGACCTTTTGCCATTCCGCAGGTCCCAAAGCTTCACTTTCCCGTCCCTTCCTCCAGTAGCAAGCAGTTGCTGACCCGCATCATACGATTTCAACGACGTAACTCCCTTGTGGGCGTCGGCAGCCACCACAGAAACATGGCTAAGGCTAGCGGCGTCAAACACACGCAGTGAGTCGTCCGAAGCAATGGCTGCGAATGAGCCTGGGCTTGATGAAGCAATGGAGTAGATGTAATTGTCCTGAGCGAGTGAGAGTGAGGAAGACGCCGTGGCTTTGAGTGTATGCATGTTCGGACAATGATCGTCTAGTATAACAAACCCTTGTGTCTGTCCTGTCTTAGGGCAAATTGCCACTTCACGAATCAAAGGCACTGAAGTCTCAGCCTCAGAGGGATAGATAGGTAGCCCCGCAGAGGCAGAACGCAATGCGTGTTTTACTGAGTTAGTTATCGGCCGAACACTGTCTGTTCCTTTCGTCCCACAGGTAGGTGGCTGCCGGGGTCGCGATATCAAGCCAGACGAGGGAAAGTTCTTGCTAAAACCAACTTCTTTGTCTTTTCCTTGACGTGGCTTACTCTGATAGGAATAAGCGACCGAGGAAGGGAGATTGGTGTTGGATATCACAGACGATTCTTAGAATGGCCTGTTTTCTTTGCTTTTTCTTTTTTCTTTTCCCGGATTCGCCGATGGTACTTCGGAGCCTTTTGGCGGAAGCTGCGCGAGAGCCAAGAAATTTCCTTTTTTGATTCTGCTTTTGGGGGGCCTTTCGTTTGGATGCCTCACGTATGTGGCACCAAAGACTGGCACGGGAAAATACAAACAAACAATTCCAATTACTTGGTCACAAACACAGTTAGGTGCTTACTTACTACAGGAGAAAGCAAATCACTACCAGTTGTCATTTTCTTTATATTCCTTTATTCGCTGTTCCTGACAGATTGTGCTATCTTACTCACCAATCATATTTTTCTTCAGTTTGTTCATTTTTTGAGGACCGCTGGCCAAAGGTATTGCCTGGAATATACTTACTGAAACACAAACTATATCAAGGATTGTGGCAATGCCACCTGACATGATAAATGAAGCCGACTGCATGCCGGAACTGTGTCCCCATAGGGCTATCACCGTTGGGTCTACGCCCCCGAGACTTCGTCCCATGCATCCCCGCTTTCTAACCTGAGACGGGCGGAGGTAGAGATCAAGATACACAGCAACCTGAGGCGTTGAGGCCAGTCTCCAGAGTACTACCACAAGTTCTACTTGACGCAGTAGCTCTGTAGGTTTAATCCTAGGAGATTTATACTCACTGGGCGAGAGTGGATGGGGGCAGTCCATTGTCCATATATGAAGTTACTAAGCTGAATCCCCACGCATCTGGGTTCTCACTCAATACGATATACTTCGTCATAGGACAGTATACTGAACAAGTTATTAAGTGATTGCTATCCCACCAAAGGTGAACGGGGTTTTCAATGTTTGCCATGCTAAGAAGCTCGGAAGAACGGATCGAGTTAGCGACGACCTACTGTATGGGTGCTGAGTCGGATATTGACCGACCACAGAATGGAATAAGGGCTTCCGCCGAGGGTGCTGTATGGTGCAGTGATATGAATCAATGAATGGCGGTAGTGGCGACAGGAATGGTTAATGCCCAGAGGAGCTTATTCGTAGTATTATAGCAGTGTGGAGCATTGGGGGGCCAGGAAAAACGAATCGAACAGTTTCTGCCCAAGAGTGTTCCCCTCCATTTCCGAAAACAGCGAATTCAGGAGTAGCTGCATATGCACTGCCGCAAAACAACCCCGAAGCGGTTTCCACGTTCCCAAAAAGGTGTCCCTGCTTGGGGCGTGAAGCATTAAGCAAACCGGGCCGGTGACTGACAGGACGATAATCTCTCAGGGACATTGTAGAGATGAAACCTTTGGATTCTTCATCTTAATCATTGGGTAATTGCCGTTTACTCAACCCACTGTGACGCAGGTGGCCCGTTTGGTGCCTCATGTAGTGACTCGAACCGGGGGTAGTACCCTTCATGCCTGGTCCAGGGCAGTTAGTTGAGAGCTAACCCATGGGGACTTTTTAGTAGGGACTTTGGAAGATGTAGCACTTGGAATGTTTTTTTTTTTTTTTTTGTGATCGAGACGTTCTCTTCTGCCATTTGGTTGGCAAAGGGGGAAAAGGAAACGAGTAAAGCACTAAGCCGGTCATGGCCAGGCCATTGACAAAAGGGGCAGGAAATACTATCTAGTAGTACCTGGAACTCATCGCATACTACCCTTTTCAGTTGGAGACAAAGACGAGATTCTCATTGGTTACCAACCAAATGCGCATGAAATTGAAGGTCGAGACAACGCTGAGAATAGGCAATCCTCCGTTGTGGTGGTACCGTTGGATTTTGTGATTGGGGCGCATTTCTGCCCTGAAGTCGGTGAGTTGTCGCTCCGAATTTGAAAATGACGCGCCTGATCTTCTACCAAATACTAAATGGGTCAAACACGAAACACAAGGCGTTCTGCGATATAGACGCCATTCGACACGGAAAAGATAGTGGGCTCTGACACCTCGTTACGGGGCTTTTGAGGCCAGCCGACAGCCTGCTGACGTATTTGGGTTTTTGAGACCCAAGACGAAGAAAGACATGGTAGGCGGCGCTTACAGACAATCTGTGATATGGTACCGAAGATTGAAGTTATTAGTGGAAAAGAAAGGGATGGGAATATTTTTTTCTCTAATTATTATCTCCTTTTTTTTTCCTGTTTCCAAAACATTTTAAAGTTATGGCTATCTCTCAGCCGACCCAAGTGGAAGGACGAATAGATAGACACACAAAAGCGCCCGGCAGATAATTCCAACGGGATGCTGTACCGAAAACGGTAGTGTGGATACAAAACAAATGATACGATGGGGAGAGGAAGAACCTACTAACCACCCGTAGGGGCAAACCGGCGTAGCTCACTCAGTCACCGAGCTGCAGTTTGAGGGGCTTGCGTTGTTCCACAGCCCAGAGGCGCCGAGAAGAGCGACTTTGTCTCGCTTTTAGTTGCTGAAGCTTCTGGGAGACCAATCGTGTGGCCTACCCAAGAACTCGTTGGTCGCTGAACATTGTAACCTTCGACCAAGGTTCATTAGGTAAGACTTTTATCCTTGTCCCTGGAATGATGGTCGAGTAGTTCGCTTTTCGATGACGGTGCGTGTAGTGGAGGCCGTATCAAACCGCACGGGACCGTCAACTTTCCAGTCATTCTGAGACATGGTTAACATGATACACGTCGGCGGTACATTATAAGTGAATTCAGAGAGAGAAGAAAAAAGAAGAGGAAAATGGAAAAAAAAAAAAAGAGTGCGTAGGGGCAGTTGAGCAGGTACCCAAGAGTTGGTTCTCCAAAAGTGCGTATGCACGATGACTTACAATGCAGGAAGCTCAGATAACTTGAACTCATGCATCACCATCGTGGACCCGAGAGTCTGGGAAGCGGTGAGATGATCAACCGATCACACTTGCCTATTACTTACAAATCATATGGGCATGGACTCGGCGCATAGAAAACGTCGTACAGAGTGGACACATACGACCACGCGGTAAGTATGGGATGTGTACCCGGTGATGCATGGACTACTTGCATGCGTATGTACGGGAACCACGGCGCTCTGGGTAAAATTACGGCGATGACTTCCATCGATGTGAAGGATCAGAATGACACGATGTGGATAACCCCTTTGTTATACTCTCAGCAGTACCTATAACGCTGCGGATATACCTAGCTCAAATCAAACGACATATGTAATATCCACCTGAATGGGGATCGAGTATGGTAAGGAACGTTTGTATGTAGAAGTAGTTGATACGTAGTACAGATGGGAAGGTATGTATGTATGTAACATCGTACTGTTATGTATAACTAAAGAGAAAGGCTAGTACCAGAGTCGGTACTGAGCTAAGAAAAGAATCCTGGGGGGAAGTAGGGGAAAAAGGTAAATGGGAAAAAGAAAAAAGGAAAATGAAAAAAGAAAATTTCCTGCCTACTACCCGCAATCCGGCATAGTTTCGCACGAACTTCACGGTCGATCCGCGCCGGAGCGGCTGCACGCAATGCCGTGATTAGTGACCCTGCGGAAATGGAGGGTTGGGGCCAATTCTGGTTTGTTTTTTTTCGGGCGCTACTCGAAGGGAGCCACGCCCGAAGCTTCGAATCCTGCAACCACAGTGCTGGTACCGCTGCCTGACGCTTGTGAGCCTGAAATTGAGGGCAGCGATCGTTTTGCCCACGGAGATATTTTATCTTAGTGGCCCACGAGCAAACTTTCAGTCACCTCACTAAGTGTGGGAGGCGGTCCGCATCCCGCCCGGAAGTCACTTTTCGCTTCTCGGTTGGACCCATATATCTGCATTTTGCTCCCACTTACAAGACAAGGTAGTGCTGACGATTGTGGTGGGAACCTTTTTCTCCCATCCCCGCCGACACAGTGACAGTAGCAGTGCAGAGCAATATGGAACAGCGCTTTACACCGTACACAACCCATTATATATATACACTCATATCACCAACATCATCAATTATCAGGGGAACAGAGGAACATAGGCCATTCCTATATGCCCTACAATATTTTCTTAATCACCTATTTTGTTGATTTATCCCACTTATTGATACATTTGTTTATTTGTTTATTTATTCGATTTTTTTTTTTTTTTTTTTTTTTTTTTTTTTTTTTTTTTTTTTTTTTTTTTTTTACGACGATGATTGTAGAAGGGACTAATGACATAGTTATCCTCCACAAAGCCTTTCGTAAAATAACTAACCAACTCACCACTATCAGCCTAAATGAGTCGACCGAACCTCCTACCAGTACCAATCTGCTTCGTATATAACAGAAGGTTGTCGGCTCCTTCTGACAAGACATAATCTAATCTAAGATTTAACTGTGGCTTTTGTGCTTAATCGATTTATCTTTTTTATCTATCTACGGAGTAGTTATTCACGGATTTTTAGCTGATAATTTAGGCTACATTTTCAGACTGAATTACGCACAATTTTGGGGAAGTGGGAAAACAGACAGAAAGAGGAGAGAAAAAAAGAAAAAGAAAAAACCATGGGCTAATGTGTGCCCACTGCCCAGACATCTATACCTTGTATGATGTATGTATGATGAGCAAACATAACTGTACATACATATACCATACATACCCTATAATACACCCATACGGGGTATATTTACGTACCTTTTAGGTGTGCGTATGTATATTGTATGCATGCATGTATATATGTACATGAATACAACATACCTAGATTATATCCAAGTTGTGCAACCGGCTGTTCAAGATCCATGGATAGGTTGAATGGGCGCTACCAGAGTCTTTTTAAGACTAGTAACCACTAAAAGATAATCCATGTAGGGTTGTTGATGACGGACAGGTACTAATTAGGGGATATACCATGGTTTATGGAGGGGCAGTTTTAACCTCTCCAGCCAATAAATCCGATGGGATACCAACCACAACACCTTCTCTAAATCGACACTCTGTTGTCGGATACATTTATTTAAGGCGATTAGTTCGTTGAACTGTCAAATAACACACAAATAGAGGGCATGCTCATACATCCCAGCGTTGCTTACGCCCATCTTCTGCTGGAAAGGAGAGAGGAAAGAGGGAAAGAAAAAGAGTATTACGAAAGGATACTTACCGGACAGTGCAAGGACAGCCTCAGGCTTCTTCCTTAACCGCCCCGCCCTCGCAGCCGTGGGCCCAACGGGGACAAGACAGCGGCTGCAACAACCTTAAAGGCAGGCTTTCCATTACAGGGCTTCTTCTCGCTTCCCCCTCGTCCACCACTACCAATTCTCGCCCCCTCAGGGCTCCGCTCATTAATCTTCTTTTCCGTGGTATGGTGCTGGGTGAATCCGTCCCAATTGATGACCTTGGATCGACCACCCATCCATGGTTAGCCGTGACAACTCCTGTCCGTTGTTGACGATTTGCGCCCAGTGATTGCTTGCGCCGTGACCGCTACTTCTTCTGTGGATTTCCCGACTGGCATCGCTTCATCGCGGGGAGACAACACGGCGTTCTCTATTATTATCTCTTTGCCTGTCGGTACTTTTGGCTGGTCACCGTCTTGGTTTTTCCGTTTCTGCCCTTCTGTGTTTAAGTGGACGTGACCTTTGATTCTCTGCCTGGTCCTATCTCCAACTTTTCTTATTTTTTTTAGATTCTGATTTTTGATTTTTGATTTTTGATTTTAATTTTTTTTTTTCTTTTCTTTTCTTATTTTTCTCTGTTTACTTTTCTGATTCTCCCCCTGAATCCTCGTCTCTCTTTCTAATACTGCGAATGATATCTTGTGTTTCGCTTTTCACTCCCTTAAATTTATGAATGAACTTGCCGTCCATTCACTAGGCTCAGCCCCATTCTACTCTATGTTTTATTCGTCACTCAATATATATACCATATACACAACCTACAAGCGTCCACGCTACTGACATCAGCCTGTCGCCATCGACGTCGGCATTCTTCCCCTCGTCACCATCTTAAAGTACCAAACTTCTTACCGACCCTTCTTCACCACACGGAATGTTTGGAAACGGCCAGACTGGACAGCGTCTTCCGGCGATGGCCTCACCACCACACGACTCGTACTACTCACAGTCATTGGCATCTAGTCGATCAAGGAATAACTCGGATGCTATGGATATCTACGCCATCACAGACAGAGATCCTCCGGCACGAGAACCCTCTGGTTATAGCCAGTGGTACCGTAATGGTTCTCCAAGTGTGAATTCCATTCATAGCAAGTAATTCTTCCCTGTTTCCTTAAATCTGCCGTTGAATTTCTCTCTGGGCTGCGTCAGTTGTTCACTCTGCCGAAGCTGTTATTGTTGGACGACTAATGTTCTTCTCTGTTGTTACTGTTTCTCTCTAGGAGTTCTGAAAAACAGCCTTTCTATGAAGAAAACGGACGAATGTATCATGCGTACCGCAAAGGGGTATATATGCTACCATGCGATGAGCAGGAGCAAGATCGCCTTGATATCTTCCACAAATTATTCACGGTGGCAAGGGTGTCGGATGGCCTAATGTACGCCCCGCATCCCAGGAACGGCCGATTTCTAGACTTGGGCTGCGGGACCGGGATATGGGCAATTGATGTTGCCAACAAATACCCAGACGCTTTCGTTGTTGGGGTTGACCTTGCTCCCATACAGCCCTCAAACCACCCAAAGAATTGCGAATTTTACGCCCCATTCGACTTCGAGAGTCCTTGGGCCATGGGCGAGGATTCTTGGGACCTGATTCACCTGCAAATGGGGTGTGGAAGTGTGATGGGATGGCCGAACCTGTACCGGAGAATATTCGCTCACCTTCGACCTGGGGCTTGGTTTGAACAGGTGGAGATCGACTTTGAACCGCGGTGCGATGACCGTCCTCTCGAGGGACTAGCTATTCGACAGTGGTATCAGTATCTAAAGCAAGCTACACAAGATGCCATGCGACCTATAAACCACAACTCTCGTGATACAATCCGAGATCTGCAGGAGGCTGGTTTTACCGATATTGATCATCAAATGGTGGGGTTGCCCCTTAACCCATGGCATCAAGACGAGCACGAAAGAAAGGTTGCTCGCTGGTACAATTTGGCTGTCTCGGAGAGTATTGAGTCGCTCAGTATGGCGCCTTTCAGTCGTATTTTTAATTGGGACTTGGACAGAATCAGGCGCATTTCGTCAGAAGTCAAGTCGGAGGCGTTCAACAAAGAAATACACGCCTACAATATCCTTCATATATACCAAGCACGGAAACCTGCGAACTGATTCTTCTACCAACATGCGCACGACGGACATCCAAACATGCGCCAGCAGCGTCACTAGTGCCCAAGCTCCGAGTTATGGGGTGGGCGAATTACCATCCAGGCAGTCACCTTTATCTGCTCTTTTATGAGCTCTCCAAAGATGCAGCGAGTTGATATGAGCTTGTGTGGTGCCACTTGTTAGCTTGCACACAACGGTCCCGAGCAGTCATTTGCGTACTGCAAAAGCAAATCGAACTCATACGGGTCTGTGATCTCTATCTATCTGGAAAATCCAGTGTGTCGGGAGAGCTCCATTACTGGGTATTCGGTCCGAGACGTTCTGTTTAGGCTGTTGGTTATGGCAGCCACGAACGATGCACTGAGCTGCCTGTATCACTCCAGTAGCACTTAGAAGGTTGATGGAAATATACGGAGTTTGCTTTGATTATCATAGGTCCGAGCATGAGGCGGGCGTACGTCTTGCGAAGGGGGTTATACAAATTACCCAGGCCAAACAGGCAAGTCAAAGATCATTTCGTCCAAAAAATACCTCGCGATGCAGCTCTTGCCCCTATGGACGAACCAATGGGGCTGCAGAATACTGGCAGGTCATTAATAGGACACGGCATGGCATGCCCTCTGCCCTCTGCCCTCTGCCTGCTCTTAACCTGGCTGTGGCTCCTTCATCACACTTCAGGACCACATCATTCCCTGGCATTGCATGCTTTCCCGCTTGCCAAAGACAGCATATTTATGGCGTTTTGGGTGAGTGTAATGTTGATAACTGTATACCCGGTTTAGTTCATTCTATCTGTGACGACATCATCCAATCATGGTTATTGCTATATTCGAGATTCATAACATGATATCACTTAAAAAGAATATAAAAATTTATATAATACAATGCAAAGAATTTTATCCATGTGATCGTTTGTAAGGTCTCACTACCAGCTAACATGAACCGGAAATGCAAGTGTGAGATACCAGTCTTTGGGTATTTCGCCAAAACGCCTCGATAGCCTTCAAGACACCCGCCCACCCAATGACCCAAGACAGATGCTCCTGTAAATTATCTAATACTACAAAGTGAACTCATACAATGATATCACTTTAACGCCGGCGGCCCTTTTGTCCCCGGGAGGTACCGTTTCTACCTCCAGTACTTTCTTTCTCACCATCTCCGCTGGCCCAGTCACGGCCAGCGCCGGGGCTACGCCTCCGCATTGTTCCGGGACCGACGGCAATGATGTCCTCTTCACTTTCGCTGTCAGAAATATCTAGAAGCACAGGCATGCGGAAGGATTCCATCTCCTCATCCGTACCGCTTTTGTGGGGCTCGATCGTTAATACGTCAGGAACTTCGTCTTCCTGGTCAAGCCGGCGTTGGTGAATTTCTTCGGCAGGGTGAACGTCAAATTCGTCTTCGCGCTCAACATACTCGACGTTTTCCTCGACTTCACCAAAATCAGGTGCCAGCGCGGACCATTTTTGAGGCGTCACAATCGACCATGTGTAGATGCATCCAGATTCTAAACCGCAAGCGACAACCATAGGGCGAGAAGGGTGCCATTCCACGACGCCCAGTTCTTCTCTAGGACCCTCGAGGATCTTCACCAGGGAACCGTGACTCCGTTCCCAAACGTAAATGTCAGGGTTCATGAAGGTGGATGCGGTGACGAATTCACTCGTTGAAGAAAATGTGACATGGTTCCAACTTAGTCTGTTGACTACGTCCTGGAACTTATGTTCGACCTGAAGCTTGATGTTGGCGGGTTCTAAGTCGATACCTAGCTGGGAGAGGTCTGGCATGAGGATGGTACGTATCACTCGATCGGAGCTATTAACTAGTAGGTCTCGGCCGTTGCTGGCGAGGCGAAGTAGGATCACCACTCCATTGCAAAGACGTGTAGAATGAATTGTCGCGCATGTTTGTGTTTCAATGATGTTGATCCACCCTTTAGATGTACCTGCTATAATGTGATTTCCTAAAGCAGTGAAGATGGTAACACATGTTGAGTGCTTTGCGTCTTGTGCTGCCTGCTTTGCGGCCACAGCGGGGTCAACTTCTTCGGATTTAGGAGGCGGGGGTCGAAATGGAGCGGAGGGAAGAATGCGCTTAATGGGCTTAGGAGATGAGACGTCAACCAAAACAGGTTGGTCCTCAAAGAGAGAGGCAACAAAAAGTAAACTAGACAATCAAAAAGTTTTAGCACGTGATGTCGTGAAAGAAACGTGAAGCGGTGCTCAGAAAAGACTCACTGATTATAAGGATGTAGTTCAGCAATATATACAGGAGCTTCGAATCGGACCGTGCGTACTCGGGAACCATCTTTCAAGTCCCACAGGATACACTTCCAATCTTGTGATGAACTCAGTAAATAGCGGCCATTCCTTGACCAACTGCGTATCGATGTATAGTCAGTCGTTCTGCACGAGCGATGTTTCGTAAAACAGTGCACGTACCTCAGGGACTGAATTTGTCTGGTGTGACCTCGTAATTTCCGTGCAACCCCATTTGTCTCTAAATCAAAGATGACCACTGTGCCGTCAACCTGTAAGAAGGTCAATAGGATATCGCAATCATAGCGGTTGGTTATTCATTGACTAACTCGTCCGGAGGCAAGATAATCTCCCTTGCGGTTGAATCGTAGACATGTCGCGTGACCGCTTCCTGCAACTGTCAGCGAAAAATTATTGGTAAAGGTGGGATCGACGCAATTTACTCAGTTTCTCTGTAAGCGTGTCTGGATAGTCCTGCGCCAGGACAAAGGGATCGAGAAGAGACAAATTCATTGCGCTGAAACAATTATCGGCATGCGCTTAGGACAAAGTGGTAGGAAAAGTCAACGCAAGAGTAACGAGAGGTTCGGGATGACCCCAGCCCAGACTAAAGGCCAGGAGGAATGGGTGAGAGCAATCATTCAGTGTTCATTTGGTGACCACTGATACAATCTCTACGCGGGGAGATTCACGGTTGATGAACAAATGCTGAAGATTAGAAACAGGCTGACGGGCGGTGAGAGGTTGTTTAGAAAGCAAAGCGGGTGACCCACAAGAACCTCAATCGTAGCTTAAAGATTGGTCACAACGGTGATAACACCGCCAATATCTGCCGAGGACGAATCTTAGCGTCACAGAGTTTTAGTGAGCGCCACGCTAGCCGCAGGTTGCGGCTCAGAAAACTCGTGCCCCATCGGCGACGACCTGACGTCCAACCATCTCCCTTTCATCACCTCGATACACTGCTTTCCCATCCCCCAACGTCCCCGATCATCGCGTTTGGCATCGCGATATCGTTTTGCGAGTCGGAGAAGTCGCCAAGATCGACCGTGAATCTTTTTCCTCCGCCCTTTTTCGACTTTCGCGACGTCGGAGAACAAGGTCGCAGGCGCCCTCGTGGCAAGGGCTGCCAAAGGCCTCACCCGGCCAGCTGCTTGCAATTTTTTTCATCGTCGCTTCTGCACGCCTGATAATTGACAGAATAGAGCTTTTTGAGCCGTTTCTTAGCAACATTTCATCCTTAAATCTGTTTGATTCGTGATTCGGCCCCATCTCTCGAGTGACACGTTTCCGCGACAACAGCCATCATGTCGAACGTCTACTTCCCCTATTCCAAGGCGCCTTTGCGCACCATCAAGGAAATTCAGTTTGGTCTCTTCTCACCAGAAGAGATCAAACGGATGAGTGTGGTCCATGTGGAGTATCCAGAGACTATGGTTTGTTTTCCCCAGTTGTTTCTTCCTGACCGCCTAGTTATGATCGCTTCTGACCGGGTGTAAAATCAGGATGAACAAAGGCAACGGCCGCGAACCAAAGGTCTGAACGATCCTCGCTTGGGAACCATAGATCGGCAATGGAACTGCGAGACTTGTGAGGAAGGCCAGAAGGAATGTCCGGGACATTTTGGACATATTGAGCTGGCCACTCCTGTTTTTCATATTGGTATGCTAATATACTCCGCAGTAGTATACTTGGGGTTATTGCTAACGCTCACTCATAGGTTTCTTGACGAAAATCAAGAAGCTACTTGAGACGGTCTGCCACAATTGTGGCAAGATCAAAGCCAACACGGTTAGTCATCCCTCACGGGATGGCAAATCTAATATGGCAAATTTGCTGACTTGAAACCAGTCTGATTCCAAGTTCCTTGAAGCCCTACGCATGAGAGACCCGAAGAGACGTTTCGACCACATCTGGCGACTATCGAAAGATATCACGATATGTGAAGCCGACCCTCCTCCGGATGAGGACGAGCCGTATGCGAAAGAGAGCTCCAAACCAACGAGAATGCACGGTGGTTGCGGAAATGCCCAGCCGACTATTCGCAAAGAGGGAATCACCTTGGTGGGGACCTGGAAACCTAGCAAGAGCATGATGGACGAGATGGATATGCAGCAGCCAGAGAAGAAGACAATCACCCCCCAGATGGCTCTGAACATCTTCCGTAACATCTCTCACGAGGATGTTCGTATAATGGGGCTGAGCAATGACTATGCTCGCCCTGAGTGGATGGTTCTTACTGTCTTGCCAGTGCCGCCGCCCCCTGTCCGTCCAAGTGTGCTTGTGGGTGGTAGCACTAGTGGCCAGCGCGGTGAGGATGATCTGACATACAAGCTGGCTGAAATTGTTCGGGCAAACCAGAATGTCCAGCGTTGCGAACAGGAAGGCGCCCCAGAGCACGTGGTACGAGAGTTCGAGTCTCTATTACAGTATCATGTCGCCACATACATGGACAATGATATTGCTGGCCAACCAAAGGCTATGCAGAAGTCAAACAGACCAGTGAAAGCTATTCGCAGCCGTTTGAAGGGTAAGGAAGGTCGCTTGCGACAGAACTTGATGGGTAAGCGTGTGGATTTCTCAGCTCGTACTGTCATTACAGGTGATCCCAATCTGTCTCTTGACGAGGTTGGTGTGCCAAAAAGTATCGCAAGGACTTTGACATACCCCGAAGTTGTTACGCCATACAACATCGACAAATTGCAGCAGCTCGTCTCGAATGGTCCTAACGAGCACCCTGGAGCAAGGTATATCGTGAGAGATAACGGTGAACGTATTGACCTGCGCCATGCTAAACGAGCCGGAGGCCAACAACTACTGTACGGATGGAAGGTAGAGCGTCATGTCATGGATGGTGATGTGATTCTTTTCAATCGACAGCCCTCACTTCATAAGGAATCTATGATGGGTCACCGTGTTCGCGTTATGCCGTACTCTACATTCAGGCTCAACTTGTCTGTGACTACTCCTTACAACGCCGATTTTGACGGCGATGAGATGAACTTGCATGTTCCTCAAAGTGAGGAGTCTCGCGCAGAACTACTCCAGCTTGCTCTGGTTCCAATGAACATTGTATCCCCTCAGCGAAACGGACCTCTTATGGGTATCGTACAGGATACTCTCTGCGGTATCTACAAGATTTGTCGGCGTGATACATTCTTGACAAAGGAACAAGTTATGAACCTTATGATGTGGGTTCCTGACTGGGACGGCGTGATTCCCCCACCAGCAATCTTGAAGCCTAGGCCCAGATGGACTGGCAAGCAAATTATTAGCATGGCGCTTCCTTCGGGGCTCAATCTTCTCCGTGTGGATAAGGACAACTCAGCGCTCTCTGAGAAGTTTGCCCCTCTGAATGATGGTGGTCTTCTCATTCATGGTGGACAGTTGATGTATGGAATGTTTTCCAAGAAGACTGTTGGTGCCAGTGGTGGTGGTGTCATCCACACCATTTTCAATGAATATGGGCCAGGTACTGCTGTGGCCTTTTTCAATGGTGCACAGGCTATTGTTAACTACTGGCTACTTCACAATGGCTTCAGTATTGGTATTGGTGACACTATTCCAGACGCGGTTACTATACAAAGAATTGAGAACTGCGTCCGGGAACGAAAGAAGGAGGTTGAAACTATCACTGCAAGTGCTACGGACAATACCCTGGAGCCGTTGCCGGGTATGAATGTGCGAGAAACCTTTGAAAGTAAGGTTTCACGTGCACTTAACAATGCTCGTGACGAAGCTGGTAGTGAAACTGAGAAGAGCTTAAAGGATCTGAACAACGCCATCCAGATGGCTCGTTCTGGATCAAAGGGATCAACCATCAACATATCCCAGATGACTGCTGTCGTGGGTCAACAATCCGTCGAGGGTAAACGTATCCCGTTCGGTTTCAAGTATCGTACTTTGCCCCATTTCACAAAGGATGACTACTCTCCAGAATCCCGTGGTTTTGTGGAGAACTCCTACTTGCGTGGCTTGACACCCACTGAGTTTTTCTTCCACGCCATGGCTGGTCGTGAGGGTCTTATTGACACAGCTGTCAAGACCGCAGAAACCGGTTATATCCAGCGAAAGCTGGTTAAGGCTTTGGAAGAAGTAATGGTTAAGTACGATGGCACTGTTCGTAACTCTTTGGGAGATATCATACAGTTTATCTACGGAGAAGACGGCCTTGACGGTGCTCATATTGAGAACCAACGAGTCGACATCATTAAATGCTCTGACGACCAGTTTAGAGATCGTTTCCGTATCGATCTTATGGACCCTGAGCGCAGCTTAGGTCCAGAGGTCTTAGAACAGGCCAATGAAATTGCAGGCGACGTCGAAGTCCAGAGATATCTGGATGAAGAATGGGAGCAACTTCTCAAAGCCCGTGCTTTCCTCCGTACTGTGGCTAAGGAAGACGAGGAGATGATGCAGCTTCCAATCAACGTCCAGCGAATTCTCGAGATGGCTAGAACTACGTTTAGAATCCGCGAGGGAACCATTAGCGATTTACACCCAGCCGAAGTTATCCCTCAGGTACAAGCATTGCTTGATCGGCTGCTTATCGTGCGCGGTGATGACCCGATCTCGCAGGAAGCCCAGGAGAATGCCACACTGTTGTTCAAGGCCCAACTTCGGAGTCGTCTGGCGTTCCGAAGACTGGTCACCGAGTATTCCATGAATAAACTTGCGTTCCAGCATGTTATTGGAGCCATCGAAAGTAGGTTCGCTAAAGCTAATGCTCCTGCTGGTGAGATGGTTGGTGTTCTCGCTGCCCAGTCTATTGGAGAGCCAGCTACGCAGATGACTCTAAACACTTTCCATTTTGCTGGTGTCTCGTCCAAGAACGTTACACTTGGTGTCCCTCGTCTGAAGGAAATTCTCAACGTTGCAACCAATATCAAGACGCCTTCTATGACTGTTTACCAGGAGCCCGGTAGGACCCATGATAAGGAGGGTGCAAAGCAATTGCGAAGCGTTGTTGAACATACTAGCTTGCGGTCCGTTACTGAGGCCACCGAGATCTATTACGATCCCGATATCCAGTCTACAGTCATTGAAAACGATCGGGACATGGTCGAGTCCTACTTCATTATTCCTGAAGACGTGACGGACGATTCATCTCGCCAGTCCAAGTGGTTACTTCGTATCATTCTCAGTCGGCCGAAGCTTCTTGACAAGGGTCTTACAGTGCAGGATGTTGCTACCAGAATTAAACAAGCGTATCCCAAGGATATCGCTGTTATATTTAGCGACAACAACGCTGATGAGCAGGTTATTCGGATCCGACAGATCCAGGACCACAAGGAGGATGAAGACGATGATGATATTGAATACGACGTCACACTCAAGAAACTTGAACAACATCTTTTGGACACCTTAACACTTCGCGGTGTTAACGGTGTCGAACGAGCGTTCATCAACGAGAAGAGCAAAGTCCGAGTCCTTGAGGACGGTTCATTGTTCACCAGCAAGGTTGATCCCCTTTGCAAGGAATGGGTTCTTGAAACAAGTGGTTCTGCCCTTGGCGAGGTGTTGGCGGTTCCTGGAGTTGATGCCACCCGCACATATTCCAACCAGTTTATCGAGGTGTTCGAGGTCTTTGGTATCGAAGCCGCCCGTACGGCTGTTCTTCGCGAACTGACGCAGGTGCTTGCCTTCGATGGTTCTTACGTCAATCACCGTCATTTGGCTCTCCTGGTCGATGTCATGACTGTGCGTGGTTACCTCACGCCAGTCACCCGGCATGGTATCAACCGTGCTGACAACGGTGCTCTTATGCGTTGTTCTTTCGAAGAGACAGTGGAGATCTTGTTAGAGGCCGCAGCCTTCGGAGAATTGGACGACTGCCGTGGCGTGTCTGAGAACCTGATTCTGGGACAGATGGCACCTGCCGGTACTGGAGAGTTTGACATTTACCTCGACCAGAATATGCTCAACACTGTCGTTTCGAATAATGCTCGCTTTGGTGTGATGGGAGCTATCGGCGCCAAGGATGCGATTATTTCTGACGGTGCCTCCACTCAATATGACACTGGTTCACCCATGCAGGATAACGCTTATATTGGCACACCTGATCCCGAATCGAACTTCTCTCCTATCCGCCAGGCCGGTGCTGAATCTCCGGGTGGCTTTACTGAGTACCAGCCGACCGGTGGTTTTGGAGGCGGGTTTAGCCCAGCGGCCACGAGTCCAGCCGGCTATTCTCCCAGTAGCCCATTCAGTGCTAATCCAACATCTCCTGGCTATTCCCCGTCCTCGAGCTACTCACCAACGTCTCCTGGTATGGCAATGACCAGCCCTCGCTTCTCTATGACGTCTCCGGGTTTCTCTCCTGCCAGCCCGTCATTCGCACCGACATCACCTGCTTACTCGCCAACTTCACCGGCGTATGGCCAAGCTTCGCCGACCTCACCGTCGTACTCTCCTACCTCGCCCGGGTTTTCGCCGACATCGCCAAACTACAGTCCTACATCGCCAAGCTTCAGCCCAGCGTCGCCTGCGTTCAGTCCAACGTCGCCAAGCTACAGCCCAACCAGCCCCGCTATTGGTGGTGCTGCTCGGCACTTGTCTCCTACTTCACCAACCTCTCCAAAGTATACACCCACATCTCCTGGGTGGTCTCCTACGAGCCCTCAGACATACTCTCCTACCTCTCCTAATTTTGCCGGCTCGCCGACCTCTCCCGGAGGACCTACATCCCCAGGTTATAGTCCGACGTCGCCGGCGTTCAGCCCTTCGTAAGTCTTGTTTTCCGTGCCGTCATAGCCTTTGCCTTTACTGACTCTTCTTGAAGGTCCCCTCGCCAGTGAAGTTTGCATTAATGCGTATCTTCTCTGTATCATTGTATTATCACTTCACCGAATAGGCCACGAAAAAGAAAACATTTTGCATTCTAAGTTGCGGAATTGGTTGGTTATTTTTTCCACAATTTGGGCGTCTGTAGCCTCGTTTTTCTTTTCCTTCCTGCATGTATGTTTTCTTTCATGCTTCAGCCCAATGACTTTATTCCTTATTCAATAGCCTCGGAGCCAACCCGCTCAAATTGCGAACGAGGTTTATGGGTTGGCCATGTCTGTTTCGTTTTCTCCCTGAGCACTGAAATTACCAAGCGTCTTTTAGAATTGCCCCGGACTACAAGGTTCATCACTCTAGAAGTGATTTGATCCTCTTGCATGTTGCTGTTTCCCCTGGTTTGCATGGAAGAATATGATTTTGCTACGGAGTGTATTAATGATGCGGTCACAAATCTTTCTCTTTCTCCTGTACACAGCTTTAGTGCGAATGGGGTTATGGATGCAAAGAAAAAATATATAAAAAAAAGCATTATGAAAAACAAAAATAGCAGCTATTATAAGATCTATTTGAAGTAGAAGTGTTGAGCCATACTAGTCTGTAGGCATAATTAGTAGTTTGGTTTGTAGTGTCGGCGAAATGAACCTCCGCGTGGACAGGTGGCCCGTTCCGCATTGGAGCTCTTAGGAAGCATGCAATACATAACTACTTCCCTAACCTTATCCGTTTGGATCTGGCGATGCTCTTCTAATCGGGGACAGTTCGCCATGTTCTTCTCACTGATCAGTATTAACAATTCCTCGCTGACAACATGAAAAATCTGTGGTTATGGCGTTTCTTGCCTTTGGCGTTTCGTGAGTGATGGGTGTGGAGCTCAACGTTCGATGGAAGCTGACACCTCTTGACTACGGTCTAGTGCTACTGCAGGCGCTTGCAGTGGAATCCAAGGCGCCCACTGATGTCGCTCACGAATCCCACCAGCATTCAAACCAGTCTCCAGGTGGGCCAGAAGGTTCTGGCGCTAGACCTGGAAGCCGTGAGTGTCCCGTTTGGCCTAAGCTGTTGTCGCTTTAAGCGCTAAGATAATAACGACCTCTCTAGAACACGTTGATACCGCCCTGAAAATTCTCCGTAACTCAAAAATCCCGACCGTCACGTCCGAGAAACCGTCCGGCATATTGGGAAACACATTACATTACTTTAGAGAGGCTTTCCGCGTCCTGTTCCTGAATGGCCCGCCGTCAGATAATGCTGAGCGCCAGAAGATCCACCCAAATGTCGCCAAGGCGGTTGATGAACTCAAGATCGCTGCGCAAAAAGATCAGAACCCCGATGCGATGTTCCTGTTAGCGGAGTTGAATTTCTACGGCAATTACACGCATCCCCGAGACTTCAAACAAGCGTTCCAGTGGTATCAGAGTCTTGCTTCGGCGACTGGGAACAGTACGGCACAGTATATGGTGGGCTTTATGTATGCGACAGGTATTGGAGGTGGAGTTGAGCGAGACCAGGCGAAGGCGCTATTATACCATACTTTCGCCGCGGAAGGGGGAAACACGAGGTCGGAGATGACTCTTGCATATCGAAATCATGCTGGCATTGGGATGCCCAGAAATTGCGACCATGCAACGTATTACTATAAGAAGGTTGCAGACAAGGCTATTCAGTACTTCCGATCCGGACCACCTGGGGGCCATAGTATGATCCGGGAATCATACCGTTGGGCTGACGAGGAGGGCGGCGTATATGGCGAAGGCGCTAGTGTATCTAGCTCGGGACCAAACGTCATGCGTGATGCAGCACATTCAAGCTCCGAAGCCAGCTTGGAAGATGTCCTAGAGTATTTGGACCTTATGTCGAGAAAAGGTGAACTAAAGGCTACCTTCAGTTTAGGAAAGATGCATTACGAAGGGTCGCGAGGTCTGCCGAGGAATCTTCGAAAGGCCATGAAGTATTTCAAACAGATCACAAAGCGCTATTGGAATAAGGATGGTTCTGTGAACCCAAACCATCCGCTTGGAATTGAGAAACTAGCATCGAAAGCAGCGGGCCATATAGGGCTGATGTATCTCCGTGGTGAAGGTGTAGAGCAAAATTTTGCCACTGCTCTCACTTGGTTCAGGCGTGGAGTGACAAATGGGGATTCGCTCTGTCAACATCAGATGGGACTGATGTATCTTCACGGATATGGCGTGCAGCAGGACGCTTTCAGGGCTGCATCGTTTTTCAAGTCGGCATCTGAACAAGATTTCCCCGCCGCAGAAACAAGACTGGGTGCTTTGTTTTTGGACCAAGGAGATGTCCCAACGGCTACCCGATATTTTGAGCTAGCTGCCCGCTGGGGCTGGATGGAAGCCTTCTATTACCTGGCAGAATTGTCCAATAATGGTATTGGTAGGGAACGGCATTGTGGAATGGCTGCATCATACTATAAAATGGTTGCAGAGCGAGCCGAGGTGATACATTCATCATTCGATGAGGCGAACACCGCATATGAGAATGGTGACAAAGAAAGGGCCCTCGTTGCAGCCATGATGGCCGCGGAGCAAGGTTACGAGCACGCGCAATCTAACGTGGCATTCTTGCTCGATGAGCAGCGCTCTTTGATGTCCTTTGATCGCATCCTACCGGGTGCTAAGAAACCTCGACCGTCTCTACTTCGGAATGCTGCGTTGGCCCTTATCTATTGGACACGTTCCGCCAAACAGACCAACATCGATTCATTAGTTAAGATGGGTGACTATTACCTGGGCGGTATTGGTATTGCTGCAGATGCCGAGAAAGCCTCCAGTTGCTATCATAGTGCCGCTGAAGTCCATTATAGTGCACAGGCGTATTGGAACCTTGGATGGATGCATGAGAATGGCATCGCCGTGGAACAAGATTTTCACATGGCCAAACGATACTATGATTTAGCACTTGAGACGAGTACCGAGGCCTATCTACCCGTAAAATTGAGCCTCCTGAAGCTTCGTTTACGGAGCTACTGGAACCGGATCACCAACGGCAAGATCAACTCTATTCAAGACGAAGAAGGTATGGATGCAGCAACCAATTTTAGCGATACGTTTTTGCTGACCCCATGCTCAGAGTCAAAGCCCCGGCGGACATTGAAAGAATGGATTGCCGCGTTCATTGAGAACGATGAAGAGGAGGAAGCCTATCGTGCACAGATGTACAAGCGAGCCGAGGAAGAAGACGACCTGCTATCGGGTGGTTCAGATCGACGCCATATCGACGACCGCCATGAAGATGGCTACTATGACGATCTGGAGCTCGATATCGATGAAAGCGTTTTAGAAGGCCTTATCATCGTTGCCTTAGCCGCGACTTTGCTAGTGCTTGTATACATGAGACAGCAACGGAACAGACAGAGACAAGATGGGAATGTAGGCGCCAATCCAGCAGCCCCGGGAAATGGAAATGACGACCGAGGGTTTTTCCCTCGCCCTGGAGACCCGGAGTTCGCTCAATGGGTGGCGGGCGGCGTTGGGCATTGATGAAGAGCACACATAGTCTGTATATGGTGTATTTTATGATCAATGGAAAATTTTGCTAAGTGTAGAGAAATATTCTTATGGCCAAATCTATTATACTACGCCTTTAGGCTGATCCCAGCACAGATTAACAAGCAGTTTGGTATAGTCTAGAATGATACTTACTGAGATGTCTAAAATTGGTTTACTAGTTGTCAAAAGACGGTTCAATATTGGTGAAAATGAATAGAAGTGGGCCCTGCAAGTCCTTGGCACATGGTCTTTTAGGTGGGTCAAGCCGCCCACTCCGTCCTCTCTTTAACTTGTATGAAAGCCGCTTCTCTGAATACCCACAAACACTGATACGATGTAAT
The DNA here is from genome assembly GCF_000184455.2 of Aspergillus oryzae RIB40. Lineage (NCBI taxonomy): Eukaryota > Fungi > Ascomycota > Eurotiomycetes > Eurotiales > Aspergillaceae > Aspergillus > Aspergillus oryzae. The sequence continues at coordinate 3,417,632 of NC_036436.1, forward strand.
CACTTCAAGTATTGCTAGAAATTCGAAAAAATGCCTTCCACCGACCTCAATAGAAAGCGCCGTCGCGTTGAAAGTGCGGCTTCGGCGCTTTCCAAACCTTTCAAGTCTCCTCTCCGCCGACCACCTCAAGTCTCGGAGACCAAGCACGAGGCATTATCCAAGGAAGAGAAAAATGTTGCGCCGAGGCCTTCTCTCAAGCATAATAATGCTGACATCAATGACGCGCGCACTCTACCTGTGATCTCATCTTCCCCGTCGTCTGCTCATGCCTTAGCTTACACAATACCTACTTCTCCCTCGAGCTTGGAGTCTCGCAAAAGAAAAGCTCAGATAAACCATCTGACTGCATCTAAGAAGCCGGTGTTCTCTGACCCAGTCATTCTTGATCTTCAGAAGCAAGAAAGGGCGCTGCAGTCACGACTTGCTATCCTGCGATCTGAACTTGATACTGCGCAACAAGCTCTTCAGCTCGAGTCCTCAAGCAAAGATGCAGACCTCCAATCGCTGATTACGAAGTGGAAATCTGTTAGTCAGAGCGCAGCCGAAGAGGTTTTCTCTGGGGCTCAGGAGCGTGTGGCGCGGATGGGTGGTATTAAGGCTTGGAGGGAGCGAATGAAGAATAACAATGCGCAGTGGGAGCAAGAGGAGATGGAAACCTGGTACGGCAGCGCAGAGGCTGAAGGGGCTGATGTAGATGAAGATGAGCTGGAGGCTCGGAAGGCTGAGATGCTAAGGGGCCGCAAGAAGAGTCACAATGAGGAGCGGGAAAATAAAGAGGTTGAAGATGAGGTTCGCTTCTATTTCAGTTAATTTTCCTCATGGATATAAGGATACTAATCTCAACCAACAGGAATTCACCATGGACTTTATGTTGAAGACGTTGAATATTGACCTCAAGGTTATCGGATATGATAAAGCCCATCAGATATGGATTAAGGAATAGTCTACGACTCTGCATACAATGGTCGGATTCTCAGCTATGGGATGACTATGCATGGTCTTCATTACATTTATTCTGTCCTTCACCATGTATAGCTATTGTTCTTATTGCGCAGTTTGAAGGGGTCTGGAGTAATCGCGTTTTCTAGGACACAATAATCAATTGAAAGATACCCCGTCTTACCCGTAAAGGTTCACTCACGCTTACACAACGGAGAAGATCAGTGTAATTATTAAGGTTGCATATAATGCAGTTCTATCGAAGACATGGTTGGCACAAGTTCAAATTCCCCACATAATTTAATGCGGAGCAATAAAGTGGGGGGAACCGCTCTTGATCTTATCTTTCTTTGCTATCTGTCACTCACTCACTCACCCTGTTCAGGTCAGCCATCTTCTCACCAATCTTTCGATGACTTATGCCGCGGACTGCAAATCATTCTAGGGTTCTCGCCTGCGCTCGATGCTTTCGATTGAAGCGAAAATGTGACCATGCAAAACCAACCTGTGGAGAATGCAGACGAAGAGGCGCAGAATGTCTACCAGCGAACTCTTGCAAGAATGGAGAAAACATAACCGTGCCTTTGGAATACCTGAGATATCTAGAGGCCAGAGTCGCTGATTTAGAGCATGAGTCGCGCACCTCAACAACGTCGCTGCAAAGACGAGACTTTGGCGTCCAAACTGAGTCGACTGATCTGCTTACCTGCGAGTCAATGCCTGATTGCGGTCCTGATATTGATAAGGACAACGATGCTAACACATCTCCAACGTTTTGCAGTCTTTTGGATGGCGACTTGCAGCGAAAGTCTCCGGGTTCGAATGCACATACAATCATCACATTGGGGGATTCTACAAAGTCTAGAGAAAGTGATGGATTCGACTCAATGGATACGAATGTGGATGACTCTAAACCGACAGAGATTTTTCCTCTACATGATCTTGCCGTAGTGGATGGTTATTCATTCTGGCTCGAAGAAGCGTACACCAACCTGTACTTCTCAATTACGCACTTCATGTGGCCATTACTTGATTGCAACGCCTGGGGTTCCTGGCGTCATGACTGGAGTCTAAATGAGAAGACAGATCCATGGAAAGGGTTCTTTGTGCAGATGGTCTATGCCATTGGTTCCTTGTCATACAACGTTCTTCAGCCCGGTCAGAACCATTCAAAGCGGGCGGCTGAGATGTATTCCTCCGCGTTGGCGTACTATCCTTATGTTATGGCAGAAGCGTCCGCTATCCTTCAGATACAAGCGTCAATTCTCATGATTATCTACTCTCTTCACTGCCCTTCTTCAGGAGAGATCTCCATGTCAGTTTCTTCTATCGTTCCTTTTTGCTCAGCTACTTTGGCCGAGATACAGAATCGCATTTCTTCCGGTCTAGATAGCACCCTGGGAGATACGATGGGAGGGGGTGCCAATCTTAACGAGTTAATGTTTATCACTTGTTATATGTTAAACGAAATCATAGTGTCTGGGTGGGAACGACCGGTTTCTGCGGCCTATAGGATTGTCGATGATGATGTACGCATATCTGAGCTCCATTAAAGTACACCGTATCTTCGGAGCCTTGGCTAACGGAAAAGTCATAGATCCATATGTTCAGCAATGAGATAGTGGACGTCTCAAACACGAGCACAGCGTTGCAACACTTGTTTAGACTGCGAAAGATCCAAGCCAACATCCGAAGATACTGGGATGAGCCAACGGATATCCAAAATTTGAATGATAGATCGTTCAAGCTGGCATTGGATGAGTGGAGGAAAGACATACCTCAATACTCTGCGGAAGAAGCGCAGAGAACCTATCTCGATCCTTTATGGATGACAAAACTATATGACTACAGTGTAATCATCCTTATGCAGGGAAAGCGGAAACACCTCATGCGCGAAGATCTTGATGATATCCTTTCGGCTGGAGTTGAGGTATGTCTTAACTATAGACTTCTGCAGGAAGAAGACCAGGTGATGTGCTTTACATGGTCTGCGGTGAGTCTACGCTAGTAAGTCTCGTCTTTACAGATTTTTTACTGACGTATCTGCTATAGCTTGTGTTCCAGTTCCGGACCGGGATTTTACTTCTCTATATATGTCGGTCTGAGAACCTGGGGCTCGATTATACACAGCAGGCTTTTGATGCAGTATGTGCCTGTGCAGATAGCCTTACCTGTTTCGCGACCCGTTGGCAAGATGCCACTCCTTACGCTAAAGTATTTTACTTCCTTCTTTGCTCTGCCTCTTGGTTACCAGAAGACCTTCCCGAGCGGCTGCGGTGTGCATGTTCTTCTAGTGAATTGGAAGCCTACCTGAAACAACTAAAGAAACAGTACTTGCACAAAGAGGTTCTGGCAATGATCGAGGATATGGTAGAGCCTCTCCTTTCTGATATATGCTAGCAAATACAAGAGAGTATGGCTGTCGTGGACATCCCCTTTTAGAGCGTCGATGAGATAGTGAATCAGAGAGGCTGCATGATGTACATATTTTATTTAGTATATACAGATTGGGAACACGATAAATCATAGTAATAACAATTTACCAGCTGTTTGGCCAGTGTTCGTGTGAGCCACAATCACAACAATTGTCTGGACTAAAGCAGGGCTTGTCCATCGGGACCACGTGCCGTCACGAGCAGAGACGGGATATGTCGCAGTTAAACTCCATCCGTTGCCATCAAGCTGAGGATCAATTAGTTCACCGTTGATATAGCATACCAGCTGTTTCAACTGCGCGTCGCGGCTACATGGCAGATTTCCTTTGACCTCAACATACACAGTCGAATCCTTGATGCACTTGGACTGTTCTGTAATGGTGACCCCAGGCAGTTCTACCTGACCTTGAACAGAGGAGGACTGTTGATTTCCAGTCGTAAGAACAACATCAGAGTCTAACCCTGGCACACGAGGCGGTACTTGGCGATAATGTGTGAATTCTTCGAATGCATACGCATAACGCAGCAGCTTGGTGTCATCATATGCCTTTCCCGCGAACGTCAAATTGACTGGCATATTTGTGTCCTCCATCACGCCCATCGGGACAGACACGGTAGGGATACCAAGATGACGGATCTCCCGGTTTCCGTTAGAGTACTTCACGCCATTCTTCCAAGCGTACAGAGAAGCTTCGGGATCCACATCTGCGTCTGCGCGGCCAATATCGCCATTAGCGGGGAAGACCACTACATCAAGACCCTGACTGTCCATCCATTGCTCGAATGTTTCCTTTCGTGCGTTTTCCAAGGCTCTAATAGCCCGTTCTAGGTTCGGAATTTCGAAGATCGAATCGGGCTTGTTCTTCGGATATTCGACCATCTCGTGCCATCTAAGCTGGTTTGCGGCATCAGGGGTTCCGCGAAGAGAACCGGGTGCGAGAGGAAAGATAGTCTCGGGGTCTACACAGGCAAGCGAATCAAGTCCAGGCTGGCCGTTGGCGGCTAGAAAGTCATCCCAGGAGTGAGCCACAAGCTGACACCTTTCCACTGAGTGCCAGTCTTCTGGAAGGTCTTTGACACTCACTAGTTCTCCCAGGCTTGCTTTAGCTTCGTAAGTGGTTACCATTGGGAAGTCGACCTCCACAACTGTCGCACCACATGCTTCCAGGGCGTCTTTTGTTCTTTCCCAAAGCTTGAGCACAGAAGGTCTCGTGCACACTTTATCCGGGAGAGGGTCCTTGCCACCGATGTACATTGAAGGTACACCGATCCGTTTTCCATGAAGGGCAGAGCCCTCCTTTAGCTCATCGAACAAACGAGGCCGGATTGTCTCCACTGAAGGTAAGGGGACAATCTTCTGCTCATTCCAGAAGTCTCCTATAGGTGTCTTGTCGACAACAGCAAGAACATCAAGGACCTTGAAGAGATCTGACATGGTGCGGGTATGGGGTACTAAAACGTCGCAAGTCGGATACAGAGGCCACACCCCACGGAGAGGCAGCAGGCCCTTTGATGGGGTATAGGCGATAATGGAATTATTGGAAGCAGGGGATCTTCCTGAGGACACAGTTTCAGAGCCTAAGCTAAACGCACAGAAGTTTGCTGTGGTGGCTGTTGCAGATCCGTTAGAAGAACCTGACGCATATGCTGCTGTCAAGTACTCCTGGCTATACGGACTCTCCGCACGGCCGTATGAGCCTCGCTGCATGCCTCCGTATGCCATGGCAGGCATGTTGGTTCTTCCTAAGAGAACCGCACCAGCCTCCCGCAGAACCTGGACACACGCAGCATCTTCTGTAGCGACAAGGTTCTCAAATGCGGGCGAACCACTAGCAACTGTCATACCCTTGACTTTGATACTGTCCTTGACAAGGTAAGGAATACCTTCGAGGGGCCGTGCAGGAAGACCGGCAGCTCGACGGGCATCAGAAGCTGCAGCTTCGTCGAAAACAGTAGGGTTGAGAATAGGAATGGCACTCAAGTTAAGGCCAGCTGCATCGTACACACTAATACGCCGAAGATACCTCGCTACCAAATCCACACTTGTGATCCATCCTGCGCTCAAGGCATGCTCGAGCTCTGAGATAGTGGCATCGACAAGGCTGAACGTTTCAGCAGCCTGGTCTTCATCAGCATAATATGACCTTGGCATATTCATTTTAATCCTTACCAACTCCATGACAGACAAGAAAGCTTAGCAGCTTTAGTGGTAGGTTGCACCTAAAGTATATCACAGAACAACGCAAAGGACTGGAATTGAACACAACAAAGAACTGGATAGCCCGGGTTTATCATGAAGACGGTTGTCATTGGGGCTAATTGATGGAACCTTCCAATATTATATACATACAGCTTTTGGTGCCCAGTTTCGAAACAAGATCCACTTATGCTTCCCTCCGGTTCCATCCCTCCGGCTATAGGAGGAGCGGACAATTGTCCGCTCGGTTAGTCAGATGGTTTAGATAGCGTGGGGAAAGCAAAGAGGTGCGTGTGCCAAGTCCTTGTTCTGACTTATCAGAGAGTCCTCCGCATCTTATCTACAGATAACGTTAGTGGCCCTAGCGAGCGGGGAAGTTCCAGGGTTTAAGGATAGGTACATACAGCATCTCTAACATTGAAAGCCCAAAGCTTCGTAGCCCTAAAAAGGAATGACCTCGGCTATCTCTCGCTATCTCACGATCAACGGTCCGCATCAATTGGCCTGCTTCTTTCCAGGCAGTGGGCCTGCTTTGCAACCATGCGTCAAGCCTATGCGGGGATATACGGTCCATCTTTCGATAAGCCAGTTGAGATGAGTGCCAAGTGATAACATGCGCTGTCCTTTATCAGTTGCGATTCTCTAGGCCCAATTGACTTAAAGATATAAATCAGCCCGAAGAAACAACCCATTTATGGAAGAAAAACTCGACAACGACTTCATTGCTTTTAATCGACGTGGACTGCATTACCCATCCTTGCCCCTATGATTGACGCCACCAAGGACACGAAAGCTGACGCGCGGAGCTCCACCAGCGTTGAGAAACATGGCGACGTTATCTCGGGTGAGATCTGCGACATTGGTGCGGACCTTTATGCTGAAGTCGGTCAACTATCGTCTGAAGAGCTCGAACGCGAAGGCGCCGAAGTGCGCAAGCTCCTGGACTGGCGCATTCTGCCTATGGTAACCTTGCTCACCTAAGGTCCCGCTTGATTTCTCCACAACTTACTGACAAGCGTCGCATTTAGTTATATGTAACATATGTTATCCAATATTTAGGTGAGTGTATCTTCGTATCTTAATCGTTTAGTGCCAAACTAACGAAATGGTACTGGATAGACAAACTGTCACTCAATTATGCCTCCGCTTATTCGTTAATCCCAGACCTTGGTCTAGAGGGTCAAAGGTACTCGTGGGTGGCAGCGATATTCAATTTCGGATATCTTTTTTGGGCTATTGTGCGTGTGATAAATATTGGGTTATTGAGATCACGGGCTAATGAACTGGATTTAGCCATCCAATCTGATGATCCAACGTTTGCCACTCGCAAAGTATATGGGAACTGTTTTGATTATCTGGGCTGGCCTTGTCATTGCACACGTTGGAGCCAAAAACTACGCGGGGATACTGGTTCTCAGATTTCTGCTGGGCATGGCGGAGGCTGGCGTTAGCCCATGCAGTAAGTATATACTGACTAGGAATTACCAAAAATGCAACTGTCTAATGGGAAATAGTGATGAACTTCACCTCAATGTTCTACAAACGAGCCGAACAGCCTCTCCGGATGGCTATTTGGCTATCTGGGAATGGAATGGCAACGATGGTCGGCGCTCTCTTGGGATTTGGATTAGGTCATTCTCACAATACCAGCCTGCGGAGCTGGCAGCTGATCTTCTTAACTATTGGATTACTCAATTTCGTTACTGGATGCTTCTTTCTCTGGCTCATGCCGGACTCACCGAGTACAGCGAAATTTCTGTCCCACAGACAGCGCGTTGTGGCAGTTCACAGAGTATCGGAGAATATGATCGGGGTAAAGACTAAGGCAATCAAACTGCATCAAGCTTTGGAGATCTTTTACGACATCAAAGTACTCTGCTGTGTCGGCATCGGCATCGCCTGCGGCGTTATCAACGGTGGTGTATCCAACTTCTCATCATCGTTGATCAAAGGATACGGCTTCAGTGGCATTTATGCAACACTCCTGCAGCTACCAACTGGAGCTATCGAAGCCGTAATAGTCCCTATTTGCGGCTTAATATCAACATACGTGCGGGACTCGCGCTGCATAGTGTTGGCTGTCGTGTGTTTGATTCCATTCGGTGGCCTCCTCGGTATTCGTTTCACGGATATTGACCATCGCTGGACACTGGTAGGCTGCACATGGCTTCAATACATCATTGGTGCTCCCGTCATCATATCATGGAACCTCCTGTCCACCAATGTGGCTGGTCATACGAAACGCTCCTTCGCCAACGGAGTCTGGTTCACGGTATATGCGAGCGGAAACGTTGCGGGGGCTAACATCTTCTTTGCTCGCGAAGCTCCACGGTATTATTCAGCATTGACTGGTCTTCTTGTCTGCTACGCGGGGATGATTGTTCTATGTGCTGCTGCGTATATGGCCATGAAGTGGGAAAATCTACGAAGAGATCGCAATATGTTATCAGAGGAAACCGCGGAACGTCGGGAGGAGGCGGCTGTTCTCGATGGCTTTAAGGATATGACAGATATGGAGTCTAAACACTTCAGATATGCGCTCTGATCGTGGATAATGACTAGTAAAGTATATAATGGCTTATAATGATGTGATGGTTTTTTTGATTAATCTCAACTTCAGTCTTCTTTCCTGTCGATGCTAGGTAAAGAAGATTTAGAACCCTATCGGGAAGATGTAATATTATGTTTGCTCAAGTCACGCTTCTCTCTTCCCATTCGACTTGTGACTCGTTTATCGGCTTATTGATAGATACGCATTCCAATAATACTATCTTATGGCCATCGTAAGGCTTGAATATCTCATGCATGTCGTCCCGCACGAACAGAGTCCCGATTTCTCCCAAACGTCGGGCAAAACCTGCACTTTGCGATAACATGGTTCTGAAGTATTCCTTGTCCCGGGTCGAGTATCAAACGGCCATAGCTTCACTTAGAGCTATTCTCGCGGCACATGAAGTAACGAGTAATGGGTCATTTATGCTATCTGTAGACGATCTCCGTGTTCTATAAGGTGATGCTTGGGTCTTCGACGGAATATTCTATAAGAAATAAAAAGCACATTTGTGTCCCGTTTGTAGTACCCATGTATCATTACTATCCCTGGGGTTGTTTGGCATTGTTCCAAGTATGGGGTTGTAACTGCGAAGGTTGAACAATGCTTAGATAGGGCTTTGCATGTATAGTCTTCGTTCGGGTATTCTCTTGTCTTTCCTGAGGATATAGCCTGTTGCCATGACAGCCTGAGAAGCAGTCTGGGGTTTAGTGGAAGGAGAGATGTGGGGGAGTTTAATAGATCGAGGAGGATATGAGGAGTTATTGGACGGCCGGAGATTTGGCGGGGAGAGTCTTAACTGTATTTGACACGGAGGTGTGACGGGTTTATACTCCGTATCGCTAATGCCCTTCTTGGCTTAATATAGTCTCTGCGGGGATGTGGGGGGCAGTATCTCTACCGATCTTTGGGGGACTGGGAGTGGAAGGTTATATTGGAGATTTCTATAGGTGTGTATTTTTACTTATATATCTTCTGGAGTACGTGCATTGTAGATGTCTACAAGGAAAATGTGAATTATTGGTTTAATCGGCATGTTACATATATATTTATTTAACTATGGACTTACACACTAAGCTTTCTCAATGTATTGGTCGAAGATTTCACCAATAGCTTTGGCACTTTGCTTGGGGATTCTCTTCTGGTTATTCTCGTAGTCGACGTAAGTCACTCCGAATCGTGTCTCGTAGCCCTCGGCCCATTCGAAGTTACTGCGATAATGTTAGCTATTGGCTGGACTTGCGAGACATCTTTTGCGCTGGTTTGCTTAAGTGAAAGAACTTACTCCATCAAACTCCAAGCCATGTAGGCCCTGACATTGACACCGTCTAGAGTGTAGGCATCCGCCATAGCGCCAATGTAATCCCGGAAATACTGCGTCCGGAAGTCGTCCTGGAGTAGCTGCTCCAGCGGCAAGTCGTTCTCACCCTTCAGACTGGTGCCGTTCTCCGTCACGTAGATCTTGGGGTAGTTGTATCGCTCACTGAGCCATTTCAACAGCTTCCGGAACCCAATTGCGGAGGGTCGGAGCCAGGGAGATTGCGTCTCGGGTCCGACCCATTCACCCTTCTTATTTTGCAACAGAATCTCCAGGTTGCCTGCGGTGTCATTGGGATCCGCTTCGCCGGTCTTAGCTTTGATGAAGTTGGCGCAGTAATGGTTCATGCCATAGAAGTCGTTGCTACCGTGAACGAGCGCAATATCCTCTGGTGTCCACTTCGGCAGTCGGTCACCCAACTGCTTCACCATGCTGTCCGGATACTTCCCATGATAAATGGGGTCTGCGAACCAGGAGATTGCGAATTCGATCTTCCTATCGCAGGCTTCAACGTCTGCCGGGTTCTCGGGGTCCCAAGGCTCGGCCCAATCACCTAGAAGGACAGTTAGGTATCTGGGTATATGTGCTTAGATGGATAAACACTAACCATTAAGAGTGATGCCAATCTCTCCACCATCGCTGGCCTTGAACTCATCTCGGTAGATCTTCACTGCTGCCCCATGGGCTACAAGAAGACTGTGGCCCACGATCCAACACTCCCGCGAACTGTCACCGACAGGACTCTTGGACCGGTCACTTGTTCTCCCGGGGGCAAACTGACCGACGTTATACCCAAGCACACTGCTACACCATGGCTCGTTGAACGTGATCCAATGCTTAACTTTCGAGCCGAAAGCCTTGAAAACTATGCGTGCGTAGTGGGCGAAGTCTGCGACGAACTCTTCCTTATTGAGGAGACCGCCGTAGCGTTTGTCGAGCTCATCGGGAAGATCCCAGTGAAACAAAGTAACGAGAGGAGTGATACCAGCAGCATGCAGGTCGTCGACGAACTTTATATAATATTGCAAGCCTTTCTCATTGATGGGGTCGTTTCGGCCACCGAGTGGAATAATGCGGGACCTAGGACAAAACCATAAGTGGATGAGGAGCATATATAGAGATTGGATCACCTTTACCAAGAGAGTGAGAAACGGTATGCCTTGGCACCGCAAGCCTTGAGCAAGGCAATATCCTCGTGTGTGCGATGGTATGAGTCGCAAGCCACATCGCCATTGGCGCCTCCAGCAATTTTACCGGGGATCTTGCAAAATGTATCCCAGATGGATGGACCTCGTCCGTCCTCATTTACGGCTCCTTCAATCTGGTAACTGTTCAAAAATGGACACCAAGTATTAGCCAATGCCAAACAGCTTGTCCATGACTGTACGGTAGAGAATAAAGTCACCTCGCTGTTGCGAATCCCCATAGAAAGTCGGGTGGGAGAGTCGATGTTGAAGTGGAACCCATATTGACGTTCACTTTATACTTGTAATAAGTTGTTTGGGCACCCAGGATCTCGCTCCTTAAATTGTCCCAGCGAACATTTGAAGAGAAGTGAGGGATATTTAAATATTTTGTCCACTCACACTAGGATATTTCTGGGGAATAACCAAGTATAGTCAGAGGGAGGGGAAAGTGGGGATGTTGAAAATGACATTTAGTTGGAGTTCCGGATAATATCAGAAACTAAAAAGAAGCGGCTTCACGGACCGTATCCCGAAGACCTGGAATAGGTATAGTCGAAACTACAACAAGTTATCCTCATTTGAATCTACTTGTAAAAAACAAACAAAACACCATGGTTTAAATCATGCAATAGTACCAGACACCAAATGCGATGTAATAATCCCTGTCTCGAAACTCCTCGCTGATCATAATCCATACCTCGTTACCTATATCATGTCATGAAGGTTAGTGAGCATGCAAGGATACGAGGGAAATCCTCCGAACCGCTATTTCTTAGGCACCAACATGTAGCTCGAAGCGGCAGTGTACCCGATCGTATCACGACATTTCCATCCCTTCCATTTCGTCGCCATCGAGGTCATCGACATCGTCAGCTAGGGTGCCGCCGAGAGCCAGCTGCGACCGCTTAGGATCTCTGCCAGAGCCAAATCCCTCTGCGGAAAGCGCTCCAACCATCTCCAATTCAGGTCCTGCAACAACGCGGCCTTCCATGTCAACCACCTCACATAGTTCAATCAAACTCTGCCGGCTCAGAGACTTGAAGCCGTCGGTGCGCACTACTCGGCCCCAATTGCTGAGACAGAACTGAGCTGCACGGCGCATCAGCCATTCTTCATTCGTCCGGCCGGCTCGCTCCCAGATGATGGCTGCATTCTCTACGTCCAGTTCGCGGCTTAACCGGTTGACACATAACACTCGTAACTTAGGCATGTCGTACAAGTTGGCCATAACGAGCATTCCCGCCACATCGACAATGTCAGAACAGTATTCTGGGTGACCTGAGATGCTATCAGTATACAGGTAGTAGACGAATGCACGGACGACCGAGTAAGGCTCGGGAATATGCATTTTCTTCGAATGATATTCGACCATTTGAGCAGAATACAGCCTTTTGAAATGGGGCCATCTTAGTTGTAAAATAATCCGATGCACATGGATCGGTGGGGAAGTGGCTGCGTTAGGGGGTAGAAACGCTGGCTGAGCTTGGGAAGAAGCATCCTCTCCAGGCTCATCTCCGTCTACCTGATCGTCTGGGTTGGCGGTGATGATAAAGTCGGCGCCACTACCGGTCTCAGGCGCTTGGTCAAAGACAGCCGACAGGTCCGCACCGAGTCCAGATAAGGGAGATATCCCCGATCGTTCTGAAAGTAGTGCTCTACCTTGGTCGGGCGAGGCGGCTGTCATCTCATTGCCAAGTAAGCCGTACCTTTCCAGGTCAATGCAGAGAACTTCGCTCATGTGATTCTCATCAGCGGTTCCAGGAGTGGCGCCGGCATCCGAACTGCTGCCTAACAGCCACGCCTTGGTGCCACTCGTATCGACTGTACAGTAATGCCACCTATAACCCGGTTTAAATATCTCTTGCCCATCAGCCAATCTCTGCCAGCGTAGTGAGTCAAGCTCCAATGACGATAGATTGCAGTCGAAGATACGCACTGTCTCCGATGGAGTTATCAAGTCGAGCAGAACACCAGAAGCATAGGCTTGGAAGTGGGTTCCAGAGAACAGTGCAGGTACGTGAGGACCAGATTTGAACTGAAGACACGATATGGCACCCGGAGCGATTGGTTTCCGTCGGTTTGCATTGCGAACTTGTACACTCCCTGAATTTGCTGCGTAACTACCGGATCGTCCCGAGAGCTGTTGTGTTGGACTATTGAACATTGTGTCTGGGCTATGAGTACTCCTGCCGATTGTCGCGGGGGTGTCTACGGTACCTTGCGATGTTGTCATTCCAAGAGATTGGATGTCTTTGAGATCAAGCCACCAGATATCCGTCGTACGTTCCATACCCGGGTCAAGGCCTCCAAAAGTCCACAAGCGACCGCCCCAAACCCAGGCAGTATGGTCGAAGCGGGCTGTAAATCTCCAGGTTCGGGACCATGTCCATGTTTTCAGATCCAGGTAAGACAAATCATCAAGGATTTTGTTATCTCCAGTTACACCTCCTAAGACAAAAAGCTTGTCATCGTAAATGACGGCAGCGTGGCGGGCCCTTCCTCGCGGTATTGGTCCACGAATTTCCGGTTGAGTCCAAGTGGAAGTGGTGATATCAAGAATGACCACATCGGAGAGATATTCGCGATGCTCATTCTCTCCGCCGAAGACGATCAACTTGGTTCCTTGATGAAGAGTGGCAGTATGTCCTAGTCATTTAGCACGACTCAGTTAGTTCAGTTCTCCAGAAATAGCTGAACCCTGATGTGGTCAGGTTTAAATACCCATGCGAACTCCTGGAATATCGCCATAGTTGTCTACAAGTTCCCAGCGGAGATCTTTAAGGTTCAGCCTCAGAACGTGGTTGTACACTGTTACACTCACATGATTAGTATATGACGCAATTGGTGTATGTCAGGCGATAGGGGTCACTTATGAACCTTCATCAGTATATTGATCGAACCCGCCAAAGGCGTAAATCTGATCGTTGTTGCAATACGTCACAGATGCATTGACTAGGCATGCTGGAATATGACCCTGAGCCTTTTTTATGCTCGGGCGGTAGTCCGTGCTACCGCGGCGACCGCCGGCTATACTAGGGGGCATGAGGAATGCGTGGTGCGGTGTGTGGTGATCAGAGGACAGGGAAGTCATCGGAAATGAGACTCGAGGCGCCCCGATCCAGGATTGTGGGTCTCCGTGGGACTGCGTGAACGCCGCGGATGCAAAGGAAGCGTTACTATTCCGAGTAGTAGTGGAGAGCGGTTGCCGCGCCATCAGAGCCACCCAGAAAGGAGAGAGTTGTGGCACCGCTCCACAGATGTGAGAAAGAGCGTGTAATGGAATTCTTTGTCGTGTTCGAAATCAAACAATAAGACTCTTGTTACATGTTATATAGAATATTACCAAGGAGTACAAAGAGACTTGACATCGGGATGAGAGAATGTGACTAAAAAATTTAAAAAAGTAAAAAGGTGGAAAAAGTGAAAGCCGCCAAGACGATCGTCACGAGAGCCGCATGGCAGACGGAACTAGCCGGGCTAGGATTAGCGCACCCGTACCTCAGGTAACCGTTGCCATGGGAGAAAAGAACTATACCCTCTATTTATTCCCCTATCCCTCAAGTCTTCCTTTTCAGATTCCTTCTTCTCCTCCCATCTTCTCCAGTTTCCTTGCTATCTCATATTTCTTGCATAGTATATTTCTCATACTTGCTTTTTTACAGTGCTTTACTGTACATCTTAAGCCATAATCTCGGCTGAAGGTCATTGGATGACCGCATTGCCTTGACCTTACTTCTTCAAGGTTACTTCTTCTGTGCCCCGGTGGCATAATTCTACTCGAATATGGCTACTCCCACGGTGTCGACCCCGGTCAAAACCCACCATGGAATTTTCTCTTCAAAGACTGCTGGAGGTCGTATGCCTCTCACACCTTCTCCCCGTATGCGAGCGGGAAGCATGACATCGAATCACTCCTCACCATTCACTCCTCCTCGTCAGCAGGAAGGCGCCAAGGACAATGGAAAGTCTGTCTACGGGGGGAACTTGTCCTCTTACTTTGCCAAGTCCATGTCTAGGGCAACCCGGAACTACCGCGAGTCTCCCAAGTCTAACATTGCCCGGATACGCAAGTCGCCTAAGCACCTAGAAATGGGCGTATCTGAGTGGGCATTGGCCGGTACTGGTCCCTCGGCATCACAGTCTCCGTCGTCCAAGGAGCGAGTACGGAAAGAGGTCCCGACACGTACGACGAGATCTGGGAAGACCACAGTTCGCATTGCACACAATGCAGGTGACAGATTCATTCCCAACCGGACCGCCAGTGAGGGACTGGCAACTGCTGGCACCGCAAAGCCCGAGGAGAGCCAACGATCCAAGTCTAATGGCAATGAGGGCTCTACCGTTCTTGCAAGTGCCGCGAGCGCGTTCGACATTGGTGGTCGAGGAACGGAAGATGATATCACCGCGGCTCTTGAGAACCTCGGCCTCGAGGATAGCGAGACTTCCTCAACATCTTCGTCTTCATCGTATACCAGACCTGCACCAGACGCTGTTGCCTACGAATCGTCGTTGGCTGATGCGTGCGGTGTAAATCTGAACACTCGAATTCTTGCTTTCAAGCCACCGCCTCCGGAATCGTCCAAGCCAATTGACTTGCGTGCTCAGTACAATCGTCCTCTTAGGCCTGCTAAGTCTAAGTCTGCACAGTTCCGCAGAAGGGTTCAGACTGCTCCCGAACGTGTTCTGGATGCACCTGGACTTCTGGATGACTACTATCTTAACCTTCTGGATTGGAGCTCTGGCAACCAAGTCGCCATCGGCCTTGAGCGTAATGTTTACGTGTGGTCGGCAGATACAGGCACTGTTAGCTGCTTACTGGAGTCGTCTCCCGACACGTATATCAGTAGTGTCAAGTGGAGCGGCGATGGAGCTTATGTTGGGGTGGGCTTGGGCACCGGCGAGGTTCAGATCTGGGATGTCGAAGAGGGTACTAAGCTGCGAAGTATGTTTGGCCATGACTCTCGTGTTGGTGTCATGGGCTGGTCTAAGCACACCTTGTCTACTGGCGCTCGCAGCGGTCTTGTATTCAACCACGATGTCCGCATCGCTCAGCACAAGGTAGCCGAGCTTGTATCTCACACCTCCGAAGTCTGTGGCCTCGAGTGGAGACCCGACGGTGCCCAGCTGGCTACCGGCGGCAATGACAACTTGGTGAACATCTGGGATGCCCGGTCTCTCAGTGCACCCAAGTTCACCAAGACCAACCACCGTGCTGCCGTCAAGGCTCTCAGCTGGTGTCCTTGGCAACTGAACTTGCTCGCCACCGGTGGTGGATCATACGATCGCCATATTCACTTCTGGAACACCACGACGGGTGCCCGTACCAACAGCATCGATACCGGCTCTCAGGTCACCAGCCTGCGGTGGAGCAACCATTACCGGGAGATTGTTAGCTCCAGTGGATTCCCCGATAACTCTCTGAGCATCTGGAGTTACCCCACTCTGGTCCGCAACATTGAGATCCCGGCACACGAGACCCGTGTTCTGCACAGCTGCCTGAGTCCTGATGGTCAGCTCCTTGCCACCGCGGCAGCGGACGAAAGCTTGAAATTCTGGAAGGTCTTTGAACGCAAGCCAGGAACTAGTGCATCGGCATCGCGTGAAGGTGGAGTTGGAAGCAAGGCTCAAATGACTAAATCCATGACCATCCGATAGTTTTGCCACATTGTTTTCTTGTATATCTGTTTCGGTTTTCATTGGGTACTACATCACTGCTGGATTCTGGGTATATCACGGGGGAGTTGGATCACACTTGGTTGGCGTTACTTGATTGGAGCACTGTATTTAGGCGAGACGGTATATTTGGGTTAAGCTTCTTGTATAGCACATTCTTAGAAATGATGACAAACTATCTCTAATACCTCTTGACATTGGACGATTGATTGATTGTGAGACGGTCGATCGATACTTACGATTCATAAAGTAAAGAATCGTGACTACTTTTGAGATAAGCTCCAAGAGGGCCGATGGCGCTAACTTAGTGAGGGCGGGTGGTGACTAAGCAGGATGAGGACGGATTTCGCCCGAAGACTACGACTTTCACCTCATTCAATTCCCTCTCAGGCACGCCTGTCCCTGCGCTCCTTGCCAACAACCTTCGTTTTCCTGGGCGGTTTGACGAAAGATCTCACGTATCACATAGCTAGGTCGCATACGATTGCCGGTCGAGTCCTGAGCTACCGAAGCAGGCCCGAACTTGATCGCTAGAGGTTACCGTCGCATTAGTCCGTGGCAACCGACCGCTGCGACGGAACACCCTGCCCTGGTGATAAGCCAACGACATCACATCCACCTTACCCGTCGGACGTGATAGGCTCGCACGTTTGCTGTTTCGTCGAGAAAGGAGAGACCGTGTTGATTACCTGATTTGATAAGGCTTGTCTACGAAGTTCTGTCCCAGCGACCATGTCCAACCAGCAGGTGGTGAGTGCTATCTGACAGAGCCCCTACCTTGCCTGAGCTGGGAGACCCTAGGAAGGATTAGCAGATAATTTCTCTTTTCGTTGGCTAGCTTCCTCCAGTGAGGGTCTATCTCTGTAAAGGATATTGGCTTATACCAAATGATTGATAGGGCACGGTGTTCGATCGTGTCATCCAAGAAGTCTGCGATGGTTCCCAGGTAGATTTCGAGGAGAGCGGAGTGGACCAGCAGACATTGCTAGATTTGAGGAAGGTGAGTTAGGCAGAAATTTGATATTTGAGATGTTTCTTTGATGGATTCCCTGGTGAAAATGCCAACGAAGGGGCAACCGATGTTGGCTTCGACGACCCTCGGCCAAACGCGGGGTCCGAGAGTTGCGGGAGGCGGCAAAGCCTCTGGGGGAGCGCCAGCCTTTTGAGTCCCTTTATACTCCTCCCCTTTTACCCGCGGGAGCCTAAGGCTGCCAAGCCTCCTCATCGTCCGTCTCATCTATTCGATGATCTATACTATAGTTCACGCTTACCCTTTGTCAACCTTCGCCTCATTTCCACATTCACTTATTTATACTTTTATTCTTATTTTCCTCAACTCAGAAGCTTTCTGCTCTTTGTTCCACAATCTAACTAAATTCTACTCCGACAGAGCTGGCAGAAAAAACTCTCGTCCCTGGGTGTCGCTCATTTCCCCTGGGACCCTCCACCACCCCAACCCGCCCCTCCTCAGCCTCAGAACCAGAACCAAATCCTCCCCCCTAGTGCGACCGTACCCTCTAATGCTCCTCGACCCGCTCCTGCTCCTCAAACCCCTCAACAACATGTCCCCCCTCCGCAGTCAATGCCTCACTCGATGCCTGGCACCGCGCCTCCGTTACAAGTTCCAACACCGGTCGGGGCAGCGCCAAATGCCATGGGCCAAGCGCCGCACATCAAGACGGAGCCTGGAATGAACGGCCAAACCACTTTGCCCCCTATGAGTAACATGATCCCTACGAACATTCCAAATGCCCAGTCGGCGCGAGAACGTGCTGCCAACATGCTACACCAGAGATACGGCGCGGCCGCTGCCAACTCGGTCAGTCAGTTGCAAGCCCAGTCTCAAGCTGCCATGGCAATGCCAGGACAGGCTCGCCCCCAAAATCTACCGCATGTACCAAATGGACAGGCGCCACATATCAAGCAAGAACCAGGTTACCCTCCCGTTTCTCAACCCCCCATGAACAATACACAAACAGACGGTGCCAGCGACGATGCATTGTCTGCATGGAAAGCAGAGGTTGCGCGAAGGCGGGAGGCCGCTGATCGTCAGAATGGGGAAGGCGATAGGGTTCTCCGTGAGCATCTGAAACAGCGCATGCTTCAGCTCGAGGGTGGAGGCCTTCTGCTGCCATTAGAGGAGCGCCAGGACTCTTCAATAGCACCTACCCATGAACTTGCGACAGACGCCGCGGTTCCTTCGGACCCAAGCGCCTCGGCATCGTCTTCCTCTAAAGTAGTCCGAGCTCAATATGACGGCCCGGGAGGTGATGATGAGAGGGATGAAGACGATGAAGATGCCATCAACTCCGACCTCGATGATCCTGACGACCTCGTTGCTGATGACCATGAAGCGGAAGATGCCGTCGGCCAAGTCATGCTCTGCACGTACGACAAGGTCCAGAGGGTGAAGAACAAGTGGAAGTGCACCCTGAAGGATGGCATTCTGACGACTGGTGGTAAAGAGTAAGTTCTATAGAAGCACTCGAAGTAATGCGACATACTGACTCAAACAGATATGTCTTCCACAAAGGCCAGGGCGAGTTCGAGTGGTAGGTACGCAGTGTTTCTATCCACCCATAACCACACGGCCTGGAAGTCTGTTTTCCCCTCTTTTTTCTTTTCATCTGTCTTAGCCATGTTCATTCATCTTCCCAATCTGTAAAAACCTTCTCCTATTTGTCAACCATTTTTCAACCAAGGCAAATCACAGTACGGACACACGATGACACCCAAGGGTAGTCGGTGCAAACGGAAATAACTCTCTCAATGATTTTGTTTCATGAAGTACATCAGGACGTTTGCGGCACGAGACTTTAATCTTCTTCATGTTACCCTTCGTTTGGATGCACATGGCGCTTTATGCAGGGGATGGCTATTTCTTTTTCTTCTTTGGTGTACTAGAATAATTCTACTTTCAAATGGGATTTTTGCTTTGTCATCGCGTTATCGCTACATTGTGACCAGGTCAGCTGAGCTATGGAATACATGCTTAGTCCTTACATGACTATAATACTATTAAACCTTGCATGGAACAAGTAGGGAATGATGTAGATCCTCCTCAAGCGTAAACTCTACGGACTAGTTCCTCTATACATTCCAATATGCGAACACATAATACCGTGACGGTATCATATTCGACCTCAACTGGGACAGATACAATTCAGTATCATTATAGTCTGCCGGTAGCGGCGTATGTCAACATCCAAATAGCAAGAAAATGATACCGATCTCGCCTGGAATGTTGTTGGTTTTCGGCCGTGGCTTCAAGTACAAAGATTAGCTGTTGGTATACTACGATGAGCTCTAGTGTCGAAGAAGT
This sequence comes from Aspergillus oryzae RIB40, assembly GCF_000184455.2. Classification (NCBI taxonomy): domain Eukaryota; kingdom Fungi; phylum Ascomycota; class Eurotiomycetes; order Eurotiales; family Aspergillaceae; genus Aspergillus; species Aspergillus oryzae. The sequence goes on from NC_036436.1 coordinate 3,437,254, forward strand.
CATCAGAATATCCTACAAGGTGTGAGCACAATTTGTACGTATATGTGCTTCTACTTGAGTGTAAAATTGTCAAGGGGAACAGAGTAACTTCAATTCGAAGGGAGCATAGTTTATCATTTAAACAAGCGTGACAAGGCAACCAAAGCAATATTTTCCAAACTTTTTTCCTTTTCGCAGAACAAAACGAAGCCATGGGAATCAAGCAAATCGAGAAGACTCTATCGAGAAAGAACAAACCAAGAGGGGTCAACGCATATAAGAAAGTTATAGCCCCAGTTTCTCCATAAACACCACCAGCACAGGTAAGAACAACAAGAAAGCAAGATCTGGTCTGGAACCATTATCTACAGGATCGACGCCGGTATGCCATTTTTAATTTTTTCTCTCTTCCACAGTGCTCGGGTAATGGTGTCCAAATGTTTGAAGAGGTATAGCGAATGGCACATGAAGCCCGATCGAGTACCAACTTTGTTTGATCCCCGTAATTGTTTTCTTTTGCGAGTTAAAGCGCAACTTCGTCCGAGAATCACGAAGTCAAGGATCGACAAAGTCCATTAATAATGAGAAACACAGGGAAAAGAGGACGAAAGGTAATTGAGACACCGGATTCTGCATCCCAAAGCTCAACCATGCAAAAGACACGAAAGCGACAAAAGCCGAAAATCATATACCGACAGGTGTACCGGGAACTCATAAATGTATCTCAACGGAGGTCTTTCGAGGGCACCAAAAGGACTGACTATTCATTATCAGATCAGATCGCGGCTGGCCCAGAGAACCGCGATCGACAGGACGTTCATACCAAACGTAACTCCAAACCACCGAACCGGTCATAAAGTCGTATGCCACGCGACGAAGCCGTCAAAATCGTCGAATTGAATTATGTGAAATTGAAGATAAGAGCAAAGCAATATCTCTCACGCTGTGTAAAATCACGAGACCTTCTATAGAAGACCCTCTTCACCAATACCAGGTAGACCAGCTCCGGCAACATTAATATTCTGTCCTTGCATGACTCCTCCGCCGAAAGCCAGGTTGCGGCCAGCGGCAAGTTGGAAGTCGGGGTTGCATGGAGGAGAATGCGATTTGTGATATTTGAGACCATTCAAGTTCTTGTAACGTTTGCCACAGACTTCGCAACGGTACGGCTTTTCTTTCTCCATGCCGAGTGTACCAGGATACGGCGTCGAGGTTTCTGGGTTAACAATGGAAAATGTGCCATCTGCATTATCGTGTAATTGTTGGTTGTTATGGCCGTGCTGTGATGATATGTTAATTATAGTCCATGGAGAGTCCTATCCTGTAACCAGACACTTACAGCTTTGTGATATTTCAAACCATTTTGGTTTTTGTACGCCTTCTCACAACCAATAACAGGGCAACGGAAAGGCTTTGGTTCTTCATTTGGCAGCAAAGCAGTGGTATCGGGAACGCCAGCCAGCAGCTGCTGCTCTCTAATTCTGCGTGCAATTTCACTATTTGGACCGTACTGTGCCCCACTGAGCTTGAAATGAGCATTGGGTGTGTTGATCCCCCCGGTTGGGCTGAATAAGCGTTTCGCCGGCTCGTCAATACAGAGATCCACCATGTCGTTGTTAGCAGCAAAGCGAGCAAATTGCTCCTGGCCTTGCATCATGTTGTTGGTTTGCATCCCCATGTCACCGAAGCCGCCAAGTACGCTCTCATCGAGTTCGGCTGGGGTTCCCGGTGTGGACGAGTCGGGCGTTGACCGGAATTGAGAATTCTGAAGTGGATTCGACATCAAAGTCGGCGTGTTCACCGAGGAAACAGTGGGATTATTTTGCAATGACAGGGGGCGACCAGAAGCCACAGGTGTGCCGGGCTGAGATCCTTTGAAACCCTGATGTCCTGGAAGCATCGATAGATTCAAATGCGGCACCCTTTGATTGGAATGACCGAATCCCCCCTGGTTGCCATTTTGTGGCTGAGGCGAAAACAGCTGCGCCGATGGATCATGATCACCCATCGGCTCGTCCAGCTCCATATCATCGATCGCATCAATATCGGAGTGCTGTTGAGGCGGCTGGTTTTGGTTTAATTTACGCTGAGTGCTCTCGGGCTGCAACCCACGGTTCTGATTGTTGTTCTGCTGATTCTGCTGGTGCGCCATCGCAGCAGCAGCTAATGCAGCCCGGCCGTCAGCTTGGCTTGGGCGATGTCCCTGGTGTGGCGACTTAGTGGCGTGGGCTTCTTCATAGTGCTGTAGAAGATCGTGAAGAGTAGGTAATGTCACACCACAGCAAGAAAAGTCTCGCATGAAGTTGGCTTCCAGCTTTGGGAGATACGATGACGAGTGGAAGGAAGGTGATTGCCCAAAAGTAAATGGGGATGTGCCGGTCATTAAAATACTAAATCATCTGATATTAGCCTCTGGTCATTGAAACTCATGTCAGGCACATATATAAGATGCCGATAATGAATCCAAGTGGGATATCGATCGCGCACCCATGAAAACTTACTCGTCGCGTATCCAACTGCCAACAGAAACACCACCCCAGCTCATACCGCCAACCAAGCTCCCGGCCAAAGACTCACGGCGCTGTTTATCGCGGTTCGATCCAGACATGGAAATCGGTTTTGAGCCATTACCCCATTGTGCGGTCGCTGCACCGATGGAGTCTTTACGAGGTGGCGGGGCTTTGAATATATTGATTCCAACGCCGCCCGCGTGAGATATGCTACCGGTCCGCTCGCCATTTCCAGCTCTCTGGAGAGCAGAGGTCAAGTTCGACGCCTGTTGCCCCGGGGGAGAGACTGAGGTCTGGCGGGTGGCGATATCAATTGGAGCTGCTGTATTGTTCATCGTGCCCGAGGTCAAAGGGGGCGAGGGGAAAAGAGGGAAATCGTAGTCTTCTTGAGGTTGCGAGTATAACTTCGTCGAATCGAAATATGATGAATGGTCGTCGAGGAGACCAAATGGGTTTCGAGGCCACGGACGATCAGAGACCTTTTCCCTGCACGACGATACGCCAAATCCGAGTGGAGTGGTGACAGGGGTCGAGTCCCGAGAGGATGCGCGATCGTGATCCCCGACGGAAGGAGAGTAATGAAGAGGAGGAGGACTGAGCGTCTCTGACGACCCAAGCATGAAGGAATGAATCCTCGAAAGCGGCTTTGGGCGGGATCACACAAGGAGTGAGTGTCCACCCTCGGATGCTGTCCCGCTTTGGATTTGTCTGCGGAACCGTAACGGATTCGGGAACAGTGGCGGCACGTAACAATAAGTTAGTAATATTGCCGATGGAGACTTAGCGAAATGACTCTAGGGATGAGGAAGAAGAATGAAGTATAATAATTTTAGATAGGTGAGACGGTAAGCAGAAGAACAATCGATAACACCAGGGAAAAGAGCGGAAAGAGATGGAGGGGAAGACTGGGCAAACTGGCGGAATCGAGTCATGGAAGGATGGATGGAAGGCATCTAGTAATAATAACCTACCCGGAGGCGACTACTTTCCTTCACTGCCTTACGGGGCAGGTAACTGTTGGTAGGGTACCTACAAGTGCATCCATGGGTAACCACTGTCTTTACTGGTATGTATTACGTCGTATTACACGGAGACATATTGCCAGACAAATCTGAAACCAGGTGGGCGAATTAGTCATACACCCTTGTCATCCCAGCGACTGCCGTATTCAATGGCAAAAATCTGGTCGAACTCAGCTTCATTACGTATGGCTGTCCCAAAGAATCTCATGGGTTTGTGGATAGCTAGTCTATCTACTAAAGACAACTAAACTAGGAGTCCGGCGTTCAACCGGTGCAATCGCTAAAGAATGGTGGATTCTCGACTGACACCGCTTGCAGCCCTCGACCACGCACGAACTAGTACGAAAGAAGTAGTCTTCCTCAAAAGTCAATGACGATGGCGGTGGGATCAGAGTTCCATTTCTAAGGTACAGTACTGACTAGTGGGATGGAGTACCACTTCTTTAGTACTTTAACTAGTAAAATACTCGTCACATCTCCGTAGAGTCGGTAATTCCAACCTAACCATCTTTGGGGGAATGAGGGAGAGACTAACCACTTACCCTACCTTCCGAGTTAGCCTTAGTAGTTCGACAGCGTACATTACGTTGCCCTTGCAACATTGACACATCAAAACCAAGCCCACCACAAGAGATCATTCGTCAAGACAATCCTCCAGAGATGGTCAATGATTGGATTACAATGACTCGAGAGACTTTAAGAAGAGTCATCATGCTCGTACACATTACATCGTCAACATGTAGGTGTAGGTGACGTCTCCGCTATTGTGAGACGGCTCATATAGCCGATGGGGCGAAGGAGGCGGACCTGATCCGTGGTTCAATTACATGTGCTCCCTTGGGGCTGACAGGTTGAATTGAACGTCCTCCCCGACTGCGGACTAAGGCATTCTTGAGTAGATCAGCACTTAAAACGAACAGGCTATCTAAAGGGGTCAAGGAAAACACGGGCTGATCGACTTCTTCTATCTAACTTGCGTAAAACTAGATCCAAGTCTTCCCCACACTGTCTCAAACTCCAGTGTACTAAGTTCTAACGGTTAGGTAAGTTTCCTGAAGGTGTTTGATCTTCAGGGTCTTGAGGTTTATAAAGGGACTACTTACTAGGCCTGTCGGTACGCAACTGCGGGGGACTTGATATGTAAAATAGGTCGGGCGTTATCTAACGTCCTAATCGTCGAGGGAGTACTCCGTACCTGGACGGAAAGCTTGGCTATCGGTGGTCACATCAATGACGGTAACATGAACAGTTCGACCATTTGATGAACTGGTAAGTATGTACGGATATACAGCATATAAACTTTATACTCCATCTCGGAGCTTTAGCACATCACCACTAGCCAAACACATGCATCAGAGAATAATCTTATCACATGTGGCGGAGATCAGATCAAACAAATGGGCGGTCTGTATGTACAGGATATACAAGATACGGGGAAATGAGAGAGTATTGTCGGCGCTAGACAAATTGAAGGCGACCTTGCTTACAACTATCGGCCCAAATCGCACTGGTTATGGACAAAGTAGAGTGATGCGATTGTGGCAAGGTGGAATCTCCCCGGGGTATGGTTCACCGAAACAGATCATCCCTATCAGAACTGGAACACTGATCGTCTCACTAGCGATAGCCGCATGTCTCCTTTTCAAGACGCAACCACATTGGGGGATGTATCACCAACCCTTAGCTTCGGCGCTAGAAACACAACAGAAGGATTTCGTGGCCGCTTTCACCGCTTTACCCGCTCAACACACTTACCGCTTCTGGTTTAATATGCAGCAACATACCCAAATCTAGTACGAAGTTAAATACATACTCCGTTCGGTACTCCGGAGTAGGTATGTGCTCGTGGCGTCCTTCTGAGATGAAGGGATATAATGATTAGTCTATATGAGGCTTATCCTGGTGAAACCGGGCAAACGGGCATGCTGCTATGTATAGATGTTGGTTTGTTAAAGTCACTCAAAGACCATGAATCGGCCGAGTGGCCGCTAACCTTATTCGATTCAAGCCGCGGGATGTGTGGTATCGGAATCAGGCGATCATTTCTGGTTATCAAATATATACTACTTTGTTCCTGCTAGCGGTCCTCTTGTGGCAATCCATACGGACAACACATTCAACCTGGATTCACTACGGTCCTACGGAGTATAAGGGTAGGGAACTGTGTTGTTCCCCAACCTCCCATTTACAACAATGACTCAATCTCACCCCTCTACTCCGAAGTACGGACGAGAAGGTAGCAGTAGTAAGCTACTATGGAGGTACTACCTAGTTTAAGCTCATCCTCCATGGTGTATTGTCATATATACAGAGTTCGATGCATTACTGTAATTTAAAAATCCGATACCGCCTCAGGTGATGTATCCCTGCCACTTGCATGGTCTAACTCACTGGCCTACTACTCCGTAAGCTCTTGCTGCAATCATATAAAAACCAATGTCAACCCAACGTTGTGAGTTCTACTCCGTACTGTGGGTCATTACACGCCCAAGTTCACCGATTCTGAAATGCCACATGTGCTATTCCACCGATTTCAAAAGGTGCGAGGAACGGAAGAATATCTGATAGGTGGATCTTAGGGTCTGTATCCATCCAGCTGAGGATCTCCAGCAGGACGGCGTTACGCACCATGGTAAACACCGAAATAGGGGCACTAGTACCAGCTGACCGGGACTATAGAGACAGAGTCGACCTTATACATCAACTTATGTCGGTAGTTCAAGAAAGTACTGTTTATTCGGTATCAGTCGACAAGAGACGTGTCCGTAGGTATGTCTTGTGATCTATTGCCAAGCTGCAATTGAGTTGGTACCGACGCATCCATTGGCTTCGACTCCCCCTGATCGGCTAGTAGTCTAGCTTACTAGTAGAAAAGTCCAAAGAAAATACCAAATTCAAGTCACTTACAAACGCGACATCCACAGATTCCCAAATACCATTTTTCGTATGTTCGAGTAACCACTCAGGGTTGCTCGCCTACCGCCATTTTTCCGTACCTACATTAGCAGACAGGAAATAAAGTCACAGGAAACAGCGAAAGTGGGTTGGGTGGAGAGACACGCTGGGGCCAGTGGCTGGATCTAAATCCCGAGGCGAGGATACACATTCTTGGCAGCCGCCATCTGCTCGTTGAGTTCTTCTAGAAAAGCGAGAAAATGGGTAAAGGCACAGAAAGTTCAACTCCGGTGGGCCCCTTCACCCATCCCCCTGTAATTACCAATCATGCGTAAGGCACACAGACCGACGGAGGTATGGGTTCAGTATTTCGGTAATGTAAGGAACCAATCTACCGCGCATGCCGCCGCTGTACCGGAAACAGTCCAGCATTTTTAAGTTGGGGTTCGACATCACCACTTCCAATAAAAGTAGTAGTACTCAATCCTACCCCAGTGCGGTGCGCACCAGCCATCGACCTCATGTAGACCGCCTTCCGTGCGCCACTAGCTCGTGCGCCACCAATAACTGCAAACAATGCAAAATTTCATTCATACTCCGCGGTGGGATGTGAGAGCCGAAATTTTTGTCGGCATTAATCGAGGCAGAAGGCTTGTTTGCGCTAAGCATTGAACCTAGCTGCATCTGGATTGGATTTTGAGATTCCAGTTCCTACTCATCGGATATTTGCCCATTGCTTTACGCAAGAGAGGTGCTTATTCTGTCTAAACAGCGGTTTTGATAATGGCGCCGGAAACCGCTCAATCGCAAACGCCGGAGACCCCCATGCGCGATCTCCAGAACGACGCACCAGTCACAGATACATTGGAGGCTGGCAATACTGATGAGCGTCCCTCAAAGAAAGCCAAGTTGGATGATGCCTCAACGCCTGACAACAACGCTAACAACATTGCCCCTCAGCGCATGAGGGGTGTCGCTCCTGTTAAGCCAGAGTATGTAGGCCAAGGAGCAGCTATCTGCGGTGTACCCTAGTGGCTAACTATATGCTAGATTCATTATCCCAAGGGCTACGGGCACCGAGCCGCAACCTAACACCGACGATGCTGCCGAGGCCGCACGTCACGAGGGGGCCCAAGGACAAGAGGCGGGGAAGAAGAAAAAGAAGAAGCCTACTGGACAAAACACAAACCGCACTTTTGGATCGTCTCAAGACGAAAAGGGCCTGTGTCCGAGCAGGATCTTTACACCTGAATTCTCTCCCGGAGCTTGCCAATGGGGCGAAAAGTGTCGTTTCGAGCACGATCTACGAACCTACCTGAAGGAATACAAACGTGGTGATCTGACAACCTTCGATGGCGTGTGTCCGGTTTGGGACGCAAAAGGCAAATGTCTCTCTGGCTGGAAATGCCGTCTCGTTGGCTCTCACATGACTGAACGCGAGACCGCCGATGGCAGAAAAGAATTGGTGCTGGTTGAGGATGAGGAGCGCAAGAAGAAAGCACAGCCACTTGTTCCTTTTGCAGTCGAGGATGGCACTGCAAATATTGCTCCAATAGAAGCTAAGATTGCGCTAAACCGCAAGAAGGTCAAGACGCCTCGAGCTGATGCATACGGAAGTTGGCTGGACAAAACTTCTAGAGAACTGGAAAAAGTAATCCACAACCGGGAGGTTCATGAAGAGCGGGGCGCGGAGTCCAAGACTGATCAAGCTGAAAGAGAGAAAGAAGACAACCGGGCGCAATATCTAGAGCCACCATTCTTACCATCGGAAAAGCGACGTATCTACTTCGGCCCGGAGACTCCTGTTTTGGCACCTCTAACCACACAAGGAAACCTCCCCTTCCGGAGACTTTGTATAGAACTTGGTGCACAGTTTACCTACTCGGAGATGGCTCTGAGTATGCCATTGATTCAGGGTCAAAGGGGAGAGTGGGCATTGATGAGAGCCCACGAGACGGAAATGCTACCTCCAACCATTTCGCCAGGGGCTGATGTAGTGCAGGGATATGATCACTCAAAAGATTTTAGGTTCGGTGCCCAAATTGCGGCAAACAAACATTGGCAAGCGCTTAAGGCGACTGAGGTATTATCCGCATACACCCCAAACCTTCGTGTTATCGATCTGAACTGCGGCTGCCCTATTGACTTACTCTTCCGCGAAGGAGCTGGGTCTGCCCTTCTCGAACACCCGTCGAAGCTCGAGAGGATCCTTCGCGGTATGAACGCAGTTTCACAAGAAATACCTATTACCGCCAAGATTCGCATGGGAACCAGAGACAATTCACCCAATGCTCTCAAGTTGGCAGAACGTTTAATCCTTGGGGGCTACGAGTCCAGTACCCTTGGGCTTGGTGCTCCTGGCGTAGCAGCCCTCACCCTGCATGGACGGAGCAGGCAGCAGCGGTACACAAGACAAGCGGATTGGGGATATATCTCTGAATGTGCTGCCCTTATCAAGAGACTGAATGAAAAGACGGATCAAGTCACGGATACCGTACGAGAGCCGGACCCACGGACCCAGCCGAATGGAGGTAAAACATGGTTCCTTGGGAATGGGGACTGTTACTCGCACCTGGATTATGATGATCACGTTAACAATGCTGGTGTCGATACTGTGATGGTTGGTCGAGGTGCTCTGATCAAGCCTTGGTTATTTGAGGAGATTCAAGCTGGCCAATACCTCGATAAGTCTGCGTCCGAGCGTTTATCGTTGGTTGAGAAGTTTGCCAAGTATGGTTTGGAGACATGGGGATCAGACGAGCATGGAGTTGGCACCACGCGCCGCTTCCTTCTTGAGTGGTTGAGCTTCGCCTGCCGCTATATTCCTATCGGATTGCTGGAATATCTTCCACCACGTATTCAGGACCGACCGCCGTCTTGGAGAGGCAGAAATGAGTTGGAGACTCTTATGGGCAGTCACAACTACAAAGATTGGATCAAGATCACGTAAGTTCTTCTTTTCTACCTCCCTTCTTGATGCGCTTAGTGCTTCACATGGATATTAACCTGCTGTGTAGAGAAATGTTCCTCGGTCCAGCACATAAGGACTTCAGATTCGAGCCGAAACACAAGTCCAATGCCTGGGAAGCGGAAGCAGAGGGATGAGCCTGTGATGATACCGTGTAAATACAGATTTGATTAGATGTAACATATCTAGATTCAAAGTAGTGAATGAAATGGCCATATTGTATAGAAAGTATCATTGACACGTGATTACACATTCCGGAAGCCAACTCCGAACTAGGCAGAAATACATCACGTGCTCAACCTTTCAGCTCCGGGCGGTGATGACGTCTTCCTTGCCGAAGCTGAAAAGGACCACCTCATCTTCATCACCCTGGGTACAAAAAGCCTCTGATCTCATTCCCCCGCCCAGAAAAATAACTCGTCTCCTGATTCCAAGGCTCTGCATTATATATTCGGAGCTTGTTGCAGCCATCCCTTGAGTGCCTGATACTGTCCTTGGCACATCTTATCTTTTGTTTACCGCTTCGAGCTTCCGCCACAACCATACGTCGATAGCATCCCCTGAAGATATTTCCATTGTCAATTGTTGCATTGGGGTATTAGTTTCAGGCAAAATGACTCTCTACTACAGCCTTGTAAGTTTGTTTTGCATCTCACTTTGCGGATTGACACCAGATCCACCATGTCGAATTGCAGATCACGGTGTAGCCTACAGTTCCGGCTGTGCCGACGATAGATCTCGAATTGTTTTGATTACACAGCTTCAAGCCATACTAACTTGTTCTGTGTAGGTTTTTTGTCTTCTCGTGTTCGAGATGGTGATCTTTATGGGACTCATTGTCCCTCTGCCTTTCACTATCAAGCGGAAGCTGTTCACCTTCATTTCTGAAAGTCCGATAATAGCAAAACTGCAATATGGAATGAAGGTAAGCTCCTAGTCACTCAATATACGGTTGAGACTCTTATTGACGAAGTTTTCAGATTACATTCATTTTCATTTTAATCCTCTTCATTGACAGCGTGAACCGGGTGTACCGCGTCCAGCTGGAGGTGACTAATTTCTCTAGGGAGAACATGGGGTAAGTAATTTGCCCTACTTCAATACATTTTTTGTGAACTAGACATATCTGACCATATTTCTTACCAATAGAGCGGCTGCCCTCGGCACTGACCGCATGGAAGTCCAGGCCCGGAAGTTCTACTCTCAACGTAACATGTACCTCTGCGGCTTCACCCTTTTCTTGTCTCTTATCCTCAACCGCACCTACACCATGATCCTTGAGGTTCTTCGCCTTGAAGACAAGGTCAAGATCCTCGAGGGCGACAAGAAGGCTGGTGGAAAGGATTCGGCCCGCCTTGCCGAGGCTGGAAACGCCGGCGAGATCGGACGTCTGAAGAAGGAGCTCGATGCGAAGGACCGTGACATTGAGACCCTGAAGAAGCAGTGTGAGGGTCTTACCCGCGAATACCACAGTCTGGGTGACAAGGTTGCCGGTAAGACCGATGATGACACTAAGAAGGATCTGTGAATTCAATCGTGGAGTCCAAACTTGGAAAGGAATTCTGTGTTGTCTCAAGTGGAAGTATTCCATGAGATAGGGCAGGATCTCCGAGCAGCTCTTATGGTATCAAAATGATGTTCGTGGAAATCAAGCGTCCCGCTTACTACTCGCTTTCAGTTGTGATAACACAAGTGAAAAGCAGTGCAGCAAAGCAGTAAGTCAATGAGCATGTGTGGTGGATTTATGGTTCCCTGCTTTCACGGATATGGATGTTGTTTGTTCGCGGAGATATTCAGACGCGTGGTGACAAGGAAGGTGTATACACATTGTGAGATATTGTATTCCCTAGTGGTTGACATATCAAACAAAAACGAATCAAGACATTCTTCAGAGAGTACACAGTATTCCAGTGCAGGTGACTGCAGACCTCCTTCAATAACTCCAAGTAGTCTGAAATCTTGTAAAACTCGCCATAGCCAGGACTGCCACGGAGTACAGTCTATATGTAAGTTATGTCGACATGCAGCTAGGATATCCGAGCTTTGGATAGTACTGTGTACTCTCACCGATCGTGTTGCCACCTATAAGCCACTCTGAACATTAGAGATAAAAATAAGAACCGGATCAAGCCGAGACAATTTGCTCAATAATAAAAGGGGTCGGGCATGAAACATTTCTACGGTGCAATTAGAAATGATTCATGATGAGACGTTAAGTTTAACCTGTGGCGCCGTGGCGGATCGGAACGCATGTCCGACATGGCGGTTCTATAACATGTATTGCCATGTTTTTGTCCCCACCGTTTAACTAATCCGCTCAAGTATTAGGAAGGTGGCGCATGGCAAAAGGGGGAGTTCGATAGTAGCTCAAGCGGTGGTTGCCTAACTAGGCCCTAAAAATGGAAACGTGGATTGTCAAATCTGAAAAGCGCTGGACTGGTAATTGTAAGATTTTTTGACAAAACACATATTCCGTAGATAGAGCATCATGCATCTAGACCATAAGTTCCCTTGGAACACAATCTCTTCGCACTTTGGCTTCATTAAAGAAAACCAATACAAGAACCGCAAGAACGACTTCGTGATCCACGACCGCTTCGCTGATCGCCAATCTGCTGAGTTAAACCACTTTACGAAAACCCTAATCTCCGTGATCGAGGAGTTTGCAACTACTGAGCGAGCTAAGTACCCACCGTCTACCGCTCTGCCAACATCCGGTCCTCTCTTCGACACGTCTATCCTAGCGGCCATCGAACAGAAATACCACCTCGAACCACACAGAACCAACTCTGCAGTCTCTAATCCCCTCTGTGAAAAATTCCAGGATGCCGACCATTGGATCAGCCTGGCTCCATACAGCACAGCCGATGGGGACCTAGCCGATGCCGTGAAAATGCTACTTATATCAAACGAAATGCTCGCTTTACTACGTCTAGCAAACCACAAGAAGATCCCACTAGCGACCCTTGATAATCTAAGTTGGGGCCACAGCTTCGGTGTCAACCATCTTCCGGACGTAGCTCTGCAAGCCTACCTACTACTAAACATTGCCGCTGCTGTGAAAGCCAATGCCAAACGCGGGTCTGCGGATGTCACTGTCCGTCTGACGGAGACGCAGCGGTTCAGGTACTTCGCTGACTGGGCTTTGGCGGATCATGACTATCCGGCGCAGAATATCCCGCATCGTCAGTTTTGGAATGCGAAGGGTATTACTGATATTCATTGCTCATCGTGGGATCCGTTGAGACTTGAGACGGATGGGGAAAGGGCAGAGATGAAGGCGTATTTGAAGATGTGTTTTGAGCTGTTGTATCGGTATGACCTTTTAATGAGGGAGTTGGGTAGAGATCCTGGGTGGATGGAGAGGATCTTGGGTATTCTGCGTCTGTGGGGAGCACGGTCTGTTACGATGAACGAGTCGGGGTTCTGCTTTGCTTGACCCTGGGCATGATGAACCTATGATCTAGAGCATAGTACGCAAAGAGGTGCGAGTTAGACATTGCATTGTAGCATCATATCCGTAGATGAAGCAGTGAGATTCTAGTCCTCTCATACCTAACGCTTTGGAGAAAGTTACGCTCACCAGGCTTCTTCAAGTGATTATCTTAAGTCAGGTGACGACATACACCCTAGTTGAGATATCTCACACTATTGAATGAACAATTTGAGAACAGATGAATAGCCAAGACTGCCAAGATAACACACTAGTCCGATGCTGCATGACGTGGCCAATCGAATATATGCCATATGTCAGTTGACGGTGCATACGGAGTATTGCCTGCCTTATTTGACCCAGAGCGGAGAAACCTAGTGTCTCTTGATGACTGTAAACCTCCACACATGCAATGTTCAACTTCTAAAGCCGTTGAAAACGACCGTTTTTGTTTCTAGTAGGCTTGATGGCGCAGTCTGACACCAGTAGAGGCTGAGTACCTGCGGTTGTATTGGGGCTAGGGAGGGATACGATGAACATAGTAAACACCAGTCATAGATTGGCAACAGCAGTAATGAAAGGAGTGGAGAAGCTATGGGGACTTTCAGGAGTACTACCTAGAACGTCCATATGGACGACATGACTCCCCATGGGCATTTCTTGACGTGTACTTTGTACTTTGGCAAGATCGATCAATAAGGAGGACAAGGATTTGCCACCAACTGTGCTTGATATTTGTAAATTTCTGGTCATCTTCAAAAACAGAATGGCGTAGCAGAATCGAAATTTGTGTTGAAGAGAAGGATCGTGTTTTCATTACTAGACTAACAAGAGGTCCTCATAGAGAAAATGAGTAACTAAATTCAGATATCCCGTATAAAATCCAAGTGAAACTTTTGCCTTCTAAAAATACAGAACCCAACAGCTCTAGGATACCAGTGCTGATACGTCGATCTCGCTGAGTTAGATTACGGAGTACAAACACGATTGCCCCTTATTTCTGCCCAAGTACTCCGTACGAGTACAGTATGAATGCCTGGAGAGATTAGGAGCTTCAGCATATACTTCCGTAATGGAAGTATACTGTACGAGTATATAGATAGTAGTCGCATAGGAGACTTCCTGTGTGAAGGTCATATGCTCATTACATTATAGAGTATAGTTTTCTTACGGACAATTGATACTTTTTTTTGCCTTTTAAACTTCGTCTGGAACATCATACATCGCCACTACTGGTAATTAATTCAGTACTAGTAGTAGTAAGTATTCGGTGTCGAGTCAGTGGTCCAGTGACGACGTCACCTCCGGCATCACCGCTTTTGTAGATCTCCGGATCAAATCTTACGGTAATTTGCATACCAAATCAATATCTGACCAGTTTTCTATATGAACAATCTGATAGAGCATGGGATAAAGGGATTATTTGTCGTTTTAATTTCCGAGACTCTTTGCCCCCTCCCCCTTCTTCGCTCTTCCCCAATCTTGATTTCAGTACAGGATTTAATTTATTAGGAGTTTATAATTTCTTTTTGGAGACTGTGCTAGCATTCAAACTTGACCGACCGCCTTTGCGTATTTGGTTTTCGCCCCCCTCTTGTTTTCCTTCTCCCATCACTGGCATTCTTTTCCCACTGCAGGCTTAGACTGGAAGTGCTGTATCGGCGACACCGCCCACTTCCCTCTAAACGGTTTCCCCGTTGACCGTCACTTGTCTACGTATTTTTGCTAAATTTTTTAATTACATTATTTGTTAATAGAGATATCATAAGGGGAAAATAGACAAAAACAAAGAACTACGAAGAAAAATAAGTAAAAATATGAAACGAGTAACGATCTGTAGAGAAAAAGGAATTCAATAATTGTAAACTGCAGGAGTTCTCTGTAATCGTGCATCTCCTCCCCACTCTCTCTTCTTCCTCTCCTCCTCCCCCCCTTTATCAATTGATTTCTCCTCCCTTGACACTAAGCGTTTTCTGTCTTCCGACCACGAATACTTTACTTCCCTCATCCGCACCGCAACTCCTCCTACCTTCTACCCTTCACTCCCTCTCACACAGACTCCGTACACAGTCCACCATGGCCGCTCCTAGTTCGAAGTACGACAACTATGACTTTCCCACCACTGCGCCGGTTGCCCAACCTGGCCACCCTGGCCACACCACCCCAGAGCAGGATGCAAAGGTAGAACAGCTTCGGAGTGAGCTGGAGCAGCTCGGCTACACCGAAAGGCTGGATACGTTGACTTTGCTCCGCTTTCTGAGGGCGAGAAAGTTCGACGTCGCCAATGCTAAGACTATGTATGTCGGAGGCTTTTCCTACTGCTCATTCGTTTGATTAGCGTCCACGGACACTATCAAGGCCTCCCGATGAGAACTCTGTAATCAGTGATCTCATCCTTCGACTTGTTCCTTATCCATGGTCGAACAATGCGAAATCCAGCGCTAACATCTGCCCGTTCTCCTCATTAGGTTCATCGAGTGCGAAAAGTGGCGGAAAGAGTTCGGCACTGACGACCTGCCTCGCACTTTCGACTACAAGGAGAAGCCGGAGGTGTTCAAGTTCTATCCTCAGTACTACCACAAGACGGATAAGGTACAGCCACCATGCATGTGTTGGTCCCAGCCGACTCGGATGCTAATTGTGAATAAAATGGAAATAGGATGGAAGACCTGTCTACATCGAGAAACTGGGCAAGATCGATCTTAACGCCATGTACAAAATCACCTCCGCCGAGCGCATGTTGCAGAACCTCGTCACTGAGTACGAGAAGCTTGCTGACCCCCGACTGCCCGCCTGCTCTCGGAAGGCAGGCAAGCTGCTCGAGACCTGCTGCACCATCATGGACTTGAAGGGCGTCGGTATCACAAGTATCCCGTCTGTGTATGGGTATGTTCGTCAGGCCTCTGGCATCTCTCAGAACTACTACCCCGAGCGTTTGGGCAAGCTCTACTTGATCAACGCCCCTTGGGGTTTCAGCGGCGCTTTCAACGCCGTCAAGGGCTTCCTGGACCCCGTGACTGTCGAAAAGATCCATATACTTGGTTCCAACTACAAGAAGGAACTGTTGGCACAAGTCCCCGCTGAGAACCTTCCCGAGGACATTGGTGGTACCTGCAAGTGCGAAGGCGGCTGTGAACTGAGCGACCAGGGCCCCTGGCAAGATCCAGAGTGGGCCAAGGCGCCCAAGTGGGCTACTCCCAAGGAGGACCAAAACGTCGTGAAGAACGAGGATCCTGGTCTCGAGCAGAAGGTTGAGACGCAAGAAGCTTCTCAGCCTCAGCCCACTGCGTAGAAACCCGATTTCCTTTTTCTTCTTTTTTCTTTTCGCCCCTTTGTCTTGGATCAATATGGGTAAAGCCGCAGTGCCGTGTTATCTCTTTATACTCCTTCAAGATGTCTCCCGGGAATAGGTAACATCAACTACGCTTTTCTATCTCCCTATGGCTGTCTTTGGTTCCTCTGAATTTAACTGTTAGCTATCTGCTACCTGAAAAACCGGCTGCCGGCTTCCCCATCTTGTCTTTGTTTTCAATTTGGCTTGACATTAGATATTAAACAACGGAACATGAGCGGCGTGAGGTGCTTTTATAGATGGGGTTGAGAAGAGTAAATATTGGGACAGAATATAAAAGCGATTATCTGATTAGGGATTCGGGGTTCGAGTTCAATGTACAACCCGGTGCGTATTGGTTACGAAAAGGGCGATTTGTAACATGGTATGTTTGCTTGAACACGTAACCCAAGTCATTGCCTGAATAGTTGATATCAATCATTATTCCCAATAGCAGATTATCAATCACGGTGGAGTATTTAATGGTATCATTCCATGCCTAGCGCCGAACACCAAAAGACTCGAATCGCAAAGAAATATTACAGAATAGACCCATGTGCGGTCACTTCTTCTCCACGACTTCAACTGCCCGACTGGCTCGTTCAGCCTTCCCGACTGTGGATGCGACAGCATTCCCATCGGCGGCCCCATCTGTTGTGGCATTTGTCTCATCGCCAGGAACAGCCTCACCCTGGAGTCGAAGCAAAGTCCGTAGTGTATCCTCATATACTTCTGCCATCTCTCCAGTGCGCCATAGTTCCGCTTCATGGTCGGTGCCAAGGGGCACATGTAAATTCCACTTCGTTTTCGCTGTTCTCCGGAGTGAGCCATTCGTACTGGGACCATTGCTGGAAGTCTGCTCCTGGTTCTGGTCTGCATCAGGCATGTCAACGTCTTCTGTTGTTTGCCTTTCATTGTTTTCTCCATTTTCCAGAATTTCCTCATCTTCCAAGTCATCATGTTCGTCCTCCTCTAACACCTTCTTCAGTTCCGCTGCATACATCTCTGCTGCACGCTGCGGCGCATCCCGTCTTAACTGTGCGACTGTCGTCGTGAGCGATTCTAACTGTGCGTAGAGCGAAGTCACACGTGATGCAAGATGCCCGTCATATGGTTCGTACTCGACTGTCTCCGCAGGTGCAGTGAAAGCAGCCGGAAAGGGAAACTGAGGCGATGAAGAGTCAAGGCCGTTGATACTTATCGAGGAGGAAGCCGATGTGAAGGTACGTAATATGTACTGTTTCCCATTTCCATCAGTATTAGGGGTTCCAGTCGGTATAGCGTTAAGAGAGTAGGCTATGTACCTCATCGACTAGCTCGCGGACCCGCTCGCGCATTGGATCCGGTCCATCTTCAGGGTTTGCAGAGGGTGGTAAATGAAGGTCGAGTTTTTGGCGTGAGAGAGCGACAGTGTTGCCATAAAGGTATGTGAAATCGGCGGGGGCTTGAAGTTCGATTTTGCGATGCATTGATTCCCCCATGTTGTCCGGTAGTCCAGCTGACCAAAGCGTGAAAGAATTTAGGGAGGCGTGATATGTGTGGATCTATCTTCTCTCCGTTGGATACTTCTCGTCCTCGGGGGTTCGCATGTATAAACGCGTCGGGCGCGGCGGGACGGAGGAGTAAGGCCTGGATGCGGTTAGCCTCAGGCACCGATTTAATAAAAAAAGGTGAGCGTCGATCCGATGAGCAGTGGCCCCGCAAACGATGTCATCGATTTACTTTTCTTTTCAGCTGGCTTCAGCTGAAGGCCTTGCTTTTCGTCCGATGCCAAGTTTCTTCACTTTTAGGTCGATATACGATCCGACTAGTGTAGTAGTTTTTAGTCATATTCCTTACTTTTCTTTCCTTCTTCCCCTTCTTATACCTATGTTTGCCTAATTTCTAATTTCTAATTCCCTTAATTGTCTCACCTCCCTCCTTTATCTCTTATCGCATTATCTACTCCCCCTTTATAGCGCCCTAGCATCAGCCACCAACGGGCTCAGTTATCTGATATGCGATGATGGTCGGGGTACAATAGTGCCTTTGCAGGATTTGTGCTGCGCTCTTGTTATTGGTCAATCCGTAAACCACCATGGAGGACCGCCCCAGTTTGAACCTGATCGACAACACGTCTCCAACCCGTCGACTCTCCGACGATGAGGGTCTTTCGGAGGTTACAACAGCTGATGATCTGTCAAGAAACACATCCAGGAGATGGAAAAAGCCTTCAGTACGGCGTGAGCTGACCAAGCGCAAGTATAAAAAATGGCAGCCACATAAGTTGGGAATCACAGACGACAACGCGGACAGACGCCCATCGGACGCCAGACTGTCTCTAACAGCTACATATACAAACACTGAAGGCGAAAGCCTTGTCGATACTCCGACCGTGCCGACTACTGAACAACGTGATTTTGGTGCCTCCGAGCAAGAAAATGACGACCCTGAATCAGTGACCGGCCATGGTGTCAGGGGCCTCAAACCTGGTAGCGAGCTGGACATTCTTTACGAGAACCAGCGGGGCTGGTTCTTCTTTGGCATTCCTCTTTATTCTCAAGGTTCTCTTCTCAACTTCGATCCATCTGCCTGGGTCACCTACGACTTTCGAGATAGTCCGGTCAATATCACGAATGCGCAGGTGCCGGATCCCAGCTGGGAGTGGGCGTGGAAGACATGGTACGTGGACATGTCGGGCGATGTGGATGATCAAGGCTGGCAGTATTCTTTCTCCTTTAGCTCGTCAGCCTGGCATGGGTCCCACCCTTGGTTTCATTCATTTGTCCGCAGGAGGCGATGGGTCAGACTACGGGTTAAGAAAGCTTCGGAAAGAAGTCGCCGCGGGCGGTCAGGCTTTGAGATGGCTCATATGCTCAACGAGGACTACTTTACTATCCATACCGCCAAGAAGAAGAGAGCAGCAAGTGCAGGGCGTGGTTCCCAAGGGCCATCCACGCACTTGAGTCGAGCGACAACCAACGTGGACGAAGAAGGCCCTCTAGAAGAGATCGGAAATATCCCAACCCTCATGTATGCCCTGAAAAATGCAAAGATAGACCGTGAGAAGTTCGATATCCTCAGAAGGTTTGTGGCGGAGGGAGGCCAAGAGCTATACTATCTAGATGAAAAGGTAAGCACATGTTAACTCATACATCTATGATGCTGTTGCTAAAAGTTTCCAGATGCAAGATATAATGGCTCTATTTGTCTTCCAAGCCTCGCGGTGGCAACTAGTGACCTATATGACTGACCTCATCGAGGAGTTGTCAGGGAAGGAGCCTGAGTCTAGTGGTATGGATGCAGAGGAAACCCGACGGCAAAAAGACTACCTCTCGAAAGCTGTAGCCACAGCAAAGCATTATCTCACTGGGCCAGAGATCCTCGCTCCTGAAGGACGAGTGCCTGCTCGGGAAATGTCAGAGATGTTGGATTTGACCCCGGAAGCGAAGAGGGAAAGTCTTCTGTCTAGATCCTCTGGGAAATTCTCCCACAAGCCAATAGACAACGGTGGGGAGATTAAAGGTATTCCTCAGGCGGCGGAGATCGGACGCGAAGGGCACATTTATCAGTATACATCTTGATCCTTTGTAGTTAGCCGGTTTGGCTGGTCCAGAGTACGGGTCAGGTGAACGCCTTTGAGGCCACCCTCTCCGTACGACCTACCTATATATTCTCATTGGCTTCTTTTATCAGCTGTAGTTATTTTTATTTTATTATGGCTCTTAAATTCGAATAGTAAATCTGCGAAAGCTATACATCTTGTTTACGGCGAGTATCGGTCCGATTCCTGGAGAGCACTGACCGCCTGCCATTTTGATACGGCAAACATTTTCTAGAATCTCCGCGCTGGAGAGCTTCGCCCGCAGCTTGAAAAAACGACCTCTCTGTACAGGAACAAATCCAGACTCGCCCGCGACTCTTCGCCCTTTCCATGACTCAGGCACTTGCTCCGTATACTCCTCGATGTTATCGCGTGGTCGCCCGTGTCTGAAAAGACGTGTATTGTCCACCGTCTTAGACACCGTTGCGGTTGGCCCCGACGAACCTCTCCTGTTCCTCTACCCCCGTTGGTTCACTGCAGCAGTCCGCCAACGGAGGTCAATCTCGTCAACTAAATGCACTTCTAAATGCACAGCGAGACTATGCAACGCGGGCGGGTTCGTTCCGGGGACGCGCCGGAGGTTGTCACTCGGGGATTCTACGAAACGGTGGGCATCTAGTAACAGTGCAGCCAAATCTAATGTGATTGAGGAGGCTGGAAGCTCACAGCAGAACGATGGACCTGGCGCTACACTAGAGAGTGGACAAGATGGGGAGAAAGGGGTTGAATTAAAACACGACGGCGTGAATCCACCGAAAAACACTACAAGTCCTAAGCCGTCATTGCCCGATTCCCCGGAGAGGAGCAAGTTGCTTGAAGAGAGACGAAAACGCCTGTTCAACATATTTGCAGATATCGACTCGAAACCTTCCCGTCCACCACCGCCGCCTCCTCCGAAATCCAGTGCCCTGAGAGGAAGAGAACTGAAAACACATGCGAGGCCATTGGCAGCCCCTCCCAAAATTCACTCTCATGAGAGAGCGCGTGCTACTATGAAATCATTATCTGTTAGGGATAGGCGGAAGTTACGGTGCCGGTTGTTTTTCACTAAGCGGATGAACCCCGAAGCGAAATGGAGATGGACCCTTTGGACTAAGCTGGAGGAATTGTTCGAGCGAATGGAGCAGAATACTACCGTGTGGAAGAAGAGAGGCACAAAACACAAGGAGATGCTATTGCCGGAGGAGACTGTTGCTCTCCTTGCAGGTGCTACGGACATGGCGATGAAGGAAAATGTCTGGTACGTGCCTGTGCACAATGGGTGTAAGGTCCATGTGCTACATCCACGGGAGAGCGAAGGTCAATACAGGAAGGTTGTATTGTCTGGTTCCGAACGAGTGGTGGAGCTTGTCGGGGATCGTATTGCGCATGCAAAGAGCCTTCAAGAAATGGGTGACCCTTTGGTCGATATCAGAAAGCCACCGATCCCCGTGTTTCCATCATTGGAGACCATGGCGCGGAAAAATATTCCGATCCCCATTATTCGGGGTGTATGGGACTTTTATAAATCCGCTAAGGATCCTGCGAATTTGGGAACGCTGCTCCCCCTTTCCCAAAATTTGTTGAGTGTCAGGGAATTTGCGGAGCATGTTGATGAAGTCGCGCGGTCATTGCCTTCTCATAAAGCCTCTCCAGAGTATTCTCATCAAAAGCAAGTGGCCAAATCTCTCCTTTCGTTGTTCCAGAACGAGCGGTACCATGGCTATTTGTCCACTGCTGCATTGAATACAGCACTATCTTTCCTCCTTGACCATGAGTTTGTGAGGTACGCGCGCATGATCTTCCTGAGAGCAGAGCATGTCGTGACAGTAGACTCCTTCAATATCTTGTTGAAGTTCGCGGCTCAAAAGCAGGATATGCGTCTTTTCCGCCAGTTTCTGCTGACAATGCCGAGGTTGAATATCCGGCCGAATCCATATACCTGGCTTACATTCCTTGACTGCCTTGTCTCACCTAAAGCGAAGGCGAATCTCGTCTCGCGTATGATGCAAAAAGGCTACCTCAACGAGTCTAGTGCTATGCGAACGGCGCTGCAGGTGACGATACAAAACACCTTCCGTGCACACCTCGAGAGCGGGAAAAGTGTTGACTCCTTTTTTAATATGCTTATTGAGACACAGGGTACCAATTGGTTCCCTCCATCACTGATCAATCAAATGTTGAACGTTGCTGCCAGACGCAAGGATTTTTCGGCCATGGAGCGGTTACTTCAAATATGCAAACAGCAAGGCTTTGCTGTTAAGGGTTCTACTGTCAACCAAATTGTCTTGCTGTTTCGCAAGGATATATTCTCCCTCCTCCGGTTCTTGTTTCGATTCATCGACCGTCCCGAGCGTGTACTCACAAAAGATTCTTGGGAGAAACTGTTCTTGATGGCCTTCAAAGGGCGACACTACAACATCTGCCGTGTGCTGTGGAGATACGCGTGCATGTACAGAGGCGTGACATACAACATGCGACAGTCTGTGCTTACATCGTTGCTCCGCAATACATCATTTCGAAAGACTGGAGGTCAATACAACCAACTTTGGCTCACCAGTGCAGGCAAAGTCATCGTGGGGATTGATCTTCATCTTCCGAATTATCCTTTAAATGAGTCATTTGCAGATCTTGTACCATCTGAGTTCAGTCGGAACCCAGTTGCTTCTCTTGCAACTGGATTCAAGCCTACTGGTGGAGAGCGTGAGAAGCAGCAACTTCTGGCCTCAAAACTGACATTACGTGATACGGAAGTCGGTCCAATGTACCGGCCTTCGAGGTCATTGAATATCATGTTGGAGGCCGCAGCCGTGCTGGATCAGGAATGGAAAACGGTCCCTCGACCAACACAGTGGCTGATGCAAAACGCTATCAAAGTCTCGGTGAAAAGAAAGTCGGATTATCTGCAGTGAACGTAGTTGAACTGCCTTTGACTGGGGTTGAACTATACACTGTACCTGTTGATCAGGGACTCACTACCCACTTCCTGCATATAATATTGGCTGTATGAGCTACAGAGTTGCCCAACAGCTATCCACATATCATGTATGAACTCAACAGCGCTTTTACGTCTGACCTTTCTGTACATTATACCTCTGTATACTAACCCCTCCTCTTTTCTATATAATGCCATGTATAGATACTATAGAAATAGACTTCGGCTGCTCAGCCCTACTGTTCATTGCAATAGATCGTTAAAATGTATTCGTCACTCATATTCTCTATTGTCGTAATTGCGTAGTCTATAAGTTATTCACAAGAAGCGATCTGCCATTCCGTCTCATCATTGATTGCCATTTCCATGAAGCAAAGCTGGCGGCGGAGGAGCAATTGGACCAGACATATCAGGGGGCCCGTATGGGTCGAACGCCGTCCGCATGGACCCCACGCCCTCCTTGAGGTATAGCACCAAGCGATAGGCCGAGTTACCGTTCAAATAGTATCGATGCAATCTTTTACTGCGTAGGAACCCCAGTCGCTCATACAATTTAATGGCGGCCGTATTTGTAATTTCGGTCTCGAGCGCGATCTGCAAGCCCCTCATATTAGTATAATCCCTTCTGAATGGAGCACATGTGCAACCCTGCGGGACCCGGGCAACAAACCTCGTCCGCATCACGCGCAATCATCGCATCAATCGCCATTCTGACCAATTTCGTTGCAATCCCGCGACCTCGATGCTCTTCTCGCACCGCCAACATTGCAATATACCCTCTTAATGGGCCGCCGCGATGTGGTTCCAGCTTCGAGACTACAACCCCGACCATCGGGTCCGGCAGTGTGTCATCCATGGCCATGAAACAGAGATCGCCCCATTGGTAGAGGAAATACCGGTAGACGTAGATGCTGTACGGCTCAGAGAGGTCCTTGGAGATTAGTTGCCGCATAGCAGCGACATATTCGTCTTCGCGTGCGCCGTCATAGCGGATGTAGCGGAGGTCTGGTGGTGCAGCGGAGACTGCGGTGGGAGTAGCGTCATGGCTCATTCCGGCCGCGTATTCGGACTCATTGAGAGAATCCAATCTTTCTATGTTGATTTTGGGAAAAGAGTGACAGGTGCGGGAGGGCGTTGTAATAGTTCTGAGCGAGTGTGGGGAATTGGAGCGGCTGAGGAAGTAAGAGGAGGAATTCAGGTACAAAGGGAGGAAAACGGACTTTGTAATTTTGGAATTAAATCTCATGACGTCCCATTTTGGTTGCAACTTCAGAAAGCATGTGATTTCCGTTTCCCAACTTCTTCACCTTGTGCGCCTTTTTTTTTTTTCCTTTCTCCCTCCTTTTCTTTTTCTTTCTTGACTTCACTTTTCTGGCTGTCTGTTCTGTTGAGTATCTTTCTTACTTGATATATACCGAAGAGTCTACCTCTTTCCTTCAATCCGCGGCTGTCAATTCCACCCATTGTCCTCCGTGTTCCTGGCGATCGCCCATATGCTCCGCCGTCGCCTGGCCAAGGACGACAATGTCCAATCCGCTTCTACGGACTCCTCTCGCGATGAAAGCAAAGTAGTTCCCGCTACGCAGACTGCAACGCCAGCCGAGAAACCGAAGAAAGAGTCATTCGTGACGAAGCCGCGGAGTAAACGTCGCAATGGTCTTATCTTCGTTCTGGGCGGCATTTTCGGAATTATCGTCGCCGCGTTCTTCGCCAACCAACAAGATGTGATCAGTCTCGATGCGCTGATGGATCTGAACTTGGATGCGTTGATGGATGTTATACCGCAGGGCATTGTGAAAGATGTGAGGGAGTTCTCGGTATGTCAACCCCTCTTTCCTTCATGGAGGTAGTGATCAAATCTGATTGTATTAATGTCGGATAGCAACATGAGCGCGACGCTGTCAGCTATGATTCATTCTCCGTCGGTCTACAACTTCAATCGCAAGGCATTCAAGCTAAGCATCCCATTGTCATGATCCCCGGCGTTATCTCCACTGGGCTCGAGAGCTGGGGCACCGAGGTGTCGTCCCGCCAGTATTTCCGTCGGAGACTCTGGGGCAGTTGGAGTATGATGCGCGCTTTGGTCCTGGATAAGGCAGAGTGGAAAAACCATATCATGCTGGATAAGGATACCGGGTTGGATCCGCCGGGGATCAAGCTACGGGCGGCACAGGGTTTTGATGCGACTGATTTCTTCATCACGGGATACTGGATCTGGAACAAGATTCTTGAGAACCTGGCGACAATCGGGTATGATCCGACTAATGCCTTCACTGCCGCTTATGATTGGAGACTGTCTTATCTGAACCTGGAGGTCCGTGACCAGTACTTCAGTCGGTTGAAGTCCTACATCGAGACTGCCGTTCTCGTGAAAGGAGAAAAAGTGGCTCTAGCTTCACACAGCATGGGCTCGCAGGTGCTCTTCTATTTCTTTAAATGGGTTGAGCATCCGGAGCATGGTAAGGGAGGCAGTGACTGGGTTAACAGACACGTTGCCTCCTGGATCAACATCAGCGGGTGCATGCTGGGCGCCGTCAAGGGTCTAACGGCCGTCCTCTCGGGCGAAATGAGGGATACCGCCCAGTTGAACGCCTTTGCCGTGTACGGGTTGGAGAAGTTCCTGTCCAAGGAGGAACGAGCTGAGATCTTCCGGGCCATGCCCGGCATCTCGAGCATGCTCCCCAAGGGCGGAGAAGCCGTATGGGGCAATGCAACGTGGGCTCCGGACGACCTGCCCGGCCAGCACACGAGCTACGGAAATCTGCTGAAGTTCCAGCAGACCAACTCGTCCCTAACAGCCAAGAACCTCACGGTCTCCGAAAGTCTGGCGTATCTTATGAACTCGAGCGACGAATGGTACCGCAATCAAGTCCAAACCAGCTACTCGCACGGAGTCGCACACACCACCGCGCAAGTCGAAGCAAACGAAAACGACCCTCGCACATGGCTCAACCCCCTTGAGGCCCGTTTGCCATTGGCCCCGGACATGAAGGTCTATTGCTTCTACGGCGTCGGCAAACCAACCGAACGCAGCTACTACTACCAGGAGGAGCGCGATCCCCTGGTCAACCTAAACGTCAGTATTGACACCACCGTCACCAACAGCGACGGAGTCGACCACGGCGTCGTCATGGGCGAAGGCGACGGCACCGTCAACCTTCTTAGCACCGGCTACATGTGCGCCAAGGGATGGAATATTAAACGGTACAACCCAGCAGGAGTCAAGATCAAGGTCTTTGAAATGCCACACGAACCAGACAGGTTCTCACCACGCGGTGGTCCAAACACAGGTACAACATCTCCATCTCCACCCCCTACTACATCACCCTACATCACATTCAACCAACACCCAACAACAACCTCATTCCCAGATATTGTATACCCAAACTAACAATTTAAAGGCGATCACGTTGACATCCTCGGCCGAGCCTCCTTGAACGAACTCATCCTCCGCGTAGCAGGCGGCCACGGCGACGAAATCGAAGAAACCTTCGTCTCAAAAATCAAAGAGTACGCAGACCGGGTGCAGATCTTTGAAGAGGAATAGATAGATAGATTTAATACCCCAATGTTTTCCTCTTGTTTCTTTCTTATGAATTATTTTCAGCATATATCTATTATACAAGAGATAATCCTGTTATGTATTATGTATGGTTGGTGAACGGATGATGTTTATGTCCTTTTATGTTTATTGGTGGGTCCGGAGAAGAGGACTCTGTATAGATATTGAATTGAGATATCATTAGTACTCACTATTATTACCTACGCACAATATTCCCCTTATACACAGCTCCAAGTTGGGCCATTCCCTGGATTGATTTACTGCTATAGAAGTAGTTAATGTATCTTAGATATAATTTAGCTAAAGTTGTCCCCTCCAAATCCAGAACTGTCGCAACACACCCTATTATTCAGACAGGTAATGGAGCACAGGACGGATGGTTTTCGGTCAGACTTCTCTATGCCTTGAATTACTTATTAAAAGGCCTAGGATCAAGTCAAACCTAGCTCACAGCGGCTAACCCCCAGACAACTTGCTAAGAAATACAATAGCAACCCATACGAAGATAGGAAGGTAGTTCCTGGCCAGGAACTTCTTGACAAGAATATATTTACCCCAGTCACAATTATTCAAACAATAGAGATGATTGGTTGCTTTCTTAATAAGATTCAATAAGTATTTAAACAGGCAATACACAACCGTATCCTGCTTTAGATTCAATTTTAGTATTCTCGCACGGATTCCCTAACTTCTTTTACTTCCAGTTACTCCTCGGTAATGGTGATTGAGAATAGGGCTTGAGCATCCTCGTGAAGAGCCTCGGTTCTGATCTCCCTTGCATGGTTTAATCAATCAATCATTCAAGATTGTATCAATCTGTTAGAGCCTGATTGTTGAATGTCTACCAATCTTGTAGAATAAGTGTTGCTATATATCTTTATTATTTAACTAGGAATATAACCGCAATCAATTGGATCAATCCGATTATTCATTCTATATAGATCGTATCCAAACCCTCAATATCCACTGTCTCGCTCCCCAGGGCCTCTGCTCGGTTCACCAGGCCATTCCTGTGTGTAAAAGACTACTTCGTCAACCCCAGTCTGTTCTTTGATATCTGCGATGAGGTCGTCGATATGGGTGAAAACCACTATCTGTCCCTGAACTTGTCCACCAAAGGCCATTCCTACTGCATTGCCATAGCCTGTGAATAGAAGGGCCCCCGAGTCACCGGGCTCGAAAGAAGGCTGCGATGCCCGACGACAGACCGACTGCTCATCTGTCGCGCGCCGCTCCCCGTTCGCTGCAACAGTGAAAATCGTAGTGGGGAGTATGCTGTATCTGCAGATAGCCGCATTCGATTCGCAACCGTATGTGTGAAGGGGCTGGCCATGATCCAACGGCAGACCCTGTTCTATGTAGCCGTTTTCAGCTTTCAGGAACATTGGAAGATATCTCTCGGTAAATTGGCCAAACTGATAATTTCACATTAAGCTACTTCCGAATAGAAAGAGGAGAGCAGAAACTCACTTTATTAGATGGACACGCTCGGGTCGGATGGGGCTTTAGAAGAGCCCAATCCATGATTCTAGTCGTGCCGTCGCCAGAATGCGCCCAGACTTCGCCAAACCTATACGTCTTTAAATCATAGTAGGAATGTAGATGTGTAAGATCGTCTTCATGAGACTTGATGAGATCTCGGAGATTTCGCCACAATGCTTTCCGGTCGTCTGGGAGGTCTCCATCCACTCTAAGTTGCTCCAAGGTGCGATAAGGTTCTCCTCTCTTGAGGTATGAGACTGTCTCCGTAAGTTTATCGATGCACTCTTTGACCTTGCCATAAGTTGGACAGTCGACCTCCTGTGCTGATTCAGATATTAACGCATCTTGGCGATGTTTATCGAATATGCAATGACGACATGTCAAGCCAAATGGCTCCCATTCAGAGTCAGGCTTTTGCCGTATATTGAGCCATCCCCCGAAGGTGCCATAAGTGTCGCTATCCCGAGCACCTACACTATGTCCAATCGTGGCTACTCTTGGACCTTCGCGGGTATGAACAAGATAACGAGAGTTGATTTCACTCTGAATCGACGGTCGACGGGCGCAAAAGATACTGCGATCTTTATAAATCTCCACGTCCACCATAGAAAGGTCAAACTCGTTCAAGATATTGTTGACATCCTGCTTAGCGAGTTTCCAGTTTCGCTCTGATTTCGGATCGACAGTGATGAGGATAGTCGGTTTGTACTCCACATCCTTGTAGCCCATACGATAGCAGCCTAGCATTTGGAATCCAGACACATCAACAGAGTCTAGGATGCGTTTGCGAACCATATCCCACTTGGAAAAAATTGCGTCAGTCGGCTCGCATATAAGAATATTGGGGCCAACTTTCAGACGCCAGTCAATAATATCAACAGTCACATGTCCCAAGCCGTGTCTGCGAAGAAGATCGTGCATCTCCTGTGCTGCCTGGAGCCAGTTCTCCCGAGAATCATCTCGTGGAGTGTCTACCATAACTTGTAATGTTAGAATCGGTTCTGCAGAGTCGTCATAGCACGGCGTGCACTCCATAGACTGCATGGACCCGCAAACCTTCCAAGTTTCGAGAATGGGCTGCAGTTCCTGAAATGGAAGTTGTTCAATCACGGTTGTGCGGCTGTTGTACGGTATGTCGCAGAGCTTTGGCCCACCAGCCCGTCGAAGTCCGGTCGCAGTTATACTGGCTTCCATCGTGGTAGGATGAGACGGGGTAGTGGGATCGTGGTTTTGCGAAGGGGATAGCGTACAGATATCCTTGGAAGCGCCTGGAGCGCAGAATATATGGCAGTCTACTTCTGCCAATTTGGCCATATGTCGGTAAAAGTGCCAATAAACAGAGAAGATGTCAAGTCTGAGCTAATAGAATGATCTCCAGCACTAACAGGTGGTTCATAAACAAGATAGAGGAAGAAGGGAAGTGGGATTATATACTGCCCGGTACGGAAGGATGGATGTTCTCAGTCAAGCAGTAGAGATGTGTGTGGAGGTAAAGATATAGGAAAATCACCAAGTAATCAAAAAGTAAGGCCTTTATCTGCTTTGTTCTAAAAATACAACAAGCACTCAGGCATTGCATGGATTCAATTCTTTGAGAAAAGGTTCACTGTGCCCGTTTGCTCGTTCCTTTCAGATGCAACATCCATTATTCATCTGTCTTTGAGGATTGAAATAGAATAGTTGAAAGGGATTCTCACAGTTTCAAAGTCAAGGTCATCCTCCACAGTCAGCATTCCCTCTTCCTGGTGATTGTATTCCACTCTCGAAGCAAAAGTCGATAACCCCGAGTAAGCAGACATCCAGAGTAACCACACAGTCTCCTGACGGTGAATATTCCCCTTTCATACCTGCCAATAGTCCAATAGTCCAATAGTAGAATCGTTCAGATACTTCACGCATCTAGAGAGAGTACCAGTAGGAACTGATTCACCGAGTAGCTCCAGCCTCGCCTATAAAGAGGGCCCCCTTTTCATCCATTCTTCTTTCCTCCATCTTCCCTCATTCTTCCTTGTCTCCTCGATCCGTTCATCCTCCACCTTTCTCCGGTTTCCTCCTTATTGTTTTCCGGATAGGCTTGCTCCCGCAGCCCCATCAAGGCGTCCAATATCTCTCTCGATAGAAAGGTAGCCTGGCTATATTACCTGCATCAATTCAACCATGTCGCTCCCGAACGGCATCCTTATCCTAGAAGGGTATCCCGGAGCAGGAAAGACCTTCCCTCCCATCGTGATAGCTTCGATATCGATCTCGCTGAACTTCCACGTTATCTTTAACGCCCCAATGCAATCTGCGAGTCTATGGATAAATGGACAGAATTTACAGGATCGAATCTCGATCCGCTGAGGGTATATCGTGCCTGTATCGGAAGCCAGGGCTTTCCTTATATACTTATATATAGGAGACCTCGTTCTGAGCAAGCAAGTGACGAAACTGCGGATGCCGTGAATCTGCTCCCGATACTGTCGGCGATTCCAGCCCTATTTTCATCCCCCTGGAAGATTCAATCCGTATCAATGCGATCAGGGATGAAAGTATGAACAGATACTACGGTATCCCGGCCAAGTCCTGGAAGCTTTTGAACGCACGGTGGACTCACAGCCTGACTTGACTGATGATACCGAAGACTCCGATCATGAGAAGAAGGACTCAGATCAGACGGAAGAGGAGAACTGTACAGAGGAGAGACTAACACCGCTTAAGACTGGCGTCTACCGGGTTCATCTGCCTCTAAGAGATATCATTCCTCGGGAGGATTCTTATGTTCTTTGGGTCCAAGTCGAAGTTTGTTTTGCTACTCCCCTATGACGGACTGATCTGGCAAATATGGGTTTAAAAAAAGGTTGTACTTAGTAGCATACTACTGAACGGAAGCGTACCGATGCGGGACGTTGGATTCGATACGGTGTCTCTCGGTGACCCAGGAAACGCGAAAGTGAGCCCAAGAGAGAGAGGATGAAGCATAAGTAATCAGGTCATTGAAATTGTCCAAGCCAAGATGTATACACAAGAATCAAACAAGTAATGTACAAAGTTCTTCATAAATCATAACGCTACCGATGGGATTATAATTAATAATAATGCCATGGAATAAAAAGCATCCAACGAACTCTGTGGCACGGTGGATGCTCGTGTCCAGCAGAGAAACGTCAAGTCGTAAAAGTGTTTTCAATACCATAGGGTGTGCAACCTTCGACAAGATGACTCCGTCTGCATCTGTCGCCCAGCCACTTTGAAGTCCCGGTGCCTCCCCAAGGTCTCCATTACTTGGTAGAGGGAACGGTTCGGAACGGCCGCTCTGCATCACCAATGTCCTCTTTATAGAAGAATGCTCCAAAACAAACCACCACGCGAGAGGGAAATCAGGTAGTCCTGGCCCCGCTCTATATACCAATGCAAAGGTCATTAAACAAGCATCAACTCCTTCTAAGCACAACGAGTGAAGTGGATGCAAAAGGCGCCCCAATACTTTTCTCTTTCCATCATGGTCCCCAATCCTAGGCGCCAATGGTGTGAGCGATCGACAAGAATGTTAAAAAAAAGTATATGTACCTGGCCGAGTACAAGAAAGAAAAGCGAAGCAAAAGGCTCGACCAGTTGAAGAATAGCGAAAGACTGTAGTTGGAATGGGACGAAATCGTCCGATCTGGAATGATCCAGATAGCAGTGTACAAGCGAATGACTCCAAGGACACCAGAAAAGTTCAAGCTCCTCAGCAGCGAAAATCGCGCCAAGTCCGCTGGACCTTGTGATTAAGATTATTGACGGAGTTTCAGGGAGACTCGGGGCCGTAGGATCACATCATACAGCCCAACTAATTTCGCAACAATGTTTGCATGTACAGTTGAAGATGCGCGTGGAAAACGGCGCGATCCGGGGTGCCATTAAGCCGGATGTGCCGAAGAAAAAAGGCGTATTAAAAATATATGTGTCGAAATCTGCTCAATGCAATAAGAATCCAGCATGTCGTAAAATGGCCAAAACGCCGTTCGTCAGTAAATGAAAAACGCGAGTGCCGTAAATGCAAGTTGAGGGCTGAATCACGGGCTGAACATATGTCTTCCGGACTCAATGTCGGAGGCAGGGGAAGCAAGAGCCTCGCCCTCCCAGGTGTAATGGTCATCGATGGGACTCAGAGAGCCGGATGAGACGGAGGAAGACGAGCCTACCGTCCACTCATCACTGTCCAGGTTGACGTCGCCATCGTAGCCGGCCAGATCGTAGCCATATCCCCGAGAAGAATCGCCGTATTCCACGTAGTCGTAGTCCCATCGGAACATCTTGTCGGTTTGAACGCGGGGCATGAACCGAGTCTTCGCGAAATAGAACGCGACCGTGGCCAAAAGCCCACCACACACCAGATCAACGGCGTAGTGGTGGGACAGATACATGGTGGCCCACCACATCCACAGGGTATATGTCACGAACAGTGGCTTCAGGCGAGGGAAGACCAGGCTCATGAAAAGTGCTGCCAGAGTCGAATCGGCGGCGTGCAGCGATGGGAATGCACCGAAGACAACCGGAGATTGTTTGAAGCCCGAGGTGTAGAGGTCAATGCCCAGGAGCTTGTCAATGCGAGCAAGACCCGCAGGGTTACCTTGCATCGAGTAGTCGGCTGGTGCCAGACCGTACAGATTCTCGTACCACGGGGGCGAGCAGGGGAAGAACAGCTGAATGGTGACTGCCAGCATGCTAATATAGCCGAAAGTCCGCGCAAAGATCGGCACAATACCGGGAGGCCCAAAAATAAACATAATCAGAGAAACGACGAAAGGAGCTCCGTAATGGCAGAGACCATATGGAATCCATGCTAGCACGTCGAGCACAACATTCTGATGAGCAGACAGGATGTTGCTGATGTTGGCGCCGTAGAGGATATTCTCCAAAGCCGGTAGCACCCGGACCCAGATAGCAGGACGCCAATCGCTCGGAATGAATCTAGAGTCCACTGGATTAGCAATTGCCTTCTTTACAAGGCTATCTGAGAGGGAACGGTGAGTTCACTTACTGGCACGCGTAGAAAAACAGGAGCCATCCTGCAATCGGAAGAAACGGCAAAAAGAACTGACGAGTGATAGGAAGTAGAAGAGCGACAATGTACGCGGTAAACATGGCAGTCTTCCCCAAAGGCCCGGGCGACTCAATGACTGTCAATGAGAAGATCGCGACGATCAACAATAGCAAATATTGGAAGTCGTATGTCGTCCACCGATGGCTTTGTAGCGACCGGAGCGTGTCCACAGGCGAGAACGAAGTTTGCAAAGAGGATATCGACGAGGTGGGCGATATCCTACTCCTCAGCTTCGACCGAATCTTCCGTCGCATGCGATGCGGCACCAGGAGCTGGATTGAGCGCCATGGTACTTGGATTTGAAGCTTCCCGAACTGATTTTGCGTCCGATCCTTCCATGACGGAAGGGTGGGATTCATCTCTGCGGCAAGTCTTTCACAAGACTCAATATATTATTTCACGGCGAGAAGGATTAGGGGTGGAAGAATGCCGCGAGAGTCGAGAAGAGGATCGAAGGTCAAAAACACCCTCGGCGGAGCAGACGGAAAGGGGGGTTCTAGGCGCTCAACGTAACGTTGGACCAGACAGCTGGAGAAGAACGTTTTGATCACCGACAGGGACCGACAGGCGGAGAAATTAAAGGTGAATGAGTTATATTTGGGAGCGCGGGCTCCGGTCTCCAGCGGCCAAACGAGGATGTTTTCTAGTGGAGGTCACGTTGCAAGGGTTCCTCTGACGCAAGGCGGACCGTAAGGGCCGGAAGAGTGAGAAAACCAGGAACGAGATCGAGTCGCAAGGCGGGTAGATGGCCACGGAGCCGGAGAGTTCGTGGTGGTGGAATTAGGGTAGGGAGGTAGACGAGGGTCGGAGGGTGAGGAGGAGAAGTAGAAAAAGAAGAGGAGGGAAAGAAAAGAGGCAAGTAAGTATTTAGTAAATGAGACGATACGTGAGGATTTTGCAAGTGATGGACCGCAGCGCCAAAGGTGAAGAGCGACGGGGCGACGGACGTCGGCGGATACGATTACGGGGCCTAGCGTATCCGTAATTACGGGATTTGGCCTGTATCGTTGTCGTCACGACTAACTCCTTTGAGGTGCTCCTGTCGATTCCGCTAAGCCTCATCAGGGCAAGCCGCGGCCCCCAATTGGGACTAGTCATCCTCAGGAGGTGCCGAGGATGCGATGAAAACTCCCGGACCCGAGAGTGCCTTGGGAAGAGTCCCAAGGTCTGGAAAAATAAAAATAAAAATAAAATAAACAGAATGACAGAAAATTTCAGTCTCCAGAATTTGACACTGGAACGGATAACGTCCGACAGCCCCATACCGACTACGGTGCACGTCCTAATGACTGGCGGGTACGGCGGAGATTCGGAGGATACGGGAATAATAGACGCCGAGTCAACATAGAAAAAAATGTGACAAAGGTGATTACAAGGGGCCAATTACTCGTTCAGTCGAGAATACCGGTAGGTCGCTTGAAAGGTACAGTAAGCCAAAGAGAAAACTCATTATCATATTGTCAGGAAATACAAATTAAAAAAGAAAAAGTAAGAAAGTAAGAAAAATGAAAAAGAGGCGAGACGCTCCGACTTCATTCCAATCCTAGTTAAACCATCGGACCAATCATCATGACACTCTTTCATTGATTTGGGAATGATACCCCACCTTGGTCGGTTCTCCACCAACGGGAGGGCGAGGATCTTCCCAAGTCAATTTCGCTTAATCCACAACGGTCACACTGACCGGCCAAAGAAATCGCCGATTAGCATGCAGCCAAGCCCCACTGTCCCTGAATTAGTTTAGTATTGGTGGTAGTTGGGTTGCTACTATACAAGAGCACGTCCTTTTACGGAGTACTCTTTCTCCTTTTATTGTCCAGGAGCTTCGTCCGGACAAGACTTTTGGGCAATAAGCAAATGGGAGAGTGTTGAATGGATCTGATAGCGGATCCAAAAAGAGGCTCCGATCGGCCATCTGGCAATAGTGCGCAAGTAGTAAGTTTACCTTGTTCTTGGTATCATCTCAACATCGTAAGACTTTCTTATAAGGAGGCTCAGCCAATAGCCGCCGGAGTCAACCTGGTGGCCACTAAGGCAGAGTCAGCCAACATTTGCTTTGTTTTATTCTTTTTTTTTTAGTATTATTGTTATTTTCTTGCCCCCAAACAAATTTAATAAAGGTCTTCCAGCCATCGCAATTCTGATCCCCGACAAGTTTCTTTCGACCTCAAACAACTGTCATCTTTGATTTAGTTCCATCCCGAAACAACACCTGCATTTGGGGGCTGTCAAAAGGGAGGCGACGCATAGATGAAGTGACACGGCATTAGTAAACAATAAGCCGACATGACATCCCTGAGCTACCAAGGACATTGTCGAAAGAAGGTATTACTCTGTGTAGGTAATGAATATCATTTTTCCCTCTACAGGTCGACTAGTTCCCCAACTAGTAGCACATTATTGGGCACACGAGACAACCTTACGGCGCAGGGCCAGATTACTGTCCGGTAAGGTACTGGAACCATACCGAACCAAAACAGCGTGGGAAGATCACGGCAAGCCGCGCCGAGCGGAGCTGGTCAATCCTGCATCCGAGAAAATTAATCCTACATAAGTTCCAAGTTCAGGGAGCTTAAGCTTGGAGAAAAAGAGAAGGGGGACAGGTGACCACACACGTTCAATTCCTTTGTGCTGTCCTCCGTACCTCCGTGCTCATCCTACATAACAACTTCCGCCCCAACATTTCTCGCTTTCAAGAGTGATATCATCTTATCTTAGTCTATTAAGACGCATCAGCATGGCTGAGTGATTAGCTTACTCTGGAGTAGATTAAGGATGGAATGTTATCGATAGACGCCTGTATCAGGTTGAAAAGTCGCTCATCCGTTTTAATATATTTCCAAGGAATCTGGATTGGGTCAACGATCCAGCTCCCCTGGTAGAAGAATACCTTGATAACTATAAATATGCTTTCTCTCCAGCTATTCAGGAGTTTAAATTGGCTTGGTGACTCGTATTCGTTCAGCATCCAAAACAGCCAAAAATGCTGGTTGCCTGGTGCAAAAGTGGATTCGTCCGAGATTAATGAGCTCGGACCATGACAGCAAGAGCCCAGCGCCAAGGAAATAAGGCAGGATTCAAGGGAGGCTGATCATCATCACCGAGAAACACAGCCATGACAAAAAAAAAAAAAAAACAGTATTCTTGAAGAGAATAGAATACTACATCATGTTCGGTCGGATGCGGGGGTTTTTGGTCGATACTGGATCGATCTAATACATCATTCTACATCATAGACGCCGACCTTGCCGTGGCTACCGAGCTCCACCATCTTGGATACCGCATGTCTCACGACCACGACTGTTGACTTAACTCCGTACTCTGTACACCCTCTAGTTTACCCCGGTTCATTCAGACTTTCCTCTGGTTTGCTCCCGTGATGGGAAGATGGGCGCATGGCTCAACATCAGGTGATGGCCGCAGCCCTCGTGTCGTCGAATAAC
This sequence comes from Aspergillus oryzae RIB40, assembly GCF_000184455.2. NCBI lineage: Eukaryota > Fungi > Ascomycota > Eurotiomycetes > Eurotiales > Aspergillaceae > Aspergillus > Aspergillus oryzae. The sequence goes on from NC_036436.1 coordinate 3,473,444, forward strand.
AAGTCCGGGCTTTCTGCACGGGAAGCCTGCATGAGGTCATCCTGCATGTTTATTATTTCACCTTTTCTTTTGGCTTTTCTTTTTCTCCCCGTTTTCTCCTCACTGTGAGGGCGTGACCCTTGCATGAAGTCGAAAATGTTCCCGTTTGGTCTTGACCTGCTGAATGATCGACTGGAGTCCATTCCCGACCGATTATCTAACGGCAGTCGATCAGCATGTGTTTGACCTCGGTGATTGGGACCATGTCACCACCACTGTCCACCTGCATCAGGTTCATTAAACATGGTCGCACAGTCATTAGACATGGGTTCCATCGACTGGACGCCCTCCAAACGCTTCACTATGCGTGAACAACACAACATGCGCTATCCTGGAGTCGATCGCATAGCCAAGCGATCCTGTCATTGCTAATCCAATCAGATGATAGTGGTGACTCGATTTGTTGGCACCCACTTTGGGATCTACACAGATCGGATATCGGATCAGAAGCGCATACATTTATGCACTTGTTTTGCGAAGTATGTTGTGAGTCTTACCATCGTGTATAGATCTGGATACGTCGGGGAACGATCGAGATGGTTATACGTGTCTCTCCGCCAGAATATCCGAAAATCACCGTGTAGATAGATCGTAGCAGTAGCTATGCACAGTCAGACATCTATTTATATCCCAGAAATTCATTCGCCTGTGGAAATGAGCATGAATCAAACAAGGACGGAGCAATACTTGAACATGGATGTACAGTAGTGTCGGACATCCTTTGTTAGATGAGTTAGGGCTACTACGGCTTGCAAGGGCGACTGCTTTCTTTCAACTCCCCTTCCCTAACATATCGACTAATAGAGTCTAGACAAGCCGTCCCCCAACACTCGAGCCCTACAACCAAATCCCAACATTTACCGTTGAAAAATGCCATTTAATCGAAAGCTATGACCCATGACCAGGATAGCAATATCCACATAGTCCGGGAGTAATAATAACCATGCGACCTAATGCAGGTACAACATACCTGAAACACCCCCATACCCATTGTACAACACCAACAATTCCACCCAATACCAAAACCCCCAAACCCAGTAAGTATACACATACATACAAGATACCGTCCAAAACCAAGGCTAAGCCCAATCCCTTCCTACTTACCCAGAACACGAAACAGCCTGGCATCCGACCAGGCACCAGCGAATCGAACGAGGCGCTGCAGTGGCTGTGCCAGGCTAAACACGTTTCCTGGCGCGTAAAGGAAATGATGTCATTGGCATGTTGGTTTGGGCCAATTGTGTTGCTGGCCGTTTCTGGTATGCGTTGGAGGGAAATTGGCATCGGCGGTTGTCAGATGGGTTGGAATGTGGCGTGTGGGTTATGCGTGGGTTTTTGTAGGCGAGGCTGAGTAGAATGTTGGAACGGGCATGGGCACGGGCCAGTTGGGTGGAGGGGGATTTAGTGGGAATAAATAGTACTGTACTTGCGATATTGGGGTCTTACCTGGCATGTTCTGATACGATTTCTTTAGTAGATAGTCTAGGGTACTTTCTATAATTAATCCAGGTGGGAGTTTTAAGGGCTATCGTGTCTTGTGTTGACCTCCTGGTGAAGTAGAAGTGCGAGTTAGCGATTAGAGGATACGATCTAGTGATTATGGGCTATCATATCTTTCTCTACCAATGAAAGGCCTATTCGAGGTTCTGTGTAGCCCTCGGTTAGGGTACTGCACAGTCTCTTTTGTTCTTCCCATATACCAAGGCGACTTTTCCATTTTGCCTACATTCATCGTGTTGGTGTTGGATATATTATAGTACAATTCCATACTAATTAGGATTTCCAGTCGAGCATAATACATTCTCAGAATGACAAGTTCAGAACTCCATATAAATCTATCATTGAATAGATGTCATGATTTAAATACCCCAGTTGAAGCCACTGTAGACATCACTTTACTAAAATAGAAGCCACATCATATAAATCCTCAACCAAATTCCAAGAAGTATACCCAACATGAATCAGTCCAAGCAAACATCCATAATCCTGCCTTTGCCACAGATCAGACACTTATATATCGACAATAAGTCAAGTATCCATTTCCGAAAATGCCAGCAAATTCCAAATCAGTCCACACCAAAACTCGGAGCCATAACCCGCGGGAAAGTCATAATCCCTCAATCTCCTCAGTAGTGCATCAAGAGGAATTCTAAGGATATCAAACCGTTCATACCAAGAGATATCCAATGAGGCTGTACGTAAATCCTTCGTCACGGCGACCACCATCCCCAATAGTACCGTAAAGGTATCCAGGCCGTTTGCGATTACTCCTCTGTGAGAAAACCAGTTTTCTGGATCATAGAAGTATATAGTCCCGTTCTTATTGTTCAACAGGACGAGCTTGAGACGTATTGCGCCGAAACGAAAGCTAAGTGCGGGTGGGTTGCCTTCGTCTTCGTCTGTAACTTCATGATAGTCTTGATTGAATACATCAAAGAGCTCATCTGCTGTATACCCATCAAGTGCCTGCCCCTTATAGGCAGATATGCTCAGATCAGAAGAGTTGAAGCCCATGCGGGTGAGATTAACCGCAGGGAACCCCACATTTAGGAGAAATTTTATAGTCTCTTCTTCTGTTAGATCCGCTGGTAGTTCAGCCTCCGTTGGTTGCCAAAGTGATCCGGGTCCGAACTGTGCCTCCAGCCAGGCTTTGGTGGGGGCAGCTTCTTGAATGATATTGTCCTAGGTGGCTGTTAGCTGATTTGGTGTGGAACAACTGAGTAGATGGGACACAAGAGCTTACTATGATTGCTTCAAAGATTTTTGGCTGGCTCTGTGGTCGCCTGAATATAGAGTATGTCTGCTGGCAGGTCTGGGAGAGGAAATATGCATCGCCGATAGTGTCGAGACTGCAGTATACCTGGAAGATGAGTTCTGGTGGGAGGTTCAGAAACCCAGGCATTTTATATATATAGATGTCGCTAGAAGCCGTACTTGAGTGGACTAGATGTTGGGGATATGGTGTATAAGACACGACTTTAGTGCCGTATTGTATTTGAGCCGAGTGGGTTTTAGATTTGATGGGAGATTATAGATGAGAGATTGATACATGTGGGAAAATGGCAAGGGAGTTTGAACTGTTAAGGGAGAAAAGTTTTGTATGACATAGGGCTGATGAAGTGTCTACGTGTTTAGGCATAGTGAATGCGTGCGTGCAAATTTCTTCTTGGTGACTAACCTTAGGCAGATATACCATTTCTAAGAAAAGAGATATTGACATGCCGGGGAAAACCTCGTGGTTATTGTGGCTTACAGTCAACTAAAATATCTATATGGCTGCTAGGTCGTTCCTCGGAGTTACTGAGGTTAGGGCTGTAGCCCCTCTTCTTGCCCGAGGCTGCCAAACACCACTCCTCTCATGATTTACTCCTGTGCTATAAGTCTCTACCAGATGGTTTAGACCCTGAATTCCATGCTTGATACAGATTATTTATATCAGGTAGAAAAATTAGAGATTCCCAGGCTTCGACCCAAATTGCAAGTATCCGCAGACTTGTATAACTCTCGGGTATTAAAGCATAAGTGAACAAATCAAACAACAAAATCAGGACTCTACCCATCTCGGAAACCTGCAAAAAAACCTGGATTATGCTGTAAAGCTAGTTGAAAAGACCATCCAAGAGTCAAAAAAGTTCTAAACGCTGCATGTCCCCCTGAGAAGCCTGACGTGTGGGATAATGTTAAGCTTAACGTTATGCCATTCTTGGCATAACGAGAGGTTTGGAGGTTGAGAAAACTATATATACAGTAGACCTGTGACCGAAAGACAACCATACACTCGACTCTCATATCAATATCTGGCCAGAGATTCTAAGTATTACCATATTATCTACTCTCTTATCATGAGTCTGTCAGGCAAGATAGCTATCGTGACCGGTGCCTCTCGCGGCATTGGTGCGAGTATTGCACTGGAGCTTGCAAAACAGGGAGCCAAGGTACGTATTTCCACACTGTACCAAATCTCTAGATTTAATTATTAATATAAGTCTCCCAGGTTATGCTCACCTACGTATCAACCAGCAGTGACAATGCCGTCGAAGAAGTCATACAACAAATACGCAGTCTAAACAACGGCTCCGAAGCCACCAAAGTACAAATCGACCTACACCAGCCCTCAGCCCCCGAAACAATCCTCTCAGCTACCTTCCGCGCCTTTCCCTCAAGCGACAACAAAGTGGACATACTTGTCAACAACGCAGGACAAACACAGTACAAGCTTCTCGCGGGCACAGAAATAGAGGACTACACCTCCATGTTCGATGTGAACGTCCGCAGCACCATTTTCATGGCCAAGGCTGTGTTGCTGTATCTCCGTGCCCCGGGGCGTATTATCAACATTACGTCTGTTGCGGCTCGTCGGGGATCGGTGGGATTTTCTATTTACTCAGCTACGAAGGCTGCTGTGGAGGGGTTTACTAGGGCTTTGGCGTGCGAGGTGGGATCGTATGGCCATACTGTTAATGCTGTTGCCCCTGGGGCTGTGGAGTCGGATATGCTTCGGGGATCGGTGCCTGATGAATTTGTGAAGTATATGTTGGATAACACGCCGCTTGGGAATAGAATAGGGACTCCGGAGGAGATTGCTGCTGTTGTGGCCTTCTTGGCTGATCCGAAGGCGGGTTGGTTGACGGGTCAGACTATATGTCCAAGTGGGGGACTGAACATGATTTGAATTCTTGTTTTTGTATACAGCAGTGTACTATGCTCGAGGTGGTTGGTTTGGTGATCAGTGCTTCTTCAAATAAAGATATTTTTTCTGAACTTCCTGATAGCATGAAATAGAAGATAGACAGTTCTCATGCTCACAATTGTATGGGGATCGAAGTTCAAGCATGCAATGGAATAATTAGATCTGAAAGGTTCAACCCATAGCTTTGACTAGAGAGCGAGTTTAACATCTGTTTGTTTCGACATATTTGGAGTTGCATCAGTCATGAAAGCTCCAGGCATTTCTCGCCTCTCTCTATTCTTCTGCGGTTACTTCTCTTCACAGTGTCAGTCTCAAAGGCCCACCACCACCTTTCAAACATCAGCTGTCCAATTTCCCAGCCCGCCATCTCGAACGGATCGCTGCTGTGGACTCTGATCCCCTCTCCCCCGACGTCTTCCATATCATACACCAACCGTACGAGTCCCATTGGATCCTGAGCCGACTTCGGACGTAAATTGACAGGGAGGTTAAACACCTGGATCAATTTATCCCGGGCAGTCGGCCAGGGGAGGAGATCTAGGATCGGGTGATGTGAGATAAGAACTTGAGTTCTTGTCGGACGTAGATGGTCAGGCAGCGTCTCCAGGTCAATGTTAGTAGTATCATCTCCGTCGCTGGTTTGACTTGAGCGTATCCATGTAGTAGAAGAGATCGATGAAGGAGGCAGCGAGGATGGTGGCGAAGAAGTAGAAGATTGGGCGTGTACCCGTGGCCGATAAAATGGACTCACTGCAGCCATATCCCAGAGGCGGTTTTCGATGCCTAGCCTCTGGGCTACCCTAACTGCCGCACTTAGAAGGGTAAGGGAGGGAACTTGGAGTAAGTGATCGTCGGGAAACGTGAAATTAGAGGACTGGTAATCCTGTAGATCATCTGAAATATTGTTCGTGCTCTCTGGGTTACTAAGCAAACTAGTGAACTGTACATAATCGCCGTTACTGTGGTCTTGAGTTGAGTTTTCTGGCCCTGGGAAAAGTGGTAATGGAGAGACATCCAAAGGGGCGCCACTTGTAGAGACAAGCGAATCTAGCGACGCTTGTCCCGGGGTTCTTGGAGAAATACTAGCGAGGAATGGCGAAGCAAGCGTGGATAGTTCTGAGGGGAGTAAATGTGGTGCGGCTGGTAAGAAAAGTTCTGTGAAGGCCTCCGGCACCAAAGTGATATCGTTGAATCCGGAAGCCGTACCAGCAGGACAGGACTCAGCGCCCGCTGAGGTTGTTATTCCTTCATCTTCGTAATCTGAGGCTATAATATCACTCTCACCCAAGGTAACTGGAGTCGAGAAGGGAGATAAAACATCTGTCGGGAGACCTGTGCCACCTCTACCTTGCTCGGGTTCCGGGGCAGTTATTTCTTCATTATGCGGACCAACGCTTTTTAGTTGCGCTTCCAGGGCTTGTATTCGATCTTTTCTTCTTTGTCCTGCCATAGTTCAGATTGAAATTTTAGTTCTCAGTTGGGGGATAGAACCTACGGTATCGTCTTTGGGCAAGTACATTCAACACTCGTTTCCGCTCTGCCGCATCCTCCGTGATGTCCGGGGCAATTAAATCCCTTTCTTTGCGTTTCCCAGCCATCTCGACTCAAGGATATGTATTCTTGTTCTGACAGAGGTTTAAGCAGGCTATGCGAGGTGGGTAACAACACGAGGATGACTCATCCATGCTGTAGGTTAACGTAAGGGATTTTGCATCACTTCTTCAGCTTCAACTTCCAGTGATACGGAAAACCGGGATGTTAGATACCAAAATCAAACGACCATCTTAACGGGTCCATTTGGTATGCCAAAACACTAGTAACTGGTGTAAGTTAAAGTGGTTTGGACAAAACTCCCAAATGCAGGTACAATTCCACGGATTAGTACGTGAAGGTGAGCCAGCGGGCTGCCTTGTTCCAAGTATAGGAGAGGGCTCTAGACCATTATCCAATAAGCCACTTAGAGACATTAGTGGTAGTGGCGATGCCTTCAAGCTTTCAGTAAAAAGCTTCCAGTGCAGTAGGAAAGTTTATTCCGGGAGACTTTCTTTCGGTAATTGGTTCTATCAGGTTCATAGGCTCGAATATTGGGTGGTTTTGTACGCTTGTTTACTTCACAGCCAGTTGAAGGCAAGATCCTGCCATAATGCGCTTAGTGGTCTTGCTTTCCCCTGGACATTTCAATGGTGACCTATAGCAGCTCTACTGCACTATCTCGGATCCATAGTCCTTGAGTCCGAAAATGACAGCTACAATAAGGCCCTAAAGAATATCTTTAAGACCATCAAAAAAGGGTACTCTAAACTCCTGATTGAAGGATATCTCCTTCCGATTAGGAAAGCCAGACTATTCAAGCTGTATGGTTGGTATGAACTTGATAGTCTTCGACAAATGATCCTTACTCGATTATCGTCAGCAGTCTGGGACTTATACGGTTGAAGTAAACTTTCTGTATGCGCCACAGATGTATATAAGCTTAGGTTCCCGGTGTCATGGTAAGAATGTCCTGATTGTCTTGTAATATCGGGGATACTGACGCACTACTTGTCAAGACCATCTTTAGCCTGTCTATTGCGTGATATTGCAGCAACAGATATGGCGGTCACTTATGAAGCGGTAGTGGCTGCACCGAGCGCACCGAGCGAGTTTCCGCGCCTGTTAAAGGAGATCAACTCTCAAAGTGAAGCGTTCATCAATGGCCAGAGAGATGCAAGAATGAAGTTGGTCAATGCAGCAGAGTCCTTAGTGCACGCTTTGGAAACACCTAGTGAGACTGTGATGCGGTGCTGTATGGCTCAGGTGCGACCTCTTGCAATCAACTCCTATTCTGTTTTCTTCCATGGAAAAGCGATACCAATATGCTTATTCGCTCTCCAGTGCACCGCGTTTGCATCGATTGAGGCCTGTGTCCATTTAAGGATATTCTCACTAATCGCATCTAGCGATGACCCAAAGGCTGTCAGGGACCTCGCAAATGCTACTGGAGCAGATGAACATTTGTTAGGTTAGATTCTTTGGGTAATATATGGCCATTGCATGGGTAATCAGCGAACTGCAGGGCGCCTGCTGAAGCATTTAGCCGCAATGGGTGTGGTCACGGAGACTGGCCCGGATGAGTACTGTCGCAACGGACTCTCAACAGCGCTGGGCATGGCGCGATATAACGATGCATGGCAGTCCACGTACGCTCTTAATGACTCTGATTCATGCCCGTATCCTAACTTAGCGTAAACAATAGGCCAGTGTCACTTCATTCGGCAATCCATGCGCTTCCGGCATGGCTAGAGAAGAACGACTATCGCAATCCCACTGATGCACGGAACATCGCGTTCACAATGCAATTCAACACCAACCTCCCCTTTTTTGAGTGGCTGCATTCCGATCCAGAACATTTTCCTCTTGCCAGTCAGTTCAACAGCATCATGTCCACATACCACCAAGGCCGACCTAGCTGGATAGAAGAGGGATTCTACCCAGTGCATGATAATTTGATACAAGGGGCACGAGACGATGAGGATAATGTCTTCCTTGTTGATGTTGGTGGAGGCAGCGGACATGATCTTGTCGAGTTTCTATCCAGATGGCCTGGTGCCCCGGGCCGACTGGTCTTGCAGGATTTGCCAGCGGTCCTAGATGATATTGTAGCACTGGACCCATCAATTGAGCGGATGGCGCATGATTTCTTCACGGAACAGCCGGTCAAAGGTTAGTATCAACCATATAATCTGCTTTCGCTCCTACATCAACTTGCGTTGATCATTGCCAGGTGCGCGAGTCTATTCTTTTCACACTGTTCTACACGACTGGAATGATAAAGACTGCCAGGCTATCTTCTCGAGGCTTGCCGCCTCTATGGAGCGTGGATACAGCAAGCTCCTTATCAACGACGTTGTTATTCCTACGACTGGGGCACATTGGGAGGCCACCGCTCTGGACATCTTGATGGCAGCATGTTTTGCCTCATGGGAACGGACCGAACAGCAGTGGCACCAGCTTACCGAGTCAGTGGGACTCAAAGTTGTCAAGGTTTGGCATGGGACGGGCAGCGTAGCGAGCGTTATTGAGTGCGAGTTGGCGTAACGAGCCACTCTTTTCTCTTTTCCTTCTCTCTTCCGGTTTTCTTCCCCTTGTTTGTATCTGCTCTTTCAGTCTTTTTGTTTCTGTCTTATGCGCGGACCCTCCTTAACTCTCTGCCGGAGCTTCAATATTGTGAGGAGGCTGGGAACTTCTGTCGAGCATGAGTCCGTGCGAATTGCATGTGGATATGACTACAGCCAAGCGATCTTGGGACGACGAGTCCTGTTTCTTCCGGAAATGACTCCCTCAAGTAAAGAATCATGTGATTCAGCAGAGGCTATCTGAGCTCGTATTGGATGATGGGGAACGCATAGGAATTCCAGCATCCGATGATCCACGTCAGTCGCCTACCCCTTTCTTCTCGTGTATGAAGGGATGGCAGAGCTGCTGGCGAAATGAGGTCACCTTAGCCGGCTATAACCTCCCGACGTGTTAAATGTGCAGTTGCAGAGGGACTCTTACTGTATTAAGAATTTCAAGTAGCAAATCATTGGGATGCTCTGCCAGGGTATGTGGTACAGGGAGTAACATATCTGAGAGGCTTGCAAGAAAGATCCGATCCAAGTAATGGGCCGAAGAGAAGGCATAATTCAAAGAATCAGCCGAGGTAGATCTGAATATTATGTGTCATTGGATTATAAACTGACGCAGCATGGTACGTAAAGCGGCTCCGCTACCATGGCCTTGTGTATGCTCAAAGATTTCAAGATGCATCTGTACTCTCAGGAGAAACAGGCTAAGCTTAACAGAAGATCAATATGACAGTTAACGCGACGTAATGATCAGCAAATGGCGATCAAGAATCACCGAGTTGGTATGAAACTGACATGCATGACCTGGTCATATAGCGCTAGGACATGTTGAAACTTTCTATTCGGTTAGTCATGGTGGATCATGATGACTTGCAGACAGCACAGTCATCAATTATACGGAGAGGAAGACAAGGGGATCAGTTCTGGGATGGTAGAATTCTCTCATTGTACTCTGGTTAATAATACAGATAAAGAAGTTTGTTTCAAGAAAAGCATCATTGGTCTAGTGGTAGAATTCATCGTTGCCATCGATGAGGCCCGTGTTCGATTCACGGATGATGCACATTCTTTTTGTCTTTTTATACAGACAATAGAATATATCTCCAATTCTCTAATCAATTTCCTTCTTTGTTTTTGACAAATTGATCTCATCCTTTGCTCTACAGTATATCAACCCCTATACCTATGTGGAGTTCTGATCTGGGTCTATTGAAGCGACATGTACTAGTTTGTACTAAAGGGACTATTTTCAAAAAACCGGGTCCAAATAATTTCCCAGACTGTTCGATGCCTAGCGGTACGGCGATCACTGGATCGATCACCTTTCTCGGCGATTTTATCGCCAGCAGCGCATGACGGGAGTAGTCGTAAGCTGTTGAGGAACCCATGATACCTTACTCATTCTCAAGCAAGGTCCAGGCAAAGATCAGCTTGTACTCCACGGGGCTGAGACCCCTTACATTATAAGGAATGCTTCCACTATGATCAACTTACCAATCCATCGACAAGAAGAGGGTGCCTCCACTCTCTATGTCCCTCGCTCATGGCTTCCAACGATGTTAAAAGGGTCTGGAATCAGGGCTAGACCCGAGATTCTAGCTTCATCACTCACTGTCAAGCGTTTAGCTCGCCTTGATGAGCTGAGACACAATGTCATCACAATCCTCTGAGACTCTGGAGCTCAAAGAAGCCAATGCCAGTGTGTCGCATATACCCGCGGAGGTTTCAGATAGCAATGTGGGCTGGGATAGCGATGATGACCCTCAAAACCCAATGAACTGGTCGAACGCCTGGAAAAGGACGATCATCATATTGGTTGCCTTTGCCACGTTCAACGAGTAAGTATAGCCATAGCACCAAAATCTACCCTGACATGCGATGTATGTATGTACATGCCCTATGGCTAACATCGGGACACCACCCCTATCAGCGCCGCAGCATCGAGCATTTTCACCCCAGGGGTAC